>NW_023270469.1:27391547-27536794 GCF_011800145.1 Mirounga leonina | reverse complement strand
CCGCTGGCGCCGCTCCGCCCCGCGCCGCTCCCGCTGCTGCCCCTGCCGGCGCGGAAGAGCCTCGGCGTGCTCGGGGCGGGCCGCCGCCCTCCGCGGGGCGCGGGCGGGATGGGCGCGGGGGCGCGGCCTCCGTCCCCCGCCCCCGGCAGTCGCGCCGCCGCCTGGCGGGCGAGGGCCCGGGCCGCAGGCTCTGGGGCCCGGCACCCAGCATGACCGTCCGCCGACAGCCCAGCTCGGCGGGGCCCGCGGCCGCGGCCGGTCGAGCAGAAGCGTCACTCTGGCCCGACGGCGCTGGCGGGCGGTCGAGCCCAGGCAGTGTGGCGGGTCCGCAGGTCGCGGGGACCCGGACACTCGGCCCTTGGTTTCCTTAACCCACCCACCCCCTCCCGCTTAAGCAGGTTACTACCCCTGAGCACGCCTGTGGGCCTAGCAGCTTCCCCGGTGGTCCAAAGGGATGCTGCTTAGGGAGCAATAGAGGACCCTCAAAGGAAGAATATCATCAACAGTCTTTTTTCTCGCCAGTAAGGTTATCTTAAGTTTCTGTTGTGTACTAGTAGCCTGGAGCAGAGTCTAGAATGGACTTGATTTAGCGGGAAATGAAAATGTGTTCCCTCATACACCAGGTAGGGATATAAAACAGTGCAGCTTCTTTGGAAAGTTCCTCAAAAAGTTAAACACACGGGTAACCATTTGACCTAGCGATTCCACTCCTAGGCATATATACCCAAGAAAAATGAAAACGGAGCTCAAAACCAAATTTGTACACAAACTTTGGTAACAGCATTATTCATAATAAATAGCCAAGGGTGGAAACAAGCTAATGTCCCTCAAGTGATGGATGGATAAGTAAGGTATAATCCGTACAATGGACTGTTACTCAGCCGTGAAAATGAATGAAGAAGTACTGACACATGCTACAACATGGAGGAATCTTGAACTTGCTAGGTGAAAGCAGCTAGACACAAAAGGCCACACGTTGTGGTTCCATTTATATGAAATATCCAGAATGGGCAAATACATATACAGACCCAGAAAGCAAAATAATGGTTGCGGGGGGGGGGGGGGGGGGGAGGGGCAGGGATGAGGGAACTGGGGGATAAAAGCAAAATATTGAATTTTTTTTTTAATTTTGCTGTCGGCTCCGCGACTCTGAATATACTAACAATCGTTTCATTGTACACTTTCATAAAGCTGTGACAAAAAAGAAAATGTGTGAGCTTGGGGGTCTTATTCCTCATTGTAGCTCCAAGGCCTAGAATTCTGCCTGCTCCAGAGTAGGTGCTCAGTATTTGTTGAATCTTACAAATTTTCAAAAGAAAAGGACTAAACCATTTTTGAGTCTCTTTAATGCCTAATATTTTAATTCTAAAACTCTACTAATTAGAAAACAAAGACCTCTCAGAATTATTACCATCCACTTTCGAATTTTTAGAAACATCCTATTCAAAAGCCTGTGATGGAACCAAACAATTTGGCTGGGAGGGGGGGCACGTGTTACTTACACACACACTTTTTAAAGTAGGCTCTACACCCAGCATGGAGCCCAACAAGGGGCTTGAACTCACAACCCTGAGCTTGAGGCCTGAGCTAAGATCAAGAGTTGGATGCTTAACCGACTGAGCCACCCAGGCACCCCTCTGAAGGATTTTTTTTTTTTTAGCATGGTCAAAACCCACCTTCTCAAATCAATTCGTGTTTCTGGTTCTTTGCACTGTATCCTACTCCATGAGAGGACCCAGGGAGGAGGCAAGACACAGAGGAATGAACACTTAAGTGTGCCCAGGAAGGCTAGACATAGGTATAGGGACGACCTTTCTCAGTTGAGTCCTAAGGCCCAGTGTGGCAGGAGGGCACCCACACCAAACCTTAAGGGGCCCGTCCAGCTTAGACAAGAAAAGTATCTTGAAGCTAGAGCTCTCTGCACTCCCACCCTCATTTCAGAATACCACTTATGCTTTCTGGATTCCTTAGAGACTTTGAGTTGGCCCCACAGTCTCCCAATAATGACTGAGAGACTGAAATTTCTGTCGTCTTTATAGGATGGTGGCTCTGACTTGGCTTGATTTAAAGGAAATTTTTAAAAATTATCAATTCAGACAAACCAGCTTATGCAGATTAAGAATCACACCTAGATACTTTACTGTTATTTACTTTTTAAATATCTGAAATCCTTTCATATTTATGACTTCATTTGATTTTCATCATTCTTTGGGAAAGGCTGAGTAGTTTTGTTGTTGTTGGAAGATTCTCAACATCCTAGAAACTGAACTACCTTATCTAACCAATAACCTTAAGTGTACTCCCACAGAACTCTGGTGTTTCATTAGCTGGACCAGTGTGTTCCACTACTAAATCTAGCAGAGGGGGAAACAATAACCAACTCAAGTTGCAGGGGGAAAAAGTAAGTTAATGGGTATACTTCAATTTTTAGCTTTCCTTTCATAACTTTTCATAGCTTTTTGGTACCTGCAATATACAAGCAGTAAAAATTTCATAGAAACTTTATAATAACTTTATCAGGTTTTGTTCAACTTTTGTTCAGATATAAAACCTTAAGGCTGTGATCTTATGACACAGGTGTTCTCATCTTTTGGGTACACGGTTTCTATTTAAGATGCTTAAATTATATTACACAGTATTACATAAGCAGCAAGCACAGTGTCACAGAACATGACTTCCAGACAAGTTTGAGGAAAAAAAAAAAAAGCCTAAAGGAACCAACACAGAGATTTATAGATGAGGAAACTGAGGCCCCCAATGATACAACACAGCAAAATTGTGTGACAACTTCTAAATCCCAATCTTCAGGTTCCAAATCCAGGGATTTGGAACTTCACAATGCAGGAAACTAGATCTGCCTAAGATCACGGTTAACACACAATGGGGGAGCGCCAGAGAGGGCAACATCAATGTCCCAGTTCTTCAGACCCTTGCTATTCTGTCAAGCTGTCTCTTACCTAATGGCCCTTGGCCAACAACAATGGAAAAGAACTGTTCAGGATTTCTACTGGCACACTAAGGTTAGTAGCCACACACAAGCAGAGTCATTCTGTTTTATTTTTTTAATTGAAATGAACAATAAAATAAAATTTAAAAAGAACAGTGACCATTGCAATCAAACTTTTACTTTACAAATATAAAAATATAACCAAAACTTCAGTTTCTTTTATACATTTTCTTTAAGTGTAATGCCATAAAAATTCTCAAAGCCAAACCATAAATGATGCTAGTACACTATGATGTAAACACAGTAACCAAGTTTTAAGTTTGTAAATGCACTGATCTTTCCCTCAACAGATAACATAATACATTTTCCCAATTCTTCTCTAGTCCTATGGTACAATCCATCACTAAGATAGAAATTACACCTAAACTGGCTTCATTAAGACTCACTTAGGTTTTAGTCAGTTTTTTTGTTTTCCCACAAAAACAAGCCTGATAAATACGAGCTAATATTAAAATGTGTTTTATGGCTCAAATCATAGTATTATGTTCCTCATCACATCTGAACAACAAAGGCAAACTACTTGAAATGAGTCCAGTTTAACCCAAATAATAAGTGATGCAAAACAAGTAGAATAATTATAGGATATCAAACCTTTGCTACAGAAGCAGACTTGTAGTACAGTCAAAAACCACTAAGGCTTCTCTGACGAAGCAACATACAAAACCACACACCCTCTGAAGCAGTCTTAGTGAACGGCACATACTGTCCCGAACACTATGAAACAGTAAAAACATTAAGTTTGAGAAACTCTGACGTGGAAAAGCTACTCCAAGCATTTCATCTCAAGTGACTGAACAAGTACTTAAAAAAACACAGTCATTAAAAACCTGAGAGCTTAAGAGTCACATCATTTAAGAAAAGAAATTTTAAGTTGCTTGCTTGCTGGCCTGTTGAATTTAGAGGACCTCTACCTCTCACTTTTATTAAGCATGGAATAAAACAAATTGGCTAATTTGGCTATGTTTTATATGCCAATAAATGCTAATTTAATGGAACCTGTAAATAAAATAATAACTGAACCATAATAAGCTAAGACAATGATAAAAAATAACAACTCTCCCTGATCTGCTGTTAAAAGTATAAATTCATAAACAGAATTATCACAATGCCATTTTAAGTATTATCTACTTACTAAAAAATCATAATAGTTGTCCTCAGGAAAAAAAATAAATTTCACTTTTCTTCAAAGGGATGTCAATTCTAAATATGACTGAAAACATTTGAGTAAAACTTTTAGTTTATCCCCCAACCTACTAAATATTTTCCGGTGCCATTTAGATTTATATAGAATATGCGCTACTTGAATTACTCAGGGAAAATAACATGACATATATTGTACTTATACAATGCAAAAGAGGACTCTCATTTATAAACAAACCTGGAACGTAGGAGGCATTCAAAAATACAAATCAGTCCATCAAGAGCTCATTTTAAAATTATTCAGTATTTAATATGTAGAGAATTGGAATGCACAATTTAAGACTGTCAGTTCTTGGTATGTTAAGAATTTACATCAAAAGAGCTTAGTGTCAAACATTCCCTTGTACCCTTTTCTAATGTAGGAATATATGAGATATAAATTTCTCTAGTTTTATTATTTCTATCAGGAAACCTAAAACATGAGTATTAAGATACAACTATAGCTGAGAAGTTCAAAGTTTAAAAAATCTGTGTTTGTGTGTTGCCAATTTTACATTCAAAACCAGATCTTTTTAGGTTCTAAGGTTAGTAACCCAGCCAGCTTAAATCAAAGGTTTTTCTCACCCAGGCCCCAACATATAGATGACTGACTCAAGCACTTATACTGCAAAGTAATGATCAAGAAAGACTTTCTAGGTCAAAGCTTATGTTACAAAGGACACGAGTAGCTTCAAATCAGATCTCTTCAACTTATACAGCATTTTATAATAACACCAAGAAAAAGTCCACTTCTTTCCACCCTCCCCAAGTGGCAAGCGCTAGCACATCTGAAATGTGGTTACTATAGCCTTTCACTTGGATGCCAGAAGCAACCATAGAAGGTGAGCTGGATCAAGCTGTTTCCATCTCTGCCTTCCCCAATCTTGATAAGGCTCAGCTAATCAGTGAACTCACCAGTAAAATTATAGTAAGTTATAAATATGCTAATGTAAATCATAGGGGCAGGACTATTAGCTCTTGAGGGAAGAGGACTATCCACAGAATTAGTGGCTTTTAAGGAAATTAAGAATTATTTTTGGTCCTACAGCCTGTTGCTAACCTACTACTCAGCATGAGCATGATCACAATCACTACTTGACACCTTGTGAAGGCTTGATGGGACCTCAGCTAAATAAACTTGAACCTTTATTGATAGAGATGTTCTTGGTCTGATTTTTTCAAGTCTAAATAGGGAAGAATTTACAATATACCTTTCAACTCACCCAATATTTAGGAGACAAGGCCTGTGATCTTATCATAAAGATGTAAGAACTAATCAAAAGTTCACTTCTGTCTCTCTCTTAAAAACTACAGCAATCTCTCTTCTTTAAGTAGCTGCATCTTACAAGATCTCCTTTTCATTAAGCCTATAGTCAACACACTTGTTTTAAGGCATGCACAACATACTTGGACCATTATGCAATGACACAGCCAGCACACTCCTTTGCCCTAAGAATAATTTTTTATTTCCCCCAAAACCTGATCCTAATTTAGCAGTGTTATTTTAAAGAACTTTAAATTTTCCCACAGGCTGACAAAATCTATCCCCTATCCTGTCTTTAGATTTCAGTTGATTCAAATTATCCCAAAATATTTTTGAAAAGGCTTGTCACTTGCTAAAACCAAATTTTCATTTCTATGGATATAAACTGAAATAACTAACTTGGTAATCCAAGTGTTCAAAACCTAACAGACCCACTTTTAAAAACTTCCTTCACAGATCACCATTTTACCATGGCCCTAAGAATAACTAAACCACATAATTTCACAGCAACACAAATAATTAACACCCCTATTATATGAAGGAAAAAAGTCTCAGTCAGCTCTCAAAAAGGGTCTCTTTTTATACCAATTCCCATGAGTTTCCCTAATCTAGCCAATTTTAATGGCTTCCCATATGTTTAAGGTCTGTTGCTTGTGAACAAAGGTCTGAAAAAATCAGTATGAAATGTACCAGTTAGTAATATACTGGGAGCTCTGCTGTAGAACAACTCAAAGTGTATTATTTGGTTCAGGAGTTGCACCTTGGGACTCCACCAAGCAAATCTAGTTCCCAAAAGAAACAGAAGTTCCTCATCACAAAAATCTAGAACACAGTCTTGGAGTATATCCCCCAAAATGGCATCCAAACAAGGGTCCCATATACTCAACTGACCTAAACCTGCCATTGTCTCTTAACATCATCAGCCTAGGAGCAGGGGGAAAAAAACAGTTCTCACCTGTAAGAATTTTACAAGTTTAATGTGAAAATTAAAGAAAAAATACAAATAGAAAGAAGTTCATATTCTTTAATGTTGTACAAAAAAGTATGAGTAGAACCAAAAGTAAATTAAACATTATCACATTTGTTTACATCACTATCGAGTTCTTCATATTAACTTTACTATTCAAACAACAGAAAGTAGGTAGCAATTTAGGGACTGGGAAAGAGATAAAAACGAAAAAAACTTTTCTACCATGTTTATTCTACACTGTGTATAGCTGTGCTCACAGAGACGGCTTCTTTTACTTCTCCACTGTGCAGGAATTCAGTTGTATATAAAATTGAACCTGAATTTTAGAAAGAACAATATCTTTATTAAAAACAGCATTATTTACAAAGTATTTTTTATCTTAGATGGTAAAGAAATTTGGACATTTCTACCCTCCCTTGACATTTTTGGCATTTTCTCACACCAAAACATCCTTTTCTCTCACCTGGATCGTCTTACACATTAAATAACAGTTTTGTTGAATACTTACAATTAAAAAAAAATTAAGAGTATACATTTGATTAATTATCCACCAAGTTCCTTGAGAGAAGGAAAATTTTTATACCTCATTGTATTATGCCACTCAGCACAGTTCCTGATACCTGATAAGCGGTGTTCAAATAAATGAATTATATGACTCTTTTACGTATCTCATACTTCAACTTTTAACCCATCAGCAGACCAAAGAAGAGGAGCAAAAGATAAAGTTTGATAAGTTAACAAAATGGAAAGAACCAATTTCATACTCAACAAGCTTTCACAGAAGGCCAAAATCACTATTGGAACCGTTTTTGAACTAACATCTCTTAGGCATTTACCAGGTGCCTGGCACTGTTCTAAGCACTTTATATGCATTTTTTCACTTGCTCTCCACAATTCTATGAAGTGGGGACTACCACCCTGATTTACAGGTGAAGATTAAATAAGCAAATAGGCATAATCATTTGTCCAAGGTCACACTGCCAGAAAGTTATTAAAGGTGGAATTAAAAAAAAAAAAAAAGGGTGGAATTCAAATCCAAACACTGCCCACATTATCTATATTCTTAGCCACCACATTGTTCTGTGACTCCTATCTATATAAGACTCTAAGGACCTCAACCAGTACAAGTCAACTTTTTTTTAAATGCATTTCTTATACCTCTATCAGCCAACAACAACAAAAAAACAAAAACAAAAAACCAAACTCCATGTACATAAAAATTCAGGACTTAATCCCATATATCCCAGTAGACCTAAATATAGCACATTTCAAAGAGGAAAGAGAACATATTACACCAAGAGATTCAATTCTCCACATTTTCATATAGATAATTCCCCTCAATTTTATTATATAGTGCTAACTGCCATTTTACCATCTCTTCTCTGAATGCAGACTTCAAACTTAACAGTAACAAAAATATCAGATGTGGGGCAGAGCACTCACCCAAATACCAGAATGTCATGCTGCAACTTGGAGTCTGGGGATACTTTTAGTCAGTCATATTTAACCTCTGGCTTGTACATAAACTAAAAATCCATCTAGTCTTAGTTTCCTTGAAGACCAAATTTCATAACTATTCCTTCTCAAGCAGCTCAGAGTATTTTAAATTTGGCAATTTAGATGAATCAGTCACAAAATATTCAACTTTCCATACCTGCTCAGAAGCTGAGGGAGACTAGAAATGATGGGTCCATATCCTGGTGCATTATCATATAATTCAAACAACGGTGCAGCTACAAGCTTGTAATTTTTAGGGACTGCAAACAAGGCTAAAATAAAACAAAACAGTATTCATTTCATGTAAATTCTTACATAATCAGTGCTTAAAATTCATTTATAAAGTAATCACCAGTTTTACATTTGAGAAACTTTTGCGGAAAAAGATAATCCTCTTTAATACACTTTGGTTGTGGGGCGCCTGGGTGGCTCAGATGGTTAAGCGTCTGCCTTCGGCTCGGGTCATGATCCCAGGGTCCTGGGATCGAGCCCCGCATCGGGCTTCCTGCTCAGCGGGGAGCCTGCTTCTCCCTCTCCCTCTCTTCCTGCTCATGCTCTCTCCCTCTCTCTCTCTCTCTCTCTATCTCTGTGTCTCAAATGAATAAAAAAAAAAAAATCTTTTAAAAAAAAAATACACTTTGGTTGTATCTTTCGAGCAAAGTTCACAGTGTTAACAACCAAGAGCACCTTGTAAGTGCTGGCCCTGGGAACAAGGGGAGAAGAAAAGAGCCTTCAGGTTTATAATTTATTTTGAATTCCATTTTAAGACTATGACAAGAAACAATTATTTGTTAAAATGTACAAAACACCTAAAGGTGGTATTTAAAAAATTAATTCCTCTGGGGCGCCTGGGTGGCTCAGTCGTTACGCGTCTGCCTTCGGCTCAGGTCATGGTCCCAGGGTCCTGGGATCGAGCCCCACATCGGGCTCCCTGCTCCGTGGGAAGCCTGCTTCTCCCTCTCCCGCTCCCCCTGCTTGTGTTCCCTCTCTCACTGTGTCTCTGTCATATAAATAAATAAAATCTTAAAAAAAAAAAAAAATTAATTCCTCTGTCTCCTAAAAGTTTTAGTTTATCATGTGAATATCAGTACCAGAAGCTAAACAGCTATTTTAAAATACTACAATCTGGTATTTTAGGCTCTAGTTAACCTTCCCCCTATAGCATGATTGGCACATCTATGAAAAGAACTAGTTAATTCTGGGGCGCCTGGGTGGCTCAGTCGGTTAAGCATCTAACTCTTGATTTTGGCTCAGGCCCCTGCGCTCAGTGTGTAGTCCACCTGAGATTCCCTCTCTCCCTCTGCCCACCCCTGCTTATGCTCGCCCTCACACTCTCTCCCAAATAAATAAATAAAATCTTTAAAAAATAAATAAAATCTTTAAAAAAAACAGTAGTTAATTCAGTATGTACATAAGTATATGTTTTTATTTTCACAATAAATCCAAAAATTCAAGGAACTTGGAGAAAACACAAGTATTCTTGAAATTACTCTACAAAAGTTTTCAGATGGCTGCATTCTAAAACAAAATAACTTACCTTTCTCTTGAAGTTGAACCAAAAACAACTTCTTATGTTCCTTAGGTTTTGTAATATGTGCAGGAATATATGGGTACTAAAATCACAAAAGAGAATAATTTGCATTTGCCAAGACATCCCTCATACCTCCATGCCTTTATTTATCAACTTCTCCCATTTCAGGCATTAAGATCAAGTATCAGAGACCATGTTCCTCATAATCCCAACACAATTTAACATGTATCCTGTGGTTTCATTTATTTCTTTATATGCTTCTTTCCCAATACGCATAAACTGTTGGGAGAAACAGAACTCTTTCTAGTCTTTCCTTTACCAGAATGTGGTACCTAACAGATGTTCTAATAGATAAATGCTTAATAAATACAACATAATGAGTAGTAAACCATTCAACCATTCAAGTCAATTAAATAAGTAGTCACAAGATTTACAGCTTGAGAAATTTACAACCCAATGAAGTTTACTATATTAGAAGTTTAAATATGGCCTGTGAGGTATTTGACAAGACACTCCTCCCCCAACAATGTCACATACACATACACACACACACCCCCCAGATACATGCTTCAGAATACCAGATGAGTAGTCTCAGTGGAGTCCTGTCAGCTAGAAAGAGTCAAGTTGCTTGTGAAAATGGAGAAAATATTTTGAAGAATTTAAGGGATTCTAAAGAGAATTAGAGAGGGGTGGTTGCTAGCTCAGAAAGAATTCTGGCATAGTGAATTTGAAAAGTCAGAGATAGAGAACTCACCTGTACCTCCCCACATATATTCAAAAAATATGGCTTTGGGAGTTGTATTTGAGAGTAGGGGAATTGGAAAATGCTGAAAACAGATATAAGGGGACAGTAGGATAAAACAGAGGTGGCCAAAAGAAGGAAACATCACCCACATTTTATGTAAGAACTTACACTGAGAAGCTACATGTCTTTCCCAAGACTACACAACTAAGTAGTGACACCAGGATTCAACCTCATCTATTCAACCCTTATCTAATGGTAAAAGCCTATTATTTCCCACTATGCTACCCCATTGGATATCCCAGTATTCAAGTTAGAATAATGATACACCAGAGCCATCCCTAAGGTATGATGAATGAAGACAACTGTCCCAGGCTTTGGAGGTGCCCTACACAATCATGAAAACCAGGCACAGTGGCAATGACAGACACAGCAGTGAGTAGTAGTTTGAAGAGCACAGGCTACAGGAGACCTGTGGTTCACATACAACAAAAGCTCCTACACCATGACCGAACCAAAGTGACTGGCATTACCCCAATTGTCTTCTACTCGTGGCTATTTGTTCCTTTTCTTTTAATACTTTCTTCTCCAGTCTTCATCTTGGGAGTTTATTTTAAGCCAACTGCACTTTATACAAAAAGACAGGGAGATGGTGTCATGCTCTTTTCTCGCTGACACCTAACCAATACTCCAAGTGTATTAAATAAACACTCAAAGTGTATTAAATAAACACTCAACACTTACGTTATATCTCATGCTAGCAGAGCCTACCCTAGGGTTCAGTCAATGAAGGGAACTGTCCTAGGACTTTGGTAGGGGAGATGAATAAGGGGAGTATTCAGAAAGTAGCCTGGAAAACTTTTGTGTTATTACTGAGCTTCCAGTTTGGTCAAAGAATGTTCAGAAACCAAAAAACATTAATTATCGTTCTATGTACCTTTGGACCAGGAACTTCACTATTTCCAGATGAAATTATACTTTCTTAAAGCCAAGACAATTTGCAGGTAGTGAGTACTAGCACCAGCTTCCACAGTGCCTTCTCTTCCTATCCCTCAGCTATACTAGAGAGTCAGAAGAAGAGGACAGATACAATCATTTTTTGCTTGGCTGGTATTTTGTATAATTCTTAACCTGGAACATCTTGTCATGCAAAGAAGCTATCTAAGTCATAGAGCCTTGTCAACAGGATTCAGGATCAGAGGCTCCCATCAGTTAAAGGTAAAAAAATTTGAGCTCAGTACCATTATCAATCATTACAATGGATTAAAACACAATGAATGTATTTAAATCCATGAGGTCATAGGACACTTTAAAAGGTCACTGAACCAGATGCTTTTTGTGCACCTCACCACCACCCACCTCAGATCTCATCCCACCTCAGATTTCAGGGCAGCTGTGTTGGAAAGTGCCAGAAAGCTCCCAGCTTGCTGCCACTGTCTCACTCTCTGCTTTTCAGCCTCAAAGCATTTCCAAAGCCCCAGAAAATCTCACCACCAGTGCTCCGACTCAACATGAAAGTGCAAGGGAGTTAATACAACCCTCATCCAATGGGGTAGGAATCTCCAGCCTTCCATCCTTCTAATGGAACAATTTTAAGGTCCAATCCACATGGTTCCTCACAGTCCTTAGCAGGATCAATCCAGCTGCCCATAGTTGTAATAAAATCAATTATATACCCTTCTTTTTTTTGACTACTGCTGTTTCTGGTCTCTCTCTCTCCCATCAGTCTTACCAGTCTACTGCTTTCTGGGATCACTTCCCAAACAAACTATCTGTACCCAAGTCTCTGTCTTATTCTTTCCTTTGAGTAAAGTCTTTGAAGGATACTAATAAATTAACTCATTCCTCTGCAAAGAAGCATCTATTCTTTCCTACACAAACTATACCTCAGGGTAACCAAACAGTTGGTAGGAGAAGTTTCTCTTAATAAAAGGATCACAACCTTAATGAATTAATACACCCAAGAAATTATTATCTATGAGCTGCTAACATTACAAAAAGAGACAACCAGACATTACAAAACTTTTGATGGAAACACATGATACTGTCTGTGAGGGCCATTCCCCAAGATGACCCCCAATGGCTCCTGTCTCCTGGTATCCACACCTCTGGGTAGTCCCCTCCCACAATGTACTATGTTGACTTGTGTGACCAATAGCATATAGCAGAAGTGACGGTATGTCACTGCCAAGATTAGGTTACATGGACCACAGCTTTCTACGTGGGCATGCTCTCTGTCACTGCCTCCACCTTGGATCTCAAGCTCTCAGGGAAACCAGCTGCCTTACTGGGAGTTACCCTATAGAGATGCTCTCATGGTAATAGAGAGAGGCCTCAGGTCAACACCCAACAAGGAACTGAAGCCTTCAGTCCGACAGTGCAGGAAGAGAGGCCTGCTAACAAACACATTTGTGAACCTGGGATCAGATCCTTCAGCCCCAGTCCAGCCTTGAGGTGATGCAATCCCAGCCAACAGCCTGACCATAACTTCATGAGAGACCATGAGCCAGAATCACCTAGCTAGGCAGCTCCCAGATGCCTGACCCTGAGAAATTAAGATAACAAATGTCTGCTATCTTAAGCTGCTAGGTTTGGGGGTAATTTATTATGTAGCAATAAATAATATACCGCATATGGTGAGCCTTATACTCCCCCACCAGCCAAATCCAGGCTCTTGATCTAACTACCAGTTTATAGGACAGAAACGAAAGAACTACAAGTTCAATGACAACTGGCAGAATGCAATCAGCAATGATAACACAAAGGACTTTAAAAAGCTTGTTTTCATTAACAAATAAATTATGAGGAAAAAAAAGAGAACTAGGAAACTGACCAGCCAAAAGAGATTTAAAAGACTATCCTAATTTAAACAGAGAACAAAATAAAAACTTGAAACTAGTCAGAGTTACACATATTTAATGCTATTATGAAATAATTTCTTACTCTTAGTGTGAGAATGTGTACTGTGTTGTTTTTATTTAAAGAGACTCTTATGTTTTAGAGACGCGTACTGAAATATTTACATCTGACATGATGCCTACGATTCATTCCAAAATAATCCAAGGTGAGGGCAGGGGAAAAGGCGTGCCAGGTGAAGTCTGACCATGAGTTGCTAACTGCTGAAGGTGGAAGACAGGTAATGGGATTCATGTACTTTTATTATTCCTACTTTTGTATGTGTGAAATCTTTCTTTAAAAGAAAAAAATGCTTGATTTTTTAATTTTTTATCTAAACTAATGAGAGAGAAAGTCAAATTCTGCTATACTCTTTTCAAAAGGCTGGAATTAAAGTAGTTTTCTACTTCCCCAAATGCTCAGCAAATAGAAATGAGCATTGACCTGAGGAGGTTCAAAATTTGGTCTCCACCAGTTACCAATGCAGTCATCAATGACCCAGTCTTGCAGGACTCCATCCTGACGACCCAGTATCTGTCAAAAAGAAATAATACAGTCAGTAAACAACTTAATATACCTACCCATGAATATCCTTCTTTTTTAAGATATAGATTTCCTCTTTATAATTTCTTGTCTATTATTATCTATGTCACTTGGCCCAGGACTTAACTATTAGTCCCAAAATGGCAATCTAGTATCAACCTAACTATATAGGACCAACAAATCTGTTGTTATGCCCTGGCCACACATGAAAAGCCAAAGGTGACCACTTTCTTACCTCAGCCAATGCCATACATACAATAGTTTTAAATCACTACCTAACTAAATTATAGAAAAAACTTTCATTTTTATAAATCTGTGTGGCATAATATTAAACTTAGGTTATTTTAATCAAAATTATACTCTATACATTTTAATTGGTCAAACATGGTTCTACAAGGTTTATGAGAAAGAGAAGGTCCCTGTCCTGCTTTCCCCATTTCCATTGGCTGTAACTTTCAACTCTGCGGTTTTCCCCCATTCTTGCCTCTATTTTTACAAGCATTCACCTTTTTAAAGAAACTGTTTTAGTTTCAGAAGGTTGCTGGGGGGGGGCAGGGATGGGCTAGATAGAAGGTGGGTATTAAGGACACTCGTGATGAGCACTAGATATTATATGTAAGTGATGAATCACTAAATTCTACTCCTGAAACTATAAGCACTGTATGTTAACTGACTAGATTTTAAATAAAAACTTGAAACAAACAAAAAAACCAAACTTTTAGTTTCAGATTTACAGAAAAAAATGCAAGATGGTACAAACTTCCTATGTATCCCACACCCAATTTCCCCTATTTACATCTTACACTAGCACAACACATTTGTCACAACTAATGAACCAATACTGCTACTTTATTAACTGAAAGTGAATACTTTATTCAGATGTCCTTAGTTTTTAAACTAACGTCCTTTTCCAGTCTCAGAATCTCCTGTAGTAACAGTTTCTCAGTTTCCTTGTTTTTGATGATCTTCACAGTTTTAAGGAATACTAATCAGATATTTTATAACATGCCCCTCAGTTACACTGGGATTATGGATTTTGGGGAGTTTGGAGAAGAAGTCCACCAAACTAAAGTACCATTCTCATCACATCATATCAAGGGCAAGTTATACAGACAGGACTTTTCACTGATGTTAACCTTGATCACCTGGCTGACGTACTGTTCATCAGTTTCTCCACTATAGTTATACTTTTCATGCATTCTTTTTGGTCATTTCTTGATTACTTTATATTTTTATAAACCTAAAGAAAAGAAGCAATGAACACCCTCTACTGTGAGTGAGAATGTGGATCTTTTATTTTTTTTAAAGATTTTATTTATTTATTTGACAGAGAGAGACACAGCGAGAGAGGGAACACAAACAGGGATAGTGGGAGGGAGAAGCAGGCTTCCTGCACAGCAGGGAGCCCGATGCGGGGCTTGACTCGAGGACCCTGGGATCATGACCTGAGCCGAAGGCAGACGCTTAACAACTGAGCCACCCAGGCACCCCTGAGAATGTGGATCTTAAAACTATATCCTCCATTCATACTTTCTCTTCCACTATCCTCCCATTATCAATATCTAGTTAAGTCTACATTCAGTATTTAAATTACTATGACTAGGTGACTCAGACACACCAGAGTGTTTAGTAAACTATAATTTCATTTACTATACAACTATCCTTTTCCTTTAGAGTTAATAACTGTTTCATACATATATCATTCACTATCACTACTTCATCTCCACGTTCTCCCAAGAACTTAAATTTCTTCTCAATTCAAATGTCAATTATTCTGTCAATTTCATTTTTTTTTCCTAGGAGACACTTTCTATCATTCTCCTCTAGTCTTAGATGGCTCTCAGCCCTGCCTCGCAAATGGGAGTCCTAGGGCTTCCCTCTGCCTCTCTTCCGTGTTGTTAGATCCTCTCTATATTTTGAACCCTGTATCTTCTTAGTTTTTTCTTTCATTTTGGTAGTGAATACCCTCCAGCAGCTTCCTGAGAAAAGTTACAAGAGATATATTTCTGGAAATTCTGTATGTCTGGAAATAATTACCTGCACACTTGATTTATGGTTTGATTAGAGAGAGAATTCAATGGCAGAAATCATGCTCTCTCAGAATTATGAAGGCATGTTACAAGACCTTTTAACTTCCGGTATTATTTCTAGAAGTCAATACCATTTCTGTTGATGCTTTGTATTTAACTCATGTCTCCCCTCCATTCCCCAACTTCAGAAGTTTTTAGGATCTTCTCTTTATCCTTACTGATTGAAACTTTCATGATGATATGCCTTTGCATGGATCTTTTAACATTCATAAGAGGGCAGGCCAGCAGGTCTCTTCAACCTGAAAACTCATGTTAAGTTTGAATTATTGCTTTGATATTCTTCCTCTGCTCCATTTATCTATAATCTATTTTGGTCCTTCTAGAATGACCCACTAATTTTATCTTTTCTCACCTTTACCTTTTCATCCTACTTTCTAGATTTCCTCAATTCAATCTTTTAACCCTCTACTGAATGTTTTGTTTCTGCTAACATTTTTTCAACACTCATGGGTTCTTTCTTGTTGGCTGAATAGTCTTTTTTATGGCCCAGTGTTCCACAGATGAGCTATCTCCTCTCATCACATCAAGAATATTTATTATAGGGGTGCCTGGGTGGCTCAGTCATTAAGCGTCTGCCTTCGGCTCAGGTCGTAATCCCAGGGTCCTGGGATCAAGCCCCGCATCGGGCTCCCTGCTCGGCAGGAAGCCTGCTTCTCTCTCCCCCACTCCCCCTGCTTATGTTCCTGCTCTCGCTATCTCTCTGTCAAATAAATAAATAAAATCTTTAAAAAAAAAATTTTTTTTAATTATAATTTTATTCATTGCTGAATTTTCTGTTTCTGTTGAGTTCCTTTTGCTTCTTTTGATCTTTTTCTTATTAAGACACTTTCTCCAAAAGCCTGGCTCACATTAAGGGTAAAGTACTAAGGTACTTAGTTGTCACCTCTGAGTGATAGGGCCATTCTCTTCTTTGGGAAGATTCCCAAATATCATCATCTGGAGGGGGTTTTTTGGACTGGTCACTTTCTCTAGAAACAAAACCTCCAACCTTCAGTCTGGGGTATGTAAGCCTAGTTGTCACAGTTTTATCAGTGTAGTAGAAATCTAGAAGTCTCACTATTCAGGATGTAAACTCTCATTTATTCTCCTCATCCTTTCTACTTTTTCATTATGTTTAGTGTTCTGAGTCAATTTCTACTGACAATCAATCACCAGCCAATCTTTATCTAACTGGAAAGAGTGTGGAAGACTATCTAGATATAGAAATACAGACTATCCATCAATCCAGTTTCCAATCCATGCATACCCCACTTTCATGGGCACCTGGCACTTCCAATTCTTCAGCCTTTGTGGTGTTATGAAGTGCTAGGTCCTGAGCTACCCCCCTGCTGGGCTGAGGTTTCCGCTAACTCAAATGTGATTTGCCCATCTGCTTTTCTAGCTTCTAAAAATTCTTTTTTGCAATTGTCTCATTTTAAACTCCTTCAATCCTACTGAATTTCTATCTTTTAAAACCCCTTTACTTCCTTTTTGGTGGATTTCTGAGAAGCAGCTGAGTTAAGCAAGTAGGTTCAATCAGCCACATGTAAACGGAAGTCCAAGCAGAGCACAATATTTAAAACGTATGATGCACTTAAAAAAATACTGGAAAGATAAACCAATAGGTCAAAGTGGTAGAATTACAGGTGATTTTAGTTTTGTTTCTCCTTCTGCTTTTCAGTATTTGCCAAGATTTTTGCACAGAATGTGTATTAGTTTTGTAATTAAAGAGGGAAGGATGGCATGCTATTTGGCCTCAAGTCTTCAGAAACAGACATTAGAGTGACTTTTAAAAGGTAGCACAATTTGGGTAAAGCTTGAAAGATGTGCGCAAAAATGAAAATAGCTTTTTAACAAGAATCACTCTTGTTAAACCCCTATAGTGGCCTACGCTGCAACAAAACTAACTGCATTCCAATCCCCAGCTCCATGACATACTAACTGTAAACATCAAGCAAGCTACTTGAACCCTCTGTGCCCAGTTTCCCTATCGGTAAAATGGGATTAATATTAGTACTTCTCCCTAGGACTGTTGTGATGATTGAAGGAGCTCCTGCACGTAAAGCACTCAGAAAAGTGCCTAACAGTAAGTACTCAATAAACGTTGGCTTTTATTAACCATTATTGTTACATCGACACCTTAATGGAAAAAAATGTTAAGTTCTAGTTCAATTTACGGAAAATAAACATAGTACTAACACTCTGTTGTTTAAGTTTTATTTATTGAAAACTACTCAAAATAAGCTTAAAAAATAAAAAGATAAAAAGCCTAATTATCCATTCAGTTGATGATGTTCAAATAGACAAGGATTAAAACCACCAAAGCGGTTAAATGGAGAAATACCTCTGTCATTAAGCGTTTTAGTCCTTCAACTTCATCTTCTCCTGGGTTAAGTTCACCACCTGGTCTGTATAAAGGTTAAGAATTTCACCTTTCAACTTAAAACAATTTTAGGATAACAGGAAGAACACAATAGTTATTTCTATCATATAACTGAATAACACATATTTCAATGTCACATAAGGCAATCAAAGCAAACAAATGTCAAAGGGAGGGGGAAGAATTGCTATAAAGTTGAATTCATAATATTAATTCACCAGACTAACAGTGCACAAACCCTAGCTTTAAACGAACAAAATATGTAATATAACAAACAACTTCTAGCCACCAGTCTTTCCCACTCTCTTTTCTCTGGAAGGTAATCTGGTCATAATGGATTCTAGAAATGCCCAAGGAGGCAATGGACCACATTCTTTAGGTCTGAAAAATGGGGCATTCTTCAAGAATTCCAAACTAAGGATTTGGACCTCTCTTTTTGGTACAATCTGGTCAAACAGTTGTGCACTAAATGTATAATATGGAGATATTTATGAGTTTAAATGATAAAACTAAACAGTTACCTATAAAAATGTAAGTCATTTTAAGAATAGGAAACACCATTCATCCTAAGAAAGAAAGAATATCACTTGTTCTTAGTAATGGTACAATGACATCTAGAAATTAAACTTGAACTAATTTGCTTCACAGGGCTTCTATCAGGCTCAGTTATTAACAACAATATACAGAAACATGCAGATTGCTAGTTAAGGAATAAATGAATACTACACTGGAGAAAAATGACATTTTTTCTCTTTCTAAAGACTCTATTAACAGGAGTGTTTATGGAAATAAATGACTAAGGTCTAAAATTGTCTTCCAAAGCTGCACAAAACAGCAATCCTATTAAAAGTTGTCTAGCTGTTAACTTCCAATGACACTTACAATTTGAAGAAAGTTGTTCCCAGCTGTAGCAGTAACACATGTGGTAGCCGGTGCTCATGTACAATCAGAACCCCTTCTACAGTCCTTCTCATTCCAATTTTATCAAACTCCTCCCTCATGCGCTGAAATCTGGCTGCAACAGAGCTGTCCTTCTCATAGAGGGGCTCTTTTGTACCAAAAGTATAATTGGTAAGAGGGTACCTGTGATCCAAAAACAAATATCTAACATGAGAACTGAAGACCATAATTTACCACGACAGATACCAAACACATATAAGGAAACTATGGTTTAAAAAAAAAAAAAAAGTGTTCAAACTGTACTCAGAGAACCAGGTTTTGTCCAAAGTTACACAAATTAATGTGACAGCAGAGATTAGAATCCAGCTCTGGACTGTAAGGCCAGAGCTTCCATTACATCAAGTTGCTACACCACACTTACCTTTCAGATACAGATAACACCACCCCTTTAGGCCCTCAACTGCTTAGAGAAGTGGCTATCTGGATATCTGGTAATCCTCTGGTTTTAGATCATGGCGGCTAGACTAACACTGCCAACCTGGCTAACATGCCCTTGGGCTCTTCTACTAATCTAATCAGAAATTCTATTAATTATGGGTGCTAAAGACTAGTATCTCTTTTTCTGTAAGGTGAGCGATCGATCACCTTCCATCACCTCTTCAGTTACTTTTCTCCCAGTCAACTACCCTCAGACTTTTCTGGTACTGAAACCCTTTCCTCTTCAGGTGAACTTATCTTTTCCCTCCATATAAACCTTAACTTTCTGCATGTATTCTATCCAATATCCTTATTCTTCCCTTCTCGTCATTCAAATCCTTTGCCCACAGTATCTAATCTGAATATTGTCCCCTCCTCTAGCAAGAATTCAAAATATAGCTCATATAAAGACAGTACTGTATATACCCATCTATCTAGCTACAGATTTCATAAACCTAACATTTTTATTGTCTAAATTTCCATGCCAGCACCTGTTTTGCCAAATAAAACAATAATTACAACCATCTCTTCAATTTCAAATCGCTTTTGAAGGGGAAAAGTTAATTTATTTGAAAGTAAAGTAGAGAAACACCTGAAGTTTCTCATGGAAACACCAGCATCAGCAAATCCTTGCACCTTTTCTAAGATTTTGTTTGTCTGAGAGAGAGAGCAAGCGAGCACAAGCAGGGGGAGCCTCAGGCAGAAGGAGAGGGAGAAGTGGGCTCCCCACTGAGCAGGAAGCCCTACCCCGGACTAGATCCCAGGACTCTGGGGATCACAACCTGAGCGGAAGGCATAGGCTTAATCGACTGAGCCACCCAGGAGCCCCAGTCCTTGCACCTTTTAAACACTGCCCAGTATAAACTGGCCACTTTCCTTCATTAGGGTCAGCACCACGGTGCCTCACAAACTCTCAGAAATGATTAAAAAAAAAAAGAGAGAGCACACTGACAATTTGCTGAGCAAGAGAGAACTCCAATGCCAATTACCTGCCACTGCGAGATAACTTTTGAGAGTGACTTCGAAATGCAATAGCTTGAAGGCTTCAAACAGAAAAGTGTTGAAAATAAAAGCACAGCCCACAGTGGGTTCTCTGGGGCTACATGCTGGTCCCCTCCAGGGTCTGAATGAAAGCCCAACCTTAACAGTATGCACCCTCCCAAGATGGGGCCCGCTGGCTGCCTGGCTGCTGTCGCTGCGGAGAGAAGACGGGTGAATGCATAGGGTAGGCCAGATGGCCCCGAGCACCTGAATAAAATGTGGTGGATGCTGGAGCTCAAATATCAATTAAGCCGTTAAGAGAAAAAAACTAAACCTACGCATTAGAGCTAGCTCTCGAAAGCTCACTGCTACAGAAAAGTGAAAATTGCAAACAAGGTAACATTATACCATTTATACCAAATAAGAACCCACAAAAGCAATACCACATACGTGATGTGAAAACATAAACACTGCACAGGAAGAACGAACACCACGCTCTGCAGCTGGTTTCCTCTGGAGACCTGGGCAAGGGGTGAGTTCAAAAGCAAACTTGGGACTTTCCTACTATCACTGAATCCGGGGGCATGGGAGCAAGCCCTCTCTCCGGGAAAGGAACACCCTCTCAAGTAGGACTCTAACCCCGTGGCGCCCGAGGACCACGAAGGGGCCCGTGGGATCTAGAAAGGCGCGCGGTCGCGAGCGGGAGTGGAGGTGATGGGGAGGCGTGAAGCCCGCCGAGGGCCGGGGGCGCGCCGGAAGAAGATCGGCAGTCTCTGCGAGCGCTCACGAGGAAGGGGGTGCCCGCGAACGCAGCGCGCTAAGGCCAGGCCGCACTTACAGGTTGATGGTGCGCTCCAGGGTGAGGGGCTTGGTCTGCTGGATGTACTTGTTGCCGAACTGGTTGACCCCCCGGGGCCAGCCGGTTTGTGAGCGATTGGGCGGCACCACGGACATGCTGGCGAGCTCGAGTACTTGCGGAGAGAGGAAGTGGGGCAGGCAGGGAGACTTTCCCTGTGCCGGTAGCGGTTATTTGCGTCCCCCTCAGCAGACGCCACCCGCCATTAACATGAGAGCGCAAGAGGAGGCGAAGGCACGCCGGAAGTGCATCCGGAGCCTCTGGCGGCAGGAAGTAGAGAGGCGGAGGCCAGCCGGGCCAAGCGCCACTAGGCCAATCGCTGATGAGATGGCCGCAATATCTAGAGCTTCCATTGGTAAACCAGGAATGGGTTCCGCCTCCTTTTACTTTGATACTTCCTATTGGTCGGCGCTGGGGAACACGGGAAAGGGGGCATTCTGGGAATTGTAGTCAGCCTAGGAAAGTAGCTGCTTAATCAGTGTGGCGTGGGTCTGTAGCTTAAGAGAAGATGAATGGGAAACGGCCAGCTGAGCCAGTTTCTGGCCGGACGGGGAAAAAGGGAAAGAAGGAGGTGATAGCGGAGTTTTCGGACGCTGTCACCGAAGAAACCTTGAAAAAGCAGGTGTCTGAGGCCTGGAGCCGCAGGACGCCGTTCCGTCACGGTAACCCGGTGCTGTGAAGGGGGAGCCAGGGTCTGGGGGGGGCCTCTGAAAGTCCTACCAATCGAGTCGAGCCCCGGGCAGCGGGGCCACGAGGGAAGAGGCCCTTGGAGACAGTGTGACTTTGGCCACCTTTGACTCTCCTGCTGCCCTCTATCATTCCAAGTTCGGTTTGGATTTAGAAATCTGAGGAGGAAGAAACGTAGGCCCGAGAGTTGGGAAGCAGAGGGCATGGCATGCAAGTTCGTATTTCCTCCGAGGGCAAAGATCGGTTATCCCAAAATCGTGTAGCCAGAGCATTTATTGTGAGCTGCCAGATGGCTGGCGCCTGAGCTTACTCGTTTTTACACGCCTGTAGGCCGACTACGTGACCTATGGGAGTAAACGAGTGTTGAGCAAGGGAAGAAACTCACCTTGAACGATTCCAGCCTCAGCTTCAGATATCACTTTAGAGGATAAGAATTCCGCTTCATGCCGCATGCTTTCCCTCCTAGAGTTTGCCATGATTTGGGTTTCAGTTGTTAAGTGCTTCGAAGGGGTGAGTCCTGGGTGTCTGGATGCACATAAAAGGTGATAGCTCAGTGTCTAAAGGGCAAGCTCTGTACCCCCAGGGACTTGTCAATATCCTCAGCTGTAGGATGGAAATAGTGATAATGTCTATCACAGGGTTGCCGAGGAGATGAAGTGACATTATGCATGTAAAACACCACTGTGTTTGGCACGGGGTAGGTGGCGGTGGTGGTGATGGTAGTGGTGGTGACTATTAATATTAGGAGGGTACCTAGAGTATCAGAGGCAGTGGCTAAAATGTTGAGACAGAAATCAAGGCATCGAGGAGTTTTGCTTGAACCGATTTTTTAAAAAAGTGTATGTTGTAACTTCCTTCCTCCAACAGTAACTTGGAGAAAGAAAAGACAGAGTTGAAGAAAAATTGCCAGCCAGTATTGCTGTTCTCATTTTTTTTAGGGGTTGGGGGTGGGCAGAGGGAGAGGAGAGAGAGAATCTTAAGCAGGCTCCTCCCCTAGCATGGAGCCTGCAGTGAGGCTCTGTCTCACAACCCTGGGATCATGACCTGAGCCAAAATCAAGAGTTGGATGCCTAACCAACTGAGCCACCCAGGTGCCCCTCTATTCTCATTTTTCATTTGCTCCTTTCACTTTAATTTTGGGGGAAATGAATAAGGAATCTAAAATATATTCAGTTCAATAGCTAATCATTGAACTAAAAAACGCAAAAAAGAGCAGGAACCTTAATTTAGTGATATCACCTGTATTCCTAAGGACTCGTATTTTGAACACAATATATTTAAAAAGTAGTATTGAGGGGCACCTGGGTGGCTCAGTCGTTAAGCCTCTGCCTTCGGGTCAGGTCATGATCTCAGGGTCCAGAGATCGAGCCTCGCATTGGGCTCCCTGATCAGTGGGAAGCCTGCTTCTCCCTCTCCCACTCCCCCTGCTTGTTCCCTCTCTCGCTGGTCTCTCTCTGTCAAATAAATAAAAATCTTTAAAAAAAAAAAAAAAAGTAGTATTGAATGGGGTAAAGAAAAAAGGGAAGAGCTTATAATTCTTCCCCCAAGTCTTTTGGTACTAGATTTCTGAAAATTCATGATCATTCCCTTTTGTATTCCCTCTGCCATGCTACTCAGGTCAAAAATACAAAAGGGGAAAAAGCCATAAGTAATGTTTTCCTTCCAACAGAGGCCATTGCCATGGACATGGATCCCTTTCTTCACTGCATGATCCCAAACTTCATCCAAAGCCAAAACTTTTTGGAAGGGCTTCAGAAGGAACTTTTGAACTTGGACTTCCATGAAAAGTATAACGATTTATATAAGTTCCAGCAGGTATTTATGTCCCTTTCACATTCACTCTTCCACTTAAGAAATGCTTTATCTACAGAATCATTCCTTACCTTTAGACTTGAGGTTTTAGATTGGGTTTGCCTTGGAGGGTCCTTGCCTTGACATCGCTAAAAGCATTCCTTCATTTCACATAAGCTTACTGAGTGTTAATGATGTGTTAGGTGCTATAATTATTGCATGGGAGCCTCTGACAGTTCCTGCCCTGTAAGACTAAACTAAGAGAAGTGCTAGTGATGGTGACTATCTAGCGATAGTCAAGAAATACAGTAAGCCAGTAAGTTAAGTACATTATAAACAAAGGGGATTAAGTGCATTTTGAGGATTGGTATGCTGAAGAGGGTTGCACGTTGGAAAATAATACCTATTTAAATTTTTAATTCATGTCCTTATTTTAGGTGACTTGATGTATGCTGTGCATCGCAGTATGTCCGCAGAGAGTGAGATCTATTCTTTTTTTGGTGGACAGTTTAACTTGGCAGGAAAGACCGTATCAAAATCAGGGCCAGTTTTTCCACTCTTAGAAGACAGGGCTCAGTCTAGGTATAGAAATACAGGTCATTGGTTTCCCCAGTTTGAGGGGAAATATCTTTTTAGTACATGGTATACATCACTCTCGGAAATCCTTTATGAAATCTCAAGGATATCAGCCCTTAAAAATCACAGAATAAAATAAAAATGAAAAAGATGAAGGATTATTTTGTTTTCTTTGCATTTAACCCTTTGATTTCTCTTTATCTGGGATAAGAGAGTAAATAACAGGATTTCCTTCTCTTTTATTCTTTTGCACTAGAGCTGATTATGTCCCCCAGTCTCTATCTTTGGGCCTTAACACATATGATTAACCAAGTTAAATATACACATGATATGACTCTTAATAAGTTAGGAAATCTGACAAAATTAAACTTTTATCCTAGTGAAGTTACATAGGTTAATTAAAAGTCACAACTGTCTGCCTTTGTAATTATATCAACTTCAATAACAGTAGGTCTCTTTGTTGATTTAGGGCTATATGTATCTCTGATTACAAAAACTGAGGATTTAAACTGGTTTTTACTTGATGCAATTTGGTAGATGAAAACACTTCTAACTGTGATGTCAGTGAGTGGCAATATAATAAAAAGGGCTCTGGGTAATGAGGAGGGGGAAAAAGATTACTTTAGATCACATGGGTGTTAGGTGAAACTGTACTCTGCTGTGAATAATTTTTACTATGCTCACTTTGGGATTGAACTTCTTCATTCTAAAACAGTAGATGCTAAACCTATTTTCAGTCTCCTGTCCCTTCAGACTTTGCTTATATCCTCTTTTCTTTGCTTGTGCTGTGAAATATCTTAATAATGGGGTCTATGACATCTTACAACCTTCCTAAACAAGTGTGTCAGTAGGAGTTGCCTGATATTCTGGATATTTTAAAGCAAGTGTTACTGAGTGCATGCTTTATGCCATGCTAAGTGCTTTATATTTATTAATTCATTAATAAATTCTCATAACAGAGAATGAATGAATGAATTCATTAAATCCTCATAACAGTCCTATGAAGGAGGTATCTTCCTATTCCTGTTTACAGATGAGGGGAGTACACTGGTTTTTTTCTTCTCTTCTGGATCATTCCCTGTGACATGTGAAAGAAAGCTGTTCCTAGGGGCGCCTGGGTGGCTCAGTCATTAAGTGCCTGCCTTCTGCTCAGCTCATGGTCCCAGGGTCCTGGGATCAAGCCCCACATCGGGCTCCCTGCTCAGCGGGGAGCCTGCTTCTCCTTCTCCCACTCCCCCTGCTTGTGTTCCCTCTCTCGCTGTGTCTTTCACTGTGTCAAATAAATAAAAGAAAGAAAGCTGTTCCTAAGAAAAAAATGCTTTTGACCTAACTTTGCCCTTTACCCCATTCCTCTGCTCCTCTTGACAGTAGAATTCCATATAAGTTGTCTGTACTTTCTCAAATACTCCTTCTCTCATTCTCCGTCAAGCCCATTTTGCATCAGGCTTTTACCTACAGCTCCACTGAAACTACACTCGTCGGGCTCACTCAGGATTCATTTTACTTGACCTTCCAGCTGCATTTGAGATTACTCCTTCCTCCCGGAGATATTTTCTTTACTTTCGGGATACCACGCTCTCAGAGTCTTCCTTCTACCTCCCTGGCAAGCCCTTGGTTTCCTTTGATAGGTCTTCCTTTTGTACCTAACTTCTTTTTTTTTCTAAAGATTTTATTTATGTATTTAATTGACAGAGAGAGAGAGAGACAGCATGAGGGGGAACACACGCAGGGGGAGTGGGAGAGGGAGAAGCAGGCTTCCGGCCGAGCAGGGAGCCCGACGCGGGGCTCGATCCCAGGACCCCGGGACCATGACCTGAGCCGAAGGCAGTCGCTTAACCAACTGAGCCACCCAGGCGCCCCCTAACTTCTTAATGATAGAGTACTTTAGGGCTTTGCCCTTGGGCCACTTCCTGGCAGATTTCCAGGGACTCCCATGGCTTTGCCTCTACTCTTGGATATCTTTTAAGTGTCTCACAGTTATGTCCAAAACTAAACTCTTGGTCTTCTCCCCCTAAGTCTGCTCCACCTGCAAATTTACCCATCCAGTGAATGGCAACTCGATCTTTCCAAGTGGCTCAGGCTAAAAACCCTCCATTCCTCTCTCACCTCATACCTAGTTCGTCAGGAAATTCTGCAGGCTCTCTCCTCAAAACATATCCAGAAAAACCCACTTCTTTCCACTTGTACTACCAACAGCCAGTCCAAGGCATCCTTGCCTCTCATCAGAATTACACTTGTAGTTTATTGGCCAGTTCACTGCTTCCACTCTTGCCCACCTACACAATCATAGACATTGTGTTCTTTTAAAACGGCAAGGGACCCAAGAGAATTGAAAACATGTGCACATGAAAACAGGTACACAAATGGTCATAGCAGGTTATTCATGATATCTTAAAAAGTGGAAAGAACCCAAATGTCCATCACCTGATGAATGGACAGATGAGTGTGGTCTAGCCACACGGTGGAGTATTACTCAGCCAGGAACAGGAATGGCATAGCAATGCTGCTGCAACATGGAGGAGCCTTGACAATATACTGAGAGAAGCTAGACATGCAAGGCCACGTGCTGTAGGATTCCACTTATCTGTAATGTCCTGACTAGGCAAATCCATATAGAGAGGCAGAAAGTAGATTAGCGGTTGCCAGGACCTTGGGGAGAAGAGTATGTACAGCGACTGCCTAATGAGTATAGGGTTTCTTTTTGGTGGGGGGATGATAAATGTTCTGGAATCAGATAATGGTGGTGTCCTGGGGAGAAGAGTATGTACAGTGACTGCCTAATGAGTATAGGGTTTCTTTTTGGTGTGGGGATGATAAATGTTCTGGAATCAGATAATGGTGGTGGTCGCACAACATCGCGTATATACTAAAATCTACTGAATTACACATTCAGGTGGTTAAAATGATAAATTTCATGTTACATGAATTTTATCTCAATTTTTAAAAATGTAAATGGGATCCTATTACTCCTTTGTTCAAAGCCTCCAAAGGTTCCTCATTTCTTTGTCAGAAAGCCAAAATACTTAGAAGAGTTCTAACGCATCCCATTGCCTCTTTGGCCTCATCTCCTACTGCTGTCCCCCGCACTCTCTACACTCTAGCCACGCAGTCTCCTTGGATGTTTTGACTAGACCAGGCATGCTTCACACCCAGGACCTTGAATCCTTTTTTTTTTTTTTTTTTAATTAATTTGTCTATTTTGAGAGAGAGTGTGCGTGGGGCAGGGCATGGCACAGGGAGAGGGAGAGAGAATCTCAAGCAGCCTCCATGCTGAACAGGGGACCTGACATGGGAGCCTCACGACCCTGAGATCACAACCTGAACTGAAATCAAGAGTCAGACACTTAACCGACTGAGCCACCTGGGCACCCCAGGACCTTGAATCCTCTTTGCCTAGATATTCCCTTGGCATGTTTCCCAACCTCCTTCAAGGCTTTGCTTCACTCAGCAAAATCAAGCCTGGCCATCGTGTTTGTACTTGCAAACCCTTTCCCACCTTCAGCATGCCCAGTACCTCATATCCTGCTGGTTTTCC
The DNA here is from genome assembly GCF_011800145.1 of Mirounga leonina. Classification (NCBI taxonomy): domain Eukaryota; kingdom Metazoa; phylum Chordata; class Mammalia; order Carnivora; family Phocidae; genus Mirounga; species Mirounga leonina. The sequence goes on along the minus strand of NW_023270469.1, from coordinate 27,508,914 downwards.
CTGTGCCTTTGTCCCCTTCTTTCATGCTAACAATCAGCTTTTTATGTTTATTGTCTGTCTCCCTCAAAAAGAATATAAGCTCCACTGTCGATAACTATTTAAATATTTGTTGAATGGAGTAAGGCCCAGGGGGGTTAAGTAACTTGCCCGAGTCATAGAGCTGCCATATGGAGGGGCCACAGGTCAAAGCCAGGCAGCTTGGCTTCAGTCCAGGCTCTTCGCCACAATCCTACACTGCAAGGGCACTCACTGAACTGCTTTTCTCTGTGTGTAATATATAAAGGAAATCCTTTTTTTTCTTTTTCTATGATCAAGTCGGATGATTTGAAGAAGAGAAGAGAGCCTCACATCTGTGCTTTAAGGTAAACAATCATATTTGTCGGGTGCAGAAAATGTTACATCATATAACGTTATGTCATTATCCCATTTTGTAGAGGAGAAAACAGATTGAGAGATTAAGTAACTTCTTCAAGGCTTCCTAGATGAAAACCGAGGGAGCTAAGCTACAAACTCAAATCAGTCTGATTCCAGGGCCCACCTTCTCAGTGATAAAATGTTCAGCTTTTGTTAGTAATCAAGGAAACACTGCTGGAACCATTTTTCACATATTAGGTTGGCAAATATTCGAAACAAAATCCCCCAATGTTGACAGAAGTATCGATCCCTTTCTTAGATGATGGTTTTGAAAAATGTATCAAAACTCTTAAAATTATGCTTCCCTTTTTATAGTATCATTCCACTTATAAGAATTTATCCTGAGAAAATAATTAAGGATGTGCTCAAAAATTTCATACAAGATTGCATGTTGTAATGTTGTTAAAAATAGTGGGGAAAAAATGTTCTAAAGACTTATTCATTTTAGAACGAGAAAGAGAGAGAGAGAGTGCGTGTGCTCTAGTGCAAGTTGGGGGAGGGGCAGAGGGAAAGGGAGAAAGAATCTTCAAGTAGACTCCCTGCTGAGCTCAGAGCCCAATGCAGGGCTCGATCCCATGACCCTGAAATCATGACCTAAGCCGAAATCAAGAGTCGGACACTCAACCCACTGAGCCACCCGGGTGCCCCAAAATAGTAAAAAACTATATACAAATTAAAAGGCCATGCATTGAGATTTATATAGATAATGGTAAAAGCATGAGTGGAAAACTCTACAACCATTGAATATGATGTGTGAATTTTAATACATGAGAATGATAAACCTGATTTCACCGATTCTAAGACACATTTCTTCTTTTACATTTTAGCACTGCTGGGGTCCAGTGTCTCACAAATTACTATTGTGTCCTATTTTAATTGGCAACATTTTTTTAAGTGATAGCAAAACAATAATACTTCTTACAGAGGAGGCATATTAGAGTTGATGCAGTACACTTGTCAAGAGAAAAGATGGGGCGCCTGGGTGGCTCGGTCGGTTAAACGTCTGCCTTCGGCTCAGGTCATGATCCCAGGGTGCTGGGATCGAGCCCCACATCAGGCTCTCTGCTCAGAGGGAAGCCTGCTCCTCCCTCTGCCTGCCATTCCCCCTGCTTGTGCGTGTGTGCTCTCTCTTTCTCTTTCTCTCTCTGTCAAATAAATAAGTAAATAAAAATCTTTTAAAAAAAGAGAAAAGTCGTTAAAACAGCACACACAGTGTGAATGATTTTTAAAAGATATATTTGGCTATCTGTGTACAAAGGAAAAAAGAGAAGAATGGAATGTTTAAATCTGGCTAGTTGGATTTCACATTTTTTTTAACAGTTCCTTTTTACTTATAGAGGGTTTTTTCCCCTAGTTTTGCTACAGTAGGCACATGTTACTTTGTAATCACGGTTTTTCATTTATACAGAGGTCATTTTTTCCTCGTTCTCTTTTTTCCTCTGGGACATTTTGATATAGGATGGCAGTCTGCACAGATTGTTATTTCTTCCCAATTCTGAAGTATTACTCATGTATTAACTGCACCTCATAATATCTCATATTTATGTAGACCTTTTGTTATTGTTGTTCCAAAGAGAGATGATCGCACTGCACTGTAAGGCATTATCTCTTTAGTTCACAGCACACTCTGGTAAGCCTTTCCTGTGGGACTGAGGTTCCATTCTATTCCCACAGGATAATAGCCGGATGGTGTGTTAGACGGGATTTCTTGGTCTATAGAAAGGTGATCTTTATACTTCCCAGTTGGGCTCTGTGATTTCTCCGTTATATTCGATTAACAAATGAGAATAATGGCAGAAAGTAACCCTGGCCTTGTGACCCTTTCATAGTGACTAGAGGAAGAACTTTTTATGGAATACATTTGAGGAGGCCAGTGTTACCAGTAAAAGAGGGATTTAAGGCTTTGATCATAGTTGCTTAAAGCATCAAGACTTTGCAGAAATGTTTGCTACCCACATCGCAAGCCTGGTTCAGCACTTTGTTCTGCTGGCTCATTAAATACAAGTTGCAACTCTGTTTTTGAAGTTACATGGCATTTCTGGTTGGACCAACCTAGCACAGCGTTTTTTAGAATTTTTTGGTTTGGTAATGTAAAGTGTGGAAAAGGGACTTGGTATTAAAATCTTAGGAGATCAGCCTGGAGACTTGATACTTAGTTATGAACAGCACAGTTGCATTTTATGGGAATTTCAATTGTGTACATTTGGACTAAGATGATCCAAAAAATACTGTCTGTGTGTGCAAAATGTGAACCGATGTAAGTCCTTTCAAAATGTTTTCTTTTTTGGGGGGCTTTTTTTTTTTTTTTTAAAGATTTTATTTATTTATTTGACAGAGAGAGACACAGCAAGAGAGGGAACACAAGCAGGGGGGAGTGGGAGAGGGAGAAGCAGGCTTCCCGCGAAGCAGGGAGCCCGATGCGGGGCTCGATCCCAGGACCCTGGGATCATGACCTGAGCTGAAGGCAGACGCTTAACGACTGAGCCACCCAGGCGCCCCCTTTCAAAATGTTTTCAACTCATGAAGATTCACATACTTCCAAAGTTGATTGGCTGAGTGAGTTATAAATTGTGTTAAAGAGATTTCTATACAGAGAGCCCCATTAGCTGGCAAATGGAAATGTTCAGCATCTCTTACTGGTATTGTGCTGGCATCAGAACTTCTATAAAAGATTTTCCTGAGCCTACAGTTAGCATAATATTCACTGTTATTGCAACTTAAAGTTTTTAATCTGCAACAGTGTCACCCAAATGGTCATTAAGCAGTGCAGTAGTATTTAGTGCCAAAAAACATGTCTAAAAATCAGTAACCTCGGAAAGGAACATCAGGGTGCTAAATTATGACAGAGGGCAAAGCACTGCCGTGCTAGAGCATACTATCAATTTAAGAGGAAGAAAGTAAAATGAAATAGCAGAGCAAAACTATATTACAGTAGATGGATTTGTTTTTGTTTTTGTTAAGATTTTTTATTTATTTGCGAGAGAGAGAATGAGAGACAGAGAGCATGAGAGGGAGGAGGGTCAGAGGGAGAAGCAGACTCCCCGCCGAGCAGGGAGCCCAATGTGGGACTCGATCCCAGGACTCCAGGATCATGACCTGAGCCGAAGGCAGTCGCTCAACCAACTGAGCCACTCAGGCGCCGAGTAGATGGATTTGTATTTCTTTCTCTTTATTTCAGTTCCAAGGCCTAAACTGTGCAAGTTTCAAGAAGCTACTACAGCCTCCAGGGAAAAGTAGCTGTGGCCGAGATCCAAATACTGTGGCTAACAGGTTACCTTTGTTGACATTTCTAGGAAAGTTCTGTTTGAAGATTTCCGGACTTGGCTTGCTGACATTTCCAAGATTGACCTGGAATCAACTATTGACATGTCCTGTGCTAAATATGAATTCTCTGGTAAGAAAGATAAAGCCCTTGATGTCTAGAGGACTTACAGGCTTTAGCTACACAGTGGCAGCAAGAGCATTGGTGTGCCAGGATCCTAGACTTGGGACACGTCCCCCCATAGCATTAGGACCTTCTTTTTTTTTTTTTTTAAGATTTTATTTATTTATTTGTCAGAGAGAGACAGCGAGAGAGGGAACACAAGCAGGGGGAGTGGGAGAGGGAGAAGCAGGCTTCCCGCGGAGCAGGGAGCCTGATGTGGGACTCGATCCCAGGACCCTGGGATCATGACCTGAGCCGAAGGCAGACGCTTAACGACTGAGCCACCCAGGCACCCCGAAAAGACTACATCCTTAAGGAAGAATCTTCGAACAGTATAGAAGGATACAGTGTAAACCTTGACAGTTCCCTGCACTTTCTCCTTGTCCCCCTTTCTCTTCAGAGGTATCCATTGTCACCAGTTCCCTTTGTGAGCAAAGAAATGTCTTTTTGAAAGCGTGTTTGCTTTTTCACCTGGAAGGAAAAGTGTTTTGCTTTGTTTCACTAAGTAAAATTTTGATGTGGGTTTACTCTCATACAGTATAAAGTATAAGGGGGAGGTATACATTGGTAACCACTTTTTGAGGCTAACTGAGTGATACACAGGATGAGTCCTATCAAAAGCCCTTTTTTTAAAAACTTTTTTTAATTGAAATCATTTCAAACTTACGGAAACATGGCAAGCATGTATAGTTTTTTCCCATTTTACTTGAGAGTAGGTTGCCATCCTGTTCCAGGACCCCCATGTACTTCAGTGATTCCTACAACAAGGACATTCTCCTAGATGATGGCAATAAACCATCAAAATCAGGAAATTAGGATCAATACATTATTCCCATCCAGTCTGCAGGCTCCATTCAAGTTCCATTATTTGGTCCTTGATTGCAAAAGGATCCCGTCCAGGATTGCATAGTTGTCATGCCTGACTTGGTCTCCCACAATCTAGAACAGTTCTTCAGTCTTGCCTTGACTTTCATGATCTTAAGCCTTCTGAAGGTTTACAGATGACTCATTTTGTACATTTGCCCTCAATTTGGGTTTGCCTGATGCCTCCTCATGATTAGATTCAAGGCTTGCATTTTTGGTAGGAATGTTACAGAATTATGTGGGGGTTGTTTTGTTTTGTTTTGTTTTTTTAGTACATCTTATCAAGTGGTATATGGTTTCTGTGTGTCATAGTCTAGTGATACTTTTTTTTTTTTAAGATTTTATTTATTTATTTGAGAGAGAGAGAATGAGAGACAGAGAGCACGAGAGGGAAGAGGGCAGAGGGAGAAGCAGACCCCCTGCTGAGCAGGGAGCCCGATATGGGACTCGATCCCGGGACTCCAGGACCATGACCTGAGCCGAAGGCAGTCGCTTAACCAACTGAGCCACCCAGGCGCCCCTAGTGATACTTTGATTACTTAATTAAGGTGGTAACTGATGTCAGGCTTTCCCACTGTAAACTTGTTCTTTTTCTTTCTATAAGTGAATAAGAATTTTGTGGGGAGATACTTAACAATTATGTAAATATCCCATTTCTCCTCCAACTTTGATTTGCTTATTTTAGCATCCTCTGGCATTCCCTTTACATTTACTGTCATTCTGTAAAGGAAACCTTCCTCTCTTCCCATTTATTTATTCATATATTTATTTACATCAGTGTGGCTTTATGGGTCACTATGTAACGGGCTGTAATCAGTTGCTATATTATAGTGATGCTCCTCTTGTCCCTGATTTGATCAAAGGGAGCACCTTACACTGATTTCCATGTCCTTTTGATGTGTCCCCATCATTCTTAATACATTTTACTTCCTAGCAGAACAAGATTTTTCCAAGCTCATCTTATATGTCCCCTGCTCTAGACCCAGAGTTAGCCATTCTTCCAAAGAACCCTGATTCCTTTTAGTGACGAATGATACTTAAAAATCAAGATCTGGACTCTGGGTGTTTTGCCATTAGGGTGTCACTGCTCCCAGGCCTTTCTGTGGAGAAGAGGTAGCAAATAGACGGATGCGCATGTGCACACATGCGTTTACATGTTTATGTATGTCAGTGTCTAGAAATATGTAGATATCTAACTAAATATCTCCATACATAGGAAAATCAATTCACACTGATTCCTCCAGTTCCAATTCAACACCATAAGGTTTATCCCAGATTTCTCCATTTCCGTATTTATAATTTCCTTCCTCAGCAGTGAGAACCATGGCTTCCGTCACCTTCAGGATATTTCTTTATCAAAACAATCCCTCCATGTGTGAACGATCACAGTTCACCATAGCAAATCCTCCCTCTCCTGCCCTGCAGGGATGCCTCCCTTGCTCAGTCCCACCTAACGGCTTTTAGAAGCTTTAGCTCAAGAAATTAATGGGAACCGCTACCAAAAGATCTATGTACAGTAATGGTCATTTGCTTATTGAAGCATTTTTCTTAACAGATGAGAAATGGAAACAATTAAGTCTAAGATTAATTAAAGGAGAAAGAAGGTAATTCATAATCCGTATAGTAGAATAACTACAGGGCCATTAAAAAAGCGATGACAGCTGTATATAGTGATGGTAGTAAAAAGGCCACAAAACAACCACTGTAGGACACCCATTTTTTTTTTTTTAAGCAAACGTATGTAGGAAAAGTGCTGGAAGAATATAAGCACAAATATTGTTAGTGATTATCTCTGGGGTCTGTCCATATGTGTGTTCTTCAGGGCTTTTAGAGTTCTCCGTGTTCCCAGTTGTATGTCTCTGATTATAAAACAGGAGAAACAAGTGTCATTTTACAAAGCTGGAGGAGCTCACATTGCAGGTGAATATCAGATGGACCGATACTAAAATGCAGGATCAGAGTAGTGGCTGCTCCTTGTCAGCTCGGGGACATTAAAGTACATGTTGCACTATTGCAGATGCCCTCCTCTGCCACGATGATGAGCTGGAAGGGCGCCGGATCGCCTTCATTCTTTACCTGGTTCCTCCCTGGGACAGGAGCTTGGGGGGCACCCTGGACCTGTATGACGTTGATGGTAAGAGAAGCGCGTACACATCAGCACCAGTAGCTACTTCTGAGCTCTTACACACAGTGTGTGTCCTCCTCTGAGGAGGGGGAGCGGACACCAGCCTTGACAGCCGCCTCCCTACATTGTACTTGTAGTCATTACTCCAGAGGTGGAGTCCATGAGCATGAGGACTAGTCAGACCCTACTCCTGAGTACTGACTGTGGAAAGCTGGAGCACGTGGAAAGCTGCCTGGGACCATCAGTGTGCCCGCGCCAGTCTGTCTGACAGGAAGTCAGGGTTGTTTCCTAATGACTGACACCAGATGTTGCCTCTCGAAAACTTTTCCGAACTTACCCCAGCCCTCATCGATAATAGACAGATGGCATAGTAAGAACAATGGTCAGGTAGCAGAACTGAGTGAAACAGATGGAAGAGGGTGGCGTTTTGGGATCTGCAGGGTCCATCTACTTCCCCTTAGAAATCTGAGAATTGTCAAGGTGAAACGAGGCAGGCTGAAAGTGGTTAGTGGTTACAAAACCACATTTGTGATTGTCCTCTTTCCTGGTGCAGAACACTTCCAGCCAAAGCAGATCGTCAAGTCTCTTATCCCTTCATGGAACACACTGGTTTTCTTTGAAGTGTCTCCAGTATCCTTTCACCAGGTAAAGATTATAAACCACAAATATACAGAGTACTAAGGATCATGCTTTTTAGTCCCCTGTTATCGAAATGTGAGAGCTTCCTGTTGGACTTCCGTGGCCAGGTTGTGCGCGCATCCAGCGTGACGGATCCAGAAGTGAGCGCGCCTTGGCTAGCAATCGTCCCCCTCAGCGGGTACATTCATGCGCTGTTGGCCTTGTCCTTTCAGGTGTCCGAAGTCCTATCTGAAGAAAAGTCGCGTTTGTCTATAAGTGGCTGGTTCCATGGTCCTTCACTGACCCGGCCTCCCAACTACTTTGAACCTCTCATACCTCGGAGCCCTCACATCCCACAAGATGTAAGGATAATGCCTGTTGTCGGGATTCTTATCTTAGAAGCTTTACCGTATGGTTTGTTTTCCTGATAATGAAACTGGACTTTTGAGTTTCCTCTTTTGCTTTTCTTAGGTAAACTTTTGATAGTGTTTTTTTCTCAGGCAGAGTTTTCCAGCACTTTTATGTGTAACAAGGAGAAGATTATAAAGTGAGGCTTTGCATATATTTTACTAGCACGAAATGATGTAAGAACAAAAGCAATAGGAATTGTTAATTCACGTTTTGCATCTGCTGCTTCTTTGTAAGCATGAAATTTTGTATGATTGGATCAACCCTACTTATCTGGACATGGATTACCAAGTTCAAATTCAAGAAGAATTTGAAGAACAGTCTGAAATTCTCCTAAAGGAGTTCCTTAAGGTAAGCCAGCACGTTCTGTCCAGTGTATCTTGGGGACCTCAGTAGCAGGCCCTAACAGAATCTCACTGCTATAACAACTTGTGCTTTTGTCTTTCTCGCTTCTTGGGTGGGTAAACAGGCATCACTAAAGGAGTTTTGGGTTAGTTCCTGGTTAGAATGTTTATATCATCTTTTTCATAAAATATACAGGTGATGCTAGTAGCTAACATTGGTACCAGTTGTATGCTTAGTGGGTTGAGTCCCTTCGATGTTCCCCAGTTTTCTGGAACCCTAATGGTACACACGTACACGCACGCACGCTTCTACACTGACAGGGAGTTGTATGTAGCTTCCTTCCTATTCATTTGGTGAATATGGTTTCCTATCAGCTTACTATTGCTTTTAGTAAAAGATAGATTATTAACTGAGCAGCACCCATTAATGAACGTTTGACAATGATACGCAGCACATTTCAGTGGAGAGGGACTACATCAGGAGTCAGAAGACTTAATATTCATGCCCTGGCTCCGTGGTTTTACTAACGAGCAAATCACTGAATCTCCCAGAGCTTGTAGGTCTTCATCAGTTAAACTGGGATAAGACCTGCCTTGTTCATCCTGAAGAGTTGTTGTGAGGGCCAAACAAGATCATAGACACCGGTGTGGCACTTCACAGTTGACCCTGGGTCCCATGGAAGCACAGTCCCAAGAGCTGTTCCTCCACGAGAAACATACTGCCTCTCTCTCTCTCTCCCCCTCTCCCCTTCCCTCTTGAAATTTTAAAGCTGACATTAGCATATTAAGGAGTTTGAGAAATATTACAGTAAATAAACTTTGTTTGATCCTATTTTATTAAGCTTACCTAAACCAGGCTTTGGGATCCTCTTTCCTGTTTTACAGCTGATAGGACTGCTGTTTTGAGAACACTCCTTGGGAAGCCACATTAAACAAGTACATAGAAAGCCTCTTGTGGAGCAGATTTCAATAGATTAATCAGCTTCTTGCTCTGTACTTGGCTTTCTCTATTTAGAAAGCTGAATGCATAAAGGTGAGGCCTACAGAGACTTTTAGTGTGATGACATTGACCATTAAGCAGTTTCATTGTTTTTCCTCACATCTTATGAATTGAAGAGACCGTATTACGATCTTCATTTTATAAATGCGGGAGTCTGAGAGGTTTAGCGATCTGACATGAGACACACAACCGCTAAAGGAAATAGCCCAAACTGACACTCGGGTCTCTTGGCTAAAGCATGCTGATGATTTATCCAGTCTTTTTTCTGGCTGCACTGTATCAGGCCTGGGGACCTTGGGCAAAAGGGGCGAATGTCCACTGGCCCTTTTAGGAATCAGCCAGCATGATTCTGCAGAGCGGCTCCACCTGCAAGACCAAGGTGGGATCATAGAGAGACCCACTGACTGCTTCTTTCTTTGCTCCTTTTCCAGCCTGAGAAATTTGCAGAGGTCTGTGAGGCTTTGGAGAAAGGAGACGTGAAATGGAGCAGCCGAGGTCCCCCTAACAAAAGGTAGAGCCACGACATTTGCCTTTGCGTTCGGCAACTGCCTGTTTGCCTGGAAGGCTCACTTCCAATAATAGGACATCTGCCAGTAGTAGGACATTGGCCCTGGTGATGTTCATTCCCAGGGACATCCAGTAGCAGGCCCTGACAGAGCCTCACAGTTACAACAAGCCGTGCTTTAGTAGGCTGTGCCAGGACTTCGGGAGCAGGGTACAAAACTAATGAACAGCTTTTCTTCCATGAGTCATTGTAGAGGTACGGTTTTGATGAACAACTTGGCATCACTGCTTTCCAGGTTTTATGAGAAAGCTGAGGAGAGCAAGCTTCCCGACATTCTGAAGGACTGCATGGAATTGTTCCGCTCCGAGCCTCTGTTCTTGCTGCTCTCCAACTTCACAGGCCTGAAACTCCACTTCTTGGCCCCTTCAGAAGAAGATGAGGTGGCAAACCAAAAAGAGGGAGAAGGAGCCTCTGCGGCCGATAACCGTGAAGAAGGGACAAGCCATAGGTCCCCTGGGCCAGAGAACCATCAGACAGCCTTCTGCAATAACAGCCAGCAGAGCCAGGGACAGACAGACCCAGAGTCAGAGGAAAATGAAGCAAAGGAAGGTAAGCCGTTGATATCAGTTGTCCTTACTAAACCATTAAACATTCACTATTCAATTATTGATTCATCTAACAACTATTACTCGAGCATCCATGATCTGCTAGGCCTGTTTCGGGAGCTGGAGGACAGAACAAGCAAGGTCTCCGCTCTCCCAGAGTTTATGTTCTAGTGGGAGAGGACAGAGATTAAACGTGTCCACAGACCACAAGAAAACATAAGCTAATAAAAGCGGTTTGCAGAAAACTTGAACGGGTTGTGTGCTGAGGAACAACGACCGAGTGGCCTCTTAGGTGACCGGGCAACTGGAAGAACCTGTCTCAGGAGCTGCCATCTAAGCTCCGATCGGAATAACAAGAAGGATCTGTGGGAAGAATATTCTAGGTAGGAGGAGCAGCTCATACATTCTATTAGGCTGAAAATATACTTGAACAGTGGACAGAAATAGGACTGGCTTTGCCCCAAACTACTCTAAAACATAACATCGAAGAGAGGAAGGTGAACACAGCTTATTTCTGCCAAGGACCAATAATAGCCTAAGAAAAACCTCCTTGAATTTGGGAAAATAGGTAGAAGGAAATTATTAATTAAAGTAGAGGAAGTCTAAGGGCACCTGGCTGGCTCAGACGGAAGAGCATGTGACTCTTGATCTTAGGGTCGTGAATTTGAGCCCCACATTGGGCGTGAAGATTAGTAAGAAAAAATAAATAGGCTTAAAAAAAAAAAGTAGAGGAAGTCTTTAATTATCTACAGACAAGACCAACAGAGAAAAATATAGGAAATTTAAGAGGTGAGGCTTCTGTGGAAATTTTGGCACCCATAAGTGAGCGGCTACCAAATGAGCGTACGCGGCTCGGCACCTACTAAATCAGACGAGAAAATCTGCTGCCCGATTCCTCTCCTCAGTTGTACTCTCCCTGCTTCCACTCTGATTTTTGGAGAAGGCCCCTGTTGCAGTTAGAAGAGCAAAGACAAGGAAGGTGGATGCCCACGGACACATAGCCAGCAGTGTGACACAAGAACCACATAATGCAGATTCTGTGGCCTCGCAGACTGACCTGTCGCTTTGGTCACCACGGATTTAGAACAACCAGAGCCAGGTGGCTTTTTCTGTGCTAGTCAATACACAGGATAGCCTTTCTTTAAGATAAAGGTTGGCTTTCCTTGATAATTGATACTGGCTTCCATACCTGGGCCCTAAAAGGAATGAGGTGAAGATCAGTGGGGCCTCATGGGCTTTTTTAAAAAAGTATCTGTTGGGGTGCCTGGGTGGCTCAGTCAGTGAAGCGACTTTGGCTCAGATCATGATCCCGGAATACCAGGATCAAGTCCCACATCGGGCTCCCTGCTCAGTAAGGAGCCTTCTTCTCCCTTTCCCCCTACTTGAGCTCTCTGTCAAATAAATAAATAAAACCTTAAAAAAAAAAAAAAAGTGCTTACTTATCTCTATTCCTTTTTGGTTTCATTTTCATGGGAACCTGGACCTTGGAAAAAATCTATACAGGCAGCCAAAGGATGCTTTATTACTGAGCATCTACTGTATGCAAGGCCCTGGGCCAAAGCAGGTGGGAATACAGAGATAAATGTGAAAAGTAACTGTAAAGTTCGTCATCTTAAAGAAAATGGTGGGGACAAAGCCGTGAAGGAGCAGAATTTTCCTATTTTATTAAAGTTAAGCTGGCATGAACTCGAATGAGAGGTTTTATAACTTCAAGATGTTAAATGTAACCCACATGGTACCAACAAAGAAAGTAGCTATAGGATATACGTAGAAGAAAATGAGAAAAGAATTTAAACATTTCAATACCAAAAAACACAAAAGACTGTAATGCAGGGACAAAAAAAGCTATAAGGCATTTAGAAAACAAATAGCAAAGTGACAGAATTAAGCCCCTCTTTCCTAGTAATTACCTTAAATGTAAATGACAATCAAAAGACAGAGATTGGCAGAATAGACAGGAACACAGGATTCAACTATCTGCTATCTACAAAACACTCACTCAAGATCCAGAGACACAAACAGATTGAGAATAAAAGCATGGAGAAAGATGTTCCATGCAAATAGTAACCAGAAGAGAGCAGGAGTGGCTCTACGAATATCAAACAAAGTAGACCATTTATTTATTTATTTATTTATTTATTTGTTTTTATTTATTTATTAATTAAGGCTCCATGCCCAACATGGGGCTCAAACTCATGGCCCTGAGATCAAGAGTTGCATGCTCTCCCGATTGAGCCAGCCAGGCACCCAAACAAAATAGATCGTAACTCAAGAAAGATTAGAAGAGACAAAGAAGGACATTCTATATTTGTAAAAATTCAGTACAGCAGGAAGATACAACAGTTACAAATCTTTATGCACCTGATGACAGACTGAAATTTTATGAAGCAAAAACTGACAGAATTGAAGGAAGAAATCAGACAATTCTACAGCAGTAGTTGGGAGAGGTCAGCGCCCGAGAGGACTTAACCCAATAAAACCAGCTAGATGTAACAGGTGTAATACAGAGCATTCTACCCACCAACAGCAGCATATACATTCTTCTCAAGTGAACATGGGACATTTTCCACGACAGACGATAAGTTAGGCCACAAATTTAGTCTCAGTAGATTTTAAAAGCTAGATACCGGGGCACCTGGCTGGCTCAGTCGGTGGAGTGTGTGACTCTTGATCTTGGGTTTTAAGTTCAAGCCCTACGTTGGGTCTAGAGATTATTTAAAAATAAAATCTTTAGAAAAGTAAAAAATAAAAGATATCATACAAAGTAGCTTCTCTAACCACAACAGGATGAAGTTAAAAAGAAACAAGCGATCATCCTCCATGAAAAGACATGGAGGAACCTTAAGTGCATATTGCTGAGTGAAAGAAGCCAGTCTGAAAAGGCTATTTATTGTATGATTCCAACACTATGACATTCTGGAAAAGGCAGAACTAAGGAGAGAGTAAAATCAGTGGTTGGAAGGGATTAGGAGGAAGGAAGGGATGAATTAGGTGGAGCACAGAGCTTCTTTAGGGCATTAAAACCAATTCTGTATGATACGGTAATGATGGACACCCAACATTATGCATTGATCAAGACCCATAGAACGTATAGCACGAGGAGTGGACCCTAATGTCAACTATGGACTTTAGGCAATAATAATGTATGAGTATTGGTTTGTCAGTTGTAACAAGTGAATCACACTAAGATAAAACATTAATAATAGGAGATACAGGCAGATGGCAGGGGGAATCTATTTAAAATTATAATATGAATAAATATTATAATTATATACATATATATTATATATAATATATATTAAAATAATTATATTTATTCATATTATAATTTTTTATTTTGGCAGCTAAATGTATATTCCATCTAAAATTTCTTGTAAAAAAAGAAATAGAACATCAAGTCCCCCTGCCCCACCAAATAGTACATGGTACATTTCTGACAGTCACTGTAAGTAAGGCTGGTTTGGTGGAGCAGTAGGTCAGAAGGTTTATGGGAATGGTTTCCCTTTAGTGCTGGACCATTCCTACTTATTATTCCCTTGCACACTAGCAATTGTATCAAAGTTATTTATTTTCTTAAGCAGGCTTCACACCCAGCATGGAACCCAACACGGGGCTTGAACTCACGACCCTGAGATCGAGACCTGAGCTGAGATCAAGAGTCAGACGCTGAACTGACTGAGCCACCAAGGCACCCCTGTATCAGAGTTATTTTAAGTTTTTTCTGGCCTTCTGTTGTTTCTTCTTAGACTCAAATGTTCCCACATGCCAGGGAGAACTGAGGCGTTGGAAGACTGGTCACTACACTTTGATCCATGACAACAGCAAGACCGAATTTGCCCTAGACTTACTCCTCTACTGTGGCTGTGAAGGTAAGAGGGTAGAAAGGACAACAATGCACTGTTACCTTGAGAGGGGCAGTCTCCTGGTGACCCCCTCCAGCTGACCAATTCAGAAGTGATGTGCCTTGGCCAGGATCCCAGATCATAGAAGCTTTCTGTTGGAGGGGATCTTGGGGGTCATGAACTTCAGTCTCCCAACCCAAAGGATTTATATCTGACTAAGGTATGGGGGGATGTGGACCAAACCATAATTTCCCTCCAAATAACCCCCCAGATCCACATCGTTTATGTAATTGTCCTTCCAGGTGCGTTTTATATTCAATTCTTAGTTTTCATTTCTTACTCAGTGTGGATTGAATGGTAAATTCAAGCTCATAAGTCATAGAGTTGGTTACTACGGAGCTCCCAGAGCCCCCAGCTTTAAGCAGCATGGGATTGGCAATGGAAGCAGAGGATGGAACTCTTGCAGTGAAAAATTTCTGAATGCTGTTTGTTTTCCCTTTGTAAGGCTGGGAGCCAGAATATGGTGGCTTTACTTCCTACATTGCCAAAGGTGAAGATGAAGAGGTAAGTTGCATCTGACAGCAAACTGCCCTTTTTAGTTCTTGAGGAAGCTTTTATTCTTCAGAAACCCAATTTTTATGACCTTCTGCCAGTGTCTTTAGCTGATAAATCCATGATGGTCTGCCTGGCAGTGGTTCTAATTTCTAGTAGAAAGTACTTGGCAGGGAATAAAGATGCCACAGGATAATCAGTAAGCATTGCTTCTACCCTACTGAGAAATTCCATGTAAGCTAAGAGTTACATGGTGCATTCCCATGAAATCTTTCAATATAGTAAGAAATACATGCACTGGGTAAAATCGTTCTGGGTATGTGTTGGAATGGGGCTCACTGGAAAATGCCTTGACAGCCAGAGCAATAGCTCCTCCTAGTAAAGGATCTTTTAAAAGATTCCTATCGCCAGTCTAAGTACATGATGTGAAAACCATCTGTTCAGTGGTGAATCATTGAAGAAAAGAGTTGAGAATAAGTTCGGTGTTCTAATGTGTCATTGTATTGGCTTATTTCAGCTGCTAACAGTGAATCCAGAAAACAACTCTCTGGCACTGGTCTACAGAGACAGAGAGACTCTGAAATTTGTCAAGCATATTAACCACCGAAGCCTCGAACAAAAGAAAGCCTTCCCAAATAGAACCGGTTTCTGGGACTTCTCATTTGTCTATTATGAATGACAGGGCTGGGCAAAGCTGAAGGAAAGAGACCCTCGGGACTGGGAAGCATGCAGGAGCCACAAGGTGACCTGTGTGACGGTGTCCTTAAAATCTGTGTGTGGTAGGACTCATCATCACTGTCCTCAATCTAGACCTTGAGCTTGGAGCCAGGTACTTCTCTCTTGATTAAAAAAAAAGGCTTGTCTTTTTTTTTTTTTATTTTAACATTGAGTTTTTCATTTTCCATATGATCTTCCTTAGTGATTTTTTAAAAGTTTTTCTGTGTGGTAAAATATACACAACATCAAGTGTACCATTTTAACCATTTTTAAATGTACACACTTCAGTGACATTCAGTACATTCACATGGTTGTGCACCCGTCACCACCATCCACCTCCAGAACCTTTCCATCTTCCCGGACTGAAGCTCTGTCCCCGTGAAAGCGTAGCCCCCCTCCCCCAGCCCCTGGCAGCCCCCATTCCACTTTCTTTCTGTCTCTGTGTTCACAGAAGTGGAACAATACAATATTCGTCCTTCTGCAACTGGCGTATTTCACCGAGCATAAAATCTTCAAGGTCTATCCATGTTTCCAGTGTTTTTTTGTTTGTTTGTTTTTTAAAGATTTTATTTATTTATTTGACAGAGAGAGACGCAGCGAGAGAGGGAACACAAGCAGGGGGAGTGGGAGAGGGAGAAGCAGGCCTCCTGCGGAGCAGGGAGCCCAATGCGGGGCTCGATCCCAGGACCCTGTGATCATGACCTGAGCCGAAGGCAGACGCCCAACGACTGAGCCACTCAGGCGCCCCTCCAGTGTTTTTTTTAATACGCAAGGCCGATTCTGCCCTTCCTAATCGCACTGGTTTAGAACATTGCAGAAACTTCTAGCCTCTTCTTGCTGGGCTCATGATACTTCCTCCCACTGCTTATGGCTTTGTTTCACTGACTCTCCTAGGACAGTGTAGACTTAGATGACGGTGTTCCTGCCTTGGTAAACGCGGGCCTGGCCCGAAGCACACGGCCCCCGCCTCGGGAGACTTCTGGATGGCAGAGGAGAGGGCTGCTTGTGCCCTGTGTAGTGGCTCCCGGGGCTGCTGCCTTTCCATCCTGGAGTTGGGATTCTGGCCTCATGCGTCTTTCCTTTTCCTAAACACTCTAGGATCGACTATAAAATTTGTTGCCTTTTTTTCTTTAAAAGGACAAAGGCTAAAGGCCCCATCAAAATGCCAAGAGGCTGTGCACTCTGTTACATTCTTTTCCCCTGGACCATCGTGGGGGTCACATGAGAAGTACCACGTGTCCATGTGGGTGTGCCAAGTGGGCATCGGGGTCACTGCATCTCTAGCTGAAAGACGCTATTCTCATTCCATTCTTGTCTTCTCGTTTCCTCTCTTTTTTACACGTATTACTAGCTGCTACCATAGCTTTTATTGGGCGTTTCATTAATCAAGAGCAAAAGCATTGGGCTTTTATCTTCGTTAATCTCGTAACACTTTTGAGTATTGACTCTATTCTAAAGTTGACCTTAAATGAGAGAATGAAGTTCACTTTCTTTTAGGTTGATGGTTTTAAAATTTGTTTAATTTTGCACCCCAGTCAGTAAAAAATGTTTTAGCATTTATACCCGTTATATGGATATCTGTCTAGAAATTTTTCACATGCACTAATATTCAGTATTGTTACAAAACACATCTTTTTCCCAGCTGAGATGAGAAAGAAGCACCTAGAGCTAGTGTTCTAATGGTGTCTTCCCACGCCCACACGGTACTGGGCCAGTGTACATGCATACTATTTTGGAGACCACAGTTTTTTCACCATGGTATAACACTCACGGGTTACAACTACTTTATAACCAATGGCTTACATTTCAAAGCTTGCCTTTTCTTTTCAGTTGCTACAGACTGAATGAAGGTCATCCCTACAATATGACTTTCACTCACTTGCTTTCTGGTGTGTTTTCATGATTGGGAGAGAGAGGGATAAGGTTCTAATGAACCCGTCAGTGGCATTAACTGGAAGTGGAGGGCCCAGGAGAAAGTGCCAGGCAGGTGAAACCATCACATATGCCAAGCTGGGAAAATAGAAACTCGTGGCTCTAGGTGACACGTACGATGCCACCCAGCTTGTCCTGTTCTGGAGCACTCCGTCTAAACCTTAGCAAACTACACAAGCGTTAAAATGTGCTTATTAGTTTCTCCTTAATCTCAGTGTGTTTACGGTCTGTCAACACGGCAGAATCTTCTATACACTATGGGAAAGGATTTCGGTGCCTGAAGGGAGAGCAAGTCCCTGAAAGCCAGACTCTGATGCTTCTGTCCGTTACATCATCTACAGCAGCTCCTCTTAGAGGACCCTGTAGCTCGCAGGTCCCTTTCCTGCACTGAAGACATCAGTGACTGAGAAGCTGTTTTTCCTAGTACTTCATTCTTCCTCTCGATCTTTAGGGCTTCAGCCAGTGTCAACAACTGTTTAGTGGCAAAAGAGAAATTAAAACATGGGCATCTTTGAAATACTTGTTTCAGGTAAGAGCTATGGTGTTCACCTATATAATATATGGCATCTTCTCTCTTAATTCTTAACAGTGAACCTCCAATCCTTATCATTCCTTTTAGTAAAGGAAGATTTTTCCCCCCCGGAGAGCAGCTTTATATTTTTTCAGACTATATAAATAATACATGTTCATTGTGAAGAAGTAGAACATGGAAAAATATGAAGGAAAGGTCATCCATCTGGAATCCCACCATCCTGCGACAGCCACTGTGGTACTTTGTAATGTACTGAGACAGAGAATGTGCCTTCCAGAGACTGCTTCACCACTTCCTACAGCTGCGTAAGGTCGCCCCCCGGAGAACAAATCCCCTTTATATGTTCATAATGATGGAAATTAAGAATGTTTTCATAAAGTTATTTTGAGAGCATATTAGCATTTCTGTTAAGAGGAGGAAAAATAAAATGTTTAAGGAAGAACTCTATTAATAATCTAACTTCTGTCCCCTGTTTTAAAGATGTGGAAAATGAAGCCTAGAAGGGAAAGAGGCTGGTTTTGAAGCTGGTTTTGAACCTGGCTTCTCTACTGCTCATTGACTGGCTCCCACACTCCACTGAATGCGGTGGTTTCTTTCCCGCAGAATACTGAAGGAAAAAAAAAAATCACTGCTTGGGCTACCTCTCCTAGACCAGTATTTCTTCAGCCAGAAGCTTTGGCTGTCGTACGTCTTCGGTACCAGTATGTACTTCCTTATATGCCACTGACACTGAGGGAGAAAATGCAAAGCCCGTTAGAAGGGTCCTTGTGACATCAGCTTTCCAGCCCTAATGAACTGAATGTTCCTGCAAAAACACACGATTTCTTTCTCTGACTGATGCAAAATCAGCCCATGTAGACAGTTCTGAAAACTACTTGGGAATCGTCCATGTGACATCATTTTAGGAAAAACAGATTTCTGTACCATACAAATAAAAAGATGAGTCAGGAGCTTCAGCATCTAGTGTGGGCAGGGGCCAGATGGGAAAGAGGCAAAATGCAAAACACCAAGCTGCAAATGGGTTCCTTACTGTACTTCAGTTTCAAAGTGAAAGCAGAGATAATTTAGTTCTGTGATCACAGGCCTCTGCACTGGCAGATTTGTAACTGCTAATTATAAACTTTGAAACATAAATAATGTTGGAACTCATTCTTGTAAAGCACTTCTAGGGTTGCATAATTGTTGTGAAGTCCCTAGTTCTGTGATGTTGGAAGCTCCTGAGGGACTGGCTGAGGACAGGCAATTCCATGGAGAGCAGCAGGTGCTTCTCTGTGCTCGGAGCACTGGCTCAGCACCGCTGGGAGGAGAAAGCTGATTGAGGTGCAGCCCCTGTTCTCAGTAGAGGATTAACATTGATCTAAACACAGAATGTAATAAGCGTTAAGGAACAGCTACGGGAGGGATCTCCTAAGGAGAGAGCATTTGAGCCAAGCCTTGATGTATGTGGATAGGAAGACATGTGGGAAATAATAAAAACCATACTCTTTCAAAAATACTGAGTACCTGAATTTGGCAGGGGACGGGAGACTTTTTTAAAGGGATGCTCGAAAAATGACTTCAAAGCTTTCTCCCAGATCCCAGGATCCTCAAGATCAGCTTTTCAATGAAGGCTCAGTGTTCACTTAAAGCTTCAACAAAACGCAGCAACAAAATAGAGTTTAAGCTATGACTTCTTAGAAGGCCTCAGATTCTATCAGGATAGAAAAATATGGTAACAAAACAGAGAGGCAACGGATAACCAAATAGTTTTTCTCCTCCTTAAGCTGAACATGGTGACTTATAAGGGGAAAAGAGATGGTAGAAGGTTTTATGAACATTTTCATCTCATCCAGTCTTTACATGACTGGGAACAGTTGGAATAGCAGGAAGGGCCATGGCTACTTGGTGTCAAACCCACACCAAGACTCACCAAGCTGTGAGACCCTGTAGAAAACATTCTGCCTCTCTGAGCTCAGTGATAAATACCAAGAGGATCAAATTAATGTGAAAATCATCTATTTGTAACCTATAAATCAGGACTATTTGAAGATACATTCTACTGCAGGTCAACCCCTTCGAGACTTGCTATGAGTATTTTTAGGTCTAAGAAGGAAGCTTTTTGGCTGAAGAATAACTGAATGACCTTTGATGAGATTATTCTGTTAGGATATGACCTGAGCCAAAGGCAGACACTTAACGGCTGAGCCACCCACGTGCCCCGAATAGTGCCGTACAATTTAAAACCAGCACCAACTAGAGATTTTAATCTCAAAACGTACAGGTTACACTGTAGTTATTAAAACAGAGAAAGACTCTGGGGCGCCCGGGTGGCTCGGCCGGTTAAGCGTCTGCCTTCGGCTCAGGTCGTGATCTCGGGGTCCTGGGATCGAGTTCCGAGTCCGGGCTCCCTGCTCGGCGGGGGTGCCTGCTTCTCCCGCTGCTTGTGCTCTCGCGCTCTCTCTCTGCCAAATAAATAATCTTTTAAATCAATTAACTTTAAAAAAAGAAAACGGAAAAAGAGTCAAGAGTGGAACTCGAGTTTCGCCAGCGGCTCTAACGCTGGCAAGTAACTCCTCCCTGCGTCTCAGCTCCCTCATCCCTCATCTTTGACGCACACGTGGTGGGTGCTCTACTACGTCAGGGATCATGAGAAATAGTACAGGGCATGTGGGTGTCTTATTTTTTAAGGTTTTATTTTTTTATTTGACAGAGAGATAGAGAGAGAACAAGTAGACAGAGAGGCAGGCAGAGGGAGAGGGAGAAGCAGGCTTCCCGCTGAGCAAGGAGGCCCCTATCCGGACTCAATCCCAGGACCCCGCGATCATGACCTGAGCCGAAGGCAGACGCTTAACCAACTGAGCCACCCAGGCGCCCCTATGTGGGTGTCTTTTGAGCTTATAGGTTGAAAATGTTAAACAAACTGCAGTGAGGTGTGGCCATGTTAGCTGACAGAACACAAGTAGGAATGATAAGGTGCTATTTCCAGATCACAGCTTTGAGAAAAGCTTTCCCTGTCCTACTGACTTGGACTTAAATCACGGCAAGGCCTTCTCACATCGGGTTCCTGGCACCATCAGGCCTTCATCGTATGCAGTGAACGTGAAAATAGTCACCCGAATCCATTTCCTGAAACTCCTTTCTCTAGAGAACTCCAAGAAAGGCTGCCCTAGAGGATGACATGGCTGCATGATCACAGGAAGCGGGGTTCCTGAATAACTATAGAGACATCCTGACATAAATGAGAAATAAATGGGTCATTATGAACTGTGAGGTCTATTAGTTTCAGTAGCTAACATTACCCCCAATTAACAGATCACCTTCAACTGACTCTCCCTTAAGTGCAGACGTGTTGCTTATACCCACGTCAGTGATAAAGGGCACACAAACCCAGTACCCATGCTTGTGTTTTCCTCCACAGCATGCAAATGGTTTCTGCAAGTCTAAGACGGTGGTGACTACAGTTAACACAAAGTGCAATTCCTAAGTTTTAATGAAAAACTTTTTAATTACAAATTCAATTACAATTTCAAGGAAGAAGATGTATCTATACATCTATATACCAATTTTACATACATACAAAAAAAAACCTGGACTTTGAAGCCCTAACATTTTAAAAGTATTCCCCTCCTCTACAGAAACCTGGTATTACTCGCTAACAGGGCAACTGATTCTAAACACAGAAAGGGATGCGATGGTTGTCTGCATTTGTACCATTCACCAAGGCTACCGCCATTCTTAGCACCTGGCTTCACCAGGATGTGGTTCAGGCAAACTAGCCTCGATTTTTAGGGAAGAACGCTTTTTAGGGATTTCATTACCTATTTTTTCCTTTCCTAAGAAGAAGCTGTTCCCACCCGCATGATTCTGAACAGCGTGTTGATGTTGTTGCTTCGAATCGCATCCCGACAAGCAGTGATCACCTGGTTCTTTGGTTTTCCAACTGTGTGGGATGAAACATCAAATCAGTACAATCCGAAAGATGATTAAAAGTAAAATTATAAATCAGAGGCCAGCTTTAAAACAGCATAAAACTAGAGTAGAGAAAAGATATATGGTGGGCAAATTTAATTTATCTTACCACTCTCCAAAAAAGGTAACTCTGTGAGGAAATTTATCACAAACCAAATCTAGGGACCATCTCAAACCTAGAAATGAATTCAGTTTTATAGAAGAGGATCAAAGCACAGATCCACCTAACAAAGATTATTTTTTTTCCCTAAAGATTTTAAGTAATCTCTAAACCCAACATGGGGCTCAAACTCATGACCCCGAGATCAAGAGTTGCATGGTCTTCGTACTGAGCCAGGTGCCCAAGCAAAGATTATTTTTCTAAAAGGAGGTCAAAGCATTGACCCAAACAACAGATTTCAGGTATAAATCTCTGGCGATATTTCTGCTTCCTTTGATTTATTCTATTCCTCTTTTTCTATATTTTAAGTTGGACACTTAGCTCATTAATTTTTAGTCTCCCTTTTGAAAAAATAGGTATATTTAAGGCTTTCCCCTTGGGTATATGTCATTAGGTTTTCCTTGGAAGGTGCAGCAAGATCTAAGAAAAAGGGCTGAAAGTTTTCTTTCCCTCTGAAGTCTGCAGATTGACTAAAGCCAAACTGCGACCAAGCTGGGTATCAAAGGTATGCTGCTGTCAGCCCAGTATGAATTCTAGAAGCTACCACTAGCTCTAAGGGTTCTCACCCCCAAATTACAGACTACTTATAATGCTACAAAAAGAGACTTACCCCGCAGACGACCAGCTCTTTGAATGGCCTGATTTACTGCTTTGAGGTTCCCCAGGAGCTCCGTGTGGTTGTTACAGCGAATTTTGTATCCATTTAGCAAGTCCTTATTGAGGTCATACAGTTCCATGTAGCGGTTCTTCATGGTTTTCCTGTGTAATTCAACAGAAGTGTATTACCATCATTGTACCTCAATATGGCAGGCTGAGATGAAAACACCTGCAAATTTCTTACAGAAAGACAACACCAAAATTTTTAACTTTGAAATGTTTGCTTTGAAACATTGAGAAGTTCCTATCAGAATATCCCATTTCGGGCGCCTGGGTGGCTCAGTTGGTTAAGCGACTGCCTTCGGCTCAGGTCATGATCCTGGAGTCCTGGGATCGAGTCCCGCATCGGGCTCCCTGCTCAGCAGGGGGTCTGCTTCTCCCTCTGACCCTCTTCCCTCTCGTGCTCTCTGTCTCTCATTCTCTCTCTCTCAAATAAATAAATAAAATCTTTAAAAAAAAAAAAAAAAAAATCCCATTTCTTCCAGATAAATGGAAGACAAGTGGCCTTTCTTGGTTAATTGGTCCATGGAACCGAGAATTATTAAGTGCCCACTGTGCTGGGGAGTAAGGAAAGGCAGGCAAGGCAAGAAGCTAGCTTCACAGTTTCTGATTAATATTCATTGGGCAAAAATGACCTTATTCTTTTTTTTTGAATTTTATTATGTTATGTTAGTCACCATACAATACATCATTGGCTTTTGATGTGGTGATCCACGATCCATTGTTTTCGTATAACACCCAGTGCTCCATGCAGTACGTGCCCTCCTTAATACCCATCACCGGGCTAACCAATCCCCCCTCCCCCCTCCCCTCTAAAACCCTGTTTGTTTCTCAGAGTCCATAGTCTCTCATGGTTCATCTCTCCCTCCGATTTCCCCCCTTCATTCTTCCCTTCCTTCTCCCAATGTCCTCCATGCTATTCCTTATGTTCCACAAACAAGTGAAACCATATGATAATTGACTTTCTCTGCTTGACTTATTTCACTTAGCATAATCTCCTCCAATCCCATCCATGTTGATATAAAAATTGGGTATTCATCCTTTCTGATGGCTGAGTAATATTCCATTGTATATATGGACCACATCTTTATCCATTCAAAAGTGACCTTATTCTTAATGTTTTTAGACAACTAATAAATTCAGCTTCTGATTTTATCAAGGTTTTAAGAAACAAGCCTTAAATTTAAAACCACACTGAGACATTATTACACAACGATGAAAATGACTAAAATAAAATAAACTGATAAAGACAAATGCTGACAAGGATGTAGAGCAACTGGAATGCTCCTGCCCCACGGATGGGAAGGCAGAATGGTACAGCTACTTTGTAAAATGACTGCACAGTTTCTTTCAAGTTAAATATGCACTTACTATGAAACCCACAAATCCCATTACAAGTATTTACCCAAAATAAGTGAAAACGTGTCTGCAAAAAAACTACGCAAATGTCTATAGCAGCTTTGTTCACAATCACGGGAGTTTGGAAACAACCCAATTCAATCAATGAGTGGATAAAGAAAGTATAGTAAGTATGGTATGTCCATTCGGTGGAACAGTACTGTAGCCAGCAATAAAAAGTAACAAATTACTGACACAGGCAACAACATGGATGAATCTCAAAGGCATGAGGGTAAGTGGAAGAAGCCAGGCTCAAAAGGCATATACTATATGATTCCATGTGTATGACATTTTGGAAAAGGCAAAACTGCAGGGAGAGAAATTGGATCAGTGGGTGCCAAGGACCAGAGGTGAGGGGTTTGGGGGTACTGATGCAGAGAGGCACAAGGGTGATGGAAATAGTCTACATCTTAACTGTGGCAGTAGCAACATGGTTTTATATGTTTCTAAAATTTACGAACTGTAAACCTTAAAAGGGTGAATTTTCTGCTTGTGTATAATAAGTTATATATCAACTAAGTTGGCTTTAAAAAATAAAAATATACATATGAATCTCTAAATGAAATATAAATAATTCAGGAAAAAAAGGGATTTAGAGGTTGGTGGTCACTTTCCTCCAGTTTAGCAATCAAATGCCTAAACAACAGCTCTCTGACTGAAAAAGAAAAAAAAAAAAGAGAGAGAGTAGAAAAGGTGCCCTGGAGATAAAGTTGGCCAAAAAAAGCAAAAACCTCATATACCTCAAAGACAACAACAGAAGAAAATGAATTGCAAAGTAAGAGGCAAAACAGTCTCAATTTACAAAGGATACAAATTCACATCTGGAAAAATTAAACTCTAACATAATTTAGTAAAGTAGTAGATTATAAAATCAATATACAAAACTTAGCAGTGCTCATATATTCAAACAAAAAAACCAGAAGATGTAATGTGGAAGAAAGATCCTATTTACAACTGCAAAAATAAAACAGTTGGGCATAAACTTAACAAGAAATAGCTAATACCTACGTGAAGGACCTAAAACATGACTGGAACACATGTCAAGACATACCATGTTCTGAGAAGGCTGAACATCCTTGTAACAATGTCAGATCAAGTTCATAAATGTAACGTGATCCCAAGAAAAACACGTATTTTTTTTTTTCTGGAGCTAAAAAAAAATGATAAAGTTCACTGGAAAAGACAAGCGCAGTAGGCAAGAAGACCATCAAAAGGAAAACAACAGGGGCTGGGAGGAGGGGCACCTAGCCATACCAGAAAACATACAAAGCACCTATAAATAAAAAAACAGTAGTGTCAATTGAAGAGACAAGACCAATAGAACAGGATAGGGAATCCAGAAATAGACCCAAGTGCATGTGGAAATATGATACGTGATAAAGGCAAGCATCTCAAATCAGTGAGAAAAAACTGCCTTTAAAGTAATAGTATTAAAACAGCACAGAAAAAGAGAAAACTGATTTTACCACTGTTATGCCAAACACTGGGATAAACTCCAACTGGAACAAAGACTTAAACGTAGAAGAGGAAAACATACAAATACTAAAAGAAAAAGAAACAGGTGAATTATTCTATAACCTCGGGGTAGAAGTTTAATTAATGATCAATTTGACTACGTGAAAACTTTAAAAAGCTGCTACATGGCAAAAGCAAAAATAAATTTTAAAAAAATCAAAGGACAGATACAAATAACAAAAAACTATGCATCTCATATCACAAACAGTTAATCTACCAATATATAAACACTCAAAATAATTAAATAGTTCACACACAAAAAGAAATACAAATGGCCCTTAAAACAATGAAAAGATGCTCAACACTGCTCACAATAAAACAAAATGAAAACCACAGTGAGACCACTTCCTACCCACTGAGTTGGTAAATATCTGAGAGTGTGCCAACATACTCCATTGCAAGGCTGAAGAGAAACGCACTCTCAGATATCACTGATGAGAATGCAAAATGATACCACACCTATGGAGGAGAATTTGGCAGTATCTCGCAAAATTCTGTATGCAAGTTACCATTTACTCTGGCAATTCCATTTCAGGACTTTTTCCCAAAGATACCTCAGCAAAAAGATGAAAAAAATTATGTAACAAAGCTATGGGCTGCAGCATTATCTATAAGAGCAAAAGAGCAATCCAAATGGAGGGAACTGGCTGAATAAGCATCCAGAGAATGGGTGCTATACAGCTGTAAAAACAACAAAAAGTATCTCTGTACATGACTGTGAAGTGATTGCAATATTTTTAAGTGGAGGGGGCAGGGCGCCTGGGTGGCTCAGTTGGTTAAGCGACTGCCTTCGGCTCAGGTCATGATCCTGGAGTCCCTGGATCGAGTCCCGCATCGGGCTCCCTGCTCGGCAGGGAGTCTGCTTCTCCCTCTCCCACTCCCCGTTTGTGTTCCCTCTCTCGCTGTGTCTTTCTCTGTCAAATAAATAAATAAAATCTTAAAAAAAAAAAAAAAATAAGTGTAGGGGGCACCTGGGTGGCTCAGATGGTTAAGCGTCTGCCTTCGGCTCAGGTCATGGTCCCGGGGTCCTGGGATCGAGTCCCGCATTGGGCTCCCTGCTCAGCAGGGAGCCTGCTTCTCCCTCTGCTTCTCTATCTCTGTCTCTTATGAATAAATAAATAAAATCTTTTAAAAAAAAAAGAATATTTTTAAGTGTAAAAAAGCCAGGCGGGATCATCATGAACGACACAGTAACTATCCGGACCAGGAAGTTCATGACTAACCGACTACTTCAGCGGAAACAGATGGTCATTGATGTTCTTCACCCCGGAAAGACAACAGTACCTAAGACAGATATTCGGGAAAAACTAGCCAAAATGTACAAGACCACACCAGATGTCATATTTGTGTTTGGATTCAGAACCCATTTTGGTGGTGGCAAGACAACCGGCTTTGGCATGATATATGATTCCTTGGATTATGCAAAGAAAAATGAACCCAAACACAGACTTGCAAGACATGGCCTGTATGAGAAGAAAAAGACATCAAGAAAACAGCGAAAGGAACGCAAGAACAGAATGAAGAAAGTCAGGGGGACTGCAAAAGCCAATGTTGGTGCTGGCAAAAAGTGAGCTGGAGATTGGACAACAGAAGGAGTAAAGATGCTGCAGTGGCTTTATCTGGTTGTGCAGATTTTTCATGAGAGGATCAATAAACTAAGAATGTTAAAAAAAAAAAAAACAGGCGAAGAAGAGTAACGTGCGATGATTTACCTAGTGAGGGAGGAGACGCGAATGTGTATATACGTGTGTGTGTGTGTGTATTCAAATTTTGATTGGTTATGTATAGTGAGAGGGAGGGAACAGGATGAAGGTAACAGGAATTAGAAGTTAGACTTTTCTGTACATTGTTTTATAGCAATGACTTTGGAACCACATAAGGGTTTTAATACATTTGTAATAAAATTAAATCAAAAAGGAAAAAATGTCAGTTCCCACAAGACCAAAGGCAAAATGAACCAATTGAAGCTAAGTATATATCAAATTTGTGGCAAAACTAAAAGAGGGGAATTATTTCAAATACAATAATTTGACGAAAAATCCCCACTGGAATATACTCTAAAGACACAAAAAAACTAGAAAAAAAGTTTTTACTGTTTTCAGCAGTCATACTGTTGATGGTAATATTGGTATTATTCTAGCAAGTACTCATGTGGATACTGGTTAGAGCCATGAGTTCCAATGTAAGAAAGAAGAGATACAGCTTTAAAATCAAAGCTAAGAGCCTACATTCATAAATTTGAAATGGAAATAGTATGAACTCACGATATGTCTCTCATTAAAAATATACATACATTTCCCGGCTCTATCCATTGAAAAGTCCTAGAAACAGTAACCAACCTAGTGGCAATGAGCACCTCTAATGTGCAAACTATCATCTCTAAATACCATTTCCCACTAAAAAGAACCAAGGCTCCTTAGAGAAATGGCTGATTCCTGATTCAGAACGGATGTACCAGATAAGCCTAAAACATCCTGTACAAGAAAACAAGGACCTAACAGAAATATTGGCTATGTCCAAAGGTAGCTGTAGCCAACCTGAAAAGGTTTCCACTGGCCAAAGTCAGCACAATTTAGCCATCATACAGAGTAACAAAAATGGATTGAAGTACATTAAATATGTTAAAATACGAGTTTATAAGGAATTAAAAATCTCACTGGTCAACATGGAGGATGCTAGAGAACCAACTCATTATTTTATTATTATTAATACATATTTCTTTTATTTAAGTAGGCTCCATGCTCAGCACAGAGCCCAACGTGGGGCTTAAACCCTGAGATCAAAACCTGAGTTCAGGGACGCCTGGGTGGCTCAACCGGTTAAGTGTCTGCCTTCAGCTAAGGTCACTAACCCAGGGTCCTGTGATCGAGCCCCACGTTGGGCTCCCTGCTCAGCGGGAAGCCTGCTTCTCCCTCTCCTTCTGTCCCTCCCCCCACTCACGTGCGCACGCTCTGTCTCTCTCTCCCTCTCTTTCTCTCAAATAAATAAATAAAATCTTAAAGAAAAAAAACCCCTGAACTCAGATCAAGAGTTGGATGTTCAACTGACTGGGCCACCCAGGCACCCCCTACTCATTATTTTAAAGCTGATAAATAATCTGTCTTTCCTTACAAACAATACCTCAGGGAACCAAATGGTCATTAATCCATAAGGGTTATGCTTTATAGAAGTATTTTAGCTAAAAAATGAAGAGAAAGTAACAGAATATCACTGTTTTTGCAAACTCCAAAAGAAATAATAGATCTAGGCAACGGTCATCAATGACTGATAATAGAAAAGAAAGACACAACCAGGCATTATACGCTCCCTCATGGAAGTACAAAGCACCGCTTAAGAAGTATTCATGCCTTGGGACGCCTGGGTAGCTCAGTTGGTTAAGCATCTGCCTTCGGCTCAGGTCATGATCCCAGGGTCCTGGGATTGAGTTCCGCATGGGGATCCCTGCTCAACAGGGAGTCTGCTTCTCCCTCTCCCGCCCCCTCCATTTGTGTTCCCTCTCTCGCTGTCAAATAAATAAATAAAATCTTTAAAAAAAAAAAAAAAATTCTTTTCCTAAGTGTGATAATGTGGTTATTGTTTTTTTTAAAGGCTCACTATCTAGAATATTTTTGGCTGAAAGGATATATGTCTAGAATTTGCTTCCAAATTTAGCCCAGTGCCTGGGAGAGGAAGAAGGTGAGCGCAGCAAAAAGACCAGAGGGGCCAGTAGGTGATGACTACTGAAGCCAGGTGGCAAGTATATAGGAAATCACTGTATTACTTAATCTGCTTTTGTATGTGTTTGAAATTTTCAACAATATGATTATTTCAAAAATCACTTACTTCTGAGCAACACCATTTTAATATATGCTAATAACTCAAGCCTTTCAGGAAAAAGACAAGCTGCCACCCCGGGCAAACTCTTGCCTGTAATGTAGGCACAGAAACTTCATCTATCACTGGTTACTGATTTTACTATCTCCACCTCAGTCACTCTGAATGCCAAGATAAATTCTGCAAGAAGCTACATCTGCACATCTTTAACGGTTTTACTGTAAAATGTAATACACATTCGGAAAAGTTCACAGAACGAATGTTTGTACACCAGGCCCAGAAATGGGACACTGCCACATCCCTGAAGCTCCCCGACAGGCTCTTTCTTTTTTTAAAGATTTTTTTATTTATTTGAGACAGAGAGAATGAGAGACAGAGAGCATCAGAGGGAGGAGGGTCAGAGGGAGAAGCAGACTCCCCGGCGAGCAGGGAGCCCGATGTGGGACTCGATCCCGGGACTCCAGGATCATGACCTGAGCCGAAGGCAGTCGCTTAACCAACTGAGCCACCCAGGCGCCCCCGACAGGCTCTTTCTGAACACAGTCCCTCCTGCCCTAAGACAGAATACTGTCTTAGATGATAATCTCT
Organism: Mirounga leonina; assembly: GCF_011800145.1. Lineage (NCBI taxonomy): Eukaryota > Metazoa > Chordata > Mammalia > Carnivora > Phocidae > Mirounga > Mirounga leonina. The sequence goes on along the minus strand of NW_023270469.1, from coordinate 27,478,953 downwards.
TCCCTGCATTTCCTTAGAGATTCTTCATCTTGGTATGCTTCCCAAATGATATACTCTAGTGTTGTGTTTCCCAGCTATATAAAAGGAAGCATTTTGTACACATTCTCTCGAGTCTTACTCCTTTCAATCTCCATTATGCCTCTAAGATTTGTCCATGTTGTCACATGTCATTGAGACAGATGCATTCTCATTGCATGTCATAGCCCACTGGGCAATTATACCATAGTTCAGCCATTATATTGTTGATGCCAGTTTAGTCTGTTTCCACTTTGGGATACTTACGAACATTCTTGTACAAATACCCTGGTTTATATGTCAACACAAGTTTCTCTAGGTTATAAACCAGGAGTAGAGTTACTGGGTCATAGAGAATGCCCATTTCCAACTTCACTAACAATGCCAATTTATTCTCCAAAGTCACTGTACCAATTTACACTCCCACCGGTAGCATTTGAGAGTTACTATTCCATATTACTGATATTTTTAACCTTGCACCTGTCCTAGCCTGGTAAATACTCACATGTTCCTCATCAGACGAGCATCTTCAGCTCGGACCAGCAAACTTCGGATCAGGTTAGAATTATCAGCCATCTCAGCACTGAGCTTCTGATGCACTGAATGATATTCATCCACCTGAAGACCATGAACACTCAGGAATTAAAAAGACCTCACAGACTTGTTTAAAACTAGTCAGATTGAGAAGACACTCTCTACCATACACTGAGGCCCTTCTCTTTCCCCTATTTACCTGTACCATCTCAACTGTCCCCCACTGTTTCACTTTCTCATCAATGAAATAATTAGTCTACGCTGCCTCCAACATGCACGATGACATTCCATCTGGATCTTTCCATATCTTACCACTGGGAACCCTAGCAACATACATAATATTTTAGAGATCTGGGGTACGAATATGGTTATGATTTAGGGCCAGTCACAATCCTTTTCTTTTTTCTTTTGAATTTGGGTTGTTGGAAAGCACTGAACCAACACAGCAACGTAACTACAACAGATAAGTGAAGGGGCTAGCAAAGGAAAAGGTTAACATGACATATTTTTAAAAAGTATTCCCCTAAACCAAATAAAGCAGGGTGGTCTACAGCTAAACCGCTCACTTTTATAAAAGAAATCCTCTAACTAGTGAGCCCTCTACAACTAGTTAAAGGGGGCGCCTGGGTGGCTCAGTCGTTAAGCGTCTGCCTTCAGCTCAGGTCATGATCCCAGGGTCCTGGAATTGAGCCCCGCATCAGGCTCCCTGATCGGCGGGAGGCCTGCTTCTCCCTCTCCCACTCCCCCTGCTTGTGTTCCTGCTCTCACTGTCTCTCTGTCAAATAAATAAATAAATAATCTTTAAATAAATAAATAAATAAATAACAATTAAAAAAATAAAATAAAACTAGTTGAAGTTTAACAAGTCTCAAAAATTCTTTAAAACGTGACTATCATTATAACATACACACGTTTGGGGTATCATTCATCTCCTAAGAAAAACATTTCAAATATTATGACACTACCACGTTCTCACAAATGCATCCAGTGGGTGACCTCACCTTAACTAGCACCTTTCGTAATTCCTCAAAGTAGACAGGGAAATCTGCTTCTACTTGAAGGTCTTCAACAGCAAAAAATGATGCCATCGACTGGATGATATCACCAGCCAAATCAATATCATCAGTATTTACAGTGATCTATCCAGGGGAAAAAAAAGAGACGAGCTTAGCATCCTCAATGCTAAAGACAAACCCAGCTGAAACAGTATCAGAATTTCCCCATATTCAACATATTTACTGAACCTAAATGTTGCGGTAAATAAGACAGGGGTTAGCCCTGGAGGAAATTACAAACCAGGTGAGTCACACTTCTAGCAGCCAGCTAAAAGATCAATCGTCTGGCCTTGTAAACTGAACAACAAAATCATTCAAACATTGAAAATGTTTTTGTTCACCTCTGTATTCCCATCTCTTCCCAACTTAGACAAGGAAGGGCTGAAAGGAAGGATGGAGGAAGACAGAACACCACCATTCTAGATTACACCCCAGTGTCTAAAACAATTAACAGTAACAGACTACACTGAAACACATGGTTTTACAACCTTGAGACTGGTGCCACCCACCTTACCTTGCACTGAATGGTCAACAGTCCATGAGAAATCTATGCCCGTGACAGTAAACGTTACCTCTCCACTAAGCTTTATCTTTATATACAGCTGGCCACCGTTCCGTAAGGAAGTGAAACACACTTGAAATGGAGCATTTTGAATGTTAGTGTCTTCTGGTAACAGGAAGTTCTGGTTGAGCCATATAACAACCTTAAAAATTAATAGGATGAAATGAACTTCCATTTTTAAAGGACAGTCATTCTTAAGAATTACCCTTCTTTCTAGATTTATTGCTTGATTAAAAAAAAAAAAAGAATTATACTTCACACCCCCTTCCACCAAGAACACACTAATCACACTCCTTTTTCCCACCGCATACATGATCTTAAGTAACATTCATAATGTCTGGCCCCACAGCATGCATGACTTTAGAGCATTTTCAGTGTAGACATAATCTTATATGGAATGTAGGAACGCTTTGGGTATGATGCTAAGTCTGTTTATACAGTAGCTCTTCTGTGGCTATATCCTGGACAAACTATTCCATTCCAACCTTTAAACAAAATTTAAAATGAAGTATGCATGCAAACGCATGAGAGACAGACACAGAGATACACCCACACAATAAGTAAAAAGTAAGTTTTAATATTCGTAACAATAGCAGTACTTACACGGATAGCAGCACAAGGTCCACGTAAGAATCTACATTAGAATCTACGTGACTACAAACCTCCCTGAGATTTCTCAAGTCCAGCCAAGGTTAAAGGCCACTAGTATTAGTCTCTTACCCTGTATAAGGTACTGTCACACCAAGTTTGTAATCTGCAGGGGCCCCCTGTGAGGTGGAACCCTCCTCCCTTACAGATAAGGGCATTGAGGCCCAGACGGGTGAGAGCTGACAGCACTAAGAATATCACAAAGAATTTAATTAGTTAAGGTAGCATCTGAACCCAAAATGTTCCCAGCTCCAATTCCCACTCCCTTTCCATTCTGAAGCAGGTTCCTCCTAGAACACTGCGTCAGGACAAGCACACCAAGACCATGACAAAAGAAAGAGAGGAATTCGAAGCTGGTGAGAATTTACCTGTAACGAAGGATTGCTCAAGTAAATAAGGTATGTGTTTTTTCAAAGTGAGAGGAGGTATTCTAGCAGTGTTTTCATCACAGGTTATAAGCCAGCGCCAAACTACCTACCTCCTTCATGTCATAATTACTGCTACCAAATAACTCATTCACGTCATCTCCCCCGACTATGAAAGAACGTCCAAAGGGTTCTAAAGTGCAAAAACATTGAGAGAGAAAAGCCTGACACTCACCCTCTGTGCCCGTTCTGCAATGACAAAGTTGACATAGCTGAGTGGCTCTCTGGCAGGGTCAGGGCTGGTCAGCGCATACATGGAGAAGCGGGGAAGCTGTCTTGTCAGTTCAAACACATGAAACTGGGTGCTATGGTCAACCAACGGAGCACAAGAAGAGAAATGGGTTGCGTGGAATATTATTTCAAAATGCAAGGCCCAGAAAATAACTATGAAGTCACTACTGGGCCATCGAGTTATTTACGGGTTTCGCTGAAGGAGAAAAACCCAAAAACCTTGAGAGTTAAGTACTACTACAGTAATGGGGTTTGGGATTAGCGAGAACATGAGTCTTATACATACACACAGACATGCACCAAGGGTATAAAATGCCCTTTTTTATTTTTGAAAGATTTCAAATTAGGGAAGGAAAGGTCATGGGAAATCTTGCCTGGGTGGGTAGAACCATCAAATGGCTCCTCTGGCCCCCCCAAAATCCATGGCACAACAGAAAATGTACCCATTTGCCCTCCTCTAAGTGCTGGCTAGAAATGAACTGTGATTGCAAAGAGTCACCTGCTTCTGTAACCCACGAAGGTTTTCAAGTGCAGATCCACAGGGACATCTTTGGGAGGTGTAATTGGGATGCGGATGGAGCTGGAAAGGTTGTGAATGCTGGGGTGTACCACGTGGCTTTCACCTAGAAAAATTCCCTCGGCAAAAATCAATACAGCTCGGATGATGGTGTCTACAGAGAAGAAAGAAAACAGCAGTTCAAGAACCACTCCAAGATGGCAAAGGTATCCACGGACACCAGCTATAAATAATTTCTTACCGTTAGAGGTGGAAATACACAATTCCGCATGAGCAGCCTGGGTCTCATGCCCCAGATTGACCGAGAGGGCGGTGTGCAGCTTGGTATTGGCTGGGATGATACCCCGAGGTCCATCAGCCTCACTCTGTGGACTGCTCAGTTCAGCCTGTGAAACATGCCCCAATTCCAACTCAGTCACCAAAGCAGTGAACTCATGTCAATTTTAAATAATATGGTTATTCGGCTTCAAAAGATTGACTCCCAACCATCTGATATTAATCTGATTCTTTAGAATTCAGAGGGCTCACCTCATTATCACTCCCTTTCTCTACCCAGCCTCTTCCCAAGGGAAAAATTCCCTGTCCCTTTCTGTGGTTCAGGCTCACCGTACCCCACCATGCCTTTTATAGTTTGGGGGTTGTTTTTTATTTTTTTTATTTTTTTAAGATTTTATTTATTTATTTGACAGAGAAAGACAACGAGAGAGGGAACACAAGCAGGGGGAGTGGGAGAGGGAGAAGCAGGCCTCCCGCTGAGCAGGGAGCCCGACGCGGGGCTCGGTCCCAGGACCCTGGGATCATGACCTGAGCCGAAGGCAGACGCTTAACGACTGAGCCACCCAGGCACCCCTGGGGTTGTTCTTTTAAACTAGCAAAATTAATTCACTTAATAATAAATTCAAATACAATTTCCCATGACAAGACAAATTAAAGTCCCACCTCCCAGCTCATCCTCCAGCCAGCTTGCTACCTACACACACACAGGTTTTGTGGTTGTCAACTTTTGTTATTTGTTTATGAAAAAGGTAAGAGATACTCTATACATATTGTTCTTGCATTTTTTCACTCAGTAAGGCCACAGATATCCTTCCGTATCAGTCCAACTACATACGCCTCATTCTCCTGAGCTGCTTCATATCCTCCAGCACACTCCTTACTACTGATCAACCTTTCAGTTGCTTCCAACTGTTCACTACCACAAACAGTGCTACCGTAAATGTCTTTGAACACGTGTGCAAATATTTCTATAGTTCAGCTGCATCGAAGTGGGATTTCCAGATTAAAGGATACGTGCCCTCTCCCCTCTGACCCTGGCAAAAAGGCCAAAGCAATCCGTGCTTCCGCCAGTGGGCAGGAGGGGCTGACACTCAGTCTTCCTTCACATTTGCCATTCCCACCTCTCCAGACTCCCACTTCCCCTAAGGAAAATTTCCATTTCCATGAGGACCTACCTTGGCGTTTTCCTCATAGTTGCGGAGTTCCAGCAACAGATTCTGTTTTTTCTGACTCAGCTCTCGGATCAGGTCCTGCTCTACGCTGGTGTCCATGAGGTTCCCTCTCATCTCCGCTGTGCCTGGCAGGTAGCCCCGGACTGTGCAACAGGAAAAAAACCCTCACCACATGGAAGAATACCCCGGCATAGCCAGCCCTACTTTTAAATCATCAACTGTCTGTTCTTAAAAACCAAAAACCTAAGTTCTCATCCCCCCCAACAAGGTGACTTTATTAGGATGCGAGGATATCCATACAAACACTTTATAGTGAAATTTCCTGGTATACTGACCCAATCAAATTGAAAATCTGATTTTTCAAGGATTTTTCCCATCCCAATTTACTTTCACCGTCCACTGCGCAGCAGATGAGCTGTGTGTGGCCATCCATCAGGTAATCTCCCTCCAGCACACCAGCAATTGCAGAAGAAAAGTTGTCTTTAAAGATAACCTCCCCAGTTCGGTCACTTCGAGCATCAACCTAAAAATAAAATAAGAACTTGAAAAATAGCTTATGCTGTAATTAAAAAAAAAACAAAATTTTAAAGTCAGAATCAGCTCTAAAAGTCAGCTAGTCTAGCAGTTTTCAAGAGTGCTCCATGGAGCCCCATGGCTTCTCAGGAGACACCTATGACACCTGGGGCTAAGGGGACCATAAGGGGCCACAACCAGCTAGACTTTCTTCTTTTTAAATAAAAGCTGTTTTACTACTGGCCTTTACATAATGTCATTTGGAGAAATGGGTTGCCAGTTCATATACAGAGAATAGGGCAAGTCCAAAATGTCTGGGTTCAGATTCCAGCTCTGCCACTTACTATCTTTGGGATCTTAGGAAAGCCTCTTATCCACTCCCTGCTTGGTCACTTCATCTGAGGGTCAAGAACAAGAACCTGAAGAAAATAACTATACCTACACCCCACAGGATTGGAATGAAGTTAACACATTAAAGCACTTAAAACAGGGGCGCCTGGGTGGCTCAGTTGTTAAGCATCTGCCTTCGGCTCAGGTCATGATCCAGGGGTGCTGGGATAGAGCCCCGCATCGGGCTCCCTGCTCAGTGAGAGGCCTGCTTCTCCCTCTCCCTCTCCCCCTGCTTGTGTTCCCTCTCTCGCTGTCTTTCTCTCTGGGTCAAATAAGTAAATAAAATCTTTAAAAAATAAATAAATAAAGCACTTAGAACAGAGTCTGGCACATAGATGTATACAGGAAATGTGAGTTCTACATAAAAACGTTACCTTTATCATATATGCATATAAATTATATTTACATCTGAAGTTTGAAAAACACCAAACACCAAGCTAGCTCAACCTTCCATCATATAACCTTTTATAATAACCCTGTTTAAGAGTCTCTCTTCCATGTAAAAACTATTGAGATACCCCAGCGAGCCCTCCCATCCTCACTGAGTTTCCCCTTCCCAAGAAAGGCAAATAATGAATGATCAGAAACAAATGAACCTGAAAAACAACAATGAAGGATAACCACTTAAAATGATGACTTTTGTTTCAAGCAAGAACAAGTGTTATCAATAAAAGAGTAGCTATAGAAAATCTGGTAGAGCAATCATTTCAATGGCCAGTGCCATTCACCATTTTTGTCTGTTCATGAACATCCTTCTGGGCAAAACTTCGTAACCACCACAACCAAAATAAAGTCATTTAGGTCATAGCCTACTACTAGCTCCTACCCCTTGTCTGGAGAATGTCACATTCAAGTATCCGTGCTCTCAACAACAACATGTAAGCCTGATAATTACCATTGCTGAAGTTTGTGAAGTAATTAATGGTCTGTATTTACCAAAACCCTTAGCACATTAACTCTCAGGGCCCCTGGCTGGCTTGTCCGTGGAGCATGCAACTCTTGATCTCATGGTCCCGAGTTCGAGCCCCATGTTGAGTGTAGAGATTACTTAAAAAATAACCCTCTAACTCAGACTGAACTGAACTTACTTCTGCATTTATACAATACTTTACAAATAAGAGTTCATTTACTACGAAGCAAGGCTACAAATTCATATTTCTCTGGATATTCTGCTCTTTGCTTTATCCAACATGGAGGTTTTGCCCTGGAGCAGAGAATGGCCCTCCAACTCAACAAACGATCTACTAAAGGTAAAGTTAATCGGTTGCTTACATTCATTTGGTATTTCTGCACCTAAATTCACATGCTGGATCTGTATATTTCCCTTTTGTATGCTATTTCTGTGAAGTGTAGATATCAGTTTTTCTACTCATATAATGAACTGTTAATTTTCTTTTTTTTTTGAACTGTTAATTTTCTTATCTTTTTTTATGTTCTGGAACAGATTATATAATAGAAATTGCTTAAAATTTTGAAAGCATTTAACTCTAAAAACATCTAGGTCCGGAGTCACATTTGGTAGGTAACTTTTTATTTTTAAGGTAACTTTTGATAAACTTCTCAAGTCTAGTTTTTTAATTCTTGACTCAATCATAGTGATTTAATTTATATTTATAATTTATATTTATATTCCCCCAGAATACGGTCCATTTTACAATTTTCATGTTTCTTACTAAAGAACACAATCTTCCCTTATAATTTTTTGTTTTTTTATTTTAAAAGATTTATTTATTTGCAAGAGAAAGAGAGAAACTATGTGCAGTGGGAGGGACAGAGGGAGAGGGAGAGAGACGCCCCACTGAGTGCAAAACCTGGATGGGGGGGGCTCGATCCCATGATCCTGACATGATCACCTGAGCTGAAATCAAGAGTCAGATGCAACCAACTGAGCCACCCTGGCACCCCAGTCTTCCCTTATCGTTTTTTTTTTAATGTTTTATTTATTTATTCATGAGAGTGAGAGAGAGAGAGAGAGGCAGAGGCAGAGGGAGAAGCAGGCTCCCCGCCTAGCAGGGAGCCCAATGCGGGACTCGATCCCAGGACCCTAGGATCATGACCTGAGCCAAAGGCAGACGCTTAACCATCTGAGCCACCCAGGCGCCCCTTCCCTTATCATTTTTAATGCCCACGCCAAAGACAAAACCAGGTAAAGAAGCAGGAACCAACACAACAGTTCTATAGAACCTGTTCTTCACACAACACCAGAGGAAGGTTACAAGGTCCTGGCCAAAAGCAAAGAAAAACCAAAGAAGAAAAGGCAGGAATTAGCTGATCTCCTTCAGGCAATCCAGCACTGTCACGTAAGAAAGCTAGGGCAAATGGTACCCATGGAGATCTGGCAGCTACTTAGTTTCTAACAAGACAATCCGGACTTGCCAGAAGTCTGCAGAAAATTCTGATTTGAACTTAAAAAAGGAAAGAAAGCAAAAAGATTGTATTTTGAATTTTATGGTTGGGAAAACAATATGATAACATGATTCTTCCCATTAACTCTAAGTTTTCAGTCAGTCTTAAAGATTTATTAGAGAAGAGCTATACAAACAGTTCATTATTTGCTTATTAAAATTCCTTTTTTTATGGTCCTACACCTATGATCAACCTGATTAAACTGATTCTCATTTCTTCAAGGAACAGATTCAGAAAGATCTTCCCAAAGATTTTTCTCCCAAATCAGGCTTTTAAGACCAAAAGGACACTCATTCACTTGTAGTACTGATCCTATGGCAGGAAGAAAAAATGGGCAAAGATTATGAAGTTAACTTTGAAAGCACAGCCAAGGAAGACAAGTTTATATTCTCGTGTTACTGCTTCTGAGTTGTGCAGCCTGTCTATCTCAGACAAACAGTCTCTGAATTACACCTGGACTCTGTATTTCAACTTACCTTCCCATTGGACCAACCAGTTATCAGTTCACATACTCCATCAGAATTAAGGTCGAAAGCGTGAATGCTCATGGCATGATTTTTGGACTGAAAAGGAATTTCAGTAATTAGTCCACAAGTCTTTCAATAAGTATAAAATCCCTGAATATTGGAGGCTGAATTACACTAACTTTAATTCTCCAGTATCGGGCTGTTTTGTCGTAAACTCCAACTGTGCCATTGGAAAGGGCATAACCAAATCGACTGCCATACATGGGGCAAAGAGAGGTGATTATCTGCAAGAAATAACACATAAAAACACAACATCTTCCCATTAAGGTTCAATTTGATGCGAAGTACGGCTTCATAAAATTGCATGCCTTGCTACCAAGTGTGTTAAAATTAGATTTAAATCTGTTAGAGGGGAATGTATTCCTCTTCTCTATGATCCATGTCATCTATTTCAGAGTTGGGTAATCAGAATTAAATAAACTCACAAAGTTTGCTGTTTTAGATCAAACTTACGTGGCAAGTTTCAGCAAATTATTTTTAAAAAAACAAAATTGAGTGATTAAGGATGAAATAAAGTGAGTATGTAAGATACAGAAAATGTACAACAGACACTGTTATAAACACTAACTCAAAAAATGTTTTAATATCCTACAGTCTAAATTGTAAAGACTTGTAAAACCCACAACTGAATATCCTTTATGTACACGCTTTTCTTCCTATGACATAATTTATTGCTTGCTAGATGAAAGATGTTTTTTAGAAGAAAACATAATTCTTTGAAAAGTTACAAACCCAAGCACATGGATTTGTGTATGTATGTAACAATATACAGAATGTGAATATCATACAGAAATATTTATAGGACTGTTTGAGGATTTAACACCTTTAAAGGGATAAAATTTTAGATACTGAACAAAATTATCCTTTAAAGTTAAAACCAAAGCTTAATGATATCTATGCTCTTGCAGATCTACTTTCTAATTGTGACACGAATACAAGAGATATTAAGAAATAAAGTGTATAAAGCAGAGAATAGTTATATAATTTCCTCTACACCTACAGCTTTTCTACAAAACCACCCACTTCACTTAACTCTGAATGCAAAGTGCTGTGTAGGATTCCAGAATTATTTAGCTCAAGGCATTCTTTTGGCAATAGTCAGTACTGTTCAACTGCCAAACGAATTATAATTTTGCTGATCTGTGAAATGACATTTGAGCTAGGAGCAAAATCAAACCAAAAGGACAGGAAAATGGCCCTGATTTATAAAGTTCAGATTTTCATAAACTTAGCCCCAAATTCTGTAGGTCCCTTCATCCTTCATTAATTAGTTCACTAGTTTCTCTCTTTTGTTGGACCAGGGACCAGAGGCCCAACAGTCAGCTCAAGTCCCTACCTCTATTTCATGGTCTCCTGTCCTTGTCTAGGATTTAGGAAAAAGATGTTTCAAAGAATGTAGCCTCCTCACATCTAGCATTGACAATAAACAGAAATCCAACAAAATCTGAATAATTCCCACCAAATTGGAAAAATTTACTACCAATTTGAATGAAAGAAAAACCCACCAAATTGGAAAAATTTACTACCAATTTGAATGAAAGAAAAACAATAACGCAGGACACAGCACCTACAGACCACTGATTCGTAAGTTGGCATTTTTTTGAAGGGGGTAAGGAGGGAGTAGCAAACCCCTTTAAGAACCTAATGAAAGCTAAGGACACTCTCCAAAAAAAATCACACGTTAAGCACGGACACTTAAACAGAACCCCTTAGCCTTCATTAGGGTCATTAATTTTCTCTACCTACAACTATCAGTTTACAATTAAAATAACTGTGAATATATAAAAAGCATAGTATAACTAAGTAAAAATCTATGATCCTCGCTATAGGATAAAGGTAAATTAGCTAAATCAAGGATAACACTTTGTATATCTATACGCAAGTTTTGCTTTTTGGTCTTTTTTTGTAGTTAGTGGAACAGAAGCCTGACTTTCCTACACAGCTTCTGTAAGTGGCAAGTGGCACGGACAAGTGGCTAGGATGGGTTCTGAGGCCAGTGCCCTCAAGCTTTCTGATCCGGACTCTCAGACACGACCTGAATAAATTTTGCAGGATCCCAGCATCCTGATGGCTCAGACTCCCTTCTGTTGTGTTTGCTACCCCTTTAGAATGTTCATGAGCCACTGCTCCTTTATCCTCTTCTCCTTTCTTCCTTCAGAATATCCTAATTCATTTTTCTGTTTCCAACTTGCCCAATCCTGGAGAACCAGCAGCAAATAAATATCCTAAGAATGCTAAAACTACAGTGGATGAGGGCAATCTATAGACAAATGAAGTTTAAACTCTTTCAGCAACATCCCAGGTTCTATTACATGAGTAATTCTTTTTCTTTTTTTTAAAGACATTATTTATTTATTTAACAGAGAGAGACAGCGAGAGAGGGAACACAAGCAGGGGGAGTGGGAGAGGGAGAAGCAGGCTTCCCGCTGAGCAGGGAGCCCGACGTGGGGCTTGATCCCAGGACTCTGGGATCATGACCTGAGGTGAAGGCAGACACTTAATGACTGAGCCACCCAGGTACCCCATGAGTAATTCTAATCACGGAGAAACAAGCCAAGTTCTCCAACATGTGATTTTAAGTTTACAGACAGAAATGTGCCTAAGAAGTACTTAATTTGAATGAAGAAGAAAAGTTACAGAAATCTTGTTTGTGTACTTCACTCAATCCCATTTAATATACATGATGAGGAGGAGGCAGACAAGGCAAAGTTCAAATCCTGACCACACCACTTCATAGCTATGACCGTGTGTGAGTAATTTAACCAAGAAACTTTACACCAGTTTCCTCATCAGTAAAGAGGAATAATAATAATATCTTCCTAATAAGGCTGTTGTAGGGTTAAATGAATTTATTCACATAAAGCACTTAGAACAGTATCTGGCATCTATTCAGTGCACAATAAATGGTTACTGTTATTAGTGTTATTATTATTATCAATATGCATTAACTCATTAAAAGAAAGGCCTTTATGTACTCCATAATTTTTCTCTTTTAATCAGTCTGTTCAAAATATATCTTTTTTTTTTTCCCTGCCACCACCACCTCCTCCCCGCTGACTCTCAAAATATATCTTGATACAGGATTTTAAAGCACATCTTTCTCTGTAATGTGCAGTTCTGTTTAACCCCTCCAGTTTTTACCCCATAACTGTCTGGGCTGTGAGAAGTCCCAGCACTCTCATCTGATGTGACATTTCACGGTGCTGATCAATCTTGCCCAAGGTTACCATGACTCTGACGTGGCACTTCTTACCTCTGTTTCTGTCATTTCTGCCACAATCTCGTCTTCTTTAAAAACTCGGATATCAAAATCCTCTGACCCGACAAGAAGCTGAAAGGGAAAAGAATCATGCATAGTTAGTTCAACAAGTGAACCCAACAGAATGCCCAGAGATAAGACAAAAAACTGCATGACACTTTATACACTGCTACTGCCACCCAAGAGTTTCCATCTCCCGAGAATCTGGTATTCGGGAAGCTTCCACCCATTGGGAAAGTCCCCAGATTCAGTTAGTGAAGAAAAAGTGGCCACTACAAGGTTTTATCCTTGCGTGCGGGCTGCACATCGTGCCAGAATATGTCCTTCCACCAAGCAGCTGAAAACGCTCCCTGGCTCAGTGCCCTTCTCTGCCTGCGGATAGAAGCCAGAGACCAGTAGCCATGGACAAGAGACAGGTAATTCGGCACCTGACACAGCACTTGGTGGGCTGCTCAAGAAGCTGATTCCTAGGGGTGCCTGGGTGGCTCAGTCATTAAGCGTCTGCCTTCGCCTCAGGTCATGATCCCAGGGTCCTGGGATCAAGCCCCGCATCAGGCTCCCTGCTCGGCGGGAAGCCTGCTTCTCCCTCTCCCACTCCCTCTGCTTGTGTTCCCGCTCTCGCTGTGTCTCTGTCAAATAAATAAATAAAATCTTTAAAGAAAGAAGCTGATTCCTGGAGGAGCCATCACAATAATTTCAAAGGCTAAGAGCCCATCTCTAAAACTTTTCGATTCCTGGGGTGCCCAGGTGGTTCAGTCAGTTAACCGGCTGCCTTCGGCTCAGGTCATGATCCCAGGGTCCTGGGATCGAGTCCCACATCAGGATCCCTGCTCAGCAGAGAGCCTGCTTCTCCCTCTCCCTCTGACTGCCTCTCTGCCTACTTGTGCTTCTATCTCTCTGTCAAATAAATAAATAAATCTTTTAAAAAAATTATTAAAAAAATAAAACTTTTCGATTCCTGAAAATGTTGGTTTCAAAGCATCAGAAGTGAGTTGTAAGATTGTGAATATGGCTGTGGTCTCATCTACCATTCTGCCCTCTCTCCCTGCCCTGTCTTTGAAACATCATGGCCTTGATCTTTGTATTAGACAAACACAAGTGGATGTATTGTTCAAAAGAGGAGAAAGACAAATGAGGCCAGTTAGCTTGTCATTTAGGCAAGAGAGCACCAAAATCAACCAAGAGAAGCTAACGCTTCTCTTAACACTAATGTCATTGTCATGGGAAAATTATTCAGCTGAACACGCAAGATAAGTATCTCCTCCTCCACACACCTCTTTCTTACCATCACCGTCAAAGTCACATAAGGCCAAGGAATGAACATTATCTCCAGTAACCTGAAAATAAAACCAAAGCTCGTTAATATGCCATCTTTTTTTCACTTAATCCAAATACATTAGCTACATGAAAGAGGATTACACAAATCACCAATGGGTATTATTCAAATTACAAATGTTCTTTTTTTAATGTACAGAATTATAAATGATTCTATTTCATTTTTCTTATTCATTATAGTCAATGGTAAAAAACAAACAAAGCATAAAGAACATTAAAAGTAAATATGTTTAAGAGGATTAAGAGAATGTTTTGTTCTTATACCGTCCAAAAGAGATCATTTCCTTCATGATCAAAACCCTGCAGAGCACAATTTCCACCAATAATGGCAAGAGGAGAGGAAATGTCTCCCAGTGTTCCCAGCACAATTGCATTGGCCCCATCTGCAACCTAAGAAGGACAAGAAACACATAAAATCTCAGATTCAGTGATGCACAGGCACAGTGGATATAACATATATCCTTATCTTTATTTCAATACTCAAATCTCTGTCATCATTTGTGAGAAGCCACATGGTCTCTCCTGAGAGGCAGGCCAGGGCCGTGCACTGGGGACAGTCACTGTGGCTTATATGTGCTTCCACAGGGATGAGCAGAGACCCAGGATCGACTCAGGCTGCTGGCCTCTCACACTAATCCGCCACAATAAACTGCTACAGAATCTGAGGCTCTCTAGAACTATGAGTTCTAGAGGCCAAATGCTTGCCAGAATCAAACTTACACCTTTAAAACACCCAAGCTTTTATAATCTCTTTTAACCATGTTGGATGGAAATCTTTTCAATACTTATTACCTAGTTCTCTTGCTAGTACTCTTTTTAATTGTAAAGTTCCTGAGAAGTACAAAGAATAATAAAACACCTACATCCCCACCACCCAAAATTAATAAATGTTCCAGACTTCTTGAATAAAGCACATAAGTATAATTTAATTTATTTTTTAAAAATTCAAGGATATCGGGGCGCCTGGGTGGCTCAGTCGTTAAGCGTCTGCCTTCGGCTCAGGTCATGATCCCAGAGTCCTGGGATCGAGCCCTACATTGGGCTCCCTGTTCCGTGGGAAGCCTGCTTCTCCCTCTCCCGCTCCCCCTGCTTGTGTTCCCTCTCTCGCTGTCTCTCTCTCTGTCAAATAAATAAATAAAATCTTAAAAAAAAAAAAAATTCAAGGATATCTTTGGAAAGATTGTTTATCTATTTGTTTATTATACAAGAAAACAGTCCTTATTTATATAATCTGCACGTGGGAAAACTATAAAAAAACTGGCTATAAAGGAAAGAAAAATTCATTAGAAATCAAAACTGCTAAATGGCAAATCAATCAAAAGATAAAAAGGTAAGCAATAAACTGGGAAAACACCTACAATATCTAAGACAAAGAACTAATTTTTTTGTTAATAAAATAAAACAGGTAATAGAAAGCAAATAAATAAGAAAAGGATAAACACCCAAGCCAAAAAAAGAACAGGAAATTCACAAGAAATACAAATCACCAATGAACATGAAAATCTTCATTCTCACAATGTATCATTTTCAATTTTCGGATTAGAAAGACAAAAAAAAATATTATCCGCTGTTGGTTGGGGTGTGATAAAACAGGCACTCTCATATTCTGTGGGGAAGGTGGAAAATAATAGTCTTCGTAGAGAGCAATTTAGCAATACCTATCAAAAATCTCATTTAAAAAAGGCCTTTAATGTAGCAACTGCAGAGGTGCATTCTTGAGATCATTAATTATGTGTCAACTTGGCTAAACCATGGTACCCAGATATTGAATCAAGTATTATTCTAGGTATTTCTGTGAAGGTATTTTTTTTAATGAGATTAACATTTAAATCAGCAGACTGAGCAAAGCAGATTGCCCTCGATAATATGGGTGGGTCGCATCCAATCAGTTAAGGCCTTAATAGAAAAAAAGACTGACCTCCCTGGAGGAAAGGATTCTGCCACCAGACTGTCTTTGGACTCAAGTTTCAACATCATCTCTCCCCTAGATGATGCCTAATCTGCAAATTTTGGACTTGCCAGCCTCCACAATTGTCTGAGCCAATTCCTTAAAATAAACCAGTTAATCTCTCTCTCTCCCTATATGTACATATACCCGTCCTACACTCAATTTTATTTTTTTTTTAAAGATTTTATTTATGTATTTGACAGAGAGAGACACAGCGAGAGAGGGAACACAAGCAGGGGGAGTGGGAGAGGGAGAAGCAGGCTTCCTGACAAACAGGGATCCCGATGTGGGGCTCAATCCCAGGACCCTGGGGTCATGACCTGAGCCGAAGGCAGATGCTCAACGACTGAGCCACCCAGGAGCCCCTACACTCAATTTTAGTCTTGCACAAAAATACAGGAGGAATATCTTTGTGACCCTGAAATAGGCAAAGACTTCTCAGGACAGAAAGAGCACTAACTATTAAAGAAAAAAACCAAACAGCTAGACTTCCAACAAAATCAGAAACTTTTGCTCATCAAAAGACACCTACTTATTGGAATGAGCCATGTACTGGGAGAAGATACTTGTTATACATATTGTTATTTGCTATATACATTGTAAATATTATTTTATATATGTATATATATAAGAATTCATACCCAGTATAGCCAAAGAAAATCTACAAATCAATAATACACCCAAAGTATCAATAAAAAACAGGCAAAAGACCTTTTTATTAGACACTTTACAAAAGCAGGTAGATAAGTGGGAACTAAGCACAAGAAAAGGTGTTCTACATCATTGGTCATGAGGGAAATGCAAAATGAAGCCACAATAAGATACCACTTTACACCTTAAAATGACTAAAATTGAAAAGACTGGGATTACCAAATGTTGAGAAAGTATGGAGCAACTGGAACTCTCATACACTGCTGATGGGAAGTGTGAAATGGTACAAGCATTCCTAGGTATTTACCCAAGATAAGTTAAATCACATGCCCATAAAAAGACTAGTACAAAAATATTTATAGCCATTTTATTAATCATTGCCCCAAATTGGAAACAACCCAATATGTCCATCCCACCTGTCTATGATCAGAAGAATGAATAAACAAATTGTGGTATATTCACACAATGGAATACTGCTCAGCAACAAAGAAGAATTACTGCTCTATGCAACAACATGGATGATTCTCACAGACATGCTGGATGAAAGAAGCCAGATACCAAGGAGCACATTCTGGAGGATTTATATGAAGTTCAAGAACAGAGAAAGCTAAGCTAAGGTGACAGAAATCAGAACACTGAATGTCTAGGAGATATAGGAAATGACTGGAATGGGGCACAACAAAATTTTCTGAAGTGATGGACAAATTCTATATTTTTATAGGGCACATTGGTTACAGGGGTCAAAACGCACTGAACAGTACACATAAGGTTTGTGCATTTCACTGTATGTATATTTTATCTCAATTAAAAAATACCCCCCCAAAAATAACTGCATTTCTAGGAACTTATCCTTAGGAAATCATCAGGTATATGCTTATCAAAATATCAACTGTAATACAGAAACTATGGAAATAACATAAATATGCAACAATATGAAATTGATTAAGCAAATTATTATATAGTACCACAATGAAAAAAATTTAGAACCAATAAGAATGATGTATGAATATACAGTAACTTCATATAAAGACGTTCACAGTGTGGTATTGAATAAAAAGGCCACGTGTAAAGGCCAGGGAGTGGAAACAATACACGTGTCCATTAGCTGATGACTGGATGAAGAAAATATGCTATGTCCATGCAATGGAAAATTCTTCAGCCATAAAAAAGAAATGAAGTACTGATACATGCTATGACATGGATCAACCTTGAAAATATTATCCTAAGAAAAAGAAACTAGTCACAAAAGACCATTTATTATATGATTCTGTTTATACAAAATGTCCAGAATAGGCAAATCTACAGAGACAGAAAGTTGATTAGTGGTTGCCTAAGCAACACAGGTTGGGAGAGAATGGGGAGTGACTACCAATGGGTACTGGGTTTTTTTGGGATAATGAAAATGTTCTAAAATTGACTGTGGTGAGGGGACACCTGGGCGGCTCAGTCAGTTGAGCATCCAACTCTTGATTTTGGCTCAGGTCATGATCTCAGGGTCATGAGATCAAGTCCCGCATTGGACTCCACGTTCAGCACAGAGTCTGCTTGTCCCTCTCCCTCTGCTGCTCTTCCCCTCTTTCTCTTTCTTTCTCAAATAAATAAATAATCTTAAAAAAAACTGATTGTGGTGATAGCTGCACAAGTCGCTGAATAAACTAAAACAACTGGATTGTATCCTTTAAGTGAGTGAATTGTATGGTATGTGAATCATATCTTAATATATGTTAATATGTTATAATAAGTTGTAGGAAAAAAGGCTACATGTATTTAGTATGATCCCATTTTGTAAAAAAAAAAATTCATTTAGTAAAAATCAGTTCAAGGGTTGTGTTATTTCTAGATGGAGAAATTATGAGTATTTTTTTTTTTTTTTGCTTCCCTATCTTTTCCATAATAAACATGAGTAACTTGGGTAAAAAGCCTGTAGCCTGTAGATGGCAGAGCACAGTAAGTGGCTTCTCCTATAAACTACTATACTAAACTTCACTGCAAAGCTACCAGGAGGTCTGATCACTGACTTCCCGGCTCTTGGCTGAGCTCTCAATAGATCCTGACAGGTGGTGGTAGCACAGATGAACCTTATGGGAGACAAGCTGGAGTGGTGCCCAGTGGTTACCAACCATGATAAAACAAGTGTCAGGCAGAGTGCAGATGGAAATGGAAAAATCTGTGAGTTGTTTACATTACAAGAGCCATACAATAAGCAAACCAAAATAAATGTCTCATCTCTTTCAAGCATAAAATACCAACGGACATTCATGAGTAATGAGAACGCTACGGTTGTAAAGAGGTATACTTGCCTCTCTGTAGAACAAATCTGAGTTATTGTAGACATCATAAGCCAGAAGATTAGTCTGCGTCCCCACTAAAAGAGCATCATACCCAAGTTCTGGGTTCAGGGCTCCTGCGGTCAGGCAGCTGACTGCCTGGTTAATGTTGAGAAGCGAAACATCAGACTCCAGGGGGCTCTGGAAGACCCTGGAGGCACTGAAATGCTGGCTCCGGGTATGAGGATTGTGAATAAAAACCTAAAACAGAAACAGTTAATTACATCCCCTTAATATGCCAAAAATGTAAAATTAACATACATTTTTTAAGAGACCCAGGGTATTAACAGATATCAACACAAACAAGAGGTTACTTTAATCACCTACAAAACTTGAAACACTCATACATAGTTCTGTGTATTGCTAGATTTCAATCACTAGGAACTGTGGAAACCCAGTGGTTCTTAGCCTTCTCGAGAACAAGGTAATGGACCAGATGTAGTTGTTGCTCACCAGGGCAGCTTATCTGCTACCCACCAGCAGGACGTCAAGCACTCTCACAAACTAGCCTCCTCTTGGTCAACCTTCAGGAAGTGCTTCCAGCTACAACGTGATTGCTTCACACTAAGACGATCCCATAACATACAGTAATAAACACTTCCTGTGGTATCTTTCATCCACACACCTAATACATTCACTTCCTAACCCTTAAAATTGGTTGTTTCAGGAGCGCCTGGCTGGCTTATTGGAAAGAGCATGTGACTCTTGATCTTGGGGTTTTAAGTTCAAGCCCCATGTTGGGTATAGAGATTACTTAAATAAAACTTAAAAAAAAAAAAAAAAAAAAAAACTGGTTGTTTTAAGAGTTAAAATATATAGTTTTAAAGTCTGGTTGTTCATAGATCTGTTTTACAAACTTAAACTGAGTCATGTGGTCAAGCTTTTTCAAGGTTTCATGGTCTATACTAGTAAGACAGAATTAAATAATTAGTCCAAAGTTAATTAACTTAGCAGTTCCAACTCTCATAGATATAATCACCCCAAGAGGGGTCACTGTTTGTGGGGTAGGAGGATGTTAGATATTAAAATGGCTTGTGACCCTCCCAAAGGGCACAGTACAAAAACAGACATGCAGCATATCTCTGGTATTAAAATTTCATTAGGGAAATCTTCCCTGTCTAAAAAATGCAAAGTAAAAAAGGGTGGGAAACACTGTACTAGAGATCGCTTAAACCTCTTCCAGTTTTAGGGGCGCCTGGGTGGCTCAGTCGTTAAGTATCTGCCTTCAGCTCAGGTCATGATCCCAGGGTCCTGGGATCGAGCCCTGCGTCGGGCTCTCTGCTCAGCAGGAAGCCTGCTTCTCCCTCTCCCACTCCCTCTGCTTGTGTTCCCTCTCTTGCTGTGTCTCTGTCAAATAAATAAAATCTTTAAAAAAACAAAACAAAACCTCTTCCAGTTTTAAAATTCACTGATTTTTAAATAAGTATTTCATCCCTTCAATAGAAATCCAAAGATTAATTTTAAGTTATTATCTAAACAGACAGCCTGCTCAACAACAAATAATTTCCAAAGGAATTGATTAGAAATATACAGAAAAGGTACATAACTATGGAATATCGTGTTGATGTCCTCATTTGTGTAATACTTTACAATACGCTTTTATAAACGTTACTGCATTTGATCCTCACAACAAGCCCTGGTTTACAGATGAGGTCAGAAGGGTCAAGGCCCCTTCCCAAGGTCTGGTGACTGGTAAGTGAAGAGGGCTAAGACCTGACACCTGGCATCCAGTTCCAGAACCTGCACTCTAGCCACCATGTCTTACTTCCTTTTAAACAGTTCGGATAGCGGATGTATCGGAACAAAAGAATTCTTTCAGAGTCTTCCAGTAATTAGACAGGTTGAGGGAGAACAGGAAGGGAAATCACTTATGGACTTCATATTCCCTGCTCATTGGAAAAGAAAGAGTTTGGGGTTTGTGGCCAACAGCAGCAACACTCCCAGGAGCAGACTTCTCCCTAGTTCCCCTCCTGCTGTTCTCTGAGTCTCCAGGAGACCTACCTGTCCCTCAGGCATGGAAAAAGCCAAGCTCAGTCACACAAACAAATGGATCACTCCCCGTGCCTTCAGCCAAAGGACTGGCTGAAGTTCGTGGAACGTTTGTTCTAGCTGAGGGGATGCTGCTGACAGGAGAAATTCAACGGGTCCCTTCAGCCCCATGGTGAGAGGAAAAACGTCCCCAGAGGAAAACAATAACATTCATCTTGCAAAAAAACCCTTTTTAAAATATCCTTGCTCAAAACAAAACAAATAAAATCCTTGCTCAGGCTCAGAGACCCAGATCCCAGTATGTCAGATTCACATTAACAGAATCCCACTTATAATGACAAAATCCTGTTTCTAGAGATGTCCAATGGTCAAGGAGGGCTTTAGCCTTACCTGGAATGTTTAATTGTTATTATTGTGTTGTAGTTGCTTAATTATTTTTAAAGCAGAATATATTCCTGTATTACTTGGATCATAAAATGCTACCATTTTTTTAAAGTCTCAATATAAAATATCAGGTCATAACTTTTGAGATTTGTTTAAAGTTCTAAACAAAATATCCAATTACATAGGTCACAGGACTTTCTCTCTCTCTCGATCTCGCTCTTACTCTATTTTTTCTAACTCCAGAAACAGACCTAGACTCCAGTGTCCCTGTCTTCCATATTCGGTCACATTCTAATGATAGGGCTTCCATAGACACCTCTGCCTGGCCTTCTTGCTTCTACTTCTACACTCACCTCCTTGCAGCTCTGTTGCAGTACCAGCTAGAGTTATGCTTTATCTTAAAACATTAATCAAACCCCATCACCCGAAAACAATGGTCTTTAGATGGCCTACTGGCCCTATATGATCTAGCCCCTGGCTATCTCACTGCTTCCTTCATTCCATCCCAGCCCCAGCAGCCTCATGTTGCTGGAACACACCAAGCATATTTCCACCACAAGGCTTTTGCACTTGCTGATCCCTCTGCCTGGAAGGCACTTACCCCACATTTCTGCAGGGCTTGTTTCTTCCTTTTCTTCAAATCTCTGATCTACAGTTATCAGAGGCCTATGGATCACCCTATCTAAAATAGTGATCTCCCGGGCGCCTGGGTGGCTCACTTGGTTAAGCGATTGCCTTCGGCTCAGGTCATGATCCTGGAGTCCCTGGATCGAATCTCGCATCGGGCTCCCTGCTCGGCAGGGAGTCTGCTTCTCCCTCTGACCCTAACCCCTCTCATATGCTCTCTCTCATTCTCTCTCTCTCAAATAAATAATCTTTAAAAAATAAAATTAAATAAAATTAAAATAAAATAAAATAGCAATCTCCCATCATTCCCATCCCCTTACTATTTTTCCCCCCTAGGGAGACATTATCTGTGTGTTATTTATATGTATATATAAATATATCTTAACACGTAAATAAAACATAAAATATATAAATATATAAATATACATATATATTTTTTCTCCCCCTGGTGTCTAGCTCCCCTTTTCAAATGTAAACTCCAAATGGGTGACACTTGTCACTTTCAACCTTGCAACTACAAAGCTAAGAACAGTGTTCAGTTGTAGTAAGCCCTCAACAAATAAGGGGCAGAGCCAATATCCACGGGACCTTTTCAGCCCATTTATTTAGCTGCTATGCACCCACGGAACCAATATGATTTTTTTTTTTTTTTTGGCATTTGCAGAACCTCTTAATAACTAACATTATTACATGCCAGGCCTTGTGCTAGGGGGCTCTACTTCATTACAGTACCTAATGAAAATGCATCATTACTTTCTACCTATGTATCCCAAGGCCTATCATCTAACATACAGCGTAGGTGGAAGTGCCTTGAAAACTATAAAACATTATATAAATGTTATCTTATTAAATCCACACTGGGTCAAGCACAGGTACTTTACCTTTCATCTCCACCACTTTCTAGTTGCATGACCTCAAGCATTACTTTGAACCTCTCTGAACCGCTATTCTAGTCAGTGAAGTGGGAGTAAGGACAAGAAAATAACAACAATTAGTGACTTACATGCCTACATTTCCCACACCCCAAGCGCTTTGCATGTATTAACTTACTTAGTTCTCATAACAACCCTATGTGGTAGATACTATTATTAAGTACTTTGCCCAGGGTCATGAAGTTAGTAGGTACTGGAGCCCAGATCACACCTGTGCTAGGCTGCTGTCCTTGGCATTGTAGCAAGGATGCCGAGATCATTCGTGTAATAAAGCTTTGTACCTGTTAAACATTATTACGCTTGGTGTCACTGTATACCATGTATTTTGGTCATGCCTCCATCAGTACAGAGTGCCTTGATGTGCCTTCTCTGCTGGATTTTAAGCTTTGTGAAAGTAGAGATTTCAGCTTTATCTCTGAACCCCCAACATCTAGCACAAAGGAGGTGTTCAGTAAGTCTCACGAATGTTAAATGACCATTTCATCTCTGTGACTCCCACACCTTGCACAGCACCTGGCACACTGTAAGCACCGAACAGGTACTCAGTGAATAAATTCTAGGAAAAGACGTAAATGTACACGGATAAAGATCAAGTGAAATCTGAATCACTGAATTTAGGGGTCTTTGTACTTTTTTTCCGTAAAGTTGTCTGGTTCGAGAGGCAATATGAAATAGTGGAAGGAGCTCCAGTGACAGGCAGAGGCCTTGGGCTCAAATCTGGGGTACGCTACCACTCCTAATCCTGACCAAGCCCCTTCCCTCCTAGGGGCTTTTCTTCCCTAAGCTTCTTATCTGCACAGGGGCTCCAACACCGTCCGAGTCTAAGTGCCTATAGACAAACTGCTTGGAAAAGCCCTTCACGCGAGAACCCATCATTCTTCCTTATTCTGCGCAGGACGGAGAGCTAGGTTGCCAGGCAACCGAGGCTGGGGGCGGGGTCGCAGGGTGAAGGGCGGGGTCGCAGGGGCGCAGCCGCGGAGATCCGGGGGACTCGGCGGACCCGGACTCCGTGCGGTGGGAACGGTTACCTTGCCCGCTTGGGTGGCGGCTGCCAGGCACGGGTGAGTCCCGTCGTAGCGCCCTATGGCCACCATGCGGGGGCTGATTTTGTGGCGCAGTTTCAGGGTGAACACAGGCAGCAGCATGATGGCGGCGGCTCAGGGGAAGAGGGCTCGGGGCCGGAGGCCTGTGCAGCGGAGCCGGCCTCACCCGCCGCGGTGCGCAGCTCCGGGACCCGCTCCTTCAAGCCTGGCGCGAACGGCGCGGGATCCAGGGCCCCCCCACACACACACACCCCGCGACCCCCCCCCCGCTCTTTCTGCGGCTGCGCAGGCCCACCTAGCCTCTTCTGCGGCTGCGCGGGCTCCGCCCCGGGTCCTTCTGCGGCTGCGTGGTTGGGCCTCGCGCCTGGCTGAGACTAAAGTTTCTCTCTGGTCGAGTCGCGTGTTTTGCTGCTGTAATTTTACCTCGCCCTAGTCCCCTGTAAGAACATGTCTGAGCCGTTGCACTCCCGGGACTTTTCCTAGCACCACAACCAGGCTGCACCCCTGCAGATTCCACACACAAGTACCTCAGTCCCAAAGGGAAGTTCAGGAAAGGTATCTTGAATGCTTGCTCTGCCTTTTGATTTAGCTGTTAGTCGGGGCAAACCACAGTAGTTACCTGCACTAAGTATACCAATCCTTCCAGGATAAATAAAAATAGTGCATCAGACTCATATTTAAGTAGTCCAGCCGCCCCTTGTAAAATTCCTTATATATCTTTAAATGAAAATATACAAAATTGAAAAGTCACAAAACTTCCCAACATTCATTTAAATATACTATGTGTTAGGCACTGTTCTAGAGAATAGAGGTTTAGCAGTAAACATACTAGTTTACTGCTCTGCTGGAGCTCTCCTGGCACCAACTTACTAGTCAGCAGAGACAAGCAGTAAACAAGAAATACATGCAGTAGGTCATTTGGTGATGAGAACCATAAAGTTAAAGGAGGGAAGAGGAGTAGAGGATTGGAGGGAGTGCAGTACTACATAGGATGGTAGGGGAGAGACCTCAAGTGACATTTAGCTAAGGACTTGAAAGTGAAAGAGCCAGTCTTGGGGAAGAATGTTTCAGCAGGTGCAAAGGCCCTGAGCACTCCGTTTGAGTGCCTTCTAGAAATAGACATTTAGAAGTGAGGAATGAGATGAGTAGGAACCAACAGAGGAGACTGAGAAGGAGCAGCCATCGAGGAAGTAGGACCAGGCGGTATAGTGTTCTGGAAGCCGAGTGAAGACAGGGAGAAGGAAAATAACTGTGTCAGATGCTGTAGGTAGGTCTTAAAAGATGAGTTCTAGAATATTCTTGTTACCCTTGGATTCTGTAATCACAGCTGTACAAATGAGCATCTTTCATAAAGCCTACTGTTGTGTCTGACTAGTTGTAACCTCCTTTGGAGATCATGTCAAAAGACTAAATTTGAGGGCCTTGATGGAATGTAAGACCTGAGACAATGGCCCTCTGCAGCCCCTCTGATAGGCCTTGCTTCTGAGTCCCACCAGCCCCTTTCTGCCCCACCACCTCCTCTGTCACCCGTCAAGACACCACAGTTCGTAGCAGTTCCCCAACCAGCCTCATAATAGAAATTGCCCTGGCTTGTACCCCTGCCCTCATCCATCAGAACTTAATTTGCTTTGTGAAGTATCCTTCCCCTCTACCCCCAGAGTCTACCTCTACAAAGTTGTCAGCAAACTGAATCCACTTTGCTAATAGCTGATCTTTCCCACGAACAGCTTGAAAGGAATGAATCTCTAACAGATCATTTCGGGCCATCAGTTTTCGGACAGTCTCCATATGCCGGGCAGTGTTCAAGGACCTATGAAAACAGCGGTGGACAAAAAATGTGTAATTGGTGCCCCTGTGGAGTTTACAACCTAGAGGAGGTAAGGAGCAACAAACATTACACATGAAAGCAAATAAGATCATTTTATCTGGTCATAAGGCTGATGTGCTCGATGAGGCTCAGGAAAAGTCTGTCTGAAGAAATTTGAACTAAGATCTTGATGATAAGAAAGCAGCTTCCATTAGAAGATGTGGGGGAAAGGCTTTCCAGAGAGAGGCAACAGTAAAGGGAAAGGCCCAGGTTAGGTATGTTCCAAGATCAGAAAGAAGATAACGTGACTGAAACCTAGTGAATGAGAAAGAGGTCACATCACCTCAGGCTGTGAACCACACCAAGGAGCTTGAGTTTTACTCTTTAGCGGCAGACAAGTGCATGGCTTACTGGATTTCCATGTAAAGTTGGATTTCCACCCAGTAAAGCCTCACTCACTTGATGGACTGCCTTGGTGGCCTCCTATTGCAATCAGCAGCAGCAGCATCACTAACATTTATATCACTAACGTTTCATTTTCTACATGCCACCATTTCTAAGTACTTCATGTGGATGGCTCACTTAATCCTATAATAACCCTGTGAGGCAGGTGCTATTGTTAGCCCATTCTACAGATGACAAAACTTTTCCACTGTCACCTCCTCCTTTCATGACTCCTCATTGGTGCCCCAGTTTCAACCAAAGAAAGTTCAAGCACTTTGACAACTTATAGAGATCAAATTCTGATCACCACTGGCCTCTGCAAGCCTCCTCTTCTGCCACCTCTTTCTTGCCTCAAACTCGATCCCTTCTTCGATGCTGTCTCTAGTTTCCCTGCCTTTGCTCACATTGGCCCTCTGCCTAGAATGTCCTTCTGTCACTTCATAACTCCCACCCATCTTTGGAGACAGATTGGACGTCACCACTCCAGACAGTCATGTCTGCGCTCATATTTAGGAGGTAGCCACCCTTTCGTGGGTCCCCTGGCAATCACATCATTTGCCATATTGGAGTTTTTGAGTCTTTGGATCACAATCCTAGTTAGGATCAGCAAGGATCCCCAGAAGGGTAGATAATCCCCATCCTCCTTGACAAGCACTGATCAGAGCAGGGGACTTGGGAAGGTTCTCCTCTAAGGAGAAAGGAACAACAGCCAAGAGAGGCTGGCCCAGAGATGGCTCTCCCTCTACCAACAATTGCAGAGTCTTCTTTACCTCTGATGACTTCCCCCTCAAGAATCACTGGCTCTTCAGAGGGGACAGCTGTCATCTTCACGTCAGTGAGACCTGGGGCTCCTGAGGACCCAGGACTTGTGGGAAGTTGCTGGTGGGCTCTAGGCTGGCAACACTATCTAGAGGGTGAACCCACAAGTGTCCAAGTATGAAGTCCTGAGTTCAAATCCCCCCTCCATCAGTCACTCGCTGAGGCTCAAGCCCATCATTTAATCCTAAGACTCATATGTATTGAATGTCTTCTCTGTGCCAGGCATTTGACACACACACTTACTTGCTTAATCCTCACAGCCACCATCTGAGGCAGATTCTATCATCATCCCCATTTTACAAGAATGGAAACAGTCACAGCAGGTTGGATCACCCAAGCCTGAGAACACACGGCTGGTAAGTGGCAGAACCAGGATGGCACACCCAGGTGGTCTGCCTCCAGGCCTTGAGCTATGAACCGCCCCACGTACTATAGTGTCTCCTGCAATGAACTTCCTGAGAGCCAGCGTCCTCTTCTAGAAAAGAGAAATATCTGGAATACTACTTCTGGGGAGTATTATGATAATTATACAAATTAATATAAGTAAAACAATGCCCTGCCTTAATAAGGGCTCCCATAAATGGTTATTATGATTATTATGAGCTTTTTATGATTCTGTCTTGGTGAGAAGGCTACCTTTGACTTGTTAGGATTGTTATTGTAATAAATTTGGTGTCTTTTTTTACTTTTTTTTCCTCTTCTTTTTTTTTTTTTTTTTTTAGCAAGTAGCATTGTTTCTGGTTCTCTCTCAGCCCCAGGGTGGGGAAAAACACCCACCTAGCTAGACAAGGTCTGGTGGGAACTAGGTGAGACCCGGCTTGGAATGCTGATTTCCCTGGGCCACCCCTGCCCCTCCCCCACCCCCGTGTCCTCACCTCGCTGTGTGAAGCAGTCCCACTAGAGGGTGTGCAGGTGTAAAGAACGGAGGTTCCTGCACCGCAGGACTCTGGATTACAGGCCTGGTGAGAGGGCCCCTCTAGACAGAAGGCCTCCAACTGTCAGTCATGGGGTTCACTTCTGGAGAGTGGACTGGGACAGGGGGCCAGCCGCAGGAGGACTTTGACTTTTCTTTTGTGCGCTGTGGTGTCTGCTGTTCTCACAGCAAGATTGTACTTTTGTAATAAACATACACACACACTGTAAAATAAAGTAGTGTGCAGGGCGCCTGGGTGGCTCAGTCAGTTGTGTGTCTGCCTTCGGCTCTGGTCGTGATCTCAGGGTCCTGGGATCGAGCCCCAGGTCAGGCTTTCTGCTCAGCTGGGAGTCAGCTTCTCCCTCTCCCACTGCCCCTCCCCCCACCCCTGCTTGTGCGCGCGCTCTCTCTCAAATAAATAAATAAGTAAAATCTTTTAAAGAAAATAAAGTGGTGGGCGCCTGGGTGGCTCAGTTGGTTAAGCGACTGCCTTCGGCTCAGGTCATGATCCTGGAGTCCTGGGATCGAGTCCCGCATCGGGCTCCCTGCTTGGCAGGGAGTCTGCTTCTCCCTCTGACCCTCCTCCCTCTCATGCTCTCTGTCTCTCATTCTCTCTCTCTCAAATAAATAAATAAAATCTTCAAAAAAAAAAAAAATAAAGTGGTGTGGACGTGGAGGATGTCTGTGAATTTCAGAGATCCAGATCCACAGCCCCTCCCCACCCTGTTGCCCCAGAACCTGCTTATAAAGGACCCCAGTCTTAAGTTTCCCCAGAATTATGGGAGTGGCCATTAGGATCTCTCCCCAGCGCACAGAGGGGCAGGGGCCAGAGACCACTGGAGCAAAGCAGGTAGCACGGGGTCCGGCTCTGTGAGAACACTTCACGAGCAGCCTTTCCAGGGGTCCCCTCCTGCAACCCTTCATCGCCTGACCCCCATCACCTGGCTCCGGGTTGGGTCTGCTGTGGGCCGTGGGGGTGAGGCTGTCTGTCTGGGTGTCCTGTTAGCCCATTTGACACTTGTGAGCAGTGAGGAAGTGAAGAATCATATTTCAGGCCACTTACTTAGCAGCACGTTACATATAAAAAACCAGAAACTGCTCCTTCTGGAAGGTAGACAGGAGAAAATGTACCGCTGCTACTACTCGTAATAATAGTAGAAGCTAACACGTGTTGAGCACCTACTATGTACCAGACTGCTAAATTCCTTACTTGTATTATTATGTGGCTTAATCCTCACAGTAAGCCTATGAGATAGGTAATATTATCCCCATTTTACAGATGCAGAAACTAATTTCAACTCCAATTTTCTTCTACCCTGCCCCCCACCACCGACACATGTCCCCTAACTGGTAGGAAACCTGGTAAACACCATCTTAACCAGGTGATCAAGATGGATAACGAGGTAAAGTCATGTTATCATGCCAGGCATTTCACCTCTGTGGTACTTTCCCCTAAAACCCATAAGCCTTGTCTGATCATGAGAAAACAAGAGATAAACCCAAAATGAGAGATAGTCTACAAAATACCTGGCCAGTATGCCTCAAAACTGCCGAGATGATGAAAAGCAAAGAAAAACTAAGACACTGTCACAGAATGGACGAGATTCAGGACACACGATTAGGAAACACAATCCTGGATTGGATCTTGGAAGAGAAAAAGAACAGTGAGAAAACCGGGGAAGTCTGACTAGAGTTTATAGTTTGGGTGGTAATGTTGTACCAATGTCAATGTCGTGCTTTTGACAGACATACTGTGATTATGTAAGATGGTACCAACCGGGGGAGCTGGATGAAGAGTCTGCAGGAAGTCTCGCATAGTGCTAGGATTCGGGATGGTCCTGGGGGGTCGGATTGACTATAAAGGGGCACAAGAGAATTTTTGGGGATGATAGGAATGTTAAATATTTTAATTGTGGTGGTGGTTACATAGATGTATATATCCGTCAAAACTCATCAAACTGTACATTTTAAATAATTTTATTGTATGTAAATTATGCCTCTAGGAAGTAGATTTTTTTAAAAAAATTTAAATCTAAATTGAAATTGAAATTTTAAGAAATTTATCAATTTTTAAGTTACATACATAAAATTCTTCAATGGCTTCCCATTACACAATAAGTAAAATCCAAAATCCTAACTTGGCCTACAGAGCTCTGGTGTCTGTGAACCATCCCAACACACCAAGTGTGACCTCACCTCAGGTCCTTTGCACTTGGAGCTCCCTCCACCTAGAATGCTCTGCCCCCAGATCTTGTCAAGTCTGGCTCCCATACGTCAGTTAGGTCTCAGCTCAATACCTCTCTCCTCGGAGAGGCCTGCCCTGCGGCCCAGCTCTCTCGGTGTCTCCCAGGCTGCTTGATTTTCTTCAAAGTGTTTATCTCTTTCTGAGAATATCTTATTTATTTATTTTTTGACTTGTTTGTTGTCTGGCTCTCCACACACAAATGCAAGCTCTGCAAGTGTCTTGGCCACTTCGGATAGAGAAGCCCCATAACTAGCAGCTCCCCACACCCCCACCTAAAGAGAGAGAGAGAGAGGTAGAAGTCAGGCAGGCAGAAGCAGAAATAGGATTTTAGCCCTCGTAAGAACTGATCATGGAGAATGTGACTTCTATTTGCTGAGAAAACGAACTTCCTCATCCTGAATGCCTGAATCAGAGATTTGTCCATCACTGGAGAACCATAGGCCAAGTCCTGGGTCAGGCTCCTTTCATCACACGTCAAGGAGTAAAGCAGGCCACCTCTTCAGAGGAGGCTGAGGTGCTAGCCCAGGAATAAGAGCCGGGCAGCCGGGGTGAAAGACACCAGGACTGTTCTGCAACATTCTTGTTCTTTCCACAAGAAACATCCCAGCCTAACATCATCCAAGCACCTTCAGCAGTTCCTGGCACCTAGTGGGCGCTCTTGAAATATCTGGTGCGTGAATGATGGTCTGATTCAAATAAATCAATACCACATTGTATATACCTGTTCAGCAGGACCTACTACAGCACCTTACAGTCTTTTCCACCTGGAATGCTCCGCCCCCAGATCTTGTCAAGCCTGGCTCCCGTGTGTCAATTAGATGTCAGCTCAATGGCCCCCTCCTCAGAGAGGCCTACCCTGAGTCCCAGGCTCACCCTCTCTCATTACCCAGCTTTATCTCTCTCACCTTGTGGTATTGGCCTGCATAACTTCTCCCCACTGACAAATTCAAAAGAGATTGTATGGTTTTGTACTAATACACAGTGAGAAGGGATGCCTCTTTCTTTTTCTTGTTTTGCACCATGACACCCACAAGACCATGCCTGAGATTCTGGGCATGATTCCGAATATGATTCTGGGTGAGCCAGAGACTCCCAGAGAGAAGGGAAGCTATGGGGAATTGATTACCATTTGCACACAGATGAGGAGTAGGCCTTTTTTTTTTTTATAACAACAATAAAGCAATGCTGTGCATCACACTTTCAGTTATATAAAGTCCTATTCAGTAAGTTATATTTGAAGACTCTTTAGGAAAATAAAGAAAAGATTTGGTCTAGCATGATTCAAATATAATAGCCTTGCCAAACAATTCACTCAAAGAAATACATTTCGATTAATTTTTCTTGATGTTCTTTCCAACCTTCTCTGGCTTGAAGGATCAGCTTCTGATTCTGAAATACCTATGTAACTTACGTAAATTGTGACTTTTTTCTTTTTAATCTACAAATCTACTCATGACTAATGAAAAACTCCTCCTGCTTCCATCAACACCTGCCAAGCCCATGGTGGTAAATGGTGGTCATCAGAAGGCGTAACCAGGGGACACCTGGGTAGCTCGGTCAGTTGGGCATCTGCCTTCGGCTTGGTCCTGGGATCGGGTCCTGTGTCAGGCTCCTTGCTCAGCGGGGAGTCTGCTTCTCCCTTTGCCTGCCCTGCCTGCTGCTCCCCCTGCTTGTGCTCTCTCTCTCTCTGACAAATAAATAAATAAATTAAAAAAAAAAAAAAAAAAGGCGTAACCAGAGGTGTGCTGACAGCAACAAGCTTCTCTGCCAGGGCAACAAGGCCTGGGAGCCTTCGAATGATTTTGAAATTAAAGGAGGCCACAGAACCCAACAGGTAACCCAAGAGGTTAGCCCAGCACCCAAGGAGCAGAGAAACCGGCTCCCAGCCCAGCCTGCCAACAGGGTGCAGATCAAAGCTGATCACTGGAGTCTGTTCCAGTTTCCAAGTAGTGTGCTCTTTATAGCCCCCTGGAGCCATACCTGGGTGTGGGCAGCATCAGACGCTGGCTGAGGCTTGACTCAGCTTTAGTAATTACCCATTTGGGTGGGAAGCCAATGGCTGGGGCACCTGCTCTGGAAGTTTGAGTTTTTCTACCTTGGTATAAATTCTTACATCTGAAAGCACTGTGCAGCTTTGGAGATGTGAGCTTCATATCTTCAGGGGGCAGAGCAGGCTAAAGAAATTGCAATCCCGTTTCTACAATCATGGCATTTGCCAGTATGAAAGGGGAGAGATCACCAGCCCCGGCTTCTGACCATCTAGCCCCTGTTTGAATACTTCCCGTGACTGGGATGCCCACAATTCACACGATTCTCAGAAATCTCTTACTTACTTTATATTATTTACATAAATCTGTTTATATTATATATATATATCTTTTATATAAACTTACATAAGTAATCTCTTACTCGTGATACTATACTGAGCCACATATCAGTCTCTCTGTAGAAATAGATTGACTTCATGACTCTTCCCCTTGTCGGCTCTTCAGGTATTTGAAGATAGATCCTCATCCCTCCGTAGCTTCTTTATGCTGAACACCCCTAGGTGGACCCTTCAAGACTTTCTTGGAATGTGTGGGCACACTTTACTATGACTTCTTGCTTGAGGAGACTGCAGATGTGATCTATTTTGAACGCCCCCCCCCCCCCAAACGAACACAGAAGCCCTTCCCCTCACCTGCCGAATTCTCCAGAAGCGACAGCAGGAAGCAAAGATCAGGGCTTTTTTTTTCTTTTTTTTTTTTAAGACCAGACAAAAACAAACTGGCCAAGATGCTAAGGCTTGACGGGTCCCTACAGGACACAGAGGCACGTTCTCAACCAGGATTGTGAGAAACTGAACCAAGGAACTATTTACAGAGGTGTGGGCAGGACTTGGGAAACCAACACAGGGTCAGGGAGCAGCAGTGGAAGCTGTGACCACCCACTATGGACTGAATTGTGTCCCTCCTCCCCCAAAAAAGGTATGTTGGAGTCCTCACCCCCAGAACCTCATAATGTGACCTTATTTGGAGAGGGTCTTTGCAGAGATCATCAAGTTTAAGAGAGGTCATTATGGGATCATCATCCACACAGCTGATTTCCTTATAAAAGGGGGAAATTTGGATACAGACTCACACAGAGAGAATGCCACGTGAAGATGAAGGCAGAGATCAGGGACATGCTTCTACAAGCCAAAGATGGCCAACAAACCCCAGGAAGAAGGAAAGAGCATGGACCAGATTCCCTCTCATGGCCCCCAGAAGGAATCAATCCTACAGAGACCTTGATGTCAGACCACTAGCTTCCAGAACTGTGAGAGAATAAATTTCTGTTGTTTAAGCCACCCAGTCTATGGTACGTTGTAATGGCAGCCCTGGGAAACGAACGCACCACTCCTAACCCTTCCCCAGGGTAAGGAACGGTGTTTCAGGAGCCCAGTGAAGGGGAACCTGGCTGGAGCTGCTTTCACCGAGGTGGCAGCGCAAGGAGGGAGCTGAGCGCTGAAGACCCCCACCATGCTCTCCTCCCCCCCCAGTCTCCTGCATCACCTAAGCCAGTGGAAGCCAGCAGGCAAGGGAGGTGGGAGATGTAAACCGG
This sequence comes from Mirounga leonina, assembly GCF_011800145.1. NCBI lineage: Eukaryota > Metazoa > Chordata > Mammalia > Carnivora > Phocidae > Mirounga > Mirounga leonina. The sequence continues at coordinate 27,445,377 of NW_023270469.1, read as the reverse complement.
GAATCTAACCTGGAGGGGCACATTGTCCACACTTCTCTTATGACCTCTCTGTGTGGGCTCCTTGGCAGATACGGCAGGAAGGGAACTCAGGAGGGCCTCATGTAACACTTCATCTGACCTCTGAGAAAACCATGTCCTAAAGAGGGGGTGTGACAATGCAGCCAATATAACGCAGAACCGATATTTGAATTCAACAATCTGGATTCTCCATCATGCATTCCCGCTGAATAGAGGGCTGCTGCCTGTTTCATCATTGCTGTCTTGTCCACTCATGCACCCTCACCTCTTTGGAACGCTGGCTTCTCGGAATATTTAATGTATTATTGAAGCAGTAATGCTTTGATACCCTATCAAATTAAAATATATAAAAGAATATATAACAAAGATGTGAAGAAATGGGAACCTTCGTGCCCTGTTGGTGGGAATGCAAAATGGTGCCACCGCTGTGGAAAGCAATAGGATGATTCCTCAAAACATGAAATATAGAATTACCACATGATCCAGAAATTCCACTTATGGGGATATACCCAAAGGAATTGAAGACAGGGACTCAAACAGGTATTTGTCCAACAGTGTTCATACAGCATTACTCACGGTAGCCAAAAAGTGGTAACAACCCAAGTAGCTATCAACAGATGAATGGATAAATCAAACAGATGAATGGATAAATCAATAAGATTCATACCATGGAATAATATTCAGGCCTGAAAAGGACTGCCTCCATGCTTCAACATGGAGGAACCTTGAAGATATTAAGCCAAGTGAAGTAAGGCAGACACAAAAGAACAAATATTATATGGTTCCACTTACATGAGGTACAAAAATAGGCAAATACATAGAGTAGAATAGAGGTTACCAGGGCTGGGGGGTGTGGAGGAGGCAGAATGGGGAGTTATCGTTTAATGAATATAATTTCTGTATGGGATGAGAAAAAAGTTCCGGACATAGTGGTGATGGCTAGTTAACACTGATAATGTGCTTAGTGCTACTGAATTGTATAGTTAAAAATGGTTAAAAAGGTAACATTTAGGGCGCCTGAGTGGCTCAGTCGGTTAAGCGTCTGCCTTCGGCTTAGGTCATGATCCCAGGGTCCTGGGATCAAGTCCCGCATCGGGCTCCCTGCTCAGCAGGGAGTCTGCTTCTCGCTCTCTCTCTGTTCCTCATCCTGCTCATTCTCTCTCAAATAAATAAAATCTTAAAAAAAAAAAGGTAACATTTAAGTCATGTATATTTTACCATGGTACAAAAGAATATATTTTTAAAGAATATACATTGAAAAGGAAGTCCCCCTCCCACCCCAGTCCTTGCCATAGGATCCCCTCCCTAGAGACCCTCCTGAGACCAGTTTCCTGGATCTCCTTCTGAAGATGGTCTGTGATGGCATAAGTAAGTCCTCTCCTCCCACTTTAAGGCCACAGAGTGGTATTCCTGTACAAAGCCTTTCACATAGAAAGTGTCGGACTAACATTTGAAATCAACATTTGCATTTTAATAAGGTAGAATACCTGAACTCCAAAGAATGAACTAGGAATGGTAGCATTTCAGAAAATCGGCCAAGTGTGTGTGTTCGTGAGGACAGGGTGGGGGTACAGTCTTCTCAGTCCAGCTTAACAAACATGTACGGAGGCCACACCAGGAGAAGGGGCCTTTGCTGGATGCTAGTCTAACAATAGCCAAGAGCTATAAAGCTCTCACCATGTGGCAGCTGCTATTCTGTGCACATTAACTTATTTACTCTTTGCAACAAGTTTTTGATGTCGGCGCTATTATTAATTATTCCCCTTTTACAGATCAGGACTCCCAGGCATGAAGAGGTAAGTAGCTCACCTAAGATCCCATAGCTAGTGAATGACGGGACCTGGGCTGCGCCCACGGAGTGGGGCTCTGGGGCCCTTTGCCCTTGTACAGTGTTGGTGCTGCCTCTCAGGCACGCACACGTTTACTGAATTTGACAGTGGGTCCCGGGCTTCCTACCGAGAGAGGTGTGAGGATGCCTTACACGTAAGCCCCGTGCTCGATGACTTAACAGCTGCAGCAGGGGCACAATTCACCGTAATACAAGGCAGAGAATGGACCAATCAGGGTTAAAAGAGGAACATATGGGATGTTCTGGAGGTTAGAAGAAAGATGACAAGAAATGCCCTGTGGAGGAAGTAACTTCTGAGCGTGAAGGAAACCAACATTTATGGAACAGCTACCCCGCACCAGCCACTCTGTGTGATGAGTGCTCCTGACAACGTTATCACCCCCATTTCTCTGATCAAAATAATTGAGGCTCCCAGAGATGACATTAAAGTGGGGAAGCTGGGATCCTCTCCCAGGATCAGCTATCACTCAGAGCCGGTGGCGGGGGCTGGGGGGTGGGGTGGCTTTCCACAGTGAGTTGCCAGCAAGGTGTTCCCAAGGCCAGTGACATCAGCCCTCCCCTGTTGGGCATGTGTGGGATCTTTAGTCATCTTAATGTGAATCGTGGCCAATTAACAAGCTAAAAGCACTTTGAAGATGACATTGTGCATATAAAGGGCCTGTTCCCACAGTTGCAGGCAGTGAGGCAGGACAACACTGTTTAGGGCGAGGATTGTGGTGGTGACAATGTCTCAGCAGGGCAGGAGTTCCTGGGGCAGAGGAGCCCTGAGCGAGGAGGTTGAGCTCATCCATCAGGCTGGGTTCCAGGAGAAACCTGGCTATTTCTAGAAGGATCAAAAGGAATCTCTTAAGGGCACCTGGGTGGCTCAGTCGGTTAAGCGTCTGCCTTCAGCTCAGGTCACGATCCCAGGACCCTGGGATCAAGCCCTGCATCGGGCTCCCTGCTCAGTGGGAAGCCTGCTTCTCCCTCTCCCTCTGCGCCCCACCCCCGACCCTTATGGGCACTTGCTCTCTCTCAAATAAATAGATAAAATCTTTAAAAAAAAAAAAAAAGGGGGGGGAGGCTCTTAAAAGATCCTGGGAAGCTGCAGGCCTCTGGCCACCCTCCTAAAACAACGATGTCAGTGGGGAGCCCTCCACATACTGCTCATTAAGATGGTCACCACATGCTGGCCTCACTGGTCTCTCATCAGACGTGTATATAAAAGAGCAGAAGGAGACACAAAGCCAGGGAATAGTTGTTGCCTTAGAGAAGGAGAACTGCAGGGCTGGCACAGGGGAGGGAGACAGACTTTTCACTGCCTCCCCTTTTGTTCCCTTTGAATTTTGAACCATCTGACTGTATTATCTCTTCAAAAATAAATAAAACTAAAATTTTAAAATAAAGATGGTCACAGCATATCATTGGGGAGGGACAAAGGTTACAAAGTAGCTTGTTGAATGTAATTTAATTTCTGTGTTTTATTTTTTTTATTTTTTTATTTTTTTAAAGATTTTATTTATTTATTTGAGAGAGAGAGAATGAAAGACAGCATGAGAGGGGGGAGGGTCAGAGGGAGAAGCAGACTCCCTGTTGAGCAGGGAGCCGGATGCGGGACTCGATTCCGGGACTCCAGGATCATGACCTGAGCCGAAGGCAGTCGCTTAACCAACTGAGCCACCCAGGCGCCCCAATTACTGTGTTTTAAAAATGCATGTGTAAGGGCGCCTGGGTGGCTCAGTCGGTTAAGCATCTGCCTTCGGCTCCGGTCATGATCCCAGGGTCCTGGGATTGAGCCCCACGTTGGGGTCCCTGCTCAGCAGAGGGCTTGCTTCTCCCTCTCCTGCTGCTGCTCCCCCTGCTTGTGCGCGCGCTCTCTTTCTCTGACGAATAAATAAATAAAATCTTTAAAAAAATAAATATATATTTATATATATATAGAGAGAGAGAGAGGTAAATGTGACAACATGCAGATCCGAGTAAAAGGTATATGTGAGTTCTTTGTATTATTCTTGTAAATTTTCTTTAACTTTGAAATTAATTAAAAAACGATAGAAAGATATAAGCCAAAATCTTACTAGTGTTGTGGGATTGCCACTGAGCATTTTTTTCTTTTTGCCTATCTACACTTTTCTTTGTTTCTTCCTTTCCTTCCTCCCTCTCTCTCTCTCTTTCCTCCCTCCCTCTGTCCCTCTCTTCCTTCCTCCCTCCCTCCCTCCTTTCCTTCCTTTCTTTTGAAAAAGTAGTACGGTAGAAGTAATTCACCCTTTTTTTTTTTTTATAGTCATCTCTACACCTAACATGGGGCTCAAACTCACAACCCTGAGATCAAGACGCACGTGTTCTACCAACTGAGCCAGCCAGGCGCCCCTAAGGTAAAACTAATTCAAATGCTATAGACAAGCCTCCAGTGTAAGTCTGCCTCCGGGCCGAGCAGACCTTCAGCTCCTCAGCCCCCCTCTCAGAAGTAACCACCACCATTATGTGTTTTTTGCCTCCCCTTGCAGATGTATTCTGTCTGTATACAAATGTGGATATCTAGGTAGCCTCTTCCCACTTTCCCACCACAAATGATGACATCCTTGCTATGCACACCATTCTGCACCTTGCTTTTCCTCAGTTAACACTACATCTCTTCATGATCCTTCCATATGGGGACATATGGGGCTACCTCATGTTTTTAAGGGCTGCCTAGAATTCCATTGCATTGATGTGTCATAATTCTTTGAACCAGTCCCTATTGTCATACACAGTCCTTTTCCAATCTTTTATAAGCAAAATTACAATGAATTGCACCCACTTCTTCATGCACAATGTGTAAATAAATATATAGAATAATTTCCCACAAGTGGAGGTGCTCCGTGCAAGTCCACATGCCTTTCCCATTGTGGATGCGACTGTGGTTGGCCCGCAGGCTGCGCATGCCTAGCTCCTCGCTGCCTCTGCACACACATACTTCACATTTTCGCATCTCTGCCAATCAGATAGACTTTTTTTAAATGATATCTGGTTGTAGTTTTAATTTGCACTTCTATTATTATAAGCATAAATGAGTATCTTATCACTTGCTCTAAAAGCCATTTGTATTATTCTGTCATCTCTCTCTGCATGTAGATGAGTGGTCTAAATCCTCTACCACAGACCTAGCCTTCCTACAGAGAAACCCATGGCATTAATCCCAGGCTGAGCCCTCTTTGGACCCCTCTGGGGACTGAAAAGAATAGGATCTGCATCTCCTGGTGCATCTGGACCAGAGCCATCCCAGTGACTCCAGTCTCCTTTTGGGTTTACTAGCTGTAAACCAAGGGCGATAATTTACCATGGGAGCTGGGAACGTGACTCAGCTCAGGCCCAGGCCAGCACCTCTGCCCCCTCTCTGAGCCGCCAGCAGCCGGTGCCCGGCCCAGGGCAAGCCTGTCCTGGGACTTTGCAGCGTGCCTCCTGCCCATCTTTGAAAAACAGAACTTCTTAGTCCCTCTGGGTTGCTGTTTTCTCCCCAAGTCTTTAAAAAGCTGTGGTGGGAACAGAACGCTTCATTCAGAGGAGGCCCTGAAAGGCCCTTTTGTGCTGCATCCGGTCTAGGAACAAGCTCAGTGTTCTCTGAAGGAGAAAAGACTTGGACAAAAGCTGGCATCCTGAGAACCCTGGAGGTCAGGCCCTCGTTAATTAGCCACTGGCGTCCCTGCCTCATTAGTATGCAAGTACAGGCAGAGAGGAGCTGCTGCTTCTCCAAGCTGCCCCTGGAACCACCTCCGCGCAGAGGTTGCTGTTAGAGATGGGATTTTTTTTTTTCTCCATCCAACACTTGCAGGGAGATTTCTACAGACAGGGGCTTTTTCTACCATGGGACCTGGCTGATGTGAGTCATCACCGGGCTGTCGGTCATTATCTTGATCATGCCCTTCTTGTAGACAGAGCCCAGGGTTTGGAAACAAATAGACTAGGATTCAGATCCCCACTCTGCCCCTTCCTGGCTGGGTGACCTTAGCAGATGACCTCTCGGGGCCAGTGTTCTCCTCGCAAATATGGATTTACAATAGTACCCACTGCACGGGTAATGTAGTGGTGTCTTGGGACACAGAAAATGTGCAGAAAGGGGATTTGAAGATCACAGAAGAACAGAATTAGAAGGGATTCATTTGCCAGGCTTTTCCTTTAAGAAGATCAACCTAGGGAAATAACCACTGAGTTCTAAAAAAAACGCAATCAAAAAATCCTAACATACCCTTTCGGGTTGACATTCAGAAACTTATTACGCTATTACCTTCAGGGTAAACAGTTAAAAAGTAAAATCAATCAGTCAATCAATCCTTGCGCTCACTCTGAGGGCCCCTGTGAGCAGGCTCCTATCCGCTTCCTTGCCTCGCATCCACCACTCAGCCTGGGGCTGTGTTAGGGGGTGAGGACAGGTCATCCTGAGATGGGCTACTTTGGCATGAAGAATATTTGAGCTGAAGGCGATCAAGACCCTGCGGGCTCAAGAGAAACTCTGCCCCTCCTCCAATTACCTAGAAGAATCTGAATTGGGGGTCTTTTACAGCATAAGGGTTATTACCAGAGCTAAATTTTATCTGAGTGACGTCTGTATGGCAGGGTAACCATCTAATTACTGAACATCTGCTTTTCTTCTTATGGCCCCATAAAGTGCATTCCTTCGCTCTGAAGTCCCAGGCCCCTACCCACTTCTCCCTCAGTTCAGGATGACACACATGCTTCATTTTGCCGGACTGTCTTTGGAATTTCCACGTGTGTGTGGATTCCCCCAGCCCTACGCTATTAAATGTGATTTTTTATTAACCTAAGTCAATTTAATTCTTAGTCTAGCTAGAAGGACATTTGGGGGGACAGGAATTCTTCTCCCACCCTGCCCCCTCTGACAGCTCCGAGGCCCCTGCCAGTGGGCATCTCTCAGGTGTGTGAACACTTAGAGCTCCCTTATATACCTCCTCCAGCCCCTGATCGTGGAAGCTCCTTCTACCTAGACTATCTCCCCCCACTCTCCTTTTCGCTCTGGCTAACTCCTGCTCAACTACAGGTTTCAGGTGAAGCATTCACTTATTTAGGATGGGAGGGGGGTGCTGAGGGGGCCTGAACCCCCAGATAGGTTATTTGCTCCTATGACCCTCTCTCCAAAGGTTCTGTCTTGTTACATGTGCTGCACGTGTGATTCTGACTCCCTGGGCTGCAGGAGCCACCAGTCTGCATGCCTAGAGCCAGCGCTGTGACTTACTGTGACGGGCACCTGGAAGGGCTCACGGCGTGTTTGTGAAGGAAGAAAAGGGGAACAGAAAGGAGGGAAGGAAAGGACAGGTTGGTGGGGAGACGTAAATGTACGGAGGGGCTTTCTGGAATCCCGCAGCAGAGGGCAGCCTCTTGTTCATTTCCCATCTGGGTAAAGCCCCCTGGGGATGGGGAGAGGTTGGGACAGATACAGTGGTGGCACTTGAAGAAACAAGCCCTTTGAAATCCCCTTCTGGAGCGCCTGGGTGGCTCAGTCGGTTAAGCGACTGCCTTTGGCTCAGGTCATGATCCCAGGGTCCTGGGATCAAATCCCACATTGGGCTCCCCACTCTGCGGGGAGCCTGCTTCTCCCTCTCCCACTCCCCCTGCTTGTGTTCCCTCTCTCGCTGTCTCTCTCTCTGTCAAATAAATAAATAAAATCCTAAAAAAAGAAAGAAAGAAAGAAAGAAATCCCCTTCTGAACTTTGCTGGGTACTTACTCTTAGAAGCTTCAAAGTTGTTTACAAACCCTAATTACCCCCACACGCTGTGGCCCCAGGCAGCCGCCAAACTTGGCCTCAACGTTCCTGTGTGCAAATTAGGAAACTGAGCCCCATGGTTAAGTTCTTACCTGGGCCCCAAAGAGGAAATGAGCCTGAAGGGCTGCTCGTGTTCTCAGGAAACTACCCAGCAGAGCAAGAGCTAGAAGCTGAGAGTACTTTGAGCCTCAGTTTACCTATATGAGTGAGGGGACACTCCCTGCTCTACAATTCTTTAATTCTCTGCTGTGGATTTACCCAGCCCAGAGGTTATAACAAGGCAGCACCCAGGCAGGCCGCATTTGGCCCTCAAATGTGTGATGTTTTTTTTTTCTTCTCAGTTTTCTTTCTTTTTTTTTTTTAATAGAAGATTTTGTAGAAAAATGGAAGTTTGAGGATTCTCTTGAAAGATCAGAAGGCCTGGCAACACTGGACCCACAGGTGCCAGCACCACAGGTGTGAGGCTAGCTGGAGCTGAACGGTGGCTCCCTCCTTTATTTACACGGGGCACACGTGTGCCACCTTGCCACAGATCCCAGCGTTCACCTCTTGTCTCTGACCTAGCTTCCTTCACTCATTCATGAAACCTGCTGAACCTTCTTGGCATTTGAATCAAAGCTCTTGAACTATCTCTTCCCCCTTAGTTACTGTCTCTAGCTGCATTGGCCTTTTCTGGGTTTCTTGTAAAAACCAAACTCTTTTCAGCCACAGGACCCTTGCATATGCTGTTCTGTCAGCCTGGAACACCCTTCCCCAACAACTCTCAGTGGAAGGATCACCTCCTCTGTCTGAATTGGGTTTCCTTTAATATATCTAGAGTTATCTCACGTGCCACATCACACCTCGTAATTATTCATGGGTGTGCTTACTTGCTAGTCTTCTATCTCCCCTATTAAAATACAAACTCTTGGAGGGCACCAACTTGCTTGGTGTTATTGGTTGCTCTGTCTGCAGCATGCAGCCCAAAACCTGGCGCCCCTTGGGAACTTGGTAAATATTTGTGGCATGGATGTGTGAATGAATGCATGAGTGGGACCCTGCCAGGCCCACTGGATGTCCATTCAGTGGAAAGTGGCCAGTCATTGCTATCTTCCTGCAGGGCTGATAAGATGCCGTTTTCCCAGCTTCCTTGTGGCATTCACTCAGGCCCATGTCTGCAGGCACATGTGCTCCCTTTTCCAGAAGTCCTGGGATAAAAGGTGAGTGAGAATGCTTCGGGGTGTTTGCATTCAAACCCAGATACATGTGTCAGGCAAGGACAGGTGACTAAAGCCATCAAAGAGACAGCAAGACTACAGAGTACAAAATGAGGTTTCTTCCAGGTGCAGAAAAAGAGGCCTGGCTTGAATTAAATCTATAAAGTCCCAAAGTGGATGCAGAGAGGGAGGGATGATGGACATCCAACCTCAACTATGAGGAAAAGGAGAGTCTCCCTTGAAGTTTAAAAGAGTTTAAGGCAAAGAAAAGCCACCTCCCTCAACCTACTTTATGCAAAGGACCTTGTGATTTCTTCTACCCCAAGACATAGGATGAGCCAAGAATAAAAACGGGTTTAAGAAAGTTTCAGGGGCGCCTGGGGGGCTCAGTCAGTTAAGCATCTGACTTCAGCTCAGGTCATGATCTCAGGGTCCCGGGATCAAGCCCCACGTCAGGCTACCCACTCAGCAGGGAGTCTGCTTGTCCTTCTGCCCCTCCCCCAACTTGTGTTTGCTCTCTCTCTCAAATAAATAAATAAAATCTTAAAAAAAAAAAAAACCCCACAAGAACTAAACAAACAAAAGAACCCACAAAACTACTGGTAATGCTCCCATAAAAGGAATAGGCTGTCACCAGAGGTAATGAGTTCCCTGTCACTGGAGGAATACAAGTGAGACCTTGGAAGCCATTTTTATGACTCTTGTACATGGGATTCTAGCATCAAGTACTGCTGAGGTTTTTCACTTGATGGTTGTGAATAGGAGAGTGCTCAGACCCTCTGACATTGTATGCAAAATTTTTTCTGGATGAGCATCTTCTTTTTCATTATGCAAAATGTTGATAAGTTTTTTAGCTCTCAAAAGGGTTTATGACTCAAAAAAGATTGAGAGTCATTGAGAGGAACTGATGAGGGCACCGTTTTCCCAAACTGGCTACATACCAGAATCATCTGAGGAGTTAAAAAAATATGAGACCCTCTCGAACTCCCACTCCAAGTTCACTGCATCAGAATACCCCCCCCAAATTGTGTTTTTTAAAAGGTCTCACTGGGTAATTCTGATTACCTCAACCAAGCACTGGTCTGAAGTCTCTAAAAAATAGTAACCAAAGGCCTCGGTGAATTTTAAGCACTTTTGCACCCCCAGAGCTTTAGAGTTCCAAGACAGAGGTCACAAAACAGGGCCCCATGGGCTGCTCTGGCTTATGAGTGTGTTTTTTCAAGAGGAGGGTATTTAAAAATAATAAACAACTTTGGTCAATGGTTAAAAATTGGAATCGTTCACACACACACACAATTCAGACTTCCAGCATCTCCTATAAAATGCAACACATTTCTCCTATAAATCCCCTAGAAAAGAACTGACAAAATTAAACCCTAATTCCCCAATCTCAATATTCCGCTGAAGCTTACTGTGTTTGCCACAGTCCCCATCACTCCCTGTTACGCACAGTCAGCTTACTTTGCTCTTGTGAGTTAACTGCCTAGTCCCTGCAGGCACTTTAGTCGGAGACCCCTATTTGAAGCTTCCCCAGAAATTCAACAGCTTGAGAGATTGTTGACTCCAAGGTGTTTCCCAAAATGAGACAGAGGCTGTCTGTTCCTGGCTGAGCTGGGAACTGAGGGGCCGTTAGGTCTGCACTTTCCCCAGCCCCCTGCCTCCCACCCTGCTGACATCTAGGAGTTGTCCTTTAACTCTGTCCAGCACTGGGCCAAGGACTTCAAAGCCACATAAGATCCAAACTGAGTTGACACTAATCCTCTTTGGCCTCAGCCTGTTTTCCTGTGCCAGGCAGAAACTTCCCGCCTCTGCTCGCTTCCTATTAAAATTAACAAGCGTTGCAGGCAGGCATCAAAGGCAGGATTGTGTCTTTAATATTCCAGGCAGGCCCAGGCTGTGATTACAGCCCCTCCCCCGTCTTCCTCTCTTCCAACTGAATTGGGGAAAATGGTTCGGCTGAGAGTGCCAGAATCAGAACATTGGCCATCCTTGTCTGTTTGATATTTGCACCAAGGAAAATTCCAGGGCCAGCAGAACATCTTCACAGCAATTTTCTTCAAAGTGCCCTGCAAAAACTGGCCAATTATTTGTAAGAGGCAGCCTTAGAGGGGTGTGTTATTATCCCTATTTTACTGGCAGGGACATGGAGGTCAAATGGCCTGCCCCAGGCCAGTGAGAAAGAGCGAGAGCGAGAGAGAGCGAGATGGATGGAATCAAAGCAATGGCACCCTCCTTGTCCATCTGAGGCTCACACAGACCTGTTTCTGGTCCAGAATTCTAGCACAGGCTTTCGTGCCCAGCCAGGCTGTTGTGACCACCCCTCCCGTTCTCACGCTGGACTTCCCAGACCTGAGCTGCAAGAAGACAAGAGGTCAGTAACCCTGCAAGCACTGAGGAGGCGCCCAGCTCTGTCATCAACTCATCTACCACACAGAAAATGACTGTGGTGGCTAATTATTCTTCTCTACAACCCTCAAACTCTTGTCTTTGTTTTTTTCCTCCATAACTTTAATTGGGAATGATCTGATTATCTTCAGAGAACCATGTATATCCTGGAGTAATCCACAAATGGAATAGTGCACTATGGTCCCGAGTTATTAGCGGAATCCGGACAGGGGGGAAGGGGCTGGATGGTTGCAGGCTTGGTCCCTCTCCCCGAGACACCTGTTCAGACAGAAGTTCACAGACATCACCACCCCGCCAAGACTGTGGAACTGGAAGAAGCTTTGGGGGTCTGGTGAGCCCACTGTTGGCAGAGCTCACTGCAGGGGCTGCAGGTCCTGATCTGCTATATTCCCACCCATCTCTTTGGAGGAAAAGCATGGCCAAAAAGTGCCTGCAGACAGTGAACAATTAATGAAGTTTCTGGAAAAAGTGGCTTTGATCCCAATGCTTTAAATACAAACTGCTTTTCTGGGACTTTGGCTGAGGGGGTCGCCCCTCCAGAAATCATAGAGCCAGGCATCTTCCCAACAGCTGTCTCTTTACCAATTCCCAGAACAGAATGGGGAGGGACCGAATGGTGATCTAGCTATGGACACCTCCTCGGCATTTTGGGGAAACTGAGGCCCCGGCAGAGAAGTGCACTTGTGGGTGAGTGACACCAGCGAGTGAATTTAGAGGACTCCATTGCCCTGAGTCCCAGGCCAGTCTTCGTGCCTTAGGAGAGAGAAAATACAAGAGAAAAAGTGAGATGTGTGAAGGCAGAGAGGAATGAGAGAAGAGGAGGAGGAGAAAGGACACGAAGGGGAAGGAATGCAGAGTGAGAGAAGACAGGGAGGGGAGAGGCATGCGCAGGACAGACACCCTGCTTTATTTCACCGCGCGGGCACGTGGTTCTGTGATGCCCGCCAGTGGTCTTTCTTCTCGGCATTTCGGCTCCCCAATTATACCATAAAACCTTCTTTGTACCCCTGGGTGAGGCATCTGGCATCATGTGGGGCCCTAAGCGGTTGCTTCATCCGAGCAGGTGGTTCTAGGAATGGCCACACTTGATAGTCCAAATAGGAGGTTTCCAAAGCCCAGGGAGGTTTTTTTCCTCAATGTATCACTTCACCCAGCTGATCTGCACCTGGGAGTGTGGGGGGGGTGGATGATAGGCGAGGCACTTCCCCACTCAGAGCCTCAGGCTCTCTATCTGTAAATGGGTTTGAGATGGAGAGGTTGTTTGGACCACATTATTGCCCTTACAGCCCTGGCGTTGTAGAATTATGTTAATTCCAGTTCTTCTGCTTCCCTCTTTCTTCAGGTATTTCTGAGAGGCATTACAGGGCAAATCCAGAACCCCTTACTATAAATACATTTCAATGGGAAGGAAGGGTTTCTAAACAAAGGGGATAAAGCGCAGAAGCCTAAAATGAATTCTGCCGACTTGACCATTCCCCCAGGGGGCTGAGTGACTGCAGAGAAATCAAAGGCTCAGGATGCTCCAGGCTGCCCCTCCACTCCCCACCAGACCCTGAGTGTCCTTCCTGGGGACATACCAGAATGTTCATCTTCTTCATCACCCAAGGTCACTTTGAGCCCTCTGAGTGGGGAAATTATTAAAAACCAGTGACATGGAAAGACAGATGCAGGCCGTGTGGCAGAGAAAGTGATATAAACTGGTCCCAACATCAGATCAGTTAGTGCGATGCCCCACCGAGCTATCGTGGAATGCAGTGTGTTAGCAAGAATACTGGACCATGGAGAGGCGACCCAAATAGCCAAAAATCTTTTTTTTTTTTTTAAAGATTCCACTTATTTATTCATGAGAGACAGAGGCAGAGGGAGAAGCAGGCTCCCCGCGGCGCAGGGAGCCCGATGCGGGACTCGATCCCAGGACCCCGGGATCATGACCTGAGCCGAAGGCAGACACTTAACCAACTGAGCCACCCAGGCGTCCCCCAAAAATCTTTTTTTTTTTTTTAAAGATTTTATTTATTTATTTGACAGATAGAGAGACAGCTAGAGAGGGAACACAAGCAGGGGGAGTGGGAGACAGAGAAGCAGGCTTCCCACCGAGCAGGGAGTCCGATGCGGGGCTCGATCCCAGGACCCTGGGATCATGACCCGAGCCGAAGGCAGACGCCCAACGACTGAGCCACCTAGGTGCCCCTAGCCAAAAATCTTATAATAGTCTGCTCAGCCTCAGTAGCAATTAGGGAAGTGTAAATCAGTAACCAAGGAAATGCCATTTCTTACCTGTCAGACTGATGAAAAATAAGTCTGACAATATCAAGTGTTAACAAGGACAAGGACACTCAGGGAGGACATTGGTCATAGGAGTGTAAACTTTTGGTGAGCAATTTGAGAATATCTAGGAAGGTAGAATAAGCACATGACCTTCCATCCAGCAAGTCTGCTCCCAGCTTTACCCCCAGAGAAACTCTAGCACATGTCACAATCTAGCACATATATGTGGCAATCCATCGCAGCAATGTTCATAATAATGGAAAAGGGGAAACGCCTAAATGCTCATCAACAGGGAAAAGGATCGAACTGTGAAATAGTCTTGTAAATAAATCATAAATTTCAAAATACTGGACAAAAAGAGCAAAAAAAAAAAGTTGTAAAAGGCTCCATGGAGAATGATGCCATTTTATATGAGGTTTACAAACTTGTAAAACAAGACCATGTAATTTTTATAGGTACATATATATGTAGTAAAAGTAGAAAAGCATGCATGGGCATGGTAAACACTTGGAGAAATTAGTTCTCGGGTCTGGTGGTGGGGTCGGAACAAGATATGGGAAGTTTACATGGGAGGTTTCCACTCTCTTTGTTTTGTTCTTTAAGTCATTGAAATGAATAGGACTTAATGTTAATATTTGCTAACACTGGAAGTTTCCATATTTGACTTTCTATTCTTATCTGTTTTTTAGATCATTCAGAATATAAATAATAATCTTAAAAAGAGAGAAAACAAGGACGGTCATTGGGCCAGAGTTCTCATTGAGATTCCAGGTGCAGATCTGCAAGCACCCCCCATTCCCTTGGGCAAGTCCACTAGCCTTGAAGGCAAGGCTGGTATAATGGTTTTCCCACTGCTTCTATTGGCAACACCACCTGCACCCCAGATACAATTATTATGTGAGAGGAGGTGGGTGGGATGCACAAGACAAAACAGAGTTTAAAAAGAGCAGCTGCCCCATTTAAAAAAAAAAAGATTTTATTTATTTATTTGAGAGAAAAAGAAAGAGCATAAGCAGAGGGAGAGATACAAGCAGACTCACCACCACCCCCAACCCCCGAGCAAGGAGCCCAAGCAGGGCTTGATCCCAGGACCCTGAGATCATGACCTGAGCCGAAGGCAGACGCTTAACCAACTGAGCCACCCGGCGCCCCTGCCCCATTTAAACAGGGGAAGAGAGGAGGGATGAGACCTAGCATCCCATCTGCAGCAGCCCCTGTGATACACCTCCCTGAACCCCCGGGGCTGTGAACTTGCACAGGGTGAACCCCCCCACATTCCATGAGTTGCTCAGAGCTTACCTAGACTGGGAGAAATGAAGGGCCGAGACCAGAGAAGGCAAGTGAGGCGCCCAGGGCACAAAATCTAAGGAGCTACTGAATGTCAGGGTCATTCAAGCGCCACCCTGCACTTGTGTGCCCTATGTCCTGCTCGCCTTCTCTTTTTCTGACAGCTATTGACATACTTATCGCCCCTGCAAAAGCAAGTTCCTGATAACCAGGCCCTGTGTCTGGCTCACTTACCCCATCCCGAGGGCTAACCTGAAGCCTAGTGCACAGTAGGCCCTGAATGTTTGCTGAATGATTGATGGGAGGGAGGGAGGGAGGGAGGGAGGGAGGGAAGGAAGTAGGAAGAAGAACGAAGGAAAGATGGATGGACAGACGTGAGCCTCTTGCCCCATCTCCAAAGCCCTAATCTGGGCTGCCAGCCAACCCGGGCCAGCCACTTTGCTGCTGGGGGCCATGAGTGTGGGTAATTGTTGACTTTGGCCTTACTCATCCTTCCTCTAGGGCCGTGTGCAAAGCAGAGGGTTTCACTTGCCCAGTGGGTACTGAATTACAGCCCTGGAGCTGGAGTCCTATGTAATTAACCAGCAGCCGCAAGCTCTGGAGAGTCTGTGAAGTCTGCCGAGCACGCAGGTGATTGAGCATTGAGCAAGGTGGCTCCTAATTAGCCTTGGCCTGATTTTTACAATCCCCAGAGCTGAGACCCACGTCCTCAGGGGCTGGCCACGCACTGGTTGGGGGTTCTTTACCTGGGCTCCGTGAATGGAAGCGGGAGCCAGGAAAACAGAATTCTGTGTGGATGTATATATTTTGATTGGAGGGAAGAGGCTTTCTTGGAGCTATCCTGAGACAGAACAGCCCCAGACTCCCTGGCAAGTGCAGCTTTCTCAGTCTCTCCGTCTTTCTGTCTCTCTCTTACACACACACAGATACCCACTGTTACCTTAGCTGTTGGAACAAATGTCTAGAAACATATATTTAAAGGAAATGTGAAAAAAAAATAAAGGAAATGGGAAGAACCTTAGACTACAGAACCTCTTCCTGATGATAAGACCTTCAGGACTTGGATCACAGAGAAGGAGGCATCTCATTAGTCCAGCAGGGGAGGAGTAATGCATGGGGAAGGAGGGTGCTGCCCCTGCTCCTCTCAACCAGCCTCCCACCCCAAAGCCCAGCCCGTCAGGGTTTGGGGCTCTGTCACCTCTCTGCGTCACGCTTTTTTCCAGGCCAGACCATGGAACAGATTTGTGACAAAGATATTTGCCCTTTACGTTCTTTACGGCTTCCTACTGCTCCTTTGATTTTTCTATCCTCGCATCTCCTGTCCTACTCCTTCCACTTATTATCATCTCCCTTCTAAAGATGGCAAACTGTTGTTTGGAAAGGTGATATGCCTTGCCAAAGCATCGAGGCCAAACTCCAGGTGTATCTGCCTCCGTATCAAGCTGTCTATAAACATGGCATGCCATCACAAACAAAATCTTAATAATATCTACCATTCCTTAAGCACTTCTACGTTAAATGCCCGCTCCATGAGTAGACCCAGTGACCCCCATCTTACAGTTGGGGTTCACAGGGATAAGGGAGATGGAAGAGTCAGAATGTTAGCCATGTGCGAAGGACTGCTGCCCATAATATTCACTATGCTCTCTCTTGCTAGAGTGTGAAAGGCTGCTGAGAAGCCCACGATCAGTATGAGAACAACTAGACCATGGCTCACCACCATCTGGAGGTTAATGGCCAAAGAAGCTGGGAGGCAGGGACATGCAAATTACACTGCTGTGAGGTACCATTATACTTCTTCACACTTATCAGATGGGCAAACATTTGAAAGTCTGAATACAGGAAGCACTGGAGGAGGAACTGGGGAAATGGGAACTCTCAGAAATTGCTTGAGGGAGTGTAAATTAGTATAAGATCTTGGGAGAGTGATTGCCCCCCTACCACCTAGCCATCCTTTAGGGATGAGTGAGTTTTATATACTGATGTACATGACATGAATGGGGACCTTCCCTGCAGTATTTTTATAATAAAGAAAACATGGTCCAAGGGTCTAGGGCAAGGGAAGGGAAGATGTAAGGGGCCCAGGTAGGAAATGAGCTGAATCTTCCCAGGGGGTGATGATGGCCCAAACCGGGTAGCAGGGGTGGAGGTAGATGAGACCCAGGGGGGATCTGGTTGGAAGTGAGGTGAGGAGCAGCACCTCAGTTGGGGATGGGGTTTGAAATGCTGTTCAACATCCACATGGAGATATGTTGAGTAGCAGCCAGAAATATGGGGCTGGAGTTCAAAAGAAAGGCCACGGCTGGAGATATAAATTGGGAGTCACCAGCACATAGACAGTGTTTAATGCCATAGGCCTGTTAATTTTTTATTTCTTATAAATAAAAGAGCTGAAGCAAATATGACCATGTTGACATCTGTTAATTCTGGGTGGTAGATACGATGGTGGTTATGATACTCTTCTTTATACTTTTTAGTAGGTTTGAACTTTTTAATAATAAAGGTAATTAATAAATAGTTTATAAGGCCACAAGGCTCCAAATAGCTGACCAGTTCTGTGAGGAGTGCCTCAGACCTAAATCGTGGGTACTAGTAACAAATTGAGGAGTCAAATTCAAGTCCTCCCTGCCACGAACCTAAGCTCAATGACCGGGGTTGACCCTGTTTCCCCATTTGAACAAAAAAAGCTGGCCCACAATTTCTCAGGATTCTTTCAGGGCTAACCATCCAGGATTCAAGCTGGTGCCCCATGGGGTCCCTGTGAGCCCAGATGGTATCCACCCACCTCTCATGCCTAGTCCTGCAGATGAGGCCAGAAATACCCCATAAGGGGGCTCTATAGGTGGAAGGTCATCTCTGCGTCCAAACAGATGAAAACTGTATCAAGGGGAGTCAGAAAGGACAGGGCCCCACAGTCCCCAGGCCCTCAGGAACCCAAAAGAAATTAGGCTGAGATTAAAGGCAGAGAACTTTAGTGACAGAGCAGTGACTTTTAGTGACCATATTTGAAAAGTGGGGTTTTTTTAAGATTTTGTTTATTTGTTTATTTATTTTTGAGAGAGAGCACAAGCAGGGGTGGGGAAGAGCAAAGAGAGAGAAGGAGAGAATCCTCAAACAGACTCCCTGCTGAGCACGGAGCCTAACATGGGGCTCGATCTCACAACCCTGAGATCATGACCTGAGCCGAAACCAGGAGTCGGATGCTTAACTGACTGAGCCACCCAGGCGGCCCACCGTATTTGAAAAGTCTGAATGCATCCTCCTCAGGACCCCAGGACAGGCTGAAGAATAGTCCATGGCCCTGAAACATACAAATGGGTGAGTGGCTGAACCAATCTGCCAGGTTGTTAACAGGCACAGGAAATGATAATAATACTATTGCTAATAAGTGCGTATTACTATGCATTCTCCCGCTTAACCCTCACAAGGACAGTGCCGTACGTAGGGTTATCATTTTCATGAGCCAGACGAGAATTCAGTGCAGGCTCAGAGTGATCAAGCAACTTGCCCCATGTCATGCAGCAGGGAAGAAACAGAGCCTGGCTGCAGGACTCCAGATCTCAAGCTCTTGACGGCTCTTGCTGAGCAACAGGTTCCTCTCATCTCCTCTACAAGAGCCAGAGAAGACAACCTAGATGTAAGTCTGTGAACTGAGCCGTTTATTCATCGTCAGCCCATAACTATTTACTGGGCATTCATTGTGTGGCAGCACTCAGTGAGTCTGGCCACAGGGATGCTGAGAGTAATAAGCTCAGCCTTTGTTCTTGCGAAGCGTGTTGTCTAGAGAGAGAGGTCAGTATCTAAACCAGCATAATAAAACCAATGGCTCCAGGCTGCTCCTGGGGTCGGGGGGGGGGTGGGCGGTGCACGTATGTCCAGAGAGTCCTGGGTGGGAAAAGATGGTGATTCCCAGGTGCAAAACATGGACCAGGGTGTGTGTGGAGTCATGGCACAGGGCTTTTCTCTGACCTCATCGCCTGGCCGAACCTCCATTCCTGAGCCATGAGTCCCAGAAACTTTCTTACAAAAATACGCTGGGCTCAGGAACGTGTATTTAGCTTTTACCTTGTTGCGAGTGGGGGAGACTACAGAAACCCTGTCATTTCATGTGTTGTAAGCCAGGGGTATTGGCTGCTTCTTTGGAGCAACCCGTTTGATTGTTCTGAGAAGAACACTTGACATATGCACAAAAGTCAAAAGAGGCCATACCTGGACAAGGAGATATTTAGGACTGGCTCAAAGGAGCTCCAGCTACTGTGGGATAAGGAGAGCTGCTACAGGCCGGACTGCTTTTCTGCAGGGAAGTTCTTACTTTGGGAGCCCTTGGGTATGGCGCCTGGGTGGGAGGTGGGTTCACCAATGAGATTTAAGAGATGCACAAACCTCTGAACTTGTGGGGGAAATGTATTTTGTGCTTTTTTTTTTTTCTGGGTAGAGGATCGAGAGCTTTCATCAGATTTTCCTAGGGCTCCTTGAATACCCCAAGAAAGCGAAGAATCACATCTTTGACAATTAATTAATACTTCTTTGAAATATTAATTTTCTTCTTTTTTTTTTTTTGATTTTATGTATTTGTTTGAGAGATGGGGCAGGGAGTAGCAGAGGAAAAGAAAGAAGCAGACTCCCTGCTGAGCAGGGAGCCCAGAAGTTCTAGGGAGGACAAAGGCATTGTATTGTATGCAGGACTCGATCCCATGACCTGAGCGGAAGGCAGGTGCTTAACTGACTGAGCCACTCAGGTGACCCTGAAATACTAATTTTCTAAGTGCACGTTTAAGCTACACCTGCAGCAATTGCACGTTCTTGGGGTGGTGTGTGTATTTTTGGTTCTATGATCCATGCAAAGATCTGGAGCTGAGACCCAGAAGACAGGCAAAAGGGCAAAAGGGACCTGTGGGTGTGCTTCCCCAGGCACTGGAAGAAGGACTGTGTAACAGGGACAGGATAGCCTGGGGCAGAGTTCAACATGATCTTGACTGCCCGATGCTACACGGGGTCGTTTCAATCTGCGCAGCCCAGAACCTGGGAAATAGCTTCATGCTACCTACGGGGTTGAATTTTGAGATTTTCATTCCGCTGGGGCCTTAAGCAACATCACAGTGTCAATCATCTGAGGACGAAGCCATTCCTGGCTCAGAGAGGAAGGAGGGAAGAGAGTTGGTTTGGACGAAGGTGAAGGAAAATCCCTTCCTTGCTCTGGGCTCATGCGTTGGGCTAGACCTTCTAAGGCATTGATGTCTGCTGCAGGACACACACAGAAGAGGTGGGGGGAGGCTGGTCCTGCCAAGACGTGGGTCGGAACTGGGCTGGGAATGCGGGCCCAGGAGGACGAAACCAGCCTCTGAACTCTGAGAGCAGCCCTGCCCAGGCAGAGATTTCCTGGGATGTCCTCCTGACCTTCTCAACTACAAGCTCTGGTGTTACTCACCCTTCGCTCCCCAGTACCCAGCACAGTACTGGCCCTTAGAAGGAGGTGAATGAATGGAATGTGCCTCGATCCCCTAGAAGGCTGTGAACTCCTTGCAGGCAGGGCCTTTTTATGGATCAGTACAAGATTGCCCCTACCTATCCTCCCTGTGCTTTGCTGATGCCCATAGGGCTGAATGCCTTTGTCCTCCCTAGAACTTCTCAGCTCAAACCCATGCTTCCAGCAGTCCTTCTGGATAAGTGATAGAGACCCCAGCAATTTACTAATGGAAGGAGCTATCACCATTGGTTCTGGCCATGCCCCATCTCTTTTGCCTCTCGGCACAGTGACAGTATTTTTCAGTAGAGGTCCTCAGTACCCACATGCAGGAGCCTTGTGCATTTATTTGTCCATTTATCACTCACTCACTCGTTCATTTGTTCACTCCCATGCCCACTCACGTGCTCACTCATGTCTTCAGTCATCTGACTATTCGTCTCATTCATTCATTCATCTCCTAAACTTGCAGACCACTGCAGAATCGAGATGCTTCAGACAACAGGTCTTGCCTCTTAGAGCTCCGAGGTTGGGGCACGGAGCACAAGAGCCATGAACACACACAGTGGAGGAAAAAGTAGTGAACTGCATGAGAGAGACACAAACAGGCCACTGAGGGGTCACAGAAGGAAAGGTTTCTTCCAGTCGAGAAAGGGCGAATCAGAGACAGCTTCCTGGAGCAAGGCTCAGCAGCAGCAGCTCCAGAATTTCTACATGGGGAGCGGGTGAGGGTGGCAGCTTTTGGAGGCAGCTTGAAGCGGCGTCATCAGGAGGGTTTGTTCCGTAAGACTGAATATCTGTCAGCTGCCTGATCATGATGAGATTGGGGGGCTTCATTCTCCCCCAGCGCCCCCCCACCTTGCTTCTCCCACCCAAGAAATGGCATTTGACTCATGCCTCAGTAAATGAGGAGCATTTATCTGGACTCAAGGTGGTAGGGAAAGGATGAACACCTGACAGGAGCAAAAGCCTGGATGTGGAAAAGCTCAAGGCCAAGTACAGGGAGCCTGGAGTCCTTAGGTTTTGGTGGAACAGGTAGAAGGAAGGAGTGGACAGTGACCTTGGAAAGGTAAGTTGAGCTTGGAATGCAAGACTAAGGTGTTTGGGCTTCATTCAGCAGATTGTGGGAGCCACTGAAGGTTTTGAGCAAGAAAATAACATGGCCAATGCTATTTGGGGGCTCGATCTCTGGGGCAAGGTGGAGAATGAAAAGGAGCAGGCAAGACCACAGGAGGCTGGTTCCAGGCCCCTCCTAATGTTGGGGGTGGGTGGCAGAGCAAGAGTGTAAATGAAGGTTCACATGTCACTGCAAATATCTAAAAGTTATAAATCAAATGAACACATAAAATACTTTCTATCCCCCTACCCTGACAAAGAGAGCTTCATAGCAACCTGAAGGGCCAGGTTCAATGTTTAATTCTCAAATCTTCACACCGGAAGGTGCCGAGAGATCTGCCCCATGGCCCCAACCTCCAGTCTGGGGCCCACATCCAGTCTTTTTCCATCCCTTCCTCCTTCCCTCACTGTGAGAGGCCTCACGCACGCCTGTGGGCACCAAGCCCACACATCCAAACTGTTCATACCCCCAGCACACAGCTACCTCCAGCCACACTTCAGCCCTAGAGGGACACACATTGGCTGAGCATCTACCCTTCGGAGCCTGGGGCAGAGGTCTGAGCAAACCTTTGGAAGCAGGCTGGCTTGGGATGAGAGAAAATTCCAGAAGCCAGAGCATTACATGTGTGTGGTCTAGAAGGAGAGGTTGCACACTGCCCCTGATTTTTGTCCTTCTCACCCAGGGAGTCTGGGGGACATGCCAAGAGAAGGCCTGAGTGGGACGTTCTAAAGCCCAAGACCCCAGATAGGGGCCCCCTTCTGCCCACGGTAAGGGCTTTCATGACCAGGGGAAACAGAATAAGGCCCTGAGCCAGGCCCTGTGAAGGAGGGAGCAGAAATGGCAGATTGCAGAGGACTTGGAGACCGGACAGGTATGGCTGCCAATCTGAGCACTTTGAGTGCCACTGAAGCCTGAGCCTGGCTCCTTGACACCTTGACACGTGGGTAGATGGGTGGGTTCAGCCATCTGCACCCCTTGTGAGAAGCATCCAAATGACTGTACTGCTCTCCCTCTCCTCTGCCCTCCCTCTACCCACTCTCTCCAACCCCCAGCTTGCGGCATCTGGCTGGGCCGTGTGCAGGGCGTCTGGCCCCGGGGACAGGTGGGGTACGCCCAAGTGCACACCTACACAGCTATAAATAGGGAGCCTCCGGCAGCTGCTTACTCAGCTTCTCTTCCCCAGCTGTGATAGTGCTGGAGCCTCTGGGACACCTGGACCATGGACCCCGGGGAATGCACCTGCATGTCTGGTGAGTAAGGATGCCTGCTTGGGGGTCCTGGAACCTTGCCCCAACTTCCGATATGGAGCCCACAGGGCTCTGATGAATATTTCTCTTCCTCCAATTAGGAGCTGCCAAGGGGGTTTGTCTTGGACCAGCGACCTCTGGGGCAGCGCCCACTCTGTTGCCTACCAGCCTGATTTGCTAGAATTGAGACCCTGGCTCAGGGGGCGCTTAGTGTCAGGCCCCTAAGGGCAGCCACCAGAGCTAAGGACCTGGCAATCTGGTTTGGGTCCCCTGCTGCCATTCACTCCTGACACTTCATATTTCTGAACCTCCATACCCTCCTCTGAAAACTAGGATCACTCCTCCTCAACTGCCCACCTCCCAGGGCTGGCTAAGAAAGTACTAAAATCATAAGGCACTTGCAGAGGTCAAGGGAGTCGTTAGAAGTGTATGTGGGCTCCAGAGTCTGAAACCCCTTAATTCCATGGAAGCACATAACGCAGGAGGAGAGAGGTCAGAGTTTGGAGGCATCTTGGACTTTTATGGCCTTTGGAAATGGTATCAAGAATTCTCTTAAGCCTCTCTGGTCCTTAGCAGGACATGTCTGTACCCCAAACTTGCCAAAGAGACAGAAACTTCCAGCATTTTGACACTCAAAATTTGACACTCCAAATGATAGGTGGGATGATTTTTTTTTTTTTAAGTGTAGATGGTTTTTATATGAAAACAAGCTGCAGCTACAGCTCTCATTTTGGGGTTATTTATGTCCCCGGTTCTTTCTCCTGCCCATTCAGGGTTTCCATCTTGCCTGATACCTTGAAAAGGTGAAGAGGGTATACAAGGCTTCCACAATCCCTAGGGGACCTTGGGCTTGGTAGACCTGGCCTGGTCTTAGTGGTTCTCAAACCCAATCGTACATCGGAATCATCTGGGTTACTTTTTAAAATATGATTCCCTTAAAAAAAAAAAAAAAGAAAGAAAAATATGATTCCCTTTCCCCACCCAGACTTATGAATCAGAATATCTCAAGGGTCGGTCCCATGAATCTGCATTTTAGCAATTATCCCGGCTGAGGGGCCCAATGCAGCCACCTCAGTTTCCATCCGGGGACTGTGACTGGGAACCATCCAAGGGCCCATGCCCTGGGGCGGGGGTGGGGGGGGATGCTCGGCAGCATCTTCATCCTCTTGTCCAGCCACTCCCCAAGGACAGCCCAGAAACCCTGCCACCTCGTGTCCCCGTTTGACCCCAGTCCTCACGCTTGGGGCTCTGTCCTCTCTTCTAGGAGGAATCTGCGTCTGCGGAGACAACTGCAAATGTACAACTTGCAACTGTAAAACATGCCGGAAAAGTGAGTTATGCTGAGCGGGGATGTGGCTGGCCAGAAGCTAGGAAAGTCTGTTCCCTCCCTTCCCAACCCACCAGCCATGGTGGGATGAAGCGGGTTCTGGAGGCCTTGGACCCATTTGAGAAGGATCTGAGATGACAGCTGAGCCGAGGCCTCGGGCAAAGCTCCTGAGGGGGGCAGCCTCACCTGGGGGTGAGGGCGTCCACCGGGTTGCCGGTGTTCGTGGAGGAAGAGGGCTGCAGGGAGGTCTGGCTATGCCCAGTGCCGAAAGGGACGGAGCACTGACCTAGAGTCATGAGCTCTGGGCTTTAGTTTCAGATCTGCCACTGACCAGTGACCTTGAGCCAGCCGCTTCCCCTCGCTGGGGCAGCTGGTAGACCTGATGACCCCTGAGATCCCTCCTGGCACTGGCATCCCACAGCTTGCTGCCCCGGGGTTTTCTGCTAATGTGGATTGAAGCCTGTGGCCTGCTCTGCCCTTCCTGCTTTCTCTAAGTGGTGGGAGAGGACGTGGTAAGAGGGGAGCGTCGACACCCAAACTGACCTGTCCATCTCCTGACCCTTCCAGGCTGCTGTCCTTGCTGCCCCCCCGGCTGCGCCAAGTGTGCCCGGGGCTGCATCTGCAAAGGGGGCTCGGACAAGTGCAGCTGCTGCCCCTGAAACACATCCGTTGTGCTGAGGACCAAGGCCCGGCAGGCGTCTGTACAGTGCCTTAGTCGAGAAGTTGGAATTATTGTACAATAGGTTATGCTTTTTATATATTTGCTCAGATGCAGTGTGGGTGACCTTCATGGAGAGGGCTTGAAAAATAAAGGTTTCGCTCATGGTTGTCTGGTGGCTCAGAGCACTGTTTCGCCCTAACCCAGCAGGACCGAGAAGGGCTGACACCAGTGCATACAGTAAGCGTCAGCCTGCGCCCCTTCTGCAGGTGGCCGCTCACCGCAGGACCCAGCAGCTCTGCCTCAGGGGGCTTCCTCCGGCTGCGGGAGCTTGCTTGAGGCATGCACAGAGCGGCCCAGGAGTACTGGGCAGTCAACGCCCCTGGGGACAGCCCTTAGCTGACAACAAACAGGAGTCGGTGGATAAATACCCCCCAGCATCTCTACCATTACGGTGGGACGAATCTGAGACAGGTTCCACACCATGCCCCCGAAGTCCCCGGCAGCGCAGGGCTCCAGTAGCCCACGGCGGTACCCCGCTCACTGACATACCCCATATTGGCTCCCTTCCTTCCCTGCCTCACTTGTCCGTTTTCCTCCCAGTGCTTCCTGGGATCCCCAGCCAACGAAACCTCTTGAACAGGGTCTGCTTCGGGACTCACTGAATCCCACGTATGACACGCTGCCTCACACACACACACACACACACACACGTGTGCACACACACATGGCAGTGTGCTATATACCTGGGGAAACTGTGTTTTCCCTTATACAGTTACCTCTCTGCAAGTCCTTTTTTCCACTTAAGAGAGAAGAGTAAGTAGAGGAAAAAATAGGAAGATTGAACCCCAAAAAAATACAGTGACAAAACAAGAATTAGTGGATGAAACACAGTAGGAGACAAAGAGGAAACTCTACCCGAGTCTCTCCCACAGCAGAGTCACCGCTGAGCCTAGCAGCTGCCAGGGACCATGCAGAGCAGGGACCATAAACATCTATGAGAAGCACTGACGACAATGAGCCTTCCTCTTCCTAAAAATGCCCATATAAATACCTTCACTCAATTTTACATGTGATCTTAGGGAACTCCCGAACCCACTGAGCCATCTCTGGATCCCCCACAAGATCTGAGTTAGGAATCTATGGTCCATGCATGCTGTTATTTAAAAGAATAAAGTGGTCTAATAACAGATTAAAATATGAAGCACCTACTACCTGCCAGGCACTGGGCCCCACATCTCCCCTGCATTATTTTCATTTTAATCGTCACAACAAGACCTCACAAGGTCATTACTGTTAATCAACTCCGTCTTGGGCGCCTGGGTGGCTCAGCTGGTTAAGCGACTGCCTTCAGCTCAGGACATGATCCCAGGGTCCTGGGATCGAGTCCCACATCGGGCTCCCTGCTCTGCGGGAAGCCTGCTTCTCCCTCTCCCACTCCCCCTGCTTGTGTTCCCTTTCTCGCTGTGTCTCTCTCTGTCAAATAAATAAATAAAATCTTTAAAAAAAAAAAAAAATCAACTCCGTCTTCCCCAGAGGGGGAAACCAAGGCTCACAGAGGTTATGTGACTCGCCCAAGGCCACACAGCTAGTTTATAGAATTGAGATTCGAATCCAGATTTACAGACTCCAAAGCTGTGCAACTGAGAGCAAGTGGAGATGCAGAAACAACCTTGTAGAAGGACCGAGGTGAAGGCTGCAGTCCCTGGAGGCTGGCGCTTCGGAGGGGGAGACTCGGTCCCCTCTCACCCACACCACCCCACCCCCAGCAGAGTGTGGATAACCCGAGCTCTGGGATGGCGTTCATGCTGCCAAGGGCCTGAAAGCAGGGCCCAGCAGAGGCTGGGAGCGGCTGTCAACTCCACCAGCCTATGTCCAGGTGGCCATCAGAGAGCAGTAGTCTTTTTGTTTTTCCTTGCGTTTCGAATTGCCTTTCCCCCCTTGCTATTTGTGGAACAATCGAATATGTACTGGCTTCTTTCCTTATCTTCTGTACAACTGTCATTCTGGGATCTCTTTTCATTGTTCTCCTAGGCTAGACCCATTGGTACTTGGGTCCCCCATCATCCTCTATCTCGGGCTCCTTTCTATTTTGCTGAAGTACTTCCTCAAGCAATTTTTGTTGTTGTTGTTACCAAAAGAATGGATTCCCTAAATGTCAGAAAACACCTTTATTTTTCTCTCATGCCTGTTTGAGAGTCTGGCTGGATATCAAATTTTAAGTTCAATATAACTTTTTCTTAGCACTTTTAAAGACAGCGCTGCATTATCTTCCAACGTTTGGCGTTGCTGCTAGGAACACCAACATGACCTGCCCTTTATTTTTCACTGGGCGCTTTTGAGAGATTTCTCAGGCTTTTTGCAATCTTATTGATCTTTTAAATTTTGGTCAGTCATATTTTAATACATTAAGAGCTTCTTCTCTGAACATTTATCACAATACCTTATTTGTTTAAGTCCTTTCCTGAATCTCTCTGATGTGTGGAAAGTTTTTTTAAATGTTTGTTAGGAAAAAAAAATAAAATAAAATAAAAAAATAAATGTTTGTTAGGTTTCCTCTTTCTTGAACTATTTCTGTTTCTCTGAGCTGCAAGCAGGCTCTGTGGGTGTCAGTGGGGTTTGCTGACTGGCAGGCTTGGTTTTAGCACGCCCAGGTGGGGAGCCAGCAGGCAGGTGTGCCCCCCCCCCTCAGTGCCAAAACCAAAAGGGCCCTCCTCTGACCCTTTTCCGCGAGCCCTAGCCCCTCCTAGACTGGTTACTCCATTTCTTCAGAGACATCTCGCAGCCTCAGCCTGCGGGCAACTGGCAGGGTTGTACAAGGAGGGGAAAAGGAGGCCAACCTGATGATCACGTGGTAGGCTACAGCCACTTCTTCCATCAGTCCCCATCCTGGTTTCTGTGACCACTTCCTCTGCCACTATCCCAGTCTGACTCCCCCAACCCCCTCAAAACCAAGTAACACAGAACCCCCATAGACTTCTCTAGTTTTTGATCTGAGCTGTGGCTTCCTCTCCGCCCATTTACTCATCAATGTGATTTAACCGATTCCAGTATTCCAGAAAAATTTTGTAACCTCTGATCCACTGATGTGCTGTCCAAGTCATCCTCCCCCGCACCAATTCTCAGCTCTTTTATTAGTTTGTTTTTTTAGTTTCTTTCAATGGAGTCTCAGGAGAAAGGAGAGGTAAATGCATATATTCCGTCTCCCATCTTGAGCCCTAAATTCCAGGCTAGGCTTCTTAGCCAGATTATGATGTCCATTCTACAGGCGAGAAAACTGAGACTCAGAGAAGTTAAGTCTTTCTCCCCAAACTCAGGCAGGACTAGGTGAGAGACAGACGCTTGAAGACTGCGGGGTAAGACAAGTTGGGGAAAAGGCCGAAGCCAAGAGTGAGCAGACTAGTTACAGGCGGCCATGAGGGGTGAAACTTGAGCAGTGCAAGGAAACACCGAGAAAACAGAATTTTACATCAAGAAAAAAAGAGCTTTCTCAAGGAAGAGGTGCTCGGAGCAGGAAGGGGCTCTACCAGGAGGCTGACACATCACGGATTGTGTTCTTGTGCTGCCTAAAGGACAATGAGAGGCTGGGACAGTCTGCACCTGCTCAGGACATCCTCCCACTTGGATGGAAACCAGAGGAAGACGATGGGGAATGAAACGCAGGGCGCAGGACGAGGAAGGAAGTTCCTCATGAGGACTGCAGGGGGCGCTCGAGGTCCAGAGGCAGGTGCGGAGGCGTTCACTCTGAGCCGGGCGCCAGAGTTGAGGTCGCTCTTCCCGCCTCAGTCTGGCGGCGTCTGGGGCCCAAGAGATCCCCAGAAAGGGCTCGGAACCTCAGACGAGGCTGCAGGGAAGATAAATCAGGCCAAACTCTCCAAGGGCCGGTTAGGTGTAAAAAGCCCTTAACAATGTGTAAAGCACCCAGATTCACAGGACATGAGGCTTTTAAAATAATTTGGCAACGTGGGTCCAAGAACCATGAAATTCTTCTTATTTGTCCCAGTAGCTTCACTTCTAGAAAGCTGTCTAAAGAATTCGTCACAAATTCAGGGGAAAATAAAAAAAGCCTCACTCCCACGAAAACATTCATTGCGGTACCATCTACAATTGTGAAAAACTGGAAAGGGCCTCAAGTCTAGGAGATCGTTCAAGTACGCTGTGGCGGCACTCACAACAGGATATGCCACTAAAAATGCAAAAACGCAGGAAATAATTATGGCAAAATCTGCTACAAATTAGGTGTGCAGTCATTTATTTTAAAAAAGAAGCTACACAGAATACAAACTATGGAAATGAAAATACGCTACAGTGTTAACAGTGGTTGTGTTCAAATCACAGATAAAAGATCATTTTTACTTTTCCTTCTTTTTTCTTTGTGTCTTTCTGGATTTTCCAAATTTTACTGAAGTAGCACATTTTTTAAAAATAAATACTGTTTGGGGCGCCTGGGTGGCTCAGTCGTTAAGCGTCTGCCTTCGGCTCAGGTCATGGTCCCAGGGTCCTGGGATCGAGCCCCACATCGGGCTCCCCGCTCCGCGGTAAGCCTGTTTCTCCCTCTCCCTCTCCCACTCCCCCTGCTTGTGTTCCCTCTCTCGCTGTGTCTCTCTGTGTCAAATAAATAAAATCTTTTAAAATAAAATAAAATAAAATAAAATAAAATAAAATAAAATAAAATAAAATAAATACTGTTTGACAAGGGGGGGAAATGTATCCTTTGGGCAAGAAATTCTACTGTAGGGAATGTTGTATCCTCAGGAAAAAATCATGAATATACACACACAAAAGCTACCAAGATGTTTGCCACATCACGGGTTATAACAGTGAAGATTTGGAAACGACAAAAGTGTGTCTATGTAGGAGACCATTAAATAAATTGTGTAATGAACCTACTAAACTAAAATTGTAAAGTGAAATTGATTTCATGGGCAGATGTTCATAATCTGATAAGCAAGGAAAAAGTCATTTATAAATCAGTGTATACTGTAGGCTTCTGTTTTTATATTTGAAAGAATTATATAGATTTTTTAATTTTTCAAAATTTCTGCAATAAACAAAGAAGGAAGAAGAGGAAGAGGGAAGGTAGACCCAGATGTTTTTGAATCTGAGGTACAGGTGGCCTGAATTGTACAATTTTTTTTTTTTGACAGAGAGAGACACAGCGAGAGAGGGAACACAAGCAGGGGGAGTGGGAGAGGGAGAAGCAGGCTTCCCACCGAGCAGGGAGCCTGATGTGGGGCTCGATCCCAGGACCCTGGGATCATGACCTGAGCCGAAGGCAGACGCTTAACGACTGAGCCACCCAGGCACCCCAGTATGAATTATTTTTAGAGGTAAGGATAGGACAGGGTACTTGAAACTGAAACAGTCTTGGAAAGTTTGGGCCACGTGACCACAATACACGTTGGCTCAATGGAGGCTTCCTTCCCTCTCCATGCCCAGCCTTACCATCCACCTTCCCTGGCAAGTGCTCTCACTTACTTTCTCATATTTCAGTTCCCAGAGGAGGACTGGGCTGGGAGGCAGGGCTGGGCATGACTACCCACATCTGCCAGAGGATGAATCAGAGGTCCAAAGATGCAAGCTGGGATAAGGCAGGGGTTCTGATTCCCCTGGCTCCCTTCCCTCCGTGGCTGAGTTGCGAAAAAACCATCCTGGATTTGTTATAGGATAAAGTAAAGCAGGGTTTCTCAACCTCTGCACTATTGACATGTTAGGCCACATCATTCTTTTGGGGGCAGGTTAGTCTGGGCATTGAAGGATGCTTAGGAGCATCCTTGGCCTCTACCCATTCGATGCCAACACCATGATAACCACCACCACCACCGTCATGTTGTGACAACCAGAATGTTCTCAGACATTGCCAAATATTCCTGGGGGCAAAACTGTTGATCGTGGAGAACTACTGAAGTAAGGTGAGATGTGGGACACAACTTTAATGCTAGGTGAGGCTGCTCTGGGGTGATTTCTGGGAGAAGGCGATGCTGCCTGTCCCCAGACCTGGGCGGTGGGTAGTGGGGGAGCGGGGATCTAATGAGGACGGGAGAGAGGGGAGATTGGTTTATGCAGAAAGCACGGGCACCACCATGTCATATACCCTCCCGGCAGCACTTAGCTTACTACATGTGGAATTTTTTTTTTTAAGATTTGATTTACTTATTTTGAGAGCGAGAGAGAGAGCACGAGGGGGGTGGAGGAGAAGGGGCAGATGGAGAGGGAGAAGCAGACTCCCCAATAAGCAGGGAGCCTGATGTGGGGCTCGGTCCCAGGACCCTGGGATCATGACATGAGCCAAAGGCAGACGCTTAACTGACTGAGCCACCCAGGCGCCCCATATGTGTGGATTTCTTATGAAATGCCTCCTTGCCCAGATAGTGGGTTCTCAGAAAAGACAGACATTGTCATTGTCCTGCTCCCCTTTGTACCTGCCATTCCTAACACAGTGTGTGGCTTAAGGCAGTGTTCAATAAACGTTTGTGGTGGAGAAGGAGAGACTTCACCACCACGTTGCTCATTACACAAAGCAGGATGCTGGAGGCTACAGGGTAACTTCATTAAGATACATGTAATTTAACCTGACTCTTCACAACCCAGCCTTCAAGAGCTCCCATAAAAAAGGGTGAGCCCAAAGTCAGACTCCTAGTTCTCACATTGATTCCTTCACGCAGCATTCAAAGACATTTCAGGTGTGCAGGGAGCTTTGCTAAGCATAGAAGGGAGGAGAGAAAAGAACCTCCTCGCTCAGCCTCTGCCTTTAGGGACCTCAGAGTGTGTCAGGGAGACTGTTGGACTACCCTCTCCCCTCTCCTCCAGGGAGGAAAATATCTAGACAAAACCCCATAGAAGTTCCAAGAAGGATGGGTAAGTCTGGCTACAGGCAGGAATGAAGACTTCCTGGAAGAGGGAGGCATTGAAGCACTGTTTGCTGAGACCTGGGATGTCTTCGGCAATCTGCCTGAAGAATCTCCTGGATGTTCACCATAACCGAAGCGGTAAGGAGTATGATGATCCCCAGTGAATAGCGGAGGGAAACTGGTGAGATTCAAAATCAGGTCTGTCTGACGCCAAAGCCAGTCTTCACTTGCTGCATTTTAGGAAGAAGATTCTGGCAGGAGTGTCAGGGTGGTCTGGGATACGTGAGCAGTGCAGGACCCCCATTATCCTGATGTGGGAGCCCAGCAGACACCCGGAGTGTCTCCTGAAGTTTGGGGGCCCTGCGGGCTTTCTCCTGATGCCCCAGCTAAAATGGACCCTTCCCTTGTCATAACCCTGTCCCCCTAGAGCCATGGAGCTCCTGACCCCACCACGCACAAGAGCTTCCTCGAGGGATGGCCCTTGAACTCCAACCCGCCGACGCCCAAAGCAGCTCAGCTTGGGCCCTGACTTTAATGATTCCCCCCCGGCCCCGCCCGGGCCCCTCATTGACAGGAGATGGCAGCCCCTTGGGGAAAACTCTGCATTACAGTCCTTAGAGCTCGGAGTAAACCCCAGGAACCAAGGTATTGGCACGGTTGCTGGGGTCAACCTGGCCACTTTCTGAAACCTGGAAGCTCAGAGGCTGCCTTTCCCCACCTTCTCCTCCAACACTTTCCGTCCCACGAGTGATCAGAGAGAACAGAATCTTCCCGTGGCCTTCAGAGTACACCCCAAAGGTGCCAATGCCTGGCGGGGAAGGATGCAGGAGGGCAGGGGAGAAGGAGCCCGAAGCCACGTTGGATGTGAGCGCTCAGGGGATTGGCCTCGTGTAGGGCAGTATTTCCCTGATTGCTGTCCTTCGAGAACCACCTACTCGATTTTAGGCATAATTACATATCACCTGGTCTATTATTATACTTAAATTTATTTTAAAAGGAGGTCTTGTATCACTACTGTAGAGGAGAAACTGAATCATTTGCCACAAACAGGAGGTAACCATGGAGACAGAGGATTCAATTTCTAGCTGACTTGTTCTACGGCAGGCTGAGGCTCCCTCCCCATCCTTACTCTGCCTCCTTACCCTCTCTGTGACCCCCAGCCCCTTCTGCTGCTTCAGCTGCCCCATGGATAAAGTTGCTCACTCAACAGTCATTCTACTAATAAAGCCATATCTCTCCAAGAAACGACTTTACTTACAAAGAAGCACATTTGCAAATTCTTTCAGCGCACCACTATTTGCCCAGGATCCTGAACTCTCAGTCAATTGTTCGGTCCCGGGATAGTAAATTAGGAGACCCTCTGAGGGCAATGCAACAGCTCAGTGCAGCCCTGAATCAAGATCGGCCAGGGAGGGGACTTGCTGGACTCCTTGCTTTTTCCTGAGGTCATCGCAGAAAAGATGAACTAAGCCAGGGGCTCCAGATGGCTTCCTCTGAGGCTCAGCCCCAAGGAAGTCTGAGAGCCTGAGGGGGAAGGAGGGGACAGCTCTGGCTGAGTGCGCTGGCGTGCGCTTTTTACTGGCAGGGAACGTTCTAGATACTGAAGCCTTGAGGGCTACGGGCAATGCGGACCTGGGGTCAGAGTAGCCTCAGGCAACATGAAAACAAACAGGAAATCAGAGCTGGTGAGCTCTGTCATCTGAAACTGCATGAAGCCAATGTTGAGAACCAACCTGGACTTCCCATTAAATACCTTGACAGATCACACCATAGCATGTCCTGAGACTCTTGGTTCTCGTCTTCTGCTTTTCTCTTCTCTCACCACTACTGATGCCTAGACTCACAGACCAACACATGTGGGACCGGCAAAGCCTGGAGGAACCAGCTAGCTCCACCCCTCGGATGAAGCCATTTGGAGGCCCCTGGGGGGCCTTTGGGGGGAGGGAGGGTTTCCAACCAACGTTTGAAAGTGCTGGTCCAGCTCTGATTGAGAACAGAGGCTCACTCTGCCTGGGGGATATTTGTAGCAGCGCTCAGTTTCTGCTCCAGGGTCAGCGAAACCAAAGTCTGAAAGCTCACCAGACCTGCCTTCCTTGGGAGGCAGCCTAGGGATCACCTCTAAAGAGGGAGGGATGCAGGTCCTAAAAGGGCATCTCCTGGAAGGAAGTGGAAGCTAGGGTTGGACAGGTGATAAGAACACTTTGCGAGGGCTTATGAGGGAACGTCCATTCTTGGGGAGGCAGTGGATTTCCCCTCCCACCTCCACCTTTCCAACGTTTTACTGCAGGGATCCTAGAATTAATTTCTCCCTTTCTTTCTCCCTCCCTCCTTCCCTCCCTCCCTCCCTCCCTTCCTTCCTTCCTTCCTATTATTCTCTTTTTTTAAAACTCTGTCTCTAGGAACACCTAGGTGGCTCAGGTCCTGATCTCAGGATTGAGCTCCACATGGGGTCCCTGCTCACTGGGGAATCTGCTTGCCCCCTCCCTGTGCCCCCCCCCCTTGTGCGCTCTCTCACTAGCCCTCTCTCTCTCAAATAAATAAAAGCTTACAAAAAAAAAAAAAACCCTCTGTCTCTAGATAAGCCTGGTCCCTAGGAAGCCCACTGCAACTATGTGAAAGGTGCTTGCCCCACCAGGAGGTGAAGTGAGGCCTCTCCATGGGGGGGTCACCAGGTGACTGACTATCTGAAATGCCACCATTAGCAATTGTTTCTTCTACTTCGATAGCCCTTGACGGGTTATCTAATGCTTTCCTTTGCTCCCCAGTTTCCTGGGGATTAAGTGTGTTCATTTGCTGAGCAAGGCCAGTGAGGCTCAAAGGAAGGAAGTGATCTGCTCTGGGTCCAGCTTCTGGTGGCCTCGGCCTCCGTCACACCAATCTTAGTCTCCTGTGGTCACATGGCCTCCTCCTCTTCTGTCTATTCTCTATGTGTCTTATAAGGACAATTGTCATTGGATTTAGGGCCCAATCCAGGATGATCTCCTCTCAAGATCCTTAACTGAATGACATCTACAAAGACCATTTGTCCAAATAAGGTAATAGAGGTTCTGGGATTTGACATGGATATCTTTTGGGGGCCTTTTCTTCAGCCTACCACAGGCACAAGGGACTCAACAGAAGGAAAAGATAAAAGGAGAGTTGCTTCCCTTTGAAACTGGGGTGCAGCCACCTAGTACCACCACCCGCGCCCCCCCCCAGGACTCCCCCCAGTCACCCCAGCCCTGTCCTTCAGTCTTCCCAGAGCCCCGCCCCTCCCAAATCCAGTTTGCAAGGCCCTTCCATTGGTGTTACGATTCTTTTCCCATTTCATGGGGCCCTAGAGCAGCAGGGTGCTCAGCACCCCATTTGGATGAATCGGGCGCCCCAAAATGCTAGAATAAGAGGAGATGAGAGGCAGGGAAGGGCTGGGGAACGTGCAACGCCGCTCTCTGAGGGGGGAAGGGCGCACGTTCTGCCGGGGACCGCTGCAGCGGCGGGCGCGTCCCCGTCGGCGCTCACGGCCGCGCGCACACGGACGAGCGCGGAGTGTCGCCCCTGCGCACGCAGTGGGAAGGGGCCCCCGCAGGGGAGTTGGGAGCACGCGCGCGCACCCGGCAGTGCACACCGCAGCGGGGGGGGAGGGAGGGACGGGGGAGGGGGGTCCGCAGCCGCAATGCGCGCCTCCGCGGAAGCCCGTGTGCCCAGATGGAGAGAGGGGGCGCCGTGCGCGAGCGGGCTGTGCATGCGCGCCCCCGTCTGGGGCTATAAAAGCCTCGCCACCTGCTGCCACTAGTGCGTCCAGTTGCCCGGAGAAGCCAATTCACCTCCTCCAGCGGCAGCTCCTCTGGACATGGACCCTGAGACCTGCCCTTGC
Organism: Mirounga leonina; assembly: GCF_011800145.1. NCBI lineage: Eukaryota > Metazoa > Chordata > Mammalia > Carnivora > Phocidae > Mirounga > Mirounga leonina. Next base: position 27,410,098 of record NW_023270469.1, on the reverse strand, counting down.
CCTACTGGTGAGCCCCCGCCCCCAGCCCCCAGCCCGCGGCCCAGCGCGCCCCTGACTTGCAGAGAATCCCACGCCCTACGGACCCGCTCAAGGACATTTGGGGGAAGGGATTGTTTGCCATTTTTAACCTCGTCGAAGGGTGGACTTGGTTATATCCCAGAGGGCGCTGAGATTTGACACCCCATCTCCTCCTTTAGGCCTGGCCGCACCCCAGTTTTAGCACATTTAACCCTTCCTGTGGCGTCCCCCCCTCTAGGCGGTTCCTGCACCTGCGACGGCTCCTGCAAGTGCGAGGGATGCACATGCACCTCCTGCAAGAAGAGTGAGTGTGGGGACCCCCCCCGTCCCTGCCCCCTCTGCTCCCTGAAGTCGATGTCTCCCTACGCAAGATGGAGAGACCCGGAGTCCCCCTGTTACGTTGCTTTTGACTCTTACTGGGACAGAATCACCTGGGGAGACCATGATGCAGTCGCCCAGGCCCCACCCCCAGGGATTGGAACAGTAGGCCTGGGGCAAGATGTTTTTGTAAATCCCCAGCTTCTCATGGGGAGCTGGGATGGAGAACGCAACCCTGGTCCAAACCCTCACCTCCAAACCTCAGTGCCTGGGGAAGCCGGTGGCGAGGCTGGGGGCCAGCTCTGGAGTTATGGTCCCTTGGTCCCTCTCAGGCCTTTGAGGGTCCCCTCAATTTGACCTCCCCCAGTCTCCCCAGGAGCAGTGTAATATGCTTGGGGAGTAGGAGGTGGGAGGAAGGCTGCCTTCCTCCCTGGTGTATAAGACTAACCATAGATCCTCCCACGGGTTTCCTGGAACCCCTACACCTATATCATCTGGGCTCCTCCAAGTTTATCCTTCAAGTCCCTTTTCAAGGCCGTTGGCCCTGTGATGCTTCCTCCTTACGGTCCAGCACTACCCCCACCATCCCCGGGACTCCCCTGCATCCACCGAAGGGGCTGTGGGCTACTTCCTGGACACTCCTCTCCCGTGGTAGCCCAGCATGCAGCTGACACGCCACAGATGCTGAGTCATACCAGGCGTGAGACTACTCTGGGGGCGGGTGGGGGGGTGGGCAGCGACTAGGCCCCTAGCAGCCCTCCTTGTCCCCTTCCCTTTGGATGGAGATAGATGCAGGGAGAGGCCATCAGCCTGGTGGCTCCTGATCTTATCTGCAGGCTGCTGCTCATGCTGCCCTGCAGAGTGTGAGAAATGTGCCAAGGATTGTGCGTGCAAAGGTGGAGAGGGCGCGGAGGCCGAGGCTGACAAGTGTAGCTGCCACCAGTGAGGATGCGTCCCTCCGTGTGAACCGCGTGTGAAGAGAGCTGGGTGGCCCAGTGCCACCTCTCCTGTGGTGGCTGTGTCCCCTTCCGCTGCCAGCCCCTGGCAAGTGACAATAAATCCCATGAATGGCCTAAGCCAAGGACTGGTCTCTTCTTAAAGGGGAAGGATGTGGGGGTAGGGGGAGTCTAATCTGAGGGAACTGCCCCGTTGAAAAGTGAAATCCTGAGACATGGCCACTGTTCTGCTTGAGGTTGGGAGGGAGCTCTAGGCACCGTGCCCCCCCACCCCAACCTTCAGATGGCACTTGAGCCTCCTGCTAAGTCAAGCTCAAATCTGGGGACAGAGAGACCAGACCCATATGCTGGTCTTTTGCTCCTGCCTGTCAACCTCACGTTCTTCATCTGTACAACGGGGTTGGGGGGAAGTTAATTCACAGTCCCAAAGCCCTGTGATTCCTGGAATGTTCTAAGTGCTCCTACAAAGTTGCCTGTTGTGAGAGCCATCAGAGGAGAGAGTCCAGGAGGCCCAGGGGCCTGTCTTGGCAAACTGTCAGCTGCGTTTCCAAGGTCACCACCCTGAATAGCCTGTCTCCCCGAAACAGATTATTCAGCTCCTTTCAAATCATCTCCTTTGGCAGTTTGTCTCCAGCCCCTTTTTCTTCAAGGGCAAGTAGGGTAATAAGAGCTTTTATCCACTGTGGTTGTGATCCAGTCCTTGGTGAAAGAGAACACTCAGCTCTACCTGGGCTGGCTGAGAAGGGAGAGACAGAATTCCAGGGAGTCAAGAGTTTCCCAGCAAGAGGTTACAATGCTGTAAACACATCGATTTTCCTCCAATTTAGTTTTTCAGGACAGTTCATTCAAAAGCCCACCAGGATTTATTTTTAAGACCTAATAGGCTGTGTAGAAAAATAGAGTTTGAGAAAAGCCAAACCAGTTCTGAAAAGGAACAGCAAAAAGGGTTTGCTCTAACCCGCTAGCATTTCTTGTTCTAAAGCTCTAGGAAGTAATGTCAGCTCAGGAATAGATCCGTTGGACAGAGAGGAGGGTCCAAAAACAGACCCTGTGTAGCTGGGAGTAAGAGATGATCAGGTTAGTGGCAAAAGGATACACTAGTCAGTGAGAAGCATTGGAATATTTGGCTATCCTTTTGCATATCATGTAAAAAGTATTTTCAATTGATTTAAATACCTAGGAGCAAAATCAAAGCTATAAAAGAATCAGAAGGGAAAAATAGGATGTTTATTACTCTGGGGTGGAGATGATTCTTTTAAATAAGACATAAAATAAAAGATTGATACATTTGAGGACTTGTGCTAAGTCCTCAAATGTATCTTTTACGTATGTTATCTTACTTAACCCTTGAACTCTAAAAGAATGGTATGATGATTATACCCATTTTACAGATGGGACAATAGAGGTCTGTAAAAAGAGAAACTGAGGCATATGTGTTTATTTGAGCATTGATCCAAATCAGGCAGTTTCCAGTCTGGCAGATAGAAAGGAGTTCCAAGGAGCACAAAATGAAAGACTTTTATAGGCAGAAGGGAGCAGGACCAATGAAGTTATAATAGGACGAAAAAAGAAAAGAAAAAGGAGAAGAAGAAGAAGACGAAAAAGAAAAAGAACAGGCTCAGGTCATGATCTCAGGGTCATTGCTTCTACTTTCCATGTAGCTAGAACATGGGAGAGTCAGGATTTGAACCTAGGCTAACTGACTAAAATCAGACCCTTAAACCTAACCATGCTTGTTTTCGTGCTTCTGGCTTGCCTTGTGTTACAAAAGGCATCAGAACAAACCTGAATCACCTCACACTCATTAGGGTGATGTTTTTGTCTGTTGGACCTCCTATAACAAAATATTACAGACTGAGAAGCATATAAACAACAGAAATTTATTTCTCACGGGTCTGGAGTGGAGAAGCCTGAGATCAGAGTGAAGGCCCTCTTCTGGGCCAAAGACTTCCTACTGCATTTTCACATGGCAGAAGGGACTAGGGAGCCCCGTGGGGTCTCTTTTAGAAGAGCACTAATCCCTTGCATGAGAGCTCCACCTCATGACCCAGGCACCTCCCAAAGGCCCCAGGAGACACAAACATTCAGACCATAGCAGATGACTACTATCAAAAAACAAAATAACAAGTGTTGGCAAGGATGTGGCGAAACTGGAATCCTTGAGCTTCAGTGGTGGAAATGCAAAATGGTGCAGCCACTTATGGAAACAGAATGGCAGTCTTCAAAAATTAAAGATGGAATTACCATAGAACCCAGCAATTCCACCTTTGGGTAAAACCCAAAAGAATTGAAAACAGGGTCTCAAAGAGATATTCGTAGACCCATGTTCATAGCAGCGTTATTCACAATAGCCAAAAGGTGGAAGCAATGTAGGTAGCCACTGATAGAAGAATGGGTAAACAGAATGTGGTATATATATACAGTGGAATATTATTCATTCATTGAAAGGAACGAAGTTCTGAGATATGCTACAACGTGAAGTTGTAAGCCAGTCACAAAAGAAAAAAGTGGGGGCACCTGGGTGGCTCAGTCGGTTAAGCGTCTGACTCTTGATCTGGCTCAGGTCATGATTTCAGGGTGGCGGGATTGAGCCCCTCTACGAGCCCGGCTCAGCACGTGGAGTCTGCTTGTTCCTCTCTCTCTCTCTCTCTCTCTATTACCTGCCCCCCACCCTCGCTCAGGTGCCATCTCTCTCAAATAAATAAATAAGACCTTTTTAAAAAATATTAGAGGAGGGATGCCTGGGTGGCTCAGTCGGTTAAGCGTCTGCCTTCAGCTCAGGTCATGATCACGGGGTCCTGGGATCGAGCCCCACTTTGGGCTCCCTGCTCAGCGGGGAGTCTGCTTCTCCCTCTCCCTCTGCCGCTCCCCCTGCTAGTGCTCTCTCTCTCTCCGTCAAATAACTAAAGATTTTATTTAGTTATTTGATGGAGAGAGACACAGTGAAAGAGGGAACACAAGCAGGGGCAGTGGGAGAGGGAGAAGGAGGCTTCCCGCTGAGCAGGGAGCCCGAGGTGGGGCTTGATCCCAGGACTCTGGGATCATGACCCGAGCTGAAGGCAGAGGCTTAACCGCTGAGCCACCCAGGCGCCCCCTAAATAAAACCTTCAAAAAAAAAATTTCCCAAGGATATAAATAAGCAATTCATGGGAAAATAAACTGGAAAGGCCAAAGAACCAATGAAATAATATTCAATGTCATTTCTATCAAGGAGGTACAAATAAAAATAACATTTGCCCACCGGTTTGGCAACAGAGTGAAAGACTTATTTTTTTATTAATAGTGAGGTGGTAGGGGAGTGGTTATGAATCTCCATCCTCTGTGTAAATTGGTACAGCCACTTTGGAGGACATTTTAACAGTAGCTAGTCAAACTTAAAATGTGTATACCTTCAACCCAAGAAGTTCACTGTACCATCATTGTATTAACAGAAGCCTCAAAATAAGCTAAATATCCTTTAGTAGGGAAGTATAAAATTGGTCATAATGAACATCTATTAAAAAGGATGATGTAAGGGACACATTGGGTGGCTCAGTCAGTTAAGCGTCTGCCTTTGACTCAGGTCATGACTGGTCCTGGGATCGAGTCCCGCATCGGGCTCCTTGCTCAGCAGGGAGTCTGCTTCTCCCTCTGCCTGCTATTCTCTCTACTTGTGCTTTCTCTCTAACAAATAAATAAATAAAATCTTAAAAAAAAAAAAAAAGGATGATGTAAGGCTCTGGGTACTGCTATGGAAAGACCACCGCAACCTATGATTAAGTAAAAACAAACAAATAAAAAACCCCAAAACCAAACATGTAAAACAGTACATATAGTATAATACTAATTACATAAAAAAGGGAAATTAAAACTTCACATATAGGGGCGCTGGGGTGGTTCAATCGGTTAAGCGTCTGCCTTCAGCTCAGGTCATGATCCCTGCATCCTGGGATAGAGCCCCATCCGTTGGGCTCCCTGCTCAGTGAAGACTCTGCTTTTCTCTCTCCCTCTTCCTCTGCCCCCCACTCCCAGCTCATGCTCACGCTCTCTCTCTCTCTCTCTCTCTCTCTCTCTCTCTCTCGTGCATGCACTCTCTCTCAAATAAACAAATAAAATCTTTTTTTAAAAACTTCATATATATATGGAGAGTGGGATTTTCCCAGACAATCAAAGGAGATCTTTAGCTTTATTCATATTAATCTTTTACAAAGAGACTGCATTAACTTCTGTTTGGCTAATTTTTACATATGCAAGTGAATACCACAACTTACTTTTTTCTTTTTTCATTCAACAATACGCCTTGGAGATATTTCTGTTAGGACATAGGTAGCTAATAACTGCTATAGAGTATATCATAGAATGATTATATCGCAGTTCATTTCAAAATTTTCTTACAGACTAATGGATGGATATTTAGGTAGATTCCACTTTTTCCAACATGCAGGCTGAGGCTCCTTCTCGTACACATGGGTCAGTGAGTTTCTCTGAGTTGTGAGCTGATAGGTCAAATTGCTGGAGTACAAGAAACAACCCTTTTCCTAGATCTCACCAAAAGTCCTCCACTGGGACTGTTCCAACTTGCATTCCACCAGCAATGTCTGAGAGTGTTCAATGCTCCATTTCCTCATCAACCCTGCATATTAACTTTGAATTTTTTATGTCAACCTGATGGGTGAAAATGACATCTTAGATTTTAAATTACACCTTTCCTTTTAACAGTAAGGCTGAGCCCCTTTCCAATGATTTATTGGCCCTTAGTTGTCATTTTCTGTGAACTCCTGATTCATGTCCTTTGTCCTATTTTCTATTCATTTGTTTGTAGTATTCTTATTGATTTGTAGAAGCTCTTTGTATAGGTTGGCCACTGATCCTTTGTTTTCTATCTGCTTTTTTGTTTTTCAGGAAGTTCTCGAAGGTTTTGGGCTTCTGGTGGAATTCTATTTTCTTGTGGTTTTTTTTGTTTTTTTTGTTTTAAAGATTTTATTTATTTATTTGAGAGAGAGAGACTGAGAGAGAGAGAGCATGAGAGGGGGGAGGGTCGGGAGGGTCAGAGGGAGAAGCAGACTCCCTGTCGAGCAGGGATCCCGATGCGGGACTCGATCCCGGGACTCCAGGATCATGACCTGAGCTGAAGGCAGTCGCTTAACCAACTGAGCCACCCAGGCGCCCCTATTTTCTTGTTTTTTAACCCCTTTTTAAGATATAGTTTACATGATATAAAATTCACTGATTGTAAGTGTACAATTCAATTATATTAACAAGTTTTTAGTGTTGTGCCACCATCACCACAATACAGTTTTAAAATATTATCATCATCCAGAAGTTCTGCTGTGCCCATTTGCAGTTTATTCCTGCTCCCACCACCAGCCCTAGGCAACCAGTGAATGACCTGCTTTCTGTCTCTATGAGTTAGCCTTTTCTAGACACTTCATATAAATGGAATCCTACGTAGTCTTTTGCATCCTTCACTTAGCGTAGTGTCTTTGAGATTCATGACACGTAGTTGCATTGCTTAGTAGTTCATTTGTTTGTTTGTTTGTTTGTTATTGCTGAATAGGTGTTTCAGTGTATGGATATACCACATTATATTTATATATTTATATATTCACCAGTTGATGGACGTTTGAATTGTTTGCACTTTTTGGCTATTTCAAATAATAGCTATGTTCATAAATGGCTATGAACATTGGTGCATGAGTCTTTGTGTGGACATATGTTTTTATTTCTCTTGGTTAGATATTTAGGAGTGCAAGTGCTGGGTCTTATGGTAGCTCTGTGTTTAGTTTTTGGAGAAACTGCCAAATGGCTTTCCAAAGTGGCTGTACCATTTTACATTTCCACTAGCAGTGCATAGGGATTGTGTGTTTTCCACATCCTTGCCAGCCCTCTTAGATACCTGAATTTTTTACCCTAGCCATTCTTAGTAAGCGTAAAGTGGTATTGCATTATGGTTTCAATGTGCATTTCTCCAATACTAATGATGTTGAATATCCTTTCATGTGCTTAATAGCCATTCATGTATCTTCTTTGCTGGCACGTCTATTCAGATATTTTGTCCATTATAAAATGTTTTACTATGGTAAAATATACATAACATAAAATTTACCATTTTAGCAATTTTCAAGTATATAGCTTAGTAACCTTGGATATAGTCACATGGTTGTACAACCATCACCACCGTCCATCTCCAGAACTTTTCCATCTTCCCAAACTAAACTCTGTCCCCATGAAACAATAACTCCCCATTCTTGTCTCTCTCTAGCTCCTGGAAACCACCATTCTACTTTCTCTATGAATTTGACTCCTCTTGGTGTCTCATGTAAGTGACTTCATACAATATTTGTCCTTTCGTGTCTTACTTCATTGAGCGTAATATCCTTAAAGTTCATTCATGTTGTAGCATTTGTCAGAATTTCATTCCTTTTGAAGGCTGAATCACTTTTCCATCGTATGTGGATACCACACTGTGTTTATCCATTCGTCCATCAATGGACATTTGGGTTGTTTCCAGTGTTTGGCTATTGTAAATAATGCAATGAACACGAAGGTGCATATATCTTTTCCATTTAGTGTTTTCATTTTCCTTTGAAAAATATCCACAAGTGGAATTGCTGGATTATAGGGTAGTTTATTTTTTACTTTTTGAGGCACCTCCATACTGTTTTCCAGAGTGGCTGCACCAGTTTGCATTCCCACCAACAGTGCTAGAGGGTTCCCCTTTCTCCACATCCTCAGCAACTCTTGTTATTTCTTTTCTTTTTAATAGCCATTCTAACAGGTATAAGGTGATACCTCATTGTGGTTTTGATTTGCATTTCCCTAATGATTAGGGATGCTGAGCATTTTTTCATGTACCTATTGGCCATCTGTATGTCTTCTTGGGAGAAATGTGTCCTCTGCCCATTCTTTAATCAAATTGTTTAGTTCTTAGCTATTGGGTTATATGAGTTCTTTATATACTTTGAATATTAACCCCTTATCAGATAAATGATTTGCAGACATTTTTTCCCATTTAGTAGGTTGCCTTTTCATTTTGTTGATGGTTTCCTTTGCTGTGCAGAAGCTTTTTAGTTTAATGGAGTCCCATTTGTTTATTTTTGCTTTCGTTGCCTTTGATTTTGGTGTCAAATCCAAAAAAAAAAAAAAAAAAATCATCACCAAGACTGATGTCAAGGAGCTTTCTGCCCATGTTTCTTCTAGGTGTCTTATGGTTTCAGGTCTTACATTCAAATCTTTAATCCAGTTTGAGTTATTTTTTGTATATGGTGTGAGATAATGGTCCAGTTTCATTCTTTTGCATGTGGCTGTCCAGTTTTCCCAGCACCATTTATTGGAGAGACTGTCCTTTCTCCATTGTATATTCTTGGCTCCTTTGTTGTAAATTAATTGACCATATATGTGTGGGATTATTTCTGGGCTTTCTGTTCTGTTGCATTTGTCTGTTTGACTGTTTTCATGCCAATAGCATACTGTTTTGATTACTACAGCTTTGTAATATAGTTTGGAATCAGGGAGCATGATGCCTTCTGGTGGCATTCTTTAGAGTTTTCCATCATTCAGCCTTTTAATGAATGATCTTTTCTCTCTTTCCATGGGATTTTGAGCAGACACAGGAGATATACATCCCCACTGAGCTGCCATCTCAACCTGCCCCCCCCCCACAACCATTTCCTCACAAAAAAATATTTATGAATGCCTAAGAATCACCCTGCTCTGTGGTGGACACTGAGGAGAGATGAAAGGAAATAGTCTCGGCCCTTCAAGGACCTCACAGACTGGTGGGGAGGGTAAAGCCATTCTAAGACTCGGGAGTGGAATCCTAGATGCTTTATTCTTTTTTTAATTTAAATTCAATTAATTAACATATAATGTGTTATTAGCTTCACAGGTAGAGGCCAGTGATTCCTCCGTCTTATATAACGCCCAGTGCTCATTGCATCACCTGCCCTCCTTAATCCTGGATGCTTTAGAAGCTGGAAGAAATTTAACAGACCATGGCACCCAGGCTCTCCTCATTTTAGAGTTCAGGAGGCTGAGGCCCAGGGAGGGTGAGGAAGTACAAGCAAAAGCTCTGGTGGCTTTAAGAAGGGAGAGACCCCGGGGCGCCTGGGTGGCTCAGTCGTTGGGCGTCTGCCTTCAGCTCAGGTCACGATCCCAGAGTCCTGGGATCGAGCCCCACATCGGGCTCCCTGCTTGGCGGGAAGCCTGCTTCTCCCTCTCCCACTCCCCCTGCTTGTGTTCCCTCTCTCGCTGTGTCTCTCTCTGTCAAATAAATAAAATCTTAAAAAAAAAAAAAAAAAAAAGAAGGGAGAGACCCCACCAGGTTGGGAGATCAGGGAAGACTCCTTAGAGGAGGAGGCATCTGAAAGAGGTTTTTGGGGATGGAAGGAGAGAGCGAAAACATGGAGTGTGGAGTGTCCCATGTGTCTGGAGGAGGCTGTGAGATGCCCTGATCCTAGGGTGGAAGTGCTTGGGGACAGAAAAGGGAAGTTGAGGCCAGATTGGTAAGAAGAGAGTGATGCCAGAGGGTGTTTAGCTGCTCCTTGAATGCAGGCTTTCAGAGCTGACTCTCCACAAGGCAGGTCTCGCCCTTCAAGGAGCCTCCTTCCTGGCTTCTGGCAGGACTCCCATTTTCTCCATCCTTCTGCATTATTAAGCACCCACCCCGAGCCGGGCACTGCGCCAGGTGCCAGAGGACAGTGGGAGGACAGCAGACACAGCGCACGGCCTAGTGGGGGGTCAAAGATTAAATTAAAAAAAAAAATCACACAGCGCATTAGCTGCTGGGAGAGGCCGTGTGGCAGAGGGCCAGAGCACACAGGCTCTGGGGAAAGACGGCCTGGTCGGGCCCTTTGCTAGCGATTGGCTTTCAGCAATGCTCCTTAGCCTCCCCGAGCTGCGGCCTCTCCCTCTGCAAAATGTGGGTGACGACAGTCCCTATCTTCGGGAGCTGTCAGAAGAATCAAGGGAGCTCGCACGTGTACAGCATTGAGCATCTGGCACAGGATCTCGAGGACGTGAATGTTAGCTGCTTTATCACTCGTACCTGTCACTGTAATAACTGCCACAGAGAAGACGTGCATTTGCAGATAACAGAGACACGCTGGTATTTTGGGGTCCGGGAAGGCTTTTCTGAGGCAGTGACCTCTAAGCTGAGACCCAACAAAATGAAAAGGACAGGGGTGGAGAGAGCATTTTAGGCAAAGAAAGCAGCCTGCGCAAAGGGCCTGAAGGCAGAAGGCACCCCACCGTCTTCACCCGGGGTAGCCAGACTTTTAAGATGGCCTCCGCCATGCCATGATGCCATATTCCATTACTCTGTCATGCCGTGACGCCATGATGCTATACTCCACTCCTCATGTCCCTGTGCATCCCCTCCCCTTGAGTGTGGCCTGGACCTAGTGACTCCTTCTCACAAATACAACACTACAAAAGCAACAGGATGTCACTCTGTGTTAAAATGACCATGACTTCCATCTGATCGCACTTTGCTGTTGGCACTCTCTCTTGTTTGCTCACTGTCCTGTTGTGGGATGCTCTAGGGAGAGGCCCGTGTGGCCAGGAGCCAAGGGAGACCTCTAGCTAACAGCCTATGAGGAACCAAGGCCTCAGGACAGTAGCCCCCGAGGACCCAAATCCTGCCAACAACCCCATGAGGGAGCTTGGAAGCCGATCCTGTCCTAGCTCACTCTGGGGATGACTCTGGCCCTGGCTGATGCCCTGCTTGCTGACCATGAGGGAACCTGAGCCCGAGGGCCTTGCTAAGCCTTGCCTGCCTTCCTGATCCACAGAAACCACGACATAATACTTGTGTGTTGTCTTAGCTGCTAAATTTGTTATGCAGCATTAGATAACTAAGACACCTCCAAAATGAAGTCAGGGTCAGTAGAAAGAAAAGAAAGATTAAGATCACACAGATGATACCTGGGACAGGAACTGTGGAATCCTAGGCTCCCTGAGAAGAAGGGACCTAACCTCTCTCTACCCCCCTATCTGATGCTGGAATCACCAGCCTCTGTTTCTGTGAGGTGACAGGTGACAGGAAACTATCTTCCAAGTGGGTCCCTTTCGGTCATGGCCAGCTCGAATTGCAAGAAAGGCCTTTCCCATCTGGAGCAGAACCTTTATCCCTGTAGCCCCATCCTTGGCCAGGTTCTGCCCTTGGGACCACAGAGGACAAGCCTAATTTCCTCTTTTCGGCATGGCATGAACACTAAGTGTGGAGTCAGAAAGTCCTGGGTTCAAATCCCAGTGCTGCCGTTTACATCTGTGCCCCTGAGCAGGCCATGAACCTCCAGGGTCTCGTCTATAAAAAGCAGTGTCTGGGGGCGCCTGGGTGGCTCAGTCGTTAAGCGTCTGCCTTCAGCTCAGGTCATGGTCCCAGGGTCCTGGGATCGAGCCCCGCATTGGGCTCCCTGCTCTGTGGGAAGCCTGCTTCTCCCTCTCCCACTCTCTCTGCTTGTGTTCCCTCTCTCCCTGTGTCTCTCTCTGTCAAATAAATAAAATCTGTAAAAAAAAAAAAAAAAAAAAAAGCAGTGTCTGCCTCGTTGAGCTGTCTAAGTGAGATAAATTCAGGATGTCCTTAGCACCAGGCCTGGTACATAGCAGGTGCTCGATATTCCCCGTGGGGCGCCTGGGTGGCTCAGTGGGTTAAGGATCTGACTCTTGATTTTGGGTCAGGTCATGATCTCAGGGTCGTGAGATTGAGCCCCGAGTCAGGTTCCATGCTGAGTGTGGAGCCTGCTTAAGACTCTCTGTCTCCCTCTCCTTCTGCCTTTCTCTCCACTCCCTGCTGTGTGCTCTCTCTCAAAAAAAAAAAATATAGCAATATAGCAAGTGTATATATATATAACATATTATATGTCATTAATATTAATAATATACTAATATTGTATTTATAGTAATACTATCGATATTAATAATATTTATAACATATAATAATATATATTATGTTATTATATTAATAATTATATTAATATATAATATAATATTATATTATATATAATATAGTAATATGTATTATATATGTTATTCCCCAGAACTAGTCTGAAGATTAGAGATGCCTGCCAAGTCACTGACTCCTCCCATCAAGACATAGGGCCGTCATTGTTTCCCCTTGAGAGACTCGCAGCTACCATGCCTGACTCTCGGTCCTCGCACCTTTGGAGCTCTGAGCTGAATGGGAGGAGCCTCACTGCCCAGAGGCTGCCATGCTGAAGAGGCCACATGTGGGAGCTCTGGTCACCAGCTTCAGCTGAGCTCAGCCCTCCAGCCATCCATCCCTGCCAGGGCACAAGATATGTGCGTGAAGCTGTCTTAGATCTTCCAGTCCAGCGCATTCACCAACCGAATGCCACCCAGTGACCTCAGTCGATGATGCACAGAACAAAAGAATGACCCGAACGAACTCTGTTGGAATTCCTGACCCCCAAAACCAGAGACAATAAAATGGTGGTTGTTTAAGCCACCAAGTTTCAGGTCGTTTGTCACACAGTTGTAGACAATCAGAGCATCCACTGTGCAAATATTCGAAGGTAACTTTTCTTCCAGAATGAACCTGTCCACCCCTCTGAACTGTTGTTCACGAGATGGGGCTTTGAGTCTTAGGACCATTGGGATCAACCATCTCCTGGACATTTGAAGCCTGACATGAAGACAAACCTCAGGATGGTCTGGCCCACGGTGCCAGGTAGGACTTCATCCAGAATGATTTCACTAAAAAGGAAATGATTCACTCACAACAGCTTCAGGGATGGCTGGGTCCAGGTGCTCCAGTGAGGTCGGTCTCCATTTCCTCTGTCACGGTTTTATTTTCAGGCTCTTCTCCTAGAGACAAAAGGCTTTAGAAACTCAGCTTCACCTCCTCTCAGGTTCAAGTGTAGATGGAAAGAGTAACTTCATTTTCCCAGCATTCCCAGCAAAAGTTTCAGTGATTCTCTTTGGTTCGTGGCTGGGTGAACCCATCAGAGCCAATCCCTGTGGCCAGGGAAGCGGAATGGCCTGGGATCCCAGAGACAGGGTCTCTACCATACAAACCATATATGAACCAAGAGTAGGGAGGAGAAATTCTACAAAGGAGAACTAAGGGTACTACCATAGGGGAAGAATGAATGGATGGTTGGGCATCAGAGTGAAAATTAAAAGGAGAGTGAAAATTCACCTCCTTCATTCTAGATAACATACTTCTATTAATGCAATCCAGGGCCACATCACTGCCTCACACTGATGATTCCCATCAGATTAGCAGTGGGGTATTTTTCCTCATCTAATGCTGCTTGGCTTCATGTCCCTCACCCTCTACCATGCTAGGGATGCAGACATTGGAAGGTCCTTCCTCTCCAGCTCCATCCCAAGCACAGTGAGGTTTTCAGGGGCATGTCAATGAGCAAGACTAGGGCCAGGTCCCCCTTTGATGATTGGTCATCCCTCCCCATCCCACAATGATTGAAGGCAGCAAGCAAATTTTACTGCCAACATGGATGGCCCAGACCCAAGGCTAGATTCAAGACTTTTGGGGCAAAAACAAGCCCTGTTGTCTCTTCATAGAGTTGGATTGTTTCTCGAGTGGACCAGTGACCCCCTGATTGGAAACCAGGACTTTGGCATATAATGTGCGTGTCAGTGTAAATAACAACAACAACAACAACAAAATCCGCCCGCTGCCCCAAGAGGAGACCCTGAGTGCACTAGTCCACAAGGCTGCTGGACACAGGGAGACCTCCGAGACCTTGGCTCTAAAATCAGAGAAAGTTTGCAGGTGACCCTCGAGTTCTAGTACAATTGGATCATTTGACAGGATGGGTAAACGGAGGCTCGGGGGGGCCCTGGCATGCAACTGCACCCAGGTCACTCAGTGAGTGAATGGCAGTGACCGTTAGAATTTAGTCCTTCTGATGGCAGAACTCTCCCGCCCTGCTTGGTGTTTTTATTGGAGTGAGCACACAGGTCCCAGGGCAGTGGAAAAAAAGTTTACTTTCATTTTGTAATTGGCCCTAATGTAAGGTGGGGACTGGGGAAGGAGGGGACATTAAGGGGATAGCTCATCTGACAAATATTTATTAGTACCTACTGCAGACTTGGCCCTGTGCCCGGGGAAGAGCCACATTCTGGGGGCAATGACCATTCTTGTTTTCAGCAGCGTGCTGGAATGGGGAGGGACACAGACATCAATCCGAGAATCACACACGTTCCTACATATTACAGACATGGAAAGTGCCAGGAAGGAGAAGGACAGGATGTTTACCAGCAGGCTCCATGGACATCCTGACCGAGCACGGGGTTCAGGACGGGTTCCCGAGGAAGTGATGTTTGAGACATTGAAGACATTTCCACAGGACCTTACAATACATGCTACGAGAACAGCCGGTCCTCGCCCGCCTCCTCACTTAAGTCCCTGCTGCAGCAACTGGCATTCCCTAAAGCTTCCCGGAAACTTCCAGCAACCAAAGGTTGCTGACTACTCTGATGACACACTCTGGGCATTCCAAGGATGATGATCTAACGGATCTAAGATCCGTTACCCAGCGGCCAGACCCACAGGGTGAAGCAGGGTGTGCCCCCTCAGAGAGGAAATTGGATGCTACCTCCACTCTTCCCGTCCGCTACACGGGGATAGAAAGTTCTTGTGGGCTTTTCCCTTCTAAATGTTCCAGGGCAATGCCGACTTTCCAACTGCAGGCTGGAATACAACTCCTTGAATCTCACCCTCCTTACCTCACTGGCCCACCTCCTTCCAGGCTGGACTGACTTTCCCCCTCTGCTCCCCCGTCCCCGAAGGCAACCTCCATCCTAGCCAGGACCCTGGTGTCACTTTTCCCTATGCGCCCATGGGGCTGCCCCCATGACTCTGAGTTTCCTGACACCAGGCTCTTAGTTTCTTTCTTTCTTTTTTTTTTTTTAAGATTTTATTTATTTGACAGAGAGAGACACAGCGAGAGAGGGAACACAAGCAGGGGGAGTGGGAGAGGAAGAAGCAGGCTTGCCGCCGAGCAGGGAGCCTGATGCGGGGCTTGATTCCAGGACCCCGGGATCATGACCTGAGCTGAAGGCAGCCGCTTAACGACTGAGCCACCCAGGAGCCCCGGCTCTTGGTTTATTGATCCTTACTCTCCCCTGTTGGTGATGTCTACCCTTAGATGATCTATATCCTTAATATCTGCTGGATGCTTTGATTTGAATCACCAGGCTTTGCTATGCACTAGCTCTGTGACGTTGGGCAAGTTACTTAACCTCTCTGGGCTGCCATTTCTTCCTCTTTAAAATAAGACTAAGAGGGTGCCTGGGTGGCTCAGTCGGTTGAGCGACTGCCTTCGGCTCAGGTCATGATCCCAGGGTCCTGGGATCGAGTCCCACATCGGGCTCCCTGCTCTGCGGGGAGCCTGCTTCTCCCTCTCCCACTCCCCCTGCTTGTGTTCCCTCTCTCGCTGTGTATCTCTCTCTCAAAATAAATAAATAAAATCTTAAAAAAAAAAATAATAAGACTAAGAGATAGTCCTTACCTCACAAGGTTGTGTTTAAAAACAAAATTCAGGGGTTCCTGGGTGGCTCAGTTGGTTGAGCGACTGCCTTCGGCTCAGGTCATGATCCTGGAGTCCCGGGATCGAGTCCCGCATCGGGCTCCCTGCTCAGCGGGGAGTCTGCTTCTCCCTCTGCCCTCTTCCCTCTCGTGCTGTCTCTCATTCTCTCTCAAATAAATAAATAAAATCTTTAAAAAATAAAAATAAAAAAATAAAAATAAAAACAAAATTCAGGGGCGCCTGGGTGGCTCAGTCAGTTAAGCGTCTGCCTTTGGCTCAGGTCCTGATCCCGGGGTCCTTGGATCGAGCCCCGCATCAGGCTCCCTGCTCGGTGCGGAGCCTGCTTCTCCCTCTCCCTCTGCTGCTCCCCCTGCTTGTGCTTTCTCTCGCTCTCTCTCCTGCTCTCTGTCAAATATATAAATAAAATATTTTAATAAAATAAAAACAAAAATTAGTAAATTTGAAGATCTAATTGGCTTTATTGCATGATTCATGAATCAGGCAGCATCCCATCTGTAAATGGAGGGGAGCTCTGAGGAGTTGTACAAAGTGGATGGTTTTTATAGGAAAGAGAGTGGGGCAAGAAGTTAGGAGCAAGGGAAAAGGAAAGGATTGTTGTAGGCAAGGTCACCTTCCCTTAGGTGGAAGGGCAGGGGTCTTATTAGGTGGATTACTTCATCTTCCTTTGGGAAGTAGGACCCTGGTGCCAGATTGCCTCCTGCGTGCTGATCCGAAAATTCCTGATTGACCCCTAAGACTTACATTTCTGGGGGAGGTTGAAACTGCAGTTAGGTTAGGTATTAAGCCCACTTTGGTGACTTGGTCTAAGTGACACCATTTGGGGCCTGTGATTTTTTTTTTTTTTTGGAAGATTTTATTTATTTATTTGACAGAGAGAGACATAGTGAGAGCAGGAACACAAGCAGGGGGAGTGGGAGAGGGAGAAGCAGGCTTCCTGCAGAGCAGGGAGCCCGACGTGGGGCTCGATCCCAGGACCCTGGGATCATGACCTGAGCCGAAGGCAGACGCTTAACGACTGAGCCACCCAGGCGCCCCAGGCCTGTGATTTTCTTTTTAACAGTTATTACAGGATTAAATGAGAGCCGGCAGATAACATACAATAACACACAATCACACAATAAAGCACTCCATATACCCTGGATAGGTATGTTTTCCATAACCATCCACCCCATGGGCTTGCTATGCTGTTAAAATTATTAAGCCTTGGGGCGCCTGGGTGGCTCAGATGGTTAAGCGTCTGCCTTCGGCTCAGGTCATGATCCCAGGGTCCTGGGATCGAGCCCCGCATCGGGCTCCCTGCTCAGCGGGGAGCCTGCCTCTCTCCCTCCTCATGCTCTCTCTCTCTCTGTATCCCTGTGTCTCAAATGAATAAATAAAAATTTAGGGAAAAAAAATTATTAAGCCTTGACAGGTACAAAGAGGTTTTTGTAATGTGTCCGCACTTCCAACCGATTTTTCTTTTTTTTTCTTTTTTTTAAAAGATTTTATTTATTTATTTGCGAGAGAGAGAATGAGAGACAGAGAGCATGAGAGGGAAGAGGGCAGAGGGAGAAGCAGACCCCCTGCTCAGCGCAGACCCCCTGCTCAGCAGGGAGCCCGATGTGGGACTCGATCCCGGGACTCCAGGATCATGACCTGAGCCGAAGGCAGTCGCTTAACCAACTGAGCCACCCAGGCGCCCCCAACCGATTTTTCTGTCCAAGACCCGTTCCCCACCCTCTCCCAGCTTATTCCCCCCCGCCCCCATCCCCGTCCCAGTCCCCGTTCCGAGACAAACGAGTTCAAGCACAGACCAGGAGGGCAGGGGCCGTGGGCACACGGCCCGGCCACCAGGCACGCGGCGTCCGCGCTCTGCACGCGGCCCTCCCTCGTGCGGGGTGGCCCGGGGCTCACGGAGGCGGCTTCTGGGAACCCGGGCTGGCGGCCGTGTGCACAGCGCCGTGCGCCGCGCGGCCGCGGGTGAGGCGGCGCGGGACGTGTGCAGGCGGCGGCCGGCGGGGCGGGCTTTTGCACTCATCCCGGCTCCTTCCCGCTATAAAGGCGGCCCGGCCCGCCGCGCTGCGCCACGCCTCCCCGAAGTGCCAGCTCGTTCTCGGACCGCTGTCGCCGGACTCCACCACCGCTTCTTCTCGCTATGGATCCCAACTGCTCCTGCACCCCCGGTAAGGAGATCCGGGCCGGGGCCGCGCGTCCGTTCAGAGCTAGAGAAGCGATCTCTGATGCCCCCTTCTCTTCCTGGCCACTTAGTTTCGGGGCTGCTAACTGCTGTTTCCCAAAGCTTTTTGGTGCACCTCTCTCTAGGTTCATCGAGGCACCCACCCCAGCCCACCCCCCGCTTCTGCCGATAAGGGGTCGGACTTCATAGCTGGGCCCCGGTTCCCAGGGGTTGGTTGTGGGAACCCGCACGCATTCCCGCGTTCGGGTCCAGGGACAGTTGTCACCGCTTGCCTTGCTCCTTGCAGGTGGCTCCTGCACGTGCGCCGGCTCCTGCAAATGCAAAGAGTGCAGATGCACCTCCTGCAAGAAGAGTGAGTGAAATCTTTGCTCCTACACCCCCTACCCACCCCTACCCTCTATACCCCGAGGGGAATCCTTCAGCTGGGGGAGGGAACGTGCTGCCTCCACAGCGCTCCCTGCCCCGGACCACCCGAATCCTTAATCCTGTGTGCCCAGCGCTCATCGCTGCCCTCCCCTTCCCTGCCCCAGGCTGCTGCTCCTGCTGTCCCGCGGGCTGTGCCAAGTG
>NW_023270469.1:27213818-27391537 GCF_011800145.1 Mirounga leonina | reverse complement strand
CCCCCCCCCGGGAGCTGCTAGGCAGGGGGCACCCCCTCTCTGATCTTGAGGACTTTCTATCAAGATGTATGGTTCTGGGGGGGGGCCTACATTGTCCCTGGACGCCCTGTCACTGTGTCGCCAGGCATTCTGCCCTGGGCTGGAATCAGATGGGGGGCAGGACAGCCTTCTCCCAGTGGGTAGGACTCAGTTGTCGAGAGACAGCCTGCCATCAAGCCAGGGTCCGCCGAGGCTGGGGGCAAGGCCTGGGCTGGCCTGCTCTTAGGAAGGGGGGTCCCTGGCCATGTCTGCTCTGACCCTGTGGCCTTCCTGCCCCAGGCTGCTGCTCCTGCTGTCCCGCGGGCTGTGCCAAGTGCGCCCAGGGCTGCATCTGCAAAGGCGCATCGGACAAGTGCAGCTGCTGTGCCTGATGCGGGGGAGCCTGCGCCCGATGTAAATACGGCCACGTGTACACACCTGCAGTTTTTTACTTGTCATGCTCCCTGGACCCAGTTGCTACATTCCCGTTTCTATGAAATCTTTGAATGACAATAAATTTATCTAGACTCTTCTGGCTCCAAGTGTCAGGTGGTGTGTTGGGAGGATGGGACTTGGTTCTAATTGGGCTGCAGGGGAAAGTGGTTTGGGGGAGGTTAGGGGTGGGGTGGCCATGGGAAGTGGGGGCAGGGCAAGGTTCCTGGGGTCTGGCCTGGTCCACCTCCTTGAGCTCTTGGTTTTTGACTCTTCTTGGCTTAGCTGTGACAGGGTTTCCTCCGCCACCTAGAGAGTCCCCGCCCTTCGTGTGTATGTGTCCACTGCCTGTATTCACTCAATAGCCACCTACAGAGTGAATGCCTATGTAGGCACTGGGTTCTCGGTGTTGGGGTAACATGGCGCCTCCAGACTGCTAAGGAGAGCTCATTACTGAATGGAAAAATCACAGTGGCTCCGACAGAATGCTGTTGGGTGAGCCCAAGTGAGGAGACCTCGCACGGAGAGCTGCATCCCTGTCAGGGGACAACTGGAACAATGACCCTGATGGGGGTCAAGGGTGGGCCAGTGTGTAAGGGGATGTTCTAAGGTCACTTTGGAGAGAAGAGAACAGAGACTGTGTGTCTCATTCATCTGCCTGACTTGCAACCTGGTTGCTCTCTAAATCACTTGGAGAGGTCGAGAGTGCCACATCACGGTCCCATTTCCCCCTTCCTAGCCCCCATTCCTATTTCTTAGGTGTAAGATGGGCCAGGGAGCCTGGGTTTTAATAAGTACCTAAGGTTGCCATCCACTGAGGCGGTCACATGGAGCATTTAGTGCAATGAAATGAGCCTCTGCCGGGAAATCTTTCCATCCCGGTTGGAATTTGAAGTCAATCCCCCCAACATATGACCTGCCTGAACTGGGGGCCTAGGGAACCTGGAGGTACCTGGTTCCTTTCAGATGACGGGGCTCGGGGGGGAGAGGGGGGGCAGGCCTCGCCCTGCAGGATGTGGGAAGTGTCTTTGTAGAGACCAAATCGGACTGAAAGGGTGGCCAGCCCCCTGGGGGCTCCTACTATGCAAACCTCACCCCAGTGTGACTGGGCCGGTGTCCCCGCCACTGTTTCCCAGGGAGGGCCTGGCCCAGACCTTGTGGCTCTTGGGCAGGAGTGCGGTATGCTGTCGCTCTGGCGCCACGTCACAAATGTGCCCAGAGATTGCACAACCCTGCTTTCGGGCCTCACAGCTGCCAGTCCTCTCCGTGGAAGGGTACAGCATGTTTTCATTTGGCCTGACAAACACCGTGATCGAGCTTACAGCTTTTTATTTTTATTTTTTTAAAGATTTTATTTATTTTGACAGAGAGAGAGATAGCGAGAGCAGGAACACAAGCAGGGGGAGTGGGAGAGGGAGAGGGAGAAGCAGGCTTCCCGCCGAGCAGGGAGCCCGATGCGGGGCTCGATTCCAGGACCCTGGGATCATGACCTGAGCCGAAGGCAGATGCTTAACGACTGAGCCACCCAGGCGCCCCACAGCTTTTTATTTTCCAAGTCATGTGTGAATTGGCATCCTCCCTTCACCCCAAGCCCCATCTCCCCAACGGGTGGGTGGGGCGTGACCATATGGCATCAGTTGGAGAGATTAATTTACAATAGGTTTTTAAAAAAATCGATATGGCTGCGTGAGAATGCCTCTTTTAATTCCAGAAGTTATTATCTTGATGAGCTGGTAAAGCAGTTAAGCATTGCTGCTCTGGGGCTGGACTGCCTGGCTAGAACCATAGCTCTACTACTTAGACAAGTTATGTGGCCTGTTGGTGCCTCATATTTCTCATCTGTAGAATGGGGGTAGTCATAGTGCCTACCCAGAGGGTTGTGAGGTTAAATGCGGCTAGCACAGTCCCTGCTTAAAATAAGTGCTCCAGGGCCCCTGGGTGGCTCAGATGGTTAAGCGTCTGCCTTCGGCTCAGGTCATGATCTCAGGGTCCTGGGATCGAGCCCCGCATCAGGCTCCCTGCTCCTTGGGAGCCTGCTTCTCCCTCTGCCTCTCTCTCTCTCATGAATAAATAAATAAAGGCTTTAAAAAAAAAAAAAAAAAAGTGCTCCGAAAGTGCTACTTCCCTCTGGGCCAGGCATGGTATCCGACATTCACTAGGTGATCCATAAATGCTCTCTACTGGATTCAAAGAGCATTTACTGGACCCCTACTGTAGGTAAACCATTATGCTGGGCACCGAGGAAGATAGTATATAAATAAGACCCAATCCCTTTGCTGAAGCAAAGCTTATTCAAGTCCCTGTTGAATTCAGAGAGCATTTATTTATTATTTCAAGATGCAGCTGCTGAGCTGGTGAGGGTGTGATTCAATCTGATCAGGAGGCCGAGAGAATACCCTATTCACTCATTCATTCATTCATTCACATGGGCACTTTTTGGCCAGATCTAACTGGAGAATTGGCGGGTAGGCTAGACAAGTAGGGCGTTAACTCTTCCAGGGGAAAGGGAAGAGGCTTGCAGGACACCCCTGACCAATGCAGATGCTTAGTATTCGATTAGCCAATCAGATCCTCTCCCCTGAGAAGCAGAAATTCAAGGTGCAGGTGGCAGGAACAAAAGGTAACTGGAGCTCTTATGTCATGGGAACAATAAAGAATCCACCCAGGGCGCCTGGGTGGCTCAGTCGTTAAGCGTCTGCCTTCGGCTCAGGTCATGATCCCAGGGTCCTGGGATCGAGTCCCACATCGGGCTCCCTGCTCGGCAGGAAGCCTGCTTCTCGCTCTCCCACTCCCCCTGCTTGTGTTCCTGCTCTCGCTATCTCTCTCTCTGTCAAATAAATAAATAAAATCTTTTTTTTTTTTTAAGATTTTATTTATTTATTTGAGACAGAGAGAATGAGAGACAGAGAGCATGAGAGGGAGGAGGGTCAGAGGGAGAAGCAGACTCTCCGCCGAGCAGGGAGCCCGACATGGAGCTCGATCCCACAACCCTGAGATCATGACCTACGCTGAAATCAAGAGTCCATGCTCAACCGACTGAGCCACCCAAGCACCCCTACAGATTTGTTTTCTATGAGAACTGCTGTTCATCTCAGTCTTCTAGGGACCGGAGAGCTGAACACCTGCTGGGAAGAGTCCCCGGGACACCTCACTTCCCTTTGAATTCTGAAAGCGAACCCTTCAATGACAGCAACAGAAATGGACTCTAGCCAAAATTAGGTACAAAAGAAATGCATTGATAGGATAAAGAGGACTATGGAGCTGATCAGAAGGATGGAGAACTAGGTCCAGAAAACAGGCAGGAGCCAGGGTGCTGGGGGAAGGCAAGCAGCAGAGCGGGTCCCAGGAGTGGCCTGGCGGGGCTGTTACAGTTGGCAAACTGTCTTCCCTGTGTCTGCCGCCCTCGGACACCCCTATTGCTGCCACTGGCCACCACTCTTGCAAATGAGTTCTCGACCCCTCCACTAAGCTCTTCGCCTCTTGCCCCAGACCCGAAGACCCCAGCTGGCTGCGGGGTGGGGAGGAGGCGTATCTGGCCCCCTTTGGATTCCCCAGTGGGAGGCGGGATCCTGCAGACACCCAGACTGACTGGGGGTAAGATGCTAGTAAGTTCCAGGCAGGAAACCAGTGAGTCATTCGGGAGAGTTTAATAAAGGGATTTTTTTTTTTTTTTTTTTTTTTTGGAAGCCAGGAATCGGAAGAATTCAGAGAACTGAACAAGAGATGTGAAGCAGAGGAGGAGGCATCAGCAGGCCTACGCCTGAAGAGCCAGAGGCAGGGGCTGTCCCTGGACGGAGAGCATCTGTAGCTGGAGAAGAGGATGCCCCAGCAAGAGCTGTGAGCTTCAGGTAGCACCCAACCTTGCCGGGGAGCCTGGGGAACACATTCGGTGACCTCCTGCCCTCCCCGACCAGATGCTGTTGGGTCCCCACCCTTGGCCTGGCTCACGGAGGGGACGGTGGACAGTGGATTGGGGAAATACTCAGCACCCCCTGCAAATAGGGTGTGCCACCATCAACAAAAGCCATGTCTCTTCCTCGTACCCTGGGAGCCCTGGGAGAATCTCACTAATCTGAGGATGAATTCAGCTCACGGGGCTGGAGGGAAGGAGGGAGGGGGTCAAGGGTGATGGTAGAAGCCCCGTTGTGGGGAGGAGGCATGGTGGGGCATTGGAGGTCCCTCAGAATGCCCGTCTGCAGGTGCAGCCAAGCAAGTCTGCTCAGAGCCCCATGGGGAGGAGGGTAGAGGAGAAAATTGAATCCACTGGGACTCTCACCTGGCCCCACCTATGGCATCACAATACCCACTGAACCACCCCTCCAGAGTGATCCCTGAGGCCACTCCTGGCGGGCTAAAGGCCCACACCACCTCCCACCCTGGAGGCAAAACCTTGAAGTTGACTGAGGTTGCCCTCACCTTCCGCTTACATCCGTCCACCACACCCAGATCCTTCCTGGCCCCATCCTCCCTCCATGCTGGCCTTTCTCTCTCCCTCTGCAGACTCTTCTATCTATCAGGGACGGGGAGGTTGGGGTATGTTGTAAAAGTTGGCTGTTTTGTGCCTCGCAGCCGGCAGTGGGGACTTCTCGGGCATCAGAGATCCTTCCTGGCCTCTGCCTCTGCCCGCACAGGCTCAGTGATTCTTGAGCCATCACGGGAGGAGGCTGAGGTGTGGCTGGAGAGTGGGTGTTGTCACTAAGGTTTGGGGGATGGGAAAGACTCCGTGGACTAGCCCTCAGGGGATTCCAGAGGTTGCCTAACGAACTGGGGAATGGGATCTGGGGCCCCATCACCAGCCATTCTGGCCTACCTGACACATCATTGCCATTGCTGAGGGTGGGGGTCTTGCCATGTGCAAACCACTGGAGTCTGCTCTCTCTCTAAGACACTTCCCATGTCCTACACCACCCCCCCAAGCAAAGCCAAGCTATACCCCCCAACGGGAAGGCATTTAGTGATCCAGGGTCACCCAAGCAGGGAGGCTTCGACAGATTCACGTTGTTCTTCAGGGCAAGAAGGCCATGCTTCACCCAGAAAAGTGATGCCCTGGGGGTGCATTCAGGTTTGTAATGGGCACTGGCCAAGTTTGGCTGTCCAGTATGCATTCTCTGACTTTCTTCTGGTGAACCTCCTCTGCCCAGCCCTGGAAATTGGGGGAGATTCAGGAGTCTAGTTAAAAAAAGCTAGAAGTTCAGACCCTTGTCCTCCAAGAAGCCCAGCCAATCAGATGTTCCCCTTTGGAACTCAAACATGGGCTAGAATGGGTTCCAAGGACATTCCTCACAGGCACGTGCCCTGACCAGATTCTTTGGGCCCTGAGACCAGGCCTGTGGATCCTGTGCCCCAACCCTATGGCATTTCCTTCGTTTCTTCCTCTTTCCTAGCCTGGTCCCTCCATGCCACCCACCCCTCTCCGCTCCAACCTTTTATCATCCCAGGGAATAATGCTTAGCTTAATTCTATTAAGGAGTCTGGGTTTAGAACTAAAAAAAAAAAAAGAGCCTGGGGAAGATGTTGGTGGGACAAGGAGGCTTCCTCTGTTGCATCATAGGACCGTAGTTCCCAAGATTGGCCTTGCCAGACCCGAAGGTCCTGAAACTCTGAGGGCAGAACAAGTCCAGGGGCCTGATTATCACCTCTCATCCTGGCCCACATTCCTTCTTGCCTGGGCCTGTAAGACACACCCATGGGTGAGGTTTTCTTTGGGCAGTAGGCATCTCCTGCCCTCGGGGCCTGCCACTCTCAGGGCTGGGAAAATTACTTTCCTGGCAGGGACTCAAGGTTTGTACCAATCAGATGAGGCTCCTCATGTCCCTATGGGTCACATGGTGCTGGGTCCCTGGTACAGATGGAAAAACAAGACAAATCCCCAAGGCAAGCTCCCTTATGTGCAGGGCGCTTAGCACGCCTGACTCCCCTTTGAGTGTGCTCAGTGTGGGCCCTTGCCTCTCCTGGAGGAGGGGACTGTGTAAGAAAAGGCTTGGGAAGAAGAGCCTTGTTCGATCATTTCCCACATAATAGGGAGCCATAGAGGGTTAAGGGGCAAAGAAACAGTATGACTGCAGCTGTTCATTTATTCACTCCTGGGTACTTCCACTGGTGCTGGGCCAGTGGCAAGGACTGATTATTAATGATGAGTTAGACATCCTTTGCCCTCTAGGGGTATATGGGCAGAGTCAAGTATACAAATAAATTCAACGTAGGGTGATAGAAGGCAGTTGGGCATCGAGTAGACTCCCACCTCTTGTTGCCACCTCCACTGAACCCACACTGGTCCAAGCTGCCATCTGCTCACGCCCTGGACTCCTACTTGGTCTCCCTACGTTGGCCTGGGCCCCCTGCAGTCTGTCCTCAGCCCAGCAGCCAGAGGGGTCTTCTGCTCAAAACCCAACATTGGTCTCCATCTCGCTCTGTGTACCAAGTCCTCACAAGGACGACCCACAGGGTTCATAATAGATTCTATCTACGGGTGCACATCCTCTCTCAGATTTTTAAATTTCTGCCAATGAAATGGGTGCAAAATGATATCTCACTGTGACTTTAATTTGCATTTTCTTGATCACTGCTGATGTTGAACCTCCTCTTCATATGTTTGTTGCCATATGTGTTTCTTTTTCTGAAAAATGCCTGTCTATATCTTGTGCTCATTAAAAAAAACCCAAAAAACTGAAGTCCATACTTTATTCAAATTTCCTTAATTTTTACCTAAGTTCCTTTTTCTGTTCCAGGGAAGATACCGCATTGCATCTAACCAGCAATAAGCCCTTAGATGTTGACCTTGACCACTTGGCCAAGGTAGTATTGGGTGTCTCCACAGTAAGGTTATTCTTTTTTGCCCCCATCTCTGTGCTTCACTCTTTGGTTTTTTGGGTTTTTTTTTTTTCTTTTAAAGAATTTTTATTTATTTGACAGAGAGCAGAAGCAGGTGGAGTAGCAGGGAGAGGGAGAGGGAGAAGCAGGCTCCCCACTGAGCAAGGAGCCAGATGTGGGGCTCGATCCCAGGAATCTGGGATCATGACCTGAGCTGAAGGCAGACGCTTAACCAACTGAGCCACCCAGGCGCCCCTGTACTTCACTCTTTGGAAGGAAGTCACTTGGTACTTTCACACTTATGGAATGGGAAGTTATGCTCCTCAAGGGCAAGTATCTACATACATTATTTGGAATTCCACACAGATTTGTATCTTTTCTACTTATTTGTTTGTTCAATGACTCATTTATATCAGCATGGGTTCATAGATATTTACTTTATACTTTTTTTTTAAAAGATTTTATTTATTTATTTGAGAGAGAGAATGAGATAGAACATGATGGGGGGGAGGGTCAGAGGGAGAAGCAGACCCCCCGCTGAGCAGGGACCCCGATGTGGGGCTCGATCCCGGGACTCCAGGATCATGACCTGAGCCGAAGGCAGTCGCTTAACCAACTGAGCCACCCAAGCGCCCTATACTTTATTTATTTTGTTGCTCAAATTATTCCAGCTCTGGCCACTGACAGCTCTTTCAAGTTGGCTTCTGGGTCCTTTTGACATACCCCTATCATTGTGGGTTTTCTTTCTTTTTTTTTTTTTTTTATCTCTTCATTACTTTCCATTTGTGCCCATTTTTCCATGGGTTATTTGTATCCTTCTTCTTATGTCACAGGTATTCATTATACACTCCTGAAAATCATCCTTTGTCTGAGTCTTTTGATGGGCAAACATTCTTACTTTTAGTTAAACTTATTAAATTTTATTATATAATCAGTTCTGTCATGGCTCATTTAGGAAATCTTTTGCTACTGTGAAGTCTAAAAGATATTTGAATACCTAAAAATATCTAAAATATATCTTCTAAAGTTTTGTTTTTAAATTGAAGTCCTTCATCCATCTGGAATAGGATTTCCGTATATAGTGTTGAGACAAGGATCCAATTTCATCTTTTTCCTGGTGAGTAATCAGGTCCATTTATTGCATGTTCCTTCTTTTCCCCACTGACCTGACTTGCCACTTTTGTTAAGTATCAAAGTTCCACAGATGTGTGATCTGTTTCTGAGCTTTCTCTCTCTTTTTTAAAAAGATTTTATTCATTTATTTGACAGAGAGAGAGAGAGAGAGCACAAACAGGGGGAGTGGCAGGTGAGCAGAGAGCCAGGACCCCGGAATCATGACCTGAGCCGAAGGCAGACACTTAACCAACTGAACCACCCAGGCGCCCCTGACCTCTCTCTTTTTTTATAAAAATGATTTTATTTTTAAGTAATCTCTACACCCAACATGGGGCTTGAACTCAAACCCCGAGATCAAGAGTTGCATGCTCTTCTGACTGAGACAGCCAGGCGCCCCTCTTTTCTAAAACTTTATAATAAGCCCTGACGTCTCCCCATGCCTCTATTTCCAAGCCCCTGCTGTTCTTCAGAAATATCCTGGCTATCCCTGGCTCTTCGCTTTTCCATATACATTTTAGAATCACCTTATTATAGTTCTATGGAAAAATTCCTGTAGATTCTGATCAGAATTGCTTTGAATCTACAGATCAATTTGGGGGAAGCAGATTTTTTTTCCCCTCCTCAAACAGCAGAAATTTATTTTCTCACAGTTCTGGAGGCCAGAAGTTTGAGATCAGGGTGCCAGCATCATAGGGTTCTGGTGAGAGCCCGCGTCCTGGCTTGCAGACAGCTGCCTTCTTGCTGTGTCCTCACATGGCAGAGAAAGAGCGAAAGCAGACATCTTTAGAATATTAAACCTTCCTATCACAAAATGCTATAACTTCAGGAAAATACTGGTAAATGTTTAATGACCAGTTCTCCGGGGGGTGGGGGGAACACATTCATACACATGAATACGTACATTTATTATAAATTTTAATGATATAAAGGATATGTAGCACACAATTTAGAAAAAAACAACAAAATATGCAATTCTCTTTATCGTACTCTGTATTGTCCATATAGTACTGATTTTCACAGAACGCTTTCACTGGTTTTTGCTGAACACTTGTATCTGCTGCCATAGGATGGTTTGCAATTGATGAGTAAATATAGTTCTCAATTTAAATGCAGGTTCATTTTGTTTTGTTTTGTTTTCATTAATGAGTAAGATGAAAGCCACACATGATTTCCATTGTGTACCCTTCTTTTTCTTCTTTTTTTTTTTAAAAAAACAACCTTTTACTTTTTATTTTTTTAAGATTTTTTTCACAGAGACACAGCGAGAGCAGGAACACAAGCAGGGGGAGTAGGAGAGGGAGAAGCAGGCTTCCTGCCACTGAGCAGGGAGCCCCATGCGGGTCTCCATCCCAGGATCCTGGGATCATGACCTGAGCCGAAGGCAGATGCTTAATGACTGAGCCACCCAGGCGCCCCCAAAAAACAACCTTTAAAAATGCAGAATCAGGGGCGCCTGGGTGGCTCAGTTGGTTGAGCGACTGCCTTCGGCTCAGGTCATGATTCTGGAGTCCTGGGATTGAGTCCCGCATCGGGCTCCCTGCTTGGCAGGGGGTCTGCTTCTCCCTCTGACCCTCCTCCCTCTCATGCTCTCTGTCTCTCATTCTCTCTCTCACAAATAAATAAAATCTTAAAAAAAAAAAAAATGCAGAATCAGGGCGCCTGGGTGGCTCAGTTGGTTAAGCAACTGCCTTCGGCTCAGGTCATGATCCTGGAGTCCCGGGATCGGCAGGGAGTCTGCTTCTCCCTCTGACCCTCCCCCCTCTCATGTGCTCTCTCTCTTTCTCTCTCTTTCAAATAAATAAATAAAATCTTAAAAAAAAAAATGCAGAATCACTCTTAGGCCACTCAAAGACAAGCTTTGGTTCAATTTGACTCACTGGCCCAAACTGACTGACCCTTGGTCTATATCCTTGAGATCGTTTATATCTATTGTATCTGACTGGTGAAAATATTATACAATGGTATATTACTGTGCCTCTCTTCCCAACTTTGAGTTCAGTGACATCACATGGGTGGCTAGAAATTGGGCAGTGTTTACACTGCCTGAATTGGCAAACACTGAAAACCAAGGCTTGATTATTTGTTGTCTAGACTAAAAGGTGATGCAGTTAATGTTGATAATGCAGCTCAAACCTAAAATGCGTAACCATCCCATTATGAGTAGCATAAAGAATTGAGGGAAAAGAATCTTCATTAAAGAAATCACTCATATTATTTTAACGAACAAGGAAATTTGCAGCATACACCTTCCGATACTGGGACCCTCACTTCCCAGGGCAGGGTGGCCATGCTTGGCAGCAGGGATAGGCACGTGACCGCCTTCTGGCCAACCAGAGTTGTGGGGCCAGTGATGGTCACGTGATCCGACTCAGGCCAATCAGAGTGAATTCTGAGGCATTTGCTCAAACTCTGGGGCCATGCATGCTCTGTTTCTGCTGGGTTGCTAAGCTGCTGGGGCCACCGCAGGGAGAAAACCAGTCTGAGTGTGAAGCCGACAGAAGAGGGCAGGGCCAAGACTTGGAGGGAGTCCTGATGTCTTTGCTGGAACACCCACATCCCATGGGACTGCAGAGAATTTCCCTGGATTTTCCGTTAAGCGAACCAATACATGCTTACACTCTTTCACTGAAGCCTGTCTGAGTTGGGCTATTTGATTCTTTTTTTTTTTTTTTAAAGATTTTATTTATTTATTTATTTGAGAGAGAGAATGAGAGAGAGAGAGCATGAGAGAGGGGAGGGGCAGAGGGAGAAGCAGACCCCCCGCTGAGCAGGGAGCCTGACGTGGGACTCGATCCCGGGACTCCAGGATCATGACCTGAGCCGAAGGCAGTCGCTTAACCAACTGAGCCACCCAGGCGCCCCGCTATTTGATTCTTGTAACGGAGTCTTTGAATGGCCCGTTCCAGACCCTGAGCTGCAGTTCCAGTCTGGAAGGTATAGACAAGCTAGACCAAGAGAGATGCATAAGGGACCAGGCATCGGGAGATCAGTGTCCTATACCGGATTTACCCCCTTTTGAGGGCCTGCTCTTGGGACCTCCATTTCCCCATCTGGTGTCTATTCTCAAAGGTGCGCAGAGATAGGCAGAGGTAAATAGAAGTTTCTTGGCCAGGGGCGCCTGGGTGGCTCAGTCGTTGGGCGTCTGCCTTTGGCTCAGGTCATGATCCCAGAATTCTGGGATCGAGTCCCACATCGGGCTTCCTGCTCGGCAGGGCAGGAAGCCTGCTTCTCCCTCTCCCACTCCCCCTGCTTGTGTTCCCTCTCTTGCTGTGTCTCTCTCTGTCAAATAAATAAAAAATCTTAAAAAAAAAAAAAAAGTTTCTTGGCCAAAGTGCTCACAGTAATTTTCCTTCCGTCAGGGCATCTGCATTCAACAGAGAGAGCTCCTGGTGGCCGATCGATCGTAGAAGTCATCCTGTAATGGCTCACATCAACAAATGCTTTCTCTCCCACAACTTCCTGGTGTGATACAGAAGTTTGTTGTGACTACTAACCGATGCCGTGGGAAGGCTAAGGGGAAAGAGCACGGGGCACGTAGTAAGCCAACCCTGGGTTTTATTTCTGGTTTATGCCACTTACCACCTATGTTGGACAGGATGTTGGACAAGATATTTAGCTTCTCCGAGCCTCAGTTTATTCATCCATCAAATGGGACTTTGAAGATTAATAACAATGCCCAGCATATAGGAGGTGCTCACTAAATGGTAGATGGTATTATGAGAAAGATGTGTGGCTTTCCACCAGATTAGCATGGGTTTTAAAGTTTGACTGTATCAAAGGCTCACCTGCTGCTTTGAAAGACCAAAGAGCCTCTAGACGTACCTACAGGATTCTGATTTTTTTTTTTTTTTGGACAAGCGAATGAGTTCATGCATTTCTTCTGAAATTAAAAACAATTAGTTGTGAAATAAAACTGAGACATACACAGGTCACAAGGTGGATAAATACTCAAGAAGCTTCCGACTCCTGGCCTGATGCTATCTTGAGAGCATCTCTCTAAAGGGCAATCATGTTTGGCTCCAGCCCAACCTTGCAATTTTTCAGGATGAATCGGAAACTGAGTTTTTTATGTAAAATATCCAGGTTTTTATTTTTATTTTTATTTTTTTAAAAAATTTTATTTATTTATTTGAGAGAGAGTGAGAGAGAGAGAGAGCACAAGAGGGGGGAGCGGGAGAGGGAGAAGCAGGCTCCCCGCCGAGGAGGGAGCCCGATGCGGGACTCGATCCCGGGACTCCAGGATCATGACCTGAGCCGAAGGCAGTCGCTTAACCAACTGAGCCACCCAGGCGCCCAATATCCAGGTTTTTAAAAGATCATGTGGAAACTCAAGAGCATTATGCTAACTGAAATAGCCAGACACAAATAGACAAATACTGTATGATTCTACTTACATGAAGTACCTTGAGTAGGCAACTTCACAGAGACATGAAACAGAATAGAGGGGGCTTAGAGGAAGAGGGGGATGGGGAGTTATTGTTTGATGGGTAACATGTTTCTGTTTGGGAAGATGAAAAAGTTCTGGATATGGATGCACAGCATTATGAATATTCTCAATGCCACTGAATTGCACACTTAAAAATGGCTAAAATGGGGGCACCTGGGTGGCACAGTTGGTTAAGTGTCTGCCTTCTGCTCAGGTCATGATCCCTGGATAGAGCCCTGAACCCCTAGGGTCCTAGGATAGAGCCCTGCATCAGGCTCCCTGCTCAGCGGGGAGTCTCCTTCTCCCTCTCCCTCTCCCCCACCTCCCACTTGTGCACACGCTCTCTCTCAAATAAATAAATAAAATCTTTTAAAAATGGTTAAAATGATTAATTCTATGTTATGTAGATTTTACTACAGTAAAAATAAATTGTATTAAAATAAAAGGGAGCGGGGAAAAAAATGTGTGGACCAAACAGAAGTCAGAAGACCAGATTTGGCCAGTTTGCAACTCCTGGTTGGTGTATCCCTATTTGGAATGCTAACTCTGGCCCGTTTCCCTTTCACCTACCCAAATTCTGCTCATCCTTCAAGGACTGGCCCAAATGTCACCCCTTTTCATTCCCCAAGGCTGAAGGTCCAGCGACATTGAGGCCACTCTGCTGCATGGCCGGGGCGAGCTCCTCGAGAGCCACATTCCCCAAGCTGCCACCCCTTCTATCCCATTTTCTTGTCTTCTGGTCCACTTTAGCCCTTTTTATTACTTCGCTGGCCATGTAGGCCTCTGAGATTTCACCCTCCACAGACTGTCCGGTCCCTGAGGACAATGATAAGATCTGTTTTCCCGTGTTCTCACACAATTCAGTGCCGTAGCATTATGGTGTGACTGCTCCTTGCCAGACTTGGGGCCAGGGGCCTGGCTACAGAGAGGAGAGACCTAAGGAGCCCCAGTCTTACTTCCTTTGGGGCAGAACTTTGTTGTTTGTTGGTTTAATCCAGGGTGTGTCATCCTGGGCACCACTGACATTTTGACCCTTGTGGTGGGGGGCTGTCCTGTGTGTTGGAGGGTGTTTGGCACATCCATGGTCTTCACCAGTAGTAGTTGTGACAACCAAAAATATTTCCAGATATTTCCAAATGTCCCCTGGGCGCCAAAAAGAAACCCCAGTTGAGAACTGGTTTCATTCACAGATTCGTTTACCTACTAAGCGCTTTCTTCAAATGAAGATCCAAGACAAGGGTGGGGGGGATCATAGGCAGGTTGAAAGCTGGATACATTTTTAAAAAATTAACATAATTTAGCTATGGTTACCCAGAATTCTAAGCGTTCTTCCTCCCAGTGTTAGATCCCAGCTCTTCTGCTCAAATCTGGAAGTCTGAGTGCCGTCTAGTTTAAAAAGGGATTGACTTCCCTTACTGGGTGTTTGCTGTCACCTGGTGGTAGTTTTGTTCATTGCAAGCTGGAGGGAGTTCCAATCCAGTTTCACCAAACACCAGCACATCCAAAGGTTAAGACAATTTGACTCGCTTTTCTCAGATGCTAGAAAGCAGTTCTAAGTTCACAGCTGAGCCAGGCCCTTCAGAAAGTAGTTTGGAGTTACCAGGAGATGGTCCAAGCAGCAACCTGCCAATTTCCTACGGCCTTGGTTTGAACTTGGGGTGCATTGACTTTGCCCCCACTTTTCCTACTAGTAAAGGTCCTGTCTGGCATGTGTTTATAATTTATTATTACGTGCATTCGAATTCATTCTGTGAAAGTCTTTTTCAGAATTTCGTAGTACACGTGCAGATAATTAGACATATTGAGGATGTCATAAAAAGGGGGCATCTTGTATTAAAGCAGGGTTTTCCAAATTCGTCTGAAATTAGAAACTAAGTAGGTCTCGAGTAGGGCCCTCTGGTGACTGTTAGCAGCAAGCAGGTCTGGAAACTTCAGTGTCACGGGTGTCAGAGCTTTTGCTCTGGTGACTCAGCCTGCTGCCTCTCCTCGAGGATGGGGAATACCCCTGAGACTCAGTCTTCAGGTCTGTGCTACCTGCTGTCCATCTGGGCCCAGATAAAATGGTTATTCGGGGCTCAGGCCTGGGCAAAAGCCAAGTTCCACCACTGTTATTAGGGATGATATTTAATAGCAATAAGAGCAAAGTTTCAACAGACTTAGGGAATTCAAGAGAGTGAGACTTGGGTCTGTTTTTAGCACAGCAACCAGACTCATTCTGGTACGACACGTCACTGCTCTGTCCCAACCCCCCTAATGATTTGGCATTTCTCTTAGAGTAAAAGCCAAAGTCCTCACATGGGCTCACAAGGCCTTAGGTGACTCTTTCCCATCAGCCCATCAGCTCCATTCGCCCAGTCCTGTTCTACATGTGCATCATGAATGTTCTGTCTCAGGGCCTTTGCACCTCCTGTCCCCCTGTGCCTGGGATGCTCTGTCAGACTGACTCCCCACCCCATCTTCTTCAAGTTTTCTCTCAGCCCCCTCCCCCTCGGAAACCCTCCCCATCCCCTGGCCCAGCTTTATGTTTGAGCACCTGTTGTCTCATCTCTCATATATTTTTTTTTTGACACTTTATCTATCTCCCCATAACAGAGGGCAGGGACTTCTTTTAATGGAAAAATTCTTGCAGACTGCAGGCCTTTATTGACATGGTGTGTGCATCAGCAATAAGGCAGACAAGGCAGACTTGCAAATGAAAGATCTCTCTCTTTGGAAATAGGGACATTATTTGAAGGAAACCATTTATAAGCCATTATATAGTTATTGTAAAAGATGTCTTGTAAAAATGGTCAGTCTTTTATACATAGTCCATGAAGCAATATGATAATCTCACATCTTGGTTTCATAGGCTTAGATGAGATCTGACCTATACTTCCCCTGCTCAGTACCTTGAGGGTTTATTCTGTCCAAGAAGAAATGGAACAGGGCAGAACAGTTGGGTGGACAGTTGCCCTGGATTTGAGAATACCCACATTGGAGAACGAGTACCAAGAAATGAACCGTGATTGCTGGGCTGGTTCTAACAAAAACGAGTTTAATCCCGGATGCCTCTAGGGCCTGAGGTTCTAGGGTCAGTGTTGGATGCGGTCTCTGAAGGCCTGGTGTCAAGCTCTGTCTCTGTCACTCCTAGGCATGTCACTGTGGGCCAACCCAGTGCCCAGCACATAGTAGGTGCTCCGTGAGAAGGAAGCTGGAGTTGGCGATGCACTCTTGGAGGCACTGGAGGTGAGAAGGGTAGTTAGAAGACCCTGGGGACTCACAGGGAGTCCCAGGTGAGGCGGGGGGAAACGGTGAACGTGAACCTGTTCTGGGAAGAAGAGGCTGGAAACCGGGAAGTCCTGATGGGGCCTGAGAGAATGCACTGGGTACAACCAGGAGGAGAGGGCTGGGCGAAGGGGACCGTATCTTGGGGTGATAACGATGTTTTAATTTCTTTTTTCTCCCCTCTTTCCTCCCTTCACCTTGATTCCTGAAGTCATATATTTCCTAGTGGTAGAAAATTTGTAAATTATAGAAAAGAACTAAGAAAATCTCACACCCAGAGATGGCCCTTGCTAACATTTGAGTGCCTATCCATGTAGTCTATCTTTGACATTATTATTTTTTTTAAGATTTTATTTATTTATTTGAGAGAGAGAATGAGATAGAGAGAGCATGAGAGGGAGGAAGGTCAGAGGGAGAAGCAGACTCCCTGCTGAGCGACATTATTAATTTTTGATTATACATAATACATGGATATATTCTTCTTGTACAAAATTAAGGCATTACAGATAGGTCTCGTGTCCCCTTAGACAGGCAGCCCCACTCCTGATCCCTTCCCTCCAGGTCTTGCCTCCCAGATGACCACTCCATCAGGGTAATAAATGTCATTCCAGACAGTTCTCTATGTGCATGGAGATGTAGAGACCTATTTTTAGTTGGAAATATACTTTATATTGCAAATTCAGCTTTGTGGCTGCATTTTTTTTTTATTTGACATATGAGTACTTTTTCTATATACTTCTATATGTCCTTGAAGAGAATATATATTGTTTGAACTGTATTGCTCATATTGATGTGCAACTTGCATGATTTAATGATTTAGGGCAAAGGGTTGAGAGTGGAGGCTCTGGAAGTTGATTACATACATTTGAATCTTGTTTCTACCAATTATTAGCTGTGTGAGCTTGGGTGGGTTACTTAACCTCTCTGTGCTTTACTGCCTCCTCTGTGAAAGAAAGCTTTTAGTAGTTAGTATCTCACTTCCTCAAAGAGTTGTTTTGAGGGCAAATGGGATCATACATATCAACTATTAAAAACAGTCCCTGCCATGTGGGACGCTACAAATAAATGTTAGATCTGATAAATTTGTTAATACCTCTGGGACCATCTCATTCTTAAGTGGTAAAATAGCATAATGGCTAAGAGCATGGACTCTGCCACCTGGGCTCAAACCCCAGGATCACCCGTGGGCCAATAAACTTTGGGCGAGTTTCTTAATTTTTCTATTCTTTAATCTATAAAATGGCTTAGTTAAAATCCAAACATTATGGAGTGAGATCAATGTGCCTAAGTATTTAGAAGGTACCTGCCCTTATGTGTCAGCTAGTAAGTTTCTTTTTGTCTGCTACCTAATATTTCAAATAATTATGATAGTAGTTTAAAAAGCCATTTTTCTATTAATGGACACTTAGTCCATTTACCCACCTCCTCTCTCATGCTTGTTTCTCTGCCCAGAAGACGAATTGCTGGAGGGACGCCTGGGTGGTTAAGTCTCTGTCTTCAGCTTGGGTCATGATCCCGGGGTCCTGGGATCGAGCCCTGCATCAGGCTCCCTGCTCAGTGGAGAGCCTGCTTCTCCCTCTGCCACTCCCCCTGCTTGTGTTCGCTCGCTCTCTCTCTGTCCAATGAATAAATAAAATCTTTTTTAAAAAGAGGAATTGCTGGGTCACTGGGAATGTACATTTCAATTTCTTAATTGAAAAAAAATTTTTTAATGCATATAGATTTATTACTTTAAATAGTTGGAATAGTAGTGTCAGCCAGTTTTTTCACTTAACTATATGGTGTGAATAATTTCCAAATATCATCGAATATTTGAAGCATTTTCTTCATCCATCTTTTTATAGCCATTATAGAAAATTGTAAACATACAAAAAGTAGAGAGGATGGTAAAATGAACCTCCAAGTACCCATCCCCCAGCTTCAATAAATGTCAACATTTTGCCGTACTCTGTACAGCACTGTTAATAATGGCTTAATATGCATAATAAGCTTGTGTTGTCATTTATAAGCCCATTCCTTATTGTTGGAAAATTAAGACTTTATTTTGTCACTATGATAATATGATTTAAATGTCTCACATTTAGGGGCGCCTGGGTGGCTCTGTCGGTTAAGCATCTGACTTGGGCTCAAGTCATGATCCCGGGGTCCTGGGATTGAGTCCCACGTCAGGCTCCCTACTCAGCGGGGAGCCTGCTTCTCCTTCTCCCTCTATCCCTCCCCCTGCTTGTGCTCTGTCTCTCTCCCTCTCTCTCAAATAAATAGATAAAATATTTTCTTAAAAAAAGTCTCACATTTAGTGATAGAGTACAGGAATGTTTTGCCATTCTGTTTTTGGATATTGCCCCTCTCCCTGCTTAGCCTAGCGCTAATCTTCTGCCCACCGGTTTCTCAGAGGCAGAGCTGGAGACAAGGATTCTGTGCACGTGACTTCTTGAAGGACAGAGGGAAGCAGAACAGGGAAGGGAAGGGCTGAGCAAGCCTGTGTAATCAGGGACCCTTGAGCGTAGCCTGACCTTTCACACCCGGGTGCTCTGGAGTAAAACTCATACCACTGATTTGTCCTGCTATGGGCAGAGAGGTGAGCTTTTGCTCCCTCACATCTGCCAGACCCTGGCTGCCCAAGGAGTGGGATATAACCTGCCAGGCATCTTAGGGGGGAGGCAGAGGTCATAGGGTCATGTAGGGGAGGGTGACAGCCTGTGTGGGGGTTTGGAACGCCCTAACACCCACATCCTGCATCCCGAGACCCTTGTTGACACTTATTGATGAGTGAGGTTTCATAAGAAGCATCTGTGAGGTTAAAGCCAATCTTCAGAGCTCTTGGATTAAACTGGAAGATTTGGGGTTGGAGAGGCGGGAGGCAGGAAATGAATCTCTCCTCTTTTCATATCTGGCTGCAAAGCCCACAAACGCCCAAGCTCAGGCTGCAGCTAGATATGGAACGAGATGAAAGATTGGGCCACATGATGGCTCAAATGGAATTTAAGACATAAACAAAAAAAATCAGTCAAAGAGCTGCAGGAGGCTGCGGGGGGTGGGGGGCAGAGCGGGAGGCAGAGGGAAGATTATCCTAAGCTTTGGCAGATTTATGGGCCTTTGGAAAAAGCTGGCAGGGGGCAAAGGAGCCTCTGAGAGGGATGGATAGTGAGGTTCTGGGATGAAGCTACTATTTGTCAGGAAGATAGGTACACATAGGAAGGCAGCATGGGACTCTCCTGGCTGCCTCACAAAGTTCAGGTTCGATATGCAGGTTAGGGTAGGCTCTTAAGGGATTAAATATCCTCAGTTTTAGAAGACTGGGGTCTGGCCTTCTGAAGGACACTGGCCTGCTGTCCCTCCTGCTGCAAGAGACCCAGGATGGAGAGGGCAGCAGATACCGCCACTCATATCCTGAGTTGCATCATACCCGCACGTTTCATTTGATTGAGAAGTGGACCGTAAGAATCAAAATCTTTAAAAAATCTGGGACTCCAGGAGCATAGGACCAGTGTGCCTGCATGGCTTCAATGGGACTATCTCAGTAATGGCTGCCCCCTTTAAAGTGTGCATGCCACAGTCTCCACTACTCCCTAGTGCCTCACATCTGCCTGCTTCACTCATTTACAAGGTGTGGGTGGCCCTGCAGGGGGTTGGGGTTTCCCATTCATGATGGCTTCCAGAAGTCTCATCTCAACTCATCTTTTTTTCTTCTCAATCATCGTTTGAGGCTCCATTCCCTACCTCTGGCTATAGCAATTTGTGTGACATCCAGGAAAGCAATGATGGGTGGAGGAACAAGACCAGCATAGAAGGTAAGGATATGAGTCCTGGAACCAGACTTTCTGGGTTCAAATCCTGCATCCAGTACTATAGTGAGCTTGGAAAGTTGCTAAGACTCCCTCCTCCATTCTGGGGTCTCAGTTGTCTTATCTAAAAAATGGGAATAATGAAATGAATAAATACATTTAAAGCTTTTAGTAATGATAAAGGGCTCCATAAATGTTAGATACTACTGTGATTGCTAGTCCCGGACACTGACGTCACTGTGCCTCCAGCCACGCAAGGCCACTCGAAGGACTGTGCTTTCACGGGCCATCTGTTAACAGCTGCTTTAGGCAGGCCACAAAGATGCTCTCCCAGCCATGCGCAGCACTGACCGTGGGCCTCCACGAAGGGGCCCTGCCTGTTCCCCCAAAGCCCCAGCAGGAGGTACCAGAGTCCCAAGCATGCTTGTGGCACTTCCACGGGAGGGACCCCCGCCAGGGCACTTTGTGCGGTGGGCCCAGGCCCCTCCCCCAACGTGTCCTGCCACCACTCTGTTGTCCTTTGGATCTCAGGAAGCCACTCCTTTCAGAGCCACACGTCCCTCCCCAGTTCCAACAATCACATCTGTCCTGTCCACCTGCACTAGGATACCCTCAGGTGGAGAATTGATACCACAGCCAATTCCTAGGCCAGGAAATGTCAATTCCCTGAAGCCCATGAATCAGAATCTCTGAGGTCAGGGATGGCAATTCATACACACACACACACACACACACACACACACACACGGAGTTTTTGAGATAAAATTACATTCACGTTCTGCCAAAGGCACAAATCTTAACTGTGCCGCCTGATGAATTTTGCCAAACGTACATCCCCGTGTATCCCATACCTCAGTCAAGCAAGACAGAACATGGCCATCCCCCAGCGGTTCCTGTCTTCCCCCTCGTAAGACACTGCCCTCCCCCACCCACTGTCCCGATTTCTATCCCCTGTTGGTTTTGTCTGCTTATGAGCTTCAAGTAGATGACATCGTATACTATGTACTTCTTCTGGCTTCTTTTTCTCAGCCCAGTGTTTGAAATTCATCCATATTGTTGCACGTATCACTGGTTGGTTCCTTTTTATTTCTGAGTACCATTCGACTATGTGCATGCACCACCATTTCCTTGTCTGTTCTTTGATAAACACTTGTTTCCAGTTCGGGGCGGTTATGAAGAAAGCTGCTATGAGCATTCTTGTTCAAGGCGTTGTGTGGACACATGCTTGCATCTCTGCCGGCTAGAAATCTAGCAGTGGGATTGCTGGGCCTTTGGTCGAGTCTGACAAACTGGTTTCCAAAGTGGTTGTAGCGTTTTGTACTCTCACCAGCCAAATATGAGAGTTCCAGTTGCTTCCCATTCTTGCCAGCCCTGGGTGTTGTCAGGCTTTTAAATTGTAGCCATTCTAGTGGGTGTGAAGTAGTATCTCATTGTGGTTTTAATTTAGAGGTCTCTGATGACTGAGGAGGTTGTCTGGTTGTTTTTTAATGTGTTTACTGGTATGTCATAAAGTGCCTATATAAGTCTTTGGACCATTTTTAAAAATGAGTTTGTCTTTTTTATTGTTAGCTTGCAGAAGTTCTTTATTTATTCTGGATATATGTCCTCTGCCATATATATGTATTAGAAAAATGTCCTTTCGGTCTGTGACTCGCCTTTTCATTTTCTTAATGGTGTCCTTTTGATACTCAGAAATTTTAATTGTTGGTGAAAACCAGTTGGTTGTCTTGTTCCTTTTGATTAGGGCTAGTTTTCTGTCTAAGAGTCATTGCCTATTGACCATATTTTTACCAGATAATGGGTGCATTGTCGTGTATTTTTCCCCTGCAAGCACCATTCCTCAATACATGCATACACACACACACAGACCTGCCACATGGAACAAGGAACCCAGAACTTAAGTATCTATGACATGATGGGTCAGAGACAATGGTTTTTCCCCCCCAAATCCATATCCTCTTCTTTTTAGTAATAAGGATTCAATTATCTGGGACACGTGCCTCCACTTAAGACATTTCCCAACCAGGGGTAGCCGATGTGACTAAGTTTTGTCCAATGACTAGTAAATGGAAGTGGATATAAAATTTCAGAGGGGTGCCTGGGTGGCACAGTTGGTTAAGTGTCCAACTCTTGATTTTGGCTCAGGTCATGATCTCAGGGTCCTGGGATTAAGCCCTGCATCGAGCTCCGTGCTCTGCGGGGGTCTGCTTGAGAATTCTCTCCCTCTCCCTCTGTCCTTCCTTCCTCTCTCTCCTTCCTTCTCTCTCTCTCTCTCAAATAAATAAATAAATCTTTAAAAAAACTTCAGAAATGTATTCTTAAAAGCGATGAAATGCCCCTTCAGGTTTCTGTCCTCCTTCCTGCTGGCTGGAACCTGGGCATGAGCTGGAGCTTAAGCAACCATTTTGGGCAGTGAGGCAGGATGCTAAGGATGCTGGAGCCAGAATGTAGAAGGAGCCTGGGTCGTTGATGATTTAAGAGCCACCATCTTATCTGCATGACCTCTCTTCAGACTTCTCTTATGTGACAGAGAAATGATGTCTCATCTTGCTCAAGCCAATAGGTGCTAGTGTTGTTATCATTATTATTTTTGGTTTTTTTTATGCAGTTGAATCAAATACTAACACTTGGCTGCTTTCCTGGTTGGGAGAGGAGGAAAGTCAACTTTTCATTCTTTGGTTAGTGGATGTGACCAAAAAAAAAGGCAACACAAAGCCAAACCAAAACCAAAACCAAACACCAAGTAGCTTCTCTGGAACATTCCTATAGCCTTTGCAAGTTTCCTCTTGGAGTCTCATTGCACCCTGCCAGGTGGGTTGGATCCGGATGAGCATTACTGACTCCCCCTGACACATGACGGGGGCTGAGATTCAGAAGGCAAAATGTCTTGCCCCCTGTCCCAAACAGGCCACAGGTAGAATTTGGGTCCCCTGACTTTTTCCCCAGGGCATCACAAGAATACCTGGGAACAATAATGGTGCAATAAGGCCTGTAAATGAAGTGTCTCAGAGGGTAAAGGTGAAACCCTGCTCCCCCATTCACAGTGGGGTGTGCCAGGGCCAGGACTGGGGAGAGGCAAGGAGGTGCCTGCCTGCTGTCCCCACATTGGCATGACCCCCATTGCCTCTCTAGCCTCACTTGAGACCCTGCTGTGGGGTGCGCTGCTCGACTTCTCTCTAAACAGCAGACCCTCACGGCCGAAAATTAGTTCTAAAAAGAAAATGGTATCGTGGCAAGACCCAGGGCTGCAGCATTAGACTAGCCTGGGTTCAAATCCTTTTTTGGTTCCTTATTTATGTGACCTTGGGCAACTTCTTCCACTCAGCCTCCTTTCCTCCTCTGAAACATGGGATGCTTTGAAATGGTTCTTGGCAGGATTAAATTAAACAGCATAAATAAAGTTTTTGGCATATGGAGTTCCTTTCCCTTAACTTTCCCTTTATTATAATAGGGTTCTCCAGTGTTCCTTGTCCCTGAGAAGTGAGAAACTGTTAATTCAATATATTCTAATTATGCACCCTTCTGGGTGTAAAGTATGGTGCTAAGATTATTCACTAGCTGGAGATAAAGCAAACCCGATCCAGCAATCCAGGAAGGAGCAGCTCTGGTTGCTCAAACACCCATGCTCCCGGCTTGCTGAATGGAAGGCAGGGAGCAAAGAGTCTTCTTTGCCAAAATAAATGGCAATAGATCCTCCCTAAATGTTGCCAGCTGGTGAAATGCACCAATGGGCTAAGTCAAGCCCATTCACACTCACAACACAGAAATTATTCCTGTTCTCAGGTTCTTTTCTTTCTTTCATTCATTTGACACATTTATTAAGTGCTCATTCTGTACAAGGCCTTGCATTGAAATGAACATATTTTAATTTTATTTGCAGTAATACATTTCAGGAAAAAAAAAAACAACCCAGAGAAGTTGCTTCTTGCCAGGATAGATATTACTAAAACACCAAAGAAATTGACAATTTTAAAAATCAGGACCAGGGCATTTGGGTGGCTCAGTTGGTTAAGTGTCCAACTCTTGATTTCTGCTCAGGTCATGATCTCAGGATTGTGGAATCAAGCCCCCTGTTGGGCTCCATGCTCCACGGAGTCTGCTTGAGATTCTCTCACCCTTTCCCTCTGTTCCTCCTCCCAGTCCTGCTCTCTCTCTCTCTCTCTCTCAAATAAATAAATAAAATCTTAAAAAAATAACTAAAAATAAAAATCTGGACCATATTGGATAACAACTCTCCCTTTCAGATCTTCCAGTTTAAGCATGAAACTAAAGACCAGACTTCTCCTAATACAAAATCAAATGCATCACAAAAATGAAATTTCTGTGAAGATGCTTATGGATCAAAAAAGCAAACATATTTTTCCAGGAAAAAAATTATTAGCCAGATGGATAAATAAAGCTTTGTTTTCACCCGAGTGCCTTCTTTCTTGACTTTTTAAGGATGATTTTTAATCTTCTAGTCTAAAATGAGACATCTAAGACAGCCATCAGCCAGGGGCTGCAGCTGGCTGAGTATGCATATGATGGTTTTCAAAAAGGTAAACTCTGGCGTT
Source organism: Mirounga leonina (assembly GCF_011800145.1). Lineage (NCBI taxonomy): Eukaryota > Metazoa > Chordata > Mammalia > Carnivora > Phocidae > Mirounga > Mirounga leonina. The sequence goes on along the minus strand of NW_023270469.1, from coordinate 27,367,133 downwards.
GGTTCACTGAAGTCTGAGCTCTGCCGGGTGGCCAGGATTTAGCAGTCTTATCTCTCAGGGCAAGGTTTGGCCACACCGTAGTTTCAGGAAATGCCTCCAGTGTCCAAGAATGTTACAGCACCGCTGAAGTGGCTGACCACCAAGACCACATATACAAGCTGGCCCTGCCATACTATGCCACACACGCCACTGTCAGCCCCCATTCGGGTCAGATGCTGGGGATGCCAACTCTATTTGAGAGATTCAGGCTCTGCCTTCAAGCATAGTTGATAACGTGGTGGGGGCCGGGTGCCTGGAGCCTTCATTTTGAGAGTCCCCTGGCAGGTAGGTCATGTGGGATCCTTCTCAATGAACATTATCCACCGGAGCCCCCTGGTGGACACAAAGCTGCCGGTGTCCTGCAGGGATTCAATTCTGGGGAAAGTTTGGGACAATTGCAATGTCCTGGTATGCCCGCCACCGAGCTAGGTATGCAGCTTTGTGTCCTGGTGCGTCAGGGAGCCTCTACTCAGTTCTAGAGTATTGTGGCAATGGGCCTCACCAGAAATAAGAACAGTTAACACTTACGGAGCACCTACTATGTGCAAGACTCTGCTCTAAACCTTTAACATGTATTAACTACTTTAAGCCTTAGAACAACCCTTCATGGTAGATTATTATTCTCCCCGCAAGAATACCCACAATGCGAAACAGGTAATCCCCCCAAAATAAGCTGCGGTGTCCTTGGGGAGGGAGAACGAGTGGTGGAAAACCCCAAAACCACCCACGTCCACTATTGTTCACCACGTTTGTTTGCTGATCTTAATTTTCTCCTGAGTTTGCAGGGAAGGATGAAGTCCTCTGCTTTCTAAGAGTGGTAATAGCTAGAAGTCTGCTTCTGTTTCCTACTTTCATTCTTGGAGACACTTTTCTTTTGTCATTTAAGTCCCCCCCCAGCTGCAAACACATCTAATAATCAACCACAACAGAGCCCCTGACAGATGGGCTGTGAAACAGATGGCTGCGTTGAAAGGCAGCAATCGAAAACGGAGGGTAATTTGAACCAATCAAGAAGATGGGGTCTCTTGGAGGCAAAGTTTCTGCGGAAACTGAAACCATATCCCTCAAACTCCTTTGGTACTATTTTTCACCCGCAGATGAGCCTTCCTGGGGGTGGATCCAACTTTTTTTTTTTTTTAAACATCTGGAATGTTGAAAAGGAAGAGAGAGAAGCCCTGGGGCCTTGTCAATCAAATTCACTTTTCTTTTGGCAAATGCAGCATCAGTGACAAATTGCACAATTTGACATAAACAAAGTTGATAGATGTCGGCAAAGCTGTTTTAAAACAGCAGAAATGCAGAGATGTGTAGGATGGGGTTTTTCTCACTCAACAATCAGTATGTTTAATAACAAATAAAACAACCAGATTTTAATAAATCCTACCACCTTCACGACGTCATCTGATAGTTAGCTGCTGCTAGTTAATGAGAATGTGGTATTGATTCTGATCCCAATCCACTGGATAGGTCTTATTGTTATAGTTCATGAGGGCTTCTAAGCTCACCTCTGAGGCCTTCTTGGACTAGGAAACACTGGCCTTGACATCCCAAGACTAGAGAGTATAGGCCCTGGTCTGCCACTATTTCCCTATGTAACCTTGGGTAAGTCATTTAATCCTCCTGGAGTTTAGGTTCCCCACAGAATACATGATGATGATCAGCCCTGCTCTGCTCAACACAAGGTTCAAGTGCAATATTAGATGTGAATCACTTTTTCTTTAATTTGAAGTGTATTGATCTTTTTATTGAGAAATAATTTCATCTAGTAAAGTGCACAAATCTTAAAAACTCATCTGCAGTGCATAGTGAGAAGCTTCCCTTATAAGCTTTTAATGACCTGTAAAGAATATTGCTGATCACTCAGCCACAGTTCCAGAAGCTTTATGTAATCTGCTGCCACCCACTAAGAACCCATCTCTGGCAATGAAGTTCAGGATAGGGGGCAATCATGGCGCTGGATTTTGTCTGTCATTTAAGAAATTTTTCTTGCTTTCCTTCCCAGCACCACATGCTGGGGATTGTGGGGAAGATCAAAGAAATAAAACAAGGTTCCAGACTGCAAACAGTTGGAGGAGGGGAAGTGTTATGAATTCTGGATAGCAAAACATTTAACATTCCGCAGCGCAGAGAATATTTCACTTTATTTCTTACTTTTTTTATTGTAGCGTAATGAATAATATATGTGTGGTAAAGTGCACAAATCTTAAATGTGCAGCTCAATGAATTTTTAAAAAGTGAACACATCCAGGCACTCAGCACCCAGATTAAGAAACAGAACATCAGGGCGCCTGGGTGGCTCAGTTGGTTAAGCGACTGCCTTCGGCTCAGGTCATGATCCTGGAGTCCCGGGATCGAGTCCCGCATCGGGCTCCCTGCTCAGCGGGGAGTCTGCTTCTCCCTCTGACCCTCCTCCCTCTCATGCTCTCTGTCTCTCATTCTCTCTCTCTCAAAATAAATAAATAAAATCTTAAAAAAAAAAAAAAAAACCCAGAACATTAACAGACCTCAGAAGATTCTCTCATTTCCCTTCCCAGTCAACAGCCCTTCCGCCCTTCAAAATCACTACTATTCTGACATCTGTCACCATAAGTTAGCTTTGCCTGATTTGAACTTTATATCAACGGAGTCCTGCTTTAGGGTCTGGCTTCTTTTGCCTACCATTACATCTGTGAGATTCATTCATGTTGTTGTTTGTGGGTGTGGTTCATTCTCTTAGTTACTGCAGTATTTCGTTATATGCCCACACCATAATTTATTTATCCATTCTTCCATTAATGGACATTTGGGTTGTTTCCACTTTTGGGTTAGGATGCTATGGACGTTGTCATATGTGGTTTTTGGTGAAAATATGTACAATTTATGCATATGTAGAATTGCTGGGTCATAGAGTACGTGTATATTTAGCTTTCACACATTTTGCCAGTTTTCCACAGTGGTTGTCCCTATTTCCAACCCCCCTCCCCCGCCCCGCAGCAGTATACGATGGTCCAAGTTGCTCCACATCCTTTCAAAAAATTTTACTCTTCTGTTGAAATACACATAACATGACATATACCATCTTAACTATTTTCGAGGGTACAGTTCAGGGATATTAAAGATTTTCGTAATGTGCAACCATCACTACCATCCATTTCCATAACTCTTCATTTTGTAAAACTAAAACTAAACTCATTACACAAAAACCCACTATTCCCTTTCCCCCTGCCCCAGCCCCTGGCAACCACCACCCTACTTTCTGTCTGTATAATTTTGGCTACTCTAAGTACTCTATAAATAGAATCATAGTATTAATGTTTTTATGACTGGCTTATTTCACTTAGTATGTCCTCAAGTTTTATCCATGTTGTAAGATATGTTAGAATTTTCTTCCTTTTTAAGGCTGAATAATACTCCATTGTATGTATTTATCACATCATCTATTCATTGTCGATGGACACTTGGGTTGCTTCCCTGTTTTGGCTCTTGTGAATCATGCTGCTATGAACAGGGGTGTACACATACCTCTTTGAGACCTTCAATTCTTTTGGGTATATACCCAGAGGTGGACTTGCTGGATCATATGGAAATTCTATTTTTAATTTTTTAGGAACCTCCATACTCTTTTCCAAAGAGGCTGTACCATTTTACATTCCTATTCTTTGCACACCAAGCTTGTTTACCTATGGAGCCTTCTTCACTCTTGTTCCTCTGCTTGGAATGCTCTGCAGCCAGAACTTTGCAGGACTGACCCTTTCTCATCATTGTATTTCAGCTCAGCACCTCTTCAGAGAGGCCTTGGGGCCACAAAGGCATTCTCTCTCCCATTATCCTGCTTTTTTGTCACAGTCCTCTTTACAAACTGGCAGTTATTTATTACAGTCTGTTTCTCCCACCGGCTTGACAACTCCATTAGGGCAGCGATCTTGTCTGTCGCGGTCGCCACGGTGCCCCCAGCGCCTCGAAGAGTACCTGGCACTAGGATGGCGATCGGTAAAGGGTAAGAAATCCACCCGAGGGATTGTGCACTCGCTTTTTCCGGGCTGAGCCAACTAACCACTAGGGAAGGGTGAGGGCGGTGGCCCCGGGCGTGGGGGGCGTAGCAGCTCAGCCGGAGGCCCCGCCCCTAGCCCCGCCCTGTCCTTGTTCTCCTCCGCGGGTCTCTATAAAGTTTATTTGGCTGCGCGCCGCGCGAGGGCTTCTGGGAGGGCCGGCCTCGGCCAATCAGGAAGCGCGGGCGAGCGGCGCGAGAAGCGGTGGCCGCGTTCTCCAGCCGGGACCCGAGCGGCTGAGAAGGCTGCAGTGTCGGGTAAGGGTGTCTCTGCCCATGTCCTTCCCACTTGGGGGCTTGTCCTTGAACCCGGGGCTCCGAGGCTGGGCGGAGCCCGGTCCCCACGCCCGGAGCCACGCCGCTCTCACTGCCCGTTCGCCTCATGGCAGCCGAGCACGCCTGACGCCGGCGACTCAGCGCCTTGTCGAACCGTCCCCCATTATAGCGTCGGGCAGCGCCCTGGGAGTGCCTTCTATCTGCCCTCTTTCTGAACATGGAGGTTTGGCCCCCTGACTCCCCTCTTCCCCCCAACTACGGCGCTCTGCCGCGGCGCGCCACGCCCCCACCCCCACCCAGTGCCCTGTGAGCCCACCCTGAGCTGGGATCAGCGCCCCTCCCCGCCACAGCCCTCCGCCTGCTCGCTCGTCTCCTGCGGACGCACCCTGCCCTCCGAGGGCGGGGGTCTTTCGGGCCAGGGTGACGACCCTCTTAGCCTCTCCCAACCCTTGGTCTGTCTCTTGACCGGCATCAGGGGAATGCTGCTCCCTTTCTAGGGACAAGCTGGAGATTAGAACCCGGAGGTGGCCTGCACTTTCTTGGGTCTCAAAACACCTCATCCTCTGCAAGGGCAATGCCTGAGTTTACTGGGTCTCTTTAAAAAAATTAGGGGGCTGACCCCAGGAATTTTCGGTCAGAGTTTGGACCAACCACTCACAGAGCCGCTGGTACTGGTTTGCCCCTGTCACTTGTTTTGGCCGAAATGCCTTTTAGCATGAGCAAGGGTCACTTTTGTATTCTGTCTGCGGAACGTGAGAGGGTGTCCTTGGACGTCGTAGCTTTTCTTTCTTTCATCTGTTCTTCGTGCATTTCTTTTTGGGACATTTTGATTTTTCATTTATGGTGAATTGTTATTTCAAAGCTCATAGTTTTAAATACGTATATGTTAGGCTATCAGATCCCATATTTGTGTCTCCAGCGGGGGCCTCTCCCTCGACCAATACCCAGCTGCCTCTTTTCTTTCTCAACCGAGATGGTTGATAGGGAACTCAGACTGAACATGTCAAGATAGGCCTAGCAAGCTTCCCATCATCTCCCCTCCCAAACTGCTCTTCTTGCTGTTTTTTCTGAGTAACATAAAAGGCTCTAGCCAGTAACCTTTGAGTCACCTTTGACTGATCTCTTTCTTTCTCACTCCACATCCAGTGCTTGCCACCCTGGGCCAAGTCACCACCACCTCTCACCTGGATTATTGAAATAGTCTCTCATCTCGTCTCCCTACTTCTGCCCTTGCATTCATGCCCTATTTTAGCATGGCAGCTGGAAAGATCCTTTTGAAACAGGTCAGATCGTATCACTCCTTTATGTAAAAACCCTACAATGGATTTCCATCTCATTTAAGGACAGATGCCTTATATTGAGCCATAAGACTTTAAATAACCTGACCCACTGTTACTTTCCCACTCTCATTTTCTGCTACCCTCCTTTTCCACGTGTCAGACATGCTTTGGCCTCAGGGCTTTTGTGCTTGCAGTTCAATAATCTTGTGGTTTGCTCCCTCACTTTTTTTCAGGTTTTTATTCAGGGGTCACCTAGTGAGGCTTTGCCCAGTTCCTATTTTCCTTTACTGCTTTAGTAGTTGTTCTTAGCAATTATATCTTAGTTATTTACCTTGTGTATTGTTTGTTGTTCCCTTCCAGAATGTGAAGTGGGGAGGATTTTTCTCTTTTTTGTTCCTTGGTGGATCTTCAGCACCTAGGCCTGGCACACAGTAGGTGCTCAATAAATATGAAATAAAGGAATGCTCTGGCACTGTTACAGGCTTGGGAATACAGTGGTTAATGAAACAGGCCTGCCCTCATTGAAGTGATGTTCCTATAGAGAATGCCACCAGCAATAAACACACAGATATAGAGTGTAGTGTCAGGGCTGTTTTTTAAAGGAGGACAAGGATATCTGAACAGAGACCTGATTGAAATGAGAGAGCAAGTTATGGGAATGTCTGGTGGGAGAGCATTCCTGGAATGGGAAGAGCAAGTGCAAAGACCCTAAGGTGGGAACAGTTGGAGAAGTGGTGAGCTTGAGTGTCTGAATCTGCTGCTTGATGGACTGAAGTAGAAAATAAGATAGAGGAAATACAGATGTTCCAAGGAGAGGGAGAGGTCAGCAAAGACCCAGAGGTGAGAGCCCAAGGTGTATTCAGGGGACAAACCACTTTAACTCATCAGACATTTATTTGGTACCTATTGAATGCCAAACTTGGCTGCTGAGGATTCAGCTCAGTCAGCTGAGCAGTCTGCCCTACAGGAATTTGCCATGTAGAGAAGTAGACAGACGTGGGAAGAAATAATTACAACTATTTCACCAGAGAAGAACAGTAATGAAGGTTCAGAATAGTATAGGAGGGGCTTGGGGTGAGGAGGACGGCCCTAGTGGACTTTTCAGGATATATAGGAGTTCCCTATGTGACAGTGTAGGTTTGGGGTATGTGATAGCAGAGTGTGCAGCTACATGTGCAGGAATATGAAGGGAGGAAACAGCATGAAGCACCCCCAGGAGTAGAGACTTACTAGGGTATCTTTGGGGGAGGGTAGTGAGAAATGTGGATGGTAAGGGTGACAGTGCCAGATCACAAGCACTTCCTCCTGGAGGGAACAGAAGGTGTCCCTGGTTGGATTAAGGCAGGGAAGCATTTCAAAAAGAATTCTTGCCAAGGGGAGGGTGAGTTACAGGAACGCAAAGGCTTAGACTACTGAGGTAGTTAGGTGAAAAGCATGAGGGTCAGAGAGGGGGCAAGAGAGATGAGGATTCCTTTTTGCAGAAGGTTTGAGAGGTAGACATGGAGATTGGCTGGATGTTCAGGAGCGGAGGAAGGGGACCCTGAAGTGACTCCCAGGTGGTCTCTGGCTGACTTGCTGGATGCTAGTAGTTTTACTGAGAGACTGGGAATGCAGGAGGAGGAAGTGGTGGTATTGGTGGCTAAGAGGAGCGAGAAATGATGAGTTTGGTTTGGGACACGTGTGGTTTGAGACACCCATGGGCCATCCAGGTGCAGCTGTCGGGGACAGTTGGAGATATTAGCTCAGCTGAGAGAGCTGGCCTGGACATAGAATAGTTTCCACCAGACCTTAGTTTTGATAAATTGGCGTTCTCCTCTGGGCCCAGACAGTCCTCAGAGGTGTTCAGGTGGCCCTTCAGTCCTGTGAGCCTCCTGACAGTGTATCTTTAAGAATGTGTGTGTGGTTCTTTTGTGTGCACATGTGTACACGAACATTAGATTCGCAGGGGTCCGTGGCCATCCGAAAGATTAATAACCACTGGTAGGGGTTCTAGGTGAAGCCACGGCCAGTGGTGGGTCTTATCCAGAGAAATATGCAGCTTGAGAAGAGGAGGTCCAAGGATAGAAGCTTGGCATTTAAGGGAAGGGTGGATGTCAAAGCCACAGCAGAGGAGGCTTGAGAGAGGGAAGAGCTGGAAAAGCAGGAGGAGAACCAGGAAAAGGTGGTGTCAAGTCAGAGGAGAAGAGTGTTTCAGGAAGAAAGGAATGGTCAGAGTATAAGAGGCTGTGAGAGAGAAAGGGTTGAAAGTCCATCGGACTTAGCAGTTAGGTCATTGGTGGCTGCAGAGGAATTCTGGAAGTAGGAGGGGGGCAAAAGCAGAAATTAGGTTGTAGTGGGTGATGAATGGATGAGGTGTGACAAAGGATGGCTGTCTCTTTGTAGAAAGAGCAGGAGCTAGAGGAGCATGTGGGTTTGAGGATTTTTTTTTAAATTATTTATTTATTAATTTATTTTTAAAGCTCTTCCTATTTATTTGAGAGAGAGAGCGAGAGAGAGCACGAGTCGGGGGCGGGGGGGAGAGGGAGAAGCAGACTCCCTGCTGAGCAGGGAGCCCGATTCTGGACTCGATCCCAGGACCCTGGGACCATGACCTGAGCTGAAGGCAGACGCTTAACTGACTGAGCCACCCAGGCGCCCCGGATTTTTTTAATAAGCTTTTAATTTTAGAATAGTTTTAGATTTACAGAAAATATGCAAGATTAGTACAGAGTACTCTGTACCCCTGACCCAGTTTCCCCTATTGATGAGGAATTATTTTAGGAAAGAAGAGACCTGAACTCTAGGAGAAGGAGCCAAAGACAGTGAAAATAAGGACAACCATCACTTCGTGAGTTCTGGCTGTGTGTGAGTCCCTGCCTTGGGCTTTGCTTGTATAATCTAATGTCATCGTCGTAATAGCCCTCTGATGTCTAAATCTACTCCCTTCCCTATCTTCCTCATTTCAGTAAGTGGCACCTTCATGCTCCCAAGTTACTTGGGCCTAAAACCTTTGCATTGTGTTTGACTTCTTCACTCTCACACTCTACATAAGTGATTTATATCTACACGGAATCTATTTTAAAATGTATACATGAGCCAGACCTACTATTTGTCTCTTCCACCACTATCATCCTGGTCCACATCACTCTTATGTATTACATCTGGGTGATAGAGCAGCCTCCTGACTGGTCTCCCTGGTTTTACTTTGTGCCCTTCTTACCCCCCGTCTGTTCTCCATGCAGAAGTGGGAAGGAGCCTTTAAAAAGCTTAACCCTTCTGTAGCTCCCATCACACATAGATTACAATCCACCGTTATTACCTTGTGCTGTGAAGTCAGTACCATCTAGGCCCTGCCCTAGCCCCTTCTCCCACCACTCTGCCCTGTGACTGTGTGCTTCAGCCATGTGGCCTCCTGCTCTTCTTCACATATGCTAAAGATGATTCTGCATTGAAGCTTTTGTATTCACTGTCCTTTGCAAGAACGTTCTTCTCCTCAGATTATCAGTATAGTTCATTCCCTTACATGATTTAGGCCTTTGTTCAATGGTTTCCTTTTTATTTTTACTTAAAAAAAATTTTTTTTTAAAGATTTTATTTATTTGACAGAGAACATGCACAAGCAGGGGGAGCGGCAGGGAGAGGGAGAAGCAGGCTCCCCACTGAGCAGAGAGCCTGACATGGGGCTCAGTCCTAGGACCCTAGGATCATGACCTGAGCCAAAGGCAGACGCTTAACTGACTGAGCCACCCAGACGCCTCAACGGTTTCCTTTTTAAAGAAGCTTCATAGAACACCCCAGCTAAAGCAGTCTCACTGTCCACTCTACCACATCTCCCTGTTTTATCTCCTTTGTAGCACTTACCAATACCTGGAATCATGTGTCTTATTTTTTTTAGTTGTCTCTCTCCTGACATATAAGTTCTTTGAGCCTGGGAATCTTATCTGTTTTTTCCACAGCTCCATCCCCAGTGCCTTGAACAGAACATGGGAGATGCTTAATAAATATTTGTTACAGGAAGGGAGGAAAAAGGGGTTCTAACTTTGGTGTCCCTTACAGTGTCAGCATAGGAATTTTAAAAATAAGGAGTCATTATGGTGCAGGAGGGCTGGGTCCAAGGACCCAGAGGAGGTCCTGCAGGATCAGCTAAGGGTGTTCTTATCTTTGCGTGGAATAGAAATCAAATGTGAGCCGAGAGAAAGTAAGAGCAGGGTTTATTGAAGACAGAGTGTAGATACAGACAGTCTGAGAGACTCAGAAAGGAAAGAAGAGTGAGTCTCATCTTTGTTTAGGGGGTGGGGTTTTTACTGAGGATTGAGATCTGTTGTAAGTGTCTTTTGAGGCATCTGGGAACTGGTTAAAATGGACGAGTGTTTAGGTGTCCTCCATAAATCACTTATACCCTGGAGCCAGGGGTCTTGGTGAGGCAGTGGTCTGGAAAACATACATGACACCCCTGCCTGGTCACTCTTTAGATGTTATCTAGATGTGCTGGAAGACTCCAGAGAAACTCCTTGACCTGTGCAAGGAGACATATGTTATCTGTATTATAAGGCATGTGTAAGGTGGAGGTGCAGGTCCTAGCAAGAGTAAAGGCAGCAAAAAAAAGCAGTCTTTCATAGGGTCCCTTCAGTTTCCCTATCTCAATTAGCCATTCTTGGCAAAGTTTGCAGAAGTTTATTCTGTCAGTCAGTGACTGTGGTGGGGGTCTAGCTACTGTTTGAGGACACTGTTGGAGTTTAAAGATTTTATTTATTTATTTGAGACAGAGAGAATGAGAGACAGCATGAGAGGGAGGAGGGTCAGAGGGAGAAGCAGACTCCCTGCCGAGCAGGGAGCCTGATGCGGGACTCGATCCCGGGACTCCAGGATCATGACCTGAGCCGAAGGCAGTCGCTTAACCAACTGAGCCACCCAGGCGCCCACTGTTGGAGTTTAAAAAAAGCTGCAGAATGCTTTAAGCTTCAGGGTCTTTGGGGGTCTAAATATTAACACGATAATGTAGAACAAATAAAGGAGAGAGATATCAGCAAAATGGCAAGCTAAGAGGTCCTGATGCTTGTCCCCACATAAAAAATAGAAGAATAACCAACAGACAACTACATATTGACCAAAAAAGAGCTCCAAAGTGAAATAAGGAGGCTGCAGAAACCCCATGGAGAACCAGAACTGAAGATTGGCCACATGGAAAACTGTAAGGCAGATAAATGAATGGAGTAGGAAAGAATTTTGGTGAGGGGAGATTTTGTGGGATGGGTATTGAGGAAAACCATCTGCTAGGCAGGACTTGAACTGGTGGTAAAAAATAATAGCCAAGGTTTACTGAGTAGTTGCTATGTAGAAATGTAGCTCTTTTTCCATTTCATAGATGGACCCAGCAAGAATAAATAACTTGTCCACAGTCACCCCACTAGAAAGTGGAGGAGCTGTGGAGCTCAGGGGTACATTTTTCCCCTTTGGGAAAAGTGGCATGAGCAAGGGCATATAGCAAGGCCTACATAAGGATGGTTAGGGGCCCAGTAGATTGGGTAACTGTTAGATAGGGTTTCATCAAAAGCATCGCCTCATCTGGATCCCTGTGAGTGCAAGGCTTGGAGGGCTTTTGAGCAGGAGCAACATAGGGAAAGTGCTGGAAAGATGGAGGCGGCCACAGCAAGCAGAGTGATGTGGAGAGGGAGGAGCTTGAAGACACGTCCTAGTGTCTCTCAAGAATTTGGGTTTAAAGGGATGGAAGTCTGGCCTCCTGTGATGGTGAGGAAGATAGAATCAACAGTTAGACTAACTTTATTGTGATAATCATTTCCCAATACATGCAGAAATATATGTTACTCTGTATATCTTAAACTTACACTGTATTATGTATCAGTTGTATCTGAATAAAGCTGGGGGAAAAAGCAATAGTTAGAAGATGCTGCAAAAATACAAGTATCCCTTGCTATGTAAATCTGTTAGGTGATGAGAGTTTGGATAGCAAGTTTGGAGAGTGAATGATGTCCCCATCAGATGAATATAAAGTATTTGGTTTCCTGAGTTTGGGTAATGAGAAATACCTACCCTTTCTCTCAAAAAATGTATCTGCATCTTGTTGGTTTTTGAGCCTGGAGAGTAGAGAATACCTGTAAATAAAGTCTGAGGTCATGTGCAGATGTAAAGGAGAAGGGTGAGTTAGAACCCGAGAGAGAGAGAGAGAGAGAGAGAAGCCAGGGGACAGAGAGGAGGAGCTGAGGAGGGGGCGGGGTGGGTGGATAACTGCATTTTGAGACGTCCCAGGTGTGACAGTTATGTGCTGGAGTGGAAACGCGTAGGCAGTGCCTGGAAGCTCTGGGTTGGAGTGTGAGTGCAGGGAGCAGAGTGGGAGTGTGGATTTGATAGTCATTGCCATTGAGGATTTGGGACCAGTGGTGAGACAAACACACTGAAGCAGAGGATTTAGAGCAACTTAGAAATTAACAAGTTATTTAAAATTAGACAGGGTCACATATAGCCATGGAAAAGAATTCAGACTGACAGAGGGGTATAAAATGACAAGTCCCAACTCTTCCCTTTGCTTTCTGAAGGTGATGCTAAGTTAAGTTTCTTGCTATGCTAATGTTTCTTGCTTTTCTGTGAATTATCTGTGAACAGACCTTAAGTGTATAGCTCAGTGTATTTTTACGTATTCACTCGTGACTACCAATCATACCGAGATATGGAACATTTCCAATACCCCAGCTTCTTAGAGTGCGCTGCCGTAACAAAATACCATAGACTGGGTGGCTTCCATAGCAAAAAGTTTATTTTGCCACAGTTCTGGAGGCTGGAATTCTTGAGATCAGAGTCCCAGCATGGCTGGGTCCTGGTGAGGACCTGCTTCCTGGTTTTTAGATGGCTGCTATCTCACTGTGTGCTCACGTGTTCTTTCCTGGGTGAATGCAATGTAGGGGGCTGGGTGGGAAGGAAGCCCTCTGGTGTCTCTTAGTGGGACACTAATCCCTTCATGAGGGCCCCATCTTCATGAGCTCATCTAAACCTCATTACCTTCCAAAGGCCCCTTCTCCAGATACCACATGTTGGGTCTTAGGGCTTCGACGTAGGAATTTTTGAGGGTCCCGTTACAGCACCCGGAAAGTTCTGTTGTGCTCCTTTCCAATCGGTCGCTCCCACACCGTAATAACTAGCGTTCTGATTTCTAGCACCATAGATGATTTAGTTTTTCTGTTCTTAAAATCCGTTAAATGCAATCATGCAGTATGTTTGTTTTTTATTTATTTATTTTAAAAAATATTTAATTTATTTATTTGACAGAGAGACACAGTGAGAGAGGGAACATAAGCAGGGGGAGTGGGAGAGGGAGAAGCAGGCTTCCCGCGGAGCAGGGAGCCCGATGTGGGACTCAATCCCAGGACCCTGAGATCGTGACCTGAGCCGAAGGCAGACGCTTAACAACTGAGCCACCCAAGTGCCCCTGGTTTTTTAAATAAATCTGGCTGCTTTAGTTAACCACTGTGTCTGCAAAATTTATCCATAATCCATGTAGCTGTAGTTCCAGTCTCTTCTGTTGCTGTGTGATATACCAGGGTATGAGTATACCACCATAAAAATCCCAAATGAGAGAATTCTGTATATATAGTGGTTTTAAGATTATTTGGTGGTGGTGGAGGACTCAGACTTTTATTAGAATCTAATAAAAGCTGTAGTGCTTTTCTTATATTAAGAACAACAGTATGCATCTATTTCCAGAGGTTCCTAGTGCCTTTGATGTTGGTGTCATGCCCTCAGGACAAGAAGCCTTCCTTGGTTTACAACAGGGCTTCTCAGCCTCTGCACTGTTGGTATTTGGGGCTAGATAATTCTTTGTTCTGGAGGCTGTGCTGTGCATTGTAGGATGTTTAGCAGCACCCTTGGCCTCTGCCCTCTAGATGTCAGTAGCCTGTGGCCTGTCTCCCTGAATTGTGACAACCAAAAATGTTTCTAGATTTTGCTGGTGACCTCTGGGGAGGCAAAATTGCCCCCAGTTGAGAAACACTGGTTTAGAGAGAAGAACCAGAGCCAAAGACCTTTTAGAGACTATCTTGGTGATCTTCCCCTGCTTATGCCAGTTGTAAGATGGGGCTGGTGTCAGTCCTTAGGTTCTATATATACAGATAATTTCCATCACCACTAAAATGAGGCTGCTCCTTCCAAGGACACATGAAGTGAGTTTAAAGACTGGCTTAAAATATTCTGCATTTGTAGATTCTTCATGAGGAGCAGGCTCTTAGAAATTACCTGAGCCAACCCCATCATCTCAGTGGTGATGAAACGAATCCAGAGAGGGGAAAGGGCCCACACTAGCCCCAGGGTCAGAGGCTGGTGTGGGGCAAAGCCAGGCTGCGGTGCACAGTTCTTCCATTCCAGGCCCAGCTTCTACTCTGCTGTTGGACTGGACAGCCTACTGGACAGCTGAGAGTTTATCAGAAAGTTCCCTATGTAGATACTCTGTGTTTCTCTGTAATGCCAGGTTGCTCCTCTTTGCTCATTGGAGATGAAATACAAATGGCATTTTATGTATTAGGAAAGCTGATAACTGGGCCTTCCGTAACTGCAAACACTGAATCACCCAGGCCAGTGCTAGTACTGAATCGCCTAGGTCTTTAATTTCTCTTCTGTCTGGGATAATTTATTTTAGTTCTTTGTTTTCTCCAGAAGTCTACCTTCTGAATAATGATTAGATCCAAGTCTCTTTTACTTAGTCTCACAGGACTAGAAAAAATTCTCCACAACAGATTTTTTTTTCATCCTTTTCCTAAAGGCGGCTGAAACAATAGTATCTGTTAGGATGTAATTTTCTCTTTGGTGGTTGTTATAAATGACAGCTGACAGATACAGCAAAAAGTGGAATGATACAGTCATCTAACCATAGTTTACATTTTCAGAAGAAGAGAGGAGAGCAGAATCAGTCGTAAGCTTTTGATACCTTGAGTGAGGCCTTACTCAGTAATCTTTGGTGTTGAATATTGAACACTTTTCTTGTGTTTTAATCCTGTAAAGTGTAATTAATAAGGTTTGAGGGCAAGATTTCTACTCAAAATTTAGTACTAAATTTCTTTTGAATCACATCTTCCCTGTGGAAATTTGGAGTTCTAATAAAAATCATATTTGATAGTGGGTAATATACATTTAAAAGTTGTAACTGCCTTCCAGAAGTTCTTACTGAATGATATGAAGTTGTGCTTAAATAAGTTATAATTTGGTATCAAATATTTACTAGAAGATTTTTGAAGCAGAGATGTTTATAATTAAATGACAAAATGTTGCCAAATTGGCAACTTTGGAATAAAAACGAAAAGAATGTTTTACGATGATATAAATCAGTAGAGTTTATAAAATCCTTTCTGTGTATCATCAACCCCTTGAAGTAGATAGGGATTATCATCTCCTTTTTATAGATAAGGAAATTGAGAGGAGAGATTTAGATTTATCCCAGGGGTAAATCGACCCACTTTCAGCTAGTAAGTGAACATTGTAGATTCAAACCAGGCAGTTGAAAGTGCAGTCTTCTGTTTACCCATTCTGTTTAAAAAAATATGTGTGTGTGTGTATTTTATTTATCTTACTGTCGCATTAAAACTTCTAAAAATAATTGTAAAAGGAGTAACACTGTTGTATATTTTGAAGAAAAGAGGTATAACTAGCACCAGTTACTTCCTCTGAAATATATAAAAAATCCCCTTCCCCCTCTGACAGCATCCATAAAAATATAGCAATGCTAAAAGTGCATTTTTTAGATTCCAGGATCTTTGTAGTTGAAAGAGGTAATATTTGGGTGTGTGGTTAAGATTAGAATTTCACAATGAGTACTTACAAGTATTGCCTGAGTGTATTGAAATTCTGCAGGAAAAATAGTTGGTGTCATTTCCCTGCGCAGTCAGTGAACTGAGAGAGTGTTCCTTTAACACTGAAGGAAAGACAGATGTCCTTGCTATTTCTTTCTGTCTCTTTGTTACCCCTTCATATTCCTTGGATAACTGTCCTGTTTGGATTGTGGGTGATCGATAAGGAAAAGGAAAAATGCAAATGGGTTTGATATGTTGCTCTGCCACTTGAAAAGAGCAGAGAGATCCCTCTAGCATTCTGTGCATTAGGTCAAAAGAACGTTTCCTGGATAGATTTCATTTACAAAACAGATTTCTTCCCCCAAATATAGTCTCTAAATAAGCAGTTTAAAGAGGGAAGGGGAATGACAACGGGCTTGTTGTGTTAATCTTTACAGCAGTGTTTTCACTGCTCAGGTCTAGTGAGGGCAGCTCTGCTGGGGCCACAGAGCCGGTAAGTGCTGAGTCAGGATTTACTTACCAAGTCTATGTCAGATACCCTAGGCAAAGCAGGGCTTGGCGAACTGTATAAACCTGTAGGCCTGAGAAGCTGACAGGGGTTTTTACATCTTTAAATTGTTGGGAAAAAAATCCAAAGAAGAATATTTTGTGGCAAGTGAAAATTACATGAAATTCATATTTGACTGGCCATGATTAAAATTTTATTGGAGCACAGCCATGCTCATTTGTTCACAAATTATCCACTTTCAAGCACAGTTATGCAGTTGCAATAGAGAATGGCCCCAAAAGCCTAAAATAATTGGCTGTCCAGCCCTTTACAGAAAAAGCTTGCTGGCCCTTGCCCTAGGATGCCAGTCTCAAAGACTAGAAACTGGAAAAGAGTTTGGTAGACAGGTCTAGGATGGGTGGCTATGGGGCTCTTTCATATTTAACTTTGTTTTCTGTCAGCTTTGAGGCACTGAAGGTGCTAATTTTGGCACTATATCCTGGAAGTCACATGGGCTTAAGCCCAGAGAACTAGTGCATCACAGCCATTTCTGAGATGACCCAGTGGTCTTTAAAGCACTCAGTGGTTCCCCAGCTTGGGAGCCCACAAAGCCCTGGGAAAGTGGGAAGACGTGTTCTTGTGGCTGATGAAGCGTTAGAAGAAAAGACACTAATGAACTAATAATTAATACCAGAAAGCAGATGTGTAGACATTTTAATACAATAAGCATGAATACTGTAAGAAACTAAGAAACAGACCATCTGCAAAATCCTGAAGGGGCCACTCTGAGAATACTGATGTAAAATGGTCTAGAAGTGTTGAGCAGTTTGAATATTTAATTATCTATTTGCAAGGGAAAAATACTCTTGGTGTGTTTGCTTCACTCTCACACTACTCTGCTTCACCACTATAGAGCTTCACTTTTGACACCCGATGTGTGAGTTTTCCACACATCAGGCAATTCTGAGAGTCTCTGCACACCAGCTGGCTGTTAGAGTTTAGCTCACTTCTGACACTGTGTACCTGGAGACAGCATCAGATCCCACCACCTAAGGGTTCAGTCCCACAAGACTGTGCACCCCCCGGCCCCTTTTCAGAAGCCAGTCAGAAGGCCAGGTTGTCACCTGTGCTTCTGAGCTACTGGCTGTAGATGGGAGGTTCCCACAAGCCTCTCTTCAGGTTCCATTAATTTGCTAGAGAGGCTCATAGAGCTCAGAGAAACATTTACTTATGTTTACCAGTTTATTATAAAGAATACACATGAGCAGTGTGATAGAGAGGTAGGGGTCTGGAAGGACCCTGAGCACAGGAGCTTCTGTCTCTATGGAACTGAAGTGTGCGACCCTCCCAGCATGCGGTCCCCAACCCAGAGGGCCATCAAATCTCATTGTTAAAGAGTTTTTGTAGAGCTTCATCTGCAGTCCCCTTTTCCTTCCCAGAGGTTGGTGGCTGGGGCTGAGAGCTCCAACTCTCTAGTCATTTGGTCCTTTCTGGTGACGGGTCCCATCCTGAGGCTATCCAGGCTCCCATCCCACTCCAAGTTACCTCATTAACATAAGCACAAGTGTGCTCGAGGGGGCCTCCTTGTAAGTTAGGAAAGACTCATAACCTCAGGGTATTCCAAGGGTTTTAGGAGCTTTATGCCAGGAACTGGGACAAAGACCAAATAAATTTTTTATTATACTACACTACTCTTTTCTGGCTTGATTAAATATTTAACAGGGTTATATTGAGAATGTGAAAATCACCATATTTTTCATAATTAAGACACATATTAATAGCAAGTGAACTGAAATTATTTGATGCATTTTTGCTCTGCCTTCTTATCTAGTTCATTTCATCCTATATGCAATTTGGAGATTTTTTTTTTTCCCCTCTCATTTAAGAATGTTTATGTGCCTAGAAGGGGCAATTTTTGGATACTGAATGACAGACAGGTGAGTGCTGCCTAATTTGAGGAAATGGAAGTCTGCTCAGCCCTTGATTTTAGCTGTAGGTAGAAGCTGTCTCTCTAAAGCTGTGGGCTTTAATTTTTTTCTCTGCTTAGTTTTCTCAGCATCCTCTACATATGGTGAAGAGATCTCGATTATGGAAACTTCTAAGAGCACTCCTTATTTCCAACATCGTGGGGTGTCCTACTGTAGCCTCTGGAAAACCATGGATTATTATTTTTCATTTTGGGAGTAACTTGTTTATTGAAATATGATACACAGAAAAGTGCACAAATCCTGAGTCCAGCTCAGTGAATTTCCTCAAAGTGAGCACACTGTTAAGCAGCACTCAGCTAAAAAAAACTCCGGAGAATTACCAGCCTCTCAGAACTCTCCCTTCTGTCACATTGGCCCCCTTCCCCCAAGAGTAACCAATCTTGCTTTCTAACAGCAGGGATACCTTTGCCCTTCATTTTAAAGCTTTTGTTTGCTCTGGTGTTTGAGGAGGTCTAGGGAGGCTCAGTAGGACTTCTGCTAAGTGGCATGGGAGAGGTTTGATGCCCGGGACCTTGGTACCCTGTGATGCTCTCTGAAGCACCTCTCAGTGTTTCCAAAGGCCTCTTCGGTCAGGCTTAGTCATTGACAGCAGAGGAGCCCTAGTGCTAGCCCTTTCCCTTCTAGCCCCGATATTGCTGCACTGACTGTTTCACATTCGGCTTCCTTGGTTGGGTCCTCCCTGTGGCTTCGTCCTGGCTTCCTCCTCCATAGCTCGTCAAGGGTACAGCTGGCGTCCAGTCTCTGCATGTGTCCTGGCCAGATTTTCCCACACAAGGCTTAGACTTCATTCCCCCCACTCCCAAGTTCTCTTTTGGACAAAGCTAGTGAAGTTATTTTCATGATCAGCTTTTAGTATCTTGAGTCAAAACTGGTATTTGGTTGGTTTAACCCATATATTTTATGGCTAAATTAGTATTTATTTTGTGGAGGGGGTAAAAATTGTCCTTATATTTATGAAATTAATCATAATTTAAAAATTTTAATGAAACGGGATGATGACTGCATCAGAGTATAGATTCGGAAACTTTAATAACTTTTTTATAAATTAATTTCCACTGAGTGAGTTATAATGCAGGACAGATACAGTTTTTCCCAAGTATTGTATTAAATATATAGCTCTTTTCTCTCAGACAGACATGGAACAAGCTTATTTTCTACTCTGAAGTTGTATAATGAAATTCTTTCTATACGTATATTTATTCTTTTGGTTTGGAATTCTGTTCACCTGAAAACGGGTTTGTTTGTTTATTTTCCTCTAAAATACCATTGGTTTTCGTCTGGGTATTTAGAGGGAAAATACTAGTCTGGACCAAGTGTGATTTGAATTCATGCCATTTATAAGGTCATTGCCTTATGCTGTGCAGCCTCAGAAATGTTAAGTATCAGTTGGTAGTCGGAAGGGAATGTTTTTGCTCTGGTCTTTGCTTGCCCGTGGGTGCTGATTTGGCAGGAGAGTGCAGGAAGCCTTCAAGAAGAACAGACTCTCCACAAATGGAAGAATAAAACTCCTATTCATTCAACAAATAAGCACCTACTGTGTGCTAGGTGCTGTTCTAGAAGCTTGGGATACATCAGTGAACAAAACACACACACAAAAGCCCTGTCCTGTGCAGCTTGCATTCTAGCAGGGATGACAGACAGTAAGGGAAATGAGGGGTACTAGGGGTGGTTGCAGATTGCACTCTTAAATATTTTTTTCTAGGTTGGCATCAAAAACAGAGACAGGGAATCAGTTAGGAGCGTATCTGGGAGAGGAGCATTCCAGATAGAGGAAACAAGGCGTACAAAGGCTCTAGGGCAGGAATGTGCCTGACCCATTGGGGGACTGGCATGGAGGCTCCAGGGTGACTGGAGCCCAGGAAAGGAAAAGGAGACAGGGCTGGAGATGAGTCTGGGTGGTAAGAGGAGGTAAGTCTGCTCTTTAGGGCTTCACTCTGTACAAGAGATTTAAGCAGAGGAAGGATCCTTTGAAGGGATCACATAGACTATAGGAGGCAATGGCTGAAGCAGGGAGGCCAGGGAAGAGGTGATAGTGACTTGAGTGGGTGGAGGTGGTGGGAAGAAGTAGATTCTGGGTGCATTTTGCAGGTAGATTTGAAAGGCTTTGTTGGTCTTGGATGAGTTGTGGAGGCTTTCAAGGATTTTGGCCCAAGCAGCTGAGTAGTGGCAGCTCCACACTGAGAAGACGGAGGAGCAGGTTTTGTTGACAAAGATTAGAGCCCAGGGATTGATGGCTCAGTTAATCGGTTAATCGTCTGCCTTCTGCTCAGGTCATGATCCCAGGGTCCTGGGATTGAGGCCCCACGGTGGGCTCCCTGCTTAGCAGGAGCCTGCTTCTCCCTCTGCCCCCCTCCCCCTGCTCGTGCTCTCTCCCTCTGTCTAAATAAATAAATCTTTAAAAAAAATCTTATTTACTGGACCGTATTAAAGTAAATCATGACTTATTTTGCATTTATTATTTATATTCCACTCCATCACTCTGTAACTCTTTGTATGGGCAGGTCATTTGAGAAGTTGAGCATTTCCTTTGTCTGAATTTATCTGGCATGGATGGAAAATGTTAGATGTATTTCTTTTTCCTGTTTTTTCTTTCTTTTTTAAACTTAGAAAAGTTTGTTTCATTCAGTTCTTTATTCGGGGAGTTCTAAAATTTTCCTTATGAAAGAAAAACAGTATTTTTTTGTCTTTTGGCTCTGTTAGACAAATTATTTTTATCTTAGAGTAAAAAGGGGTAGGGGGAAGAGGCAGCATATTACTTTTCTTTCCCCTTTCTGGTGAGCGACCGTGTTTCTGTTAGTTGAATGTTATTGGCCCTGTTGGTTTCTGAGGAAAAGCATTTCTCTATCAGACAGGAGCTGTTGTTTAAAAATACTCATTGCTGGGCGCCTGGGTGGCTCAGTCGTTAAGCGTCTGCCTTCGGCTCAGGTCATGATCCCGGGGTCCTGGGATCGAGTCTCACATTGGGCTCCCTGCTCTGCGGGAAGCCTGCTTCTCTCTCCCCCACTCCCCCTGCTTGTGTTCCTGCTCTCGCTGTCTCTCTCTCTGTCAAATAAATAAATAAAATCTTAAAAAAAAAAAAAAAAAACTCATTGCTTTCTTCTGTTTGGGAGAACGTGTTCCTTGTTCTGCCATCCCCATTTTCCCACAGGTAAAGATGGCCAGTTACAGCCTCATTCTACTGGGTCAAAACAAAACAATGATGATGTAGAAACTTTAGGAAGAGAGTTAGTGGGTATGTGACTTTTTGTCTATAAAGATTAAAGAATACCCAAGTGTTTTTATGTTTACCCAGCTGAGCTATTTTTGTTTTAACCTTGTGCCTTTACCTTTAAAGTTAATGTCTTTTAATGTCCATTTGAAAAAGTCCTCATTCTCCTGCTGTGGATTTATGTTGATAACCATGCCCTTTTAACAATAATCTGTGCTTTATAGCTGAGATATAATTATATATTATATCACCATCGTAACTACCATTGTAGACCAGTGGTATTTCAAAGGTGCAGTAGAAGGCATGGGTTTAAAACAAAGAAGAAAAGTATAATCCAACAAGAGCTACTATTTAAAGGATTTTAGTTTTTTCATAAATAATTTTGCTAACCTTTTAACAATGTCAGTTTTTTTTTAATGACGGTGATACTGTTTATGTTCTGTTGATTTAAATAGTGGTAGAGTTAAAAACATTCTCTTGGTCAAGAATCTTATACAAGGATGATACAGTGTATATAAGATTCATAAATATGTAATGTTCTTCAAATAGCAACACTGTTCATAGGACTTTACTCATTCAACTGTTGGAGAAACAGGTGGTCTTGTTAATATTTATGGTCTAGAAGCCAGCTGCTATTTTTATTAATATAATTATTAGTAGCAATGGCATTTATTTTTCTTTCTCTTTTTTTTAGAGAGGGGTGGGGGAGGGGCAGCGGGGGAGGGGGAGAGAATCTTAAGTAGGCTCCACGCCCACCATGGAGCCAGACGAGGGGCTCGATCTCACGACCCTGAGATCATGCCGTGAGCCAAAATCAAGAGTTGGACACTTCCTGACTGAGCCACCCAGGCGCCCCAGCAATGGCATTTCTAAAAGTAGTAGGTGTAGGAACAATTAAAGTCTCATGTCCTGAATGTCATCTATAACCAGCAGCTCTCTGCTCTCAGTAACCTTGTAAACTAAAGAATGTGTGAATGGAGACTTGAAAATTAATTTTATTTATTTATTTATTTGTTATTCTTTTAAGATTTTATTTATTTATTTGACAGCGAGAGAGACACAGCGAGAGAGGGAACACAAGCAGGGGGAGTGGGAGAGGGAGAAGCAGGCTTCTCGCTGAGCAGGGAGCCCGATGGCGGGGCTCGATCCCAGGACCCCGGGATCACGACCCGAGCCGAAGGCAGATGCCTAACGACTGAGCCACCCAGGTGCCCCTTGAGCGTGAATTTTAAAAGCCTGTCTTTTATGTTAGTGAAGGAGCAGATGTGTGAGAATAAGGCGGGATTAGTCAGGAGACCTGTGTACCTGTGTCCGTCCAGCCACATTGCCGGCGAGAATACCCTGGGCACCTGACAGCTCTGTGGACTGGAGTTGCTTCTCCTGTCCACTCAGGAGCCTCAGTAGAGTTGTTAAGAATCATGTGAGATTAGGGCCTTATAAATTGCCCCACCCTCTCTGGATGGTGGGATTTTTCTAAGAAAGGTGGAGGAATAAGAGGTGCAGGGTGGTTGTTGTTTTAGCCTCCCAGCGGTTGCCACCGTGGTTTCCATTCCTTGTCAGCTTTGAGTCTGTGGAAGGAGGCAGGAATTCTGGTCTGTAGCTTAATATCTTTGCATTTGTTCTGGTGGCAGGAATCAATCTTGGGGTTGTCAGTATGCACAGAAATGATCTATTTCTTCACAGTCTGACTCATTTTCTCTGTCAGGCCTGTTCTTGGGCTCTGTTCAGGAACAAATCCTGCTTGTTGGTGAGCTGTCTCCTTGTCTGTTTACAAAAAGTCCTCGTGTTCCGTTTAGCTTATAACAGACTCGGGCAGCGTTCGAAGCCTGTCCTCCTCTTGATTTAGGTCTCTTCTTTTCCTCCCCCAGCTAGGATCTGCAACTCCAATGGATACTGAGGGGTTTGGTGAGCTCCTTCAGCAAGCTGAACAGCTTGCTGCTGAGACTGAGGGCATCTCAGAGCTTCCCCATGTGGAACGGAACCTGCAGGAGATCCAGCAGGCGGGCGAGCGCCTGCGTTCCCGTACTCTCACACGCACGTCCCAGGAGACAGCAGATGTCAAGGCGTGAGTACTGGTGGGGAGGCAGCGCTGCTACTGGGTGGCTCAGGGGCAGGATCTGATTCTTCTTTTCCTCTCGAATTAAGATGCAGTCTGTAAATGACAGACACAAACCTGATTCTTGGGGATTCCGAAAGGTTTTTTATTTTATTTTATTATTTTTTTTTTTTAAAGACTTTATTTATTTGACAGAGAGAGACACAGCGAGAGAGGGAACACAAGCAGGGGGAGTGGGAGAGGGGGAAGCAGGCTTCCCGCCGCGAAGGGAGCCCGATGCGGGGCTCGATCCCAGGACCCCGGGATCATGATCTGAGCCGAAGGCAGACGCTTAACGACTGAGCCACCCAGGCGCCCCCCGAAAGGTTTTTTTAAACAGGTCAGCAGCCTTGCTCTGTCTCCCTGCCCCCAGGTTTTCCAGCTTGTCTGCTTGACCAAGCTGTGAGCCCGTATCACAGGCAGAGATGATCAGGATGGAGAGGACGAAGAGCTTTGTCACACAGAAACCCGTTACCGTAGTTCCTGATTGACTTTGCTGACCATTGGGTCATAAATGGCCCCTGTTACTGTATTAGTAAGTGTGGTTTACACAGATAAATGTTACCTTCAAAGCCAGGGAGCACTCAGAGATGAGCACACTTTTTAAATGCACTCGGAAGAAATTGATGAGCAGTCAGTGATGAAAAGCCATCCAAGTGAGGGGTGATTCTGTCTGGTCATCATTAGCGATCCCAACAGCTGCTGCTACAAGGCCTTGGACACATAGTGCCTGCCAGGTGACCATAGAACGGGAGAGTGGGCAGCCCCAAGAGTGCAGCTGAAGAAAAGTACTGGCTGTCTGGCCAGTGGCTTCTGCTACACAGCATCAGCAGTGGGCTGTTGATTTCACAGTCATGTGTTGGGGGCCCAATAGCCAGTTCTGGGCCATCTCTGGGGCTACAACCATGAATTAGGCATGGTTCTTGCCCTCAAGGAGCTTGTAATTTGGGGAGACAGAAAAAAAAACTTGCCGCTTTCCATAAGAAATGTGATTTACTGATGACTTATGTGTCAGAAACTTGGCTAGACTTCAGAGTTTGCTTAATCCTCACAATGAATATTAGGACTGTTGTCCCCTTATTACAGTTGAGCAGCTAAGGCTCAGAGAGGGCAGGTATCTGTCAGGTCACACAGCTGGTGAGTGTTGAGCCAGATCTCCAACCTAGGAAGGCTGACTCCAGAGCACATGCTCTTTTGGCCCCGATGGAAGGGCCAGGGAAGGATGAAGGGGTGCCAGTACTTGTGACCTCAGTGGGTCTGGAAAATCACTGAGATTCTGTGTGGGAGATGTGGGAAGTTGTCAGTCGTCTGCTCAGTCTTCATTGCTTGAACTTGAGGAAGACCTAGATGCTGATGTTTCCACAGGGACGTTTATTTTGGGTTTGTAATAAATGTCACAAGAGTGAGCATTAGGTCTACATTCTTTTCCCAACTAATCTTGAAAGCTGAATGCTTTGGCTGCTCCGCTGAGTTAGTGAGGATGTTGTGGCAATTCTTCTGTAGGTCTCTCCAGAATTGTATTTTTTTAGATACCAGTTAGTTTCGGTTCCATCGGTGTTGGCGAAGGCAAATCAGAGGAACCCTGGCAGGGATTTTTAAAATTTTTTTTTAATCCAGCCAGTTGCTCCCCTATGCCATTCCCCAACACCCCTGCCCACCTTTAGACATCTCTGCTTACTTGTCTTCCTGCAGGCTCCTTTCTGTTGCTGCTGACTGCCTGCAGTTAGCCTCAGTCTTGAGCACGCCAGGTCTGTGCTTGTGTGCAAGGATGCTGCCGGAGCAGAGGGACCGTGGTGCCAGCTGAGTTGCTATAGTTATAATTTAATTGCATCAGCTTTACAGCCTATTAAGAGCAAAAAGGGAAAATGTTTTCTTGGTAACAATTATCAGTCATGCTCTCTTTCTTGTAAATTTCCATTCTTCCTCATTTCTTTCTACCTTAAATTCGTTATTTTAAGGAGGAGGAAGTTGAAACATTGAGAGAATGGGTATAGGGTGGGGCAGGTGCTTAAAAAGAAACCCGAAGGGCTGATGACTGTATTTTTCCACCTTGATAGGCAGACATAAAGTGTGATGTGAATATTTTAGTACAGGGTGAAGGCAGAGGAGAGAACTGAGCAGGAAAAATTTTCTTACATGAAATAAATTTTGGAAGAAAATGTGTCTTTAAGATTTTAGTTAAGATTAGATTGTAGATTTAAGATTGAATTGTTCTGTGCTGAATTCATTTGTTTAAATATACTTTGTTGGATTTTTCATTTTAGGGAACAGATTTGAAAGCTCTTTTGCATGTGTGTTTGATATTTTTAAATTGTTAAATTTCTTCAGACATGAAGAAGAATATGCGTAACATGTATAAAGGTGTAAATCAGGGGTTATCAGCCTATGAACCATGAGCCAGCTCCAGCCCGCTGCCTATCACAGTCCTATTGGAACACGGCCACACTTATGTATGTATTGTCTGTGCTGCTTTTGTGCTACAGTAGCAGACTTGAGTAGTTATGACAGAGGCTGTATGGCCTGCAGAGCCTGAAATATTTACTGCCTGCCTTGTACAGGATAAGTTTGCTGATTCCTGGTGTAAATAATAATAAAATGAATTGCACGTTGCACAGTGAAGACATAGAATATCATCAGTAGCTGTGAAGCCCTCCCTGGGTACCCATTTTCAATTGCATCCCCCCTTTTTTCCCATCAGAGATGCCTCATTGGATTTTTCCAGTCGGACTCAGAAGCCAAACAACTTAGAGTTGTACAAAGAGAAAGCCAGCAATCACTCTCTCTCCTTAACTTTATCCCCCAAGGTAACTAGTGTTACTGATTTGCTGCTTCTTTCATACTTTTCTCCATGTTCATGCGAAACATATATGAACATTTATTTGCCCAAAGTTTTACAGTAAATGATAACTTTATTTGTGGTAATACTACTAAGCGACCTTTTTGAGCACTTGCTCTTTGTCAGGCACCATGCCAAGCACTTGACATGCATTATATAATTTCTTCTTAAAATAAGCCTGTGAAATAAGTGTTATTATCTCTGTTTTATAATTGAGAAACGTCAGGTAGCAAGTGGCCAAGCCAGAAGTCAAATCCAGCTTGCTCAGTAAGAGTCTCTTCCATTTGTATGGCACTTTTCAGTTCCCAAAGAATTGTCACAGGCGTTCTCCTGACTGGTCTCCACAAGCCTGAGAGGTGAGTGAGGCGGGGATTTTTCTCCAGATTTAACAGAGAAAGAAAATGAAGCTTGGAAAACGGATGCATCTAAGATTTTTAGGCAGTAAGAGCCAGGTGAGACTTGAACCCAGGCCTGCTAACTTTGTTACTGCTCCCCGTATGTACTGAGGACACCTTTTGTCCTCTTACTTTCCTGGGACCTAGAGTGTTTGATTCCAGCCTCTGTGGCTTTTTGCTCGGGAGAAGCTGCCTAGTTTATGGAAATTGAGGCAGGTAGAAGGCAAGGAGCATTTGGATTTTTCCACCCTTAGAAGCTGGAAGTTTCTGGTACAGCCTTTATTTATAAAGCCTTCCTCTTACCCTAAATTCCTTCCCCTTTTTCCTCAGTTCTCTGTCCACCTCTCCCCATCAAGGCTTCTGCCTATTCACTGGACAGTTCCTGCAGGCAACACCCACTCGGATGACTTTTCTCTTCTGAGTACTCTCATAGCTAGTTTTTTTTTAAATTTCATGGCTCTCAACCCTAGTACACCTTAAAATTGCCTGGTACTGGGTGCATTCTCAAATATCACTGGCGGGGATATGGCACCTGTCGGACACAATTTGGCAATATCAGGTGAATTTACCCTTGACCCAGCAGTCCCTTTTCCAGGGATCTATCCCAAAGACACACTGGCAAAAGTACAGAAGATGTGTTCACAGTGATATTCATTGTGGTATTATCTGTAATAGCAAAAATTGAAAACTCAAAACATCCATCAGTAGGGGACTGGTTGATTAGATGTGGTACATCTTGGTAGTGGAGTATTTTTCAGTAATACAAAAGAATGAAAATATACACTACCATAGAATGACCCAGTGTTCACAAATCAGAAGACTTAATATTGTTAAGATGTTAATACTGCCCAGATTGATCTGCAGATTCAGTGGAATCCTTATCAAAATTCCAGCTTGCTTTTTTGCTGAAATTGACAAGTAGATCCTAAAATCCATGTGGAAATAAAGACACCTGGAGTTGCCAAAACAATCTTTAAAAGGCAGAAGAAAGTTGGAAGGCTCACACTTCCAATTTCATAACTTCAAACAAAGCTACCATAGTCAAGACTGTGTGGTACTGGCATAAGGAGAGACAATTGAATAGAATGATGAGTCCAGAAATAAATCCATGTGTCTGTGATCAGCTGATTTTCAGCAAGTGCCAAGAGCATTCAGTGTTTTTTCAACAAATGATGCTGGGACAACTGGATATCTATATGCAAAAGAAAGAAGTTGGATACCTTAATTCTAAATGTAAGACAGACCTAAATGTAAGAGCCAAACCTTTAAAACTCTTAGAAGAAAACATAGGTATAAACCTTTCTGACCTGAAGTTAGGCAGAGCTTTGTTTGATATGAACTGAAAGCACAAGTGACAGAATAAAACATAGATAAATTGAACTTCATCAAAATGAAAAACTCTTATACTTCAGAGGACACTATTAAGAAAGTGAGAAAATAGGGACAGCTGGGTGGCTCAATTGGTTAAGCGTCTGCCTTCGGCTCAGGTCATGATCCCAGAGTCCTCAGATCGAGTCCCACATTGGGCTCCTTGCTCAGCTTGGGAAGCCTGCTTCTCCCTCTGCCTGCCGCTCCCCCTGCTTGTGCGCGCGCACTCTCTCTGACAAATAAATAAATAAAATATTTTTTTAAAAAAAGTGAGAACCCACAGAGTGGGAGAAAATCTTTGCCAATTACTTATCTGATAAGGGACTTGTATTCGGAATATGTAAAAACTTATAACACAATAAAAACACAACATAGTTTAAAAATGAGCAAGATCTGCATGGCTATTTCTCCGAAAATGATGTACGCACGGTCAGCAAGCAAATTATGAGAAGCTCAACATCACCAGCCCTCAGGGAAACGTGAATCAAAACCACCTTGACATACCACTTCACATACACACTAAGATGGCTGTAGTCAAAAGACAGACCCTAGTAGTGTTGAGGATGTGGAAAAAATTGAGACTCTCATATACTGTTGGTAGGATGTAAAGTATTGCAGCCACTTTGGGAAACAGTCCAATTTCTCAAAAGGTTAAACATTGTGACCGTATGACTCATCAATTCCACTCCTAGGGCTATACGCAAGAGAGATGAAAACAGTTGTCCATATAAAAATTTGTACGTGGGTGTTCATAGCATTATTGATAATAGTCAAAAAGTGAAAACAACCCAAATGTCTGTCAGCTGATCAAATGATAAATAAAATGTGGCATATCTGTAAAATGGCATACTACTTGGCGATAAAAAGAATGAACTGTTAATACATGCTCCAACATGGATGAACTTTGAAAACATTATGCGAAGTGAAAGAAGCCGGTCACAAAAGACAACATTGTAGAGCTCCATTTATGTGCAGTGTCTTAAATAGGCAAATTGATTGAGTAGAAAGTAGATTAGTGGTTTCCAAGGAGCGGTGGGTGGATTGAGGGTCATGGGGAGTGACTACTGATGGGCCGGGGGTTTCTTTGTGGGGTGGAGAAAGTGTTCTAAAAATCAATTTTTTTAAAAGATTTTATTTATTTATCTATTTGGCAGAGAGAGACACAGCGAGAGAGGGAACACAAGCAGGGGGAGTGGGAGAGGGAGAAGCAGGCTTCCCGCGGAGCAGGGAGCCCAATGCGGGGCTTGATCCCAGGGCCCTGGGATCATGACCTGAGCCAAAGGCAGACGCTTAACGACTGAGCCACCCAGGCGCCCCCTAAAAATCAATTTTAGCGAAGGTTGCACAACTCTGAATATACTGAAAACCACTAAATAAGTCAGTTAAATGGGCAATTGTGTAGTATGTGAATTGTATCTCAATAAAGCTGTTTTAAAAAAGCAGGTGATAAAAATGTATATACGTATCTATTGATAAAAAAGGAAGGTGTTTTAAAAGTACCTGGGATTTGCATTAATCAGGTATACTAAGACATGCAGACAAGAAAATGACTGTCATGAAGGAAGGGAGTTTCTACCCACAGTTGTCTAGAAATGAGACAGGACGCATCATAGGTCAGCACTGGGGTCAGTCAGGATGCAGTGAGAGCAAGGGGAAATGCGGGCAAGAGCCTGTATTATGGTTTCCATGGGAAAGTGAGGCAAGGCAGGGTCAGCAAGTTTAGGATTGGCTAGTTTGAATAATCTCAGTGGGCTCTGAGGTTTAGGGGCTGTCTCTAGTTGTCTGGTACCTAGCCGTAGGGTGATAAGTGGCCCAGTAAAGGAGGTGGTTGGGGTATGGGCTCTGGACTCGTTTGTTTGCATTTGAAATTTGTACTCACTGGCCTCTCAGAATTAGCTAACCTTGGGAAGGGCAGCCCTTCCAATGTCAGCAAGGCCCCAGTTGTCAAAGCATCAGAAAACAGAAAATAAAAAGGCATGATTTTTTTTTTTAGCTGCCAAGAATATATTTTGAAGAAGTTTTTAAGAAGTGAAATAAATGGGGGTGCCTGGGTGGCTTAGCCGGTTAAGCAGCTGCCTTCGACTCAGGTCATGATCCCAGGGTCCTGGGATCGAGTCCCGCATCGGGCTCCCTGCTCGGCGGGGAGCCTGCTTCTCCCTCTCCCTCTGCCTGCCTCTCTGCCTACTTGTTCTCTCCCTCTCTATGTCAAATAAATAAATAAAATCTTTAAAAAAAAAAGTGAAATAAATGCTTATGAAGCAGTCAGGGTACCTCAGCTCTGTAGAGGTATTCTTTCCAAAAACAAGCCAATTTGTGGCTTAATTTTTCTTCGGATTATTGTTTTACTTTTCTTGAATTCATGAGTTTTTAGTGCCTGTATCTCACGTTCCATGGGATGGCTAGATTTTGAATCTTAACACTCAGTGTCAATAATTACCAATCAGGGACAGTTTTTCTTTATATCCCCCCACCTAATAATTTTTAAGCGAATCCCAGCCAATTCATCTTTCATCCACAGATACTTCCAAGTGAATCTCTAGAAACTAATTCCATTATTTTTAAACATAACTACAATTCTGTATCTAAAATACAAGTAAATATAATACTTTAATATCAAATTTTTAGTCAGTGTTCAAATATCTCCTCTCTTAAATGTTTATCAATTTGTTTGACTCATAATCCAAATATGCCCTATGTATTGTGACTCCTTGATAAATCTCTTTTAAATTTCTTTTATTCAGTAAGTGCTCACTCAGTCTTTTCCCTTGGAGCTATTTTGTAATGAAGGACTGAACTGACTTGTCTTTATAGAATTTCCCACCATCTGGCTTTGCATACTCTCACCTAGTAGCTTCCTCTTCCCTACAAATCCTATTAATTTCATAGTTATTTTTAGTGAGTAGATTCATACGACTTTTTCTTTTCTTAATTTCCTTACTAAACGCGTTTAACATACAGAGAAGTAGAGACAAAAGCTTAATGAATCTCTACATACCCATCACCCAATTTCAGTAATTACTAAATCATGACCCCTGTTTGTTTCATCTGTAGTTCCACTCAGATTTAGAAAAAAATTTTAGACATCAAATATATCTTTAAGTAATGACTCCAATAATAAAATCACAGCACCATACTTACAACTAAAATTTTTAAATTTGTTAATATAAAATAATTTAGTCACTGCTCACAATGCAATTGCTTTAATAATTATTTTCAAGATTGTTCATTTGAATTCAGATTCAGAGGTTCATGAAATGTAAGTCTTTGTTGGGTGTTAAGAATTTCAAGTTTTAAAATTAATCTTTTAAATTGATGCAAAATATTCACAAGTCTATGGCCAAATGTATAAAACAAGGTACTGTATATACAAAGAGGTTCTACTTTTTGGCCATTAGTTTCCATTCTACATTCTTCCTGCTTTCAGATATTTTTTTTCAGGTTTTGTTTTTTTTTTTTCTTTCTCCTTCCACATAAACTGTGCCAATCTACCCCTCCTCTGTGCTGGTACTCTCGACTTTTCCCAATCCTGGCACCTTTCCTGAGAACTCATTCAGACTGGTCTTCCTCCTTGCTTTTCTTCCCTCCTTTCTTAAAAAGGCATGATTTAAACAGAAGGTAAACAAACAAAAGGTTCAAGTAACCTTAAATAAAGTAGAGAAGACAGGGACTTTTTTTTAATAAATTGACTTTGGAATTGTGTAAATATTTTACATTATTATAAAACAAACTTAAATTTCAAAAAAGGAATTCCTAAAAAAGGAAAATAAATGCTTAATCCAGTTGGTGACATAACCACACAGAGAGGAACAGTTCTAAGTGATATCTTAATCTGTTATAAGTCATCATGTTGGAGGTGTTCTTACTGCTGTTTTGAGACTGTTGTGTGTCTAGTGTAGGATAAAGCAAATAAGTAGTTATGGTGGTTATGCTAAAACTAGGACTTGTGGTGTGGGAGAAAGGAGATACAGATAGAAAATCTGTGAGGTTAACCCAAAACTTCGTGCTTTAAATTTTGAATTGGAATTATTAGTATAAACTCACCATGTAATTTATCTTAAGAAAACTGAAACAAAAGTAAAAACTTTATTTCTAGCTCTACTTATGGAAAGGACCTATAAACAGTGTGCCAGTGAGCCGTTCTAGTACCCAGATAGTTGCCTCTAAAATCCATCTTTTAATAAAACAACGGAGGTTCTTTGGACAGTTGACTGACTCCAGGTGTGTATAAGATGAACGTGAGTCATGTCAAAAGAACTCAAAACCATCCTCAAAAGGTTTCTAATGGCTGAGGAGACAGTTTGAGCATCATAAGGATAATAACTGCAATGGACTGAAACACATCAGTAAGTGGTTAATATGTTTCAGTTCATATGTTTATGACTGTTTAAATTCATGAGTTCATAATGATACTAAAAGGAAACTCATCAGTCACTTTGAGGATGCTGGAGAACCATCTCATTATTCAGAATAACCACATAGTGGATGAAGAGTTTTTCTGAAAGGAAATATTCTGGCTAATAAAAATAGAATACCTGGGGCACCTGGGTGGCTCAGTCGGTTAAGCATCTGACTCTTGGTTTTGGGTCAGGTCATGATCTCTGGGTTGTGAGATTGGGCTCTGCACTCAGCCGGGAGTCTGCTAGAGATTCTCACTACCCCCCGCCACCACCATGTGCTCTCTCTCTTTCTTTCTCTTTCAAAAGAAATAATTTTTTTTTTTAAGATTTTATTTATTTATTTGACAGAGCACAAGTAGGCAGAGCGGCAGGCAAAGGGAGAGGGAGAAGCAGGTCTCTGCCAAGCAGGGAGCCCGACGCAGGGCTCGATCCCAGGACCCTGGGGTCATGACCTGAGCCAAAGGCAGCCGCCCAACCAACTGAGCCACCCAGGTGTCCCAAAATAAATAAATTAAAAAAAAAAAAAGAATACCACCATTTTGCAACCTCTAAGGAATTAATGACCCTAAGCAGTGATCGTAAGTATCTGCTAACATTCCAAAAGAAATAACCAGACTTCTTGATGAGAGTCTCAAGTAATCTAACCAAAAAAATAAGGACACCTGAATCTCATCAAACCTTTAGAGCTTACTTTCAATTTATAGGAAATACAGAGCCTGGAAGAACATGTCAAATGACATCTTGGGGATGTAGTCCATAAAACCTGTTGTGTGGGAAACTGTATCCTTCCTACTTTTAGTGTAGTAATGGATCAATAGGAGAAGCATCAACTGTGAGCTTTTTAGAAATGGAGACTCTCGGGCCCCATCCCGGACCTACTGAATCAGAATCTGCATTTTAATATGCTTCCCAGGTGATTCACATGTACAGTTCAAGTTTAAGTAGTACTGCTCTACAGGACAAATAATCCAAAGTCCCCAATAAAGAAATTGTAAGAAAAAGAAAAGGAGGTGGAGGAGCACCCTATAGATTAAAAAGATTTAGGAGGCGTATCATTCATAAGTAGAGATCTTATTTATATCCCAGTCAGAAAAAACACAAAATTTTAATTTTTAAATAATCGGGGGACTATCTTGGATCTACTTCAGAATAATCTGGGTGGTGGAAAGAGGAAAGTAGGTAGGTATATAGGTGAAACAGGGTTGACTATGACCTGTTAATTGTTGAAGTTGGGTAATGGGTACAAGGAGGTGTACTATTTAATTTTGTATTTAAAATTGTTTTTCTATAAGGGTTTAAAAAGGAGGGCCTACTAAGACGACGACTATAATCAAAAAGGTAATGACAAGTATTGGCGAGGATGTAGAAAACAATTGAAACTCTTGTACGTTGCGCATGAGAATGTAAAATGGTGGAAAACTAACTGACCGTTCTTCAGAAGGTTAAACAGCTACTGTATGATCTAGCAATTTTTCTAGGTATATATCCAAGAAAGATGAAAACATATATTCACACAAAAACTGGTACATGAATGTTCATGGCAGCATTTTTCATAATAGCCCCAAAGTAGAAACAACCCAAATGTCTATCAGCTGATGAATGGATACATTCAGAAATATAAAATGTGACGTATCCATATAATGGAATATTGTTCAGTTATAAAAAGAAGTACTGATACATACTAGAACATGGATGAATCTTGACAAGCATTATGCTGAGTGAAAGAGGGTTGTCACAAAACACCACATATTGTATGATTCCATTTATATGAAATGTCCAGAAGAGGCAAATTTATAGAAACAGAATAGATTAATGGTTGTCAGAGGTTGGGGGGTAGTTTGGGAAGGGACATGGGAAATGACTGCTGGTGGGTAGGGGGTTTGTTTGGGGGTTGGTGAAAATGTTCTAAAATTGATGGTGGTGAAAGTTGTACAACTCTGAA
Organism: Mirounga leonina; assembly: GCF_011800145.1. Lineage (NCBI taxonomy): Eukaryota > Metazoa > Chordata > Mammalia > Carnivora > Phocidae > Mirounga > Mirounga leonina. The sequence continues at coordinate 27,333,025 of NW_023270469.1, read as the reverse complement.
TACACTAAAACCTACTGATTTGTACACTTTAAATGGGTGAATTGTATGGTATGTGAATTATATCTCAGTAAAGCTATTATTAAAAAAGGAGGGAGGGCATTACACTGATATCCATGCTCCAGGCTTCACCCAGTACTACTCAGAATCGTTGGGAGGAAAGTTGCCTAGGTGACTCTAATGTGCAACCAGGGCTGGGAACTACTGTATTAGAAAGTTAGCTTTAAGGATTGTTAGAAGAGAGAGGCAAGATTATTTATCTGACATGGTAGCCTGGAGGAGAAGCCCTCAGGGATGGCATTTTAGTTGACCTGCCTACATGGAAGAGACAAAAATCTACAGTGGGGAGCCCTCTGGGTGCACATCATCTATTTCTGTAGTACTTAGTAGAATAGAAATAAAAACGAAGTTCTCTAGTAAGTCTGTTAGTTCAGAAGTAGAAATCTTAGGTGTCATAGCTGTGGGTATTAGGGTGACTTGTGCTGCCCAGTGGTGTAGCTTCTGAGTGCCTCAGAAGGAACATAAACTTTGTCAGTGGGATTTTTGGGTACTACGTCATAATCCCAAAACAACAGTCTAAGCATCTGATTCCCTAAATTTCTTTCTTCTAGAGAGTGTTCTAGGTATTAGTGAGACTCTGATTTTTTAAAAAACTCTTCCATTGTTACATTCCCCCAAGTGAGTAGAAATAAAGCTAGCTGTATTATCCCCATCTGTCTTCAAAGCATTTATTAGGTGACAGGCTCCTGTGTTATTGGACTGGGCAGCAGAGAGGGAACTTGAAGACGTCCTAGATACAATGTTTGGCTTTTAAAGAGAAGCCATGGAGAACCAGCCTTGGATTCTGGTTTGATTGCCCTTTGCAAATCATTGATGGTCCCAGACTTTTAATTTCTTCAACTAATGAATAAAGTTTGGACTGGGTTACTCTTGTACCTTCTCAGATGTTGTGGTTCACATATCTGTCTTTACAGAAGCTGTTAATACAGGATGGTGGTTAAGAGTTTGTGCTCTGGAGCCTGATGACCCAGCTCTGCCATTTCCTGGCTCTGTGACTTTGGAGAAGTCACTTAACGTCTTTGCACCTTAATTCTCCCATCTGTAAAATAGGGATTGAGAATAGCATCTACCTCATGATTTTCTTTTGTGTAAAATATGTGGAGTCGTCTAGCCTATCATTTTATTGCATTTTATTCTAGGCAAGTTTTATTTTAATTCAGGCATGACCAGAACTATCTTATTACCAGATGCAGTATTGTGTCTGTTACTCCATGTGATCTTTATGGAAAGGTACAAAAAACCATATAAAAGTGTCTGAGTAGTACATAGGAAGTTTTGAATAAAAAATTGTGTCTAGTATTTTATGAAGCATGTTAGATGTCCTAATCCTGCTTTTTTCTCCCTGCCCCATATCCTCATATAGGTCAGTTCTCCTTGGGTCTCGGGGACTTGACATATCCCACATCTCCCAGCGATTGGAGAGTCTGAGTGCGGCCACCACCTTTGAGCCTCTTGAGCCTGTGAAGGACACAGACATTCAGGTAAGGGCTTCCAGGTGCCAGGACTGGTGCAGGTCGAACCCTGAGTATGCAAACCAGGCTGAAGGCCCTGGCCCTTTGTTGACCAGCTCATTTAGGAATTCTAGATTTCTTTGTTAATTCTCTTCCTGAGATATTAAGAGAATGGGAGACTCCACTTTGGAGGTATAGTAGGGAACATAGGTTACTTTAAGAGTACTCTGAGAGGCTGAGTTTAGGAAAGCAATTCCAACCTGCACTTTTTAGATTATTGTAATTATGAGAACAGATTTTTCTTCCTTCCTTGGGCTTAATCCAAGGCACCAGAGACATTAGTTATAAGTTTCTCTTGCTTTCTTTGCTGGATCTCAAATAATTTTACTCTTCGTCTTCCACATTTCTTTTCTACATCTTGCTTGTATTGGTTGGCAAAGAGCTGGGGAAAACTTAGAGTACTATTTACTGAAACCTACTCACCGATTTCTAGGAAGTATTTGGCTGCATTAGTGGCACCAGGAAATGGTCTAATAGAGCACTCCAGTCTCATTTACCCTAACATGCCACTGGCATAATTGATTGCTATTTTAATCTAATCAGAAACTGCTTTGTTGTGTGTGTGCGCGTGCACACACACATACATTGTTAAGGAAAAAACTTGTGATTCATTTAGTTTTGAGGAATTGAGATGCTGCATTCATGTTAGAGTGAAGGGACTGTGAGCCACCATTTTAATCATTGATTTACCTTTGAAATGAAAGGAAGCAGGTTCTACAAAGGCAAATCATTGTACAGATGGGTACTAATTGTTATTATATGGGCTCAGTTTGAATTAACTCTCTACCCCACTATCCTTCCCAAGAACTATTTTTATCCATTTAATGGCCACAGTTCTGCTGTATTTATTCCAATTCAGTAACTGAAAACCCTATGTTTCTGTTGAGAGTTAACTATAGATACTATTTTTCCTGTTATCAATATGTTCCCATAGTCACTAGTTTTTAAAAATTTTGTGTACTAAATCATATTAGCTTGTCACCTTATGGATGCCTGCTCATTTCCATGTACTCTTAAAATGGCATGTATACTTAACTTTTTTGTTTAGTTTATTTTTAGCTGTCCCTTTTTGTCCCTTCTATTTTACTGCTATAAACCAATACTTTTAACAAGGAGGAGGTGGGCAAAAGGGATAAAGCTAAAAAATTAATTTGAATAATCATATATTTTGGGGAGTTTCCCTAATAGTGTGGAAGAAATGGCACTCGCTGAAAGGTTGTGTGTTTTTAATGTTTAAAATACCAAAGAAGTTATTTTTATTTTTTAAAAAAGATTTTATTTATTTATTTGAGGGAGAGAGCACACCTGAACATGTGCGTGTCAGGGGAGGGGCAGATGGAGAGAATCTCAAGCAGATTCCCCACTGAGCCCCAGAGCGCCCCAGTCAGGCGCCATCCCACAACCCATGAGATCATGATCTGAGCTGAAACCAAGAGTCGGAGGCGAAAATGACTGAGCCACCCAGGCACCTCCAAAAAATTTCTTTTTAAAACCAACTGCTTTTAAAGGTTCTTTGGCATATTTGTCATACATATTTGGAATACTCAGCACATTTAGTGATGTACTTCATGAATTCTGATGTGGTACTCCATTTTCTGCTTTGAGGTTTTTTTTTTTTAAGATTTTATTTATTTGACAGAGACAGACACAGCGAGAGAGGGAATACAAGCAGGGCGAGTGGGAGAGGGAGAAGCAGTTTTCCTGCTGAGCAGGGAATCTGATGCAGGGTTCGATCCCAGGACTCTGGGATCATGACCTGAGCTGAAGGTAGACGCCCAATGACTGAGCCACCCAGGCGCCCCTCTGCTTTGAGATATTAATGACAGGTTTATAAATGTATTGAATCATGACAGTCTTCCTAACCTTCTGTTTAATGCATGAACACTCTCCTTCAGCACCCCCATTAGATGGTTTCCCAGCAGTGCATGCTTGGTCACATCAAAGAGAGTTTCTTAATTTGGAATGAGCATGGCTAAGAGTTTTGGTCCTGCACGTCCGGGAAATCTTTGAACTTTGAGAGGGAGGATGCTTTCATTTCAAAATTTTACCTCTTGAGCTTTTCCAGAATACCTTCAAAAATGCAAAATGGTCAGTCCAAGGTAACTTTTGATTAATTGGGAATTGGTCATCTATACCTAAAGTAAAAATTTAAGACTTCCTAGTTTTGGGGTACCTGGGTGGCTTGGTCATTTAAGCATCTGACTCTTGATTTTGGCTCAGGTCATGATCTCAGGGTTGTGAGACCAAGCCACAGGTTGGGCTTTGTGCTGGGCGTGGAGCCTACTTAAGATTCTCTCTTGGGGGGGCGCCTGGGTGGCTCAGTTGGTTAGGGGACTGCCTTCGGCTCAGGTCATGATCCTGGAGTCCCGGGATCGAGTCCCGCATCGGGCTCCCTGCTCAGCAGGGAGTCTGCTTCTCCCTCTGACCCTCCCCCCCCTCATGTGCTCTCTCTCTCTCTCTCTCTCAAATAAATAAATAAAATCTTTAAAAAAAAAAAAAAAGATTCTCTCTTGGGGGGCGCCTGGGTGGCTCAGGTGGTTAAGCGTCTGCCTTCGGCTCAGGTCATGATCTCAGGGTCCTGGGATCGAGTCCTGCATTGGGCTCCCTGCTCCTTGGGAGCCTGCTTCTCCCTCTGGCTTTCTCTCTCGCTCTGTCTCTCATGAATAAAAAAAAAAAAAAAAAAATCTTTAAAAAAAAAAAAAGATTCTCTCTTGGGGTGTTTGGATGGCTTTCGGTTTCGGTTCCATATTTCTTGGTTTCAGCTCAGGTCATGATCTCAGGGTCTTGCGATCAAGCCCCGAGTTGGTCCCCGAGCTCAGTGTGAAGTCTGCTTGTCCCTTTCCCTCTGCTCATCCCCCAGTTCACACTCCCTCTCTCTCACTGTCTCCAAAATAAATAAATAAATATCTTAAAAAAAAAAAAAGATGATGATTCTCTCCCTTTGCCCTTTACCCCCTGGTTGCCCATGTACTCTCTCAAAGAAAAAAAAAAGGACTTACTGGTTTCAAAATAAATGTTCTGTTGATTTCATCTTCTTTCCTACAAAGACTTAAAGAAGAAAATTTAAGTTTTAAAGGGCTGAGGTTTTGGCTTAATCTGAGATGGTTCTAGTTATTGATAGGAATTGGAAGTTTTAAATTGTATTGTGGAGCTCACCTGACCTATGCTTAAGTCCCCCATATACACAGTATCAACATATTCTTGCCTGATTTCTTATTTAGTAGTCAGATGTAAGGGCCAAGTCAGCTTTCAGGCTGAGCATGGAGCAGTCTTCCTTTTTTTTTTTTTTAAGATTTTATTTATTTATCTGACAGAGAGAGAGACAGCGAGAGCAGGAACACAAGCAGGGAGAGTGGGAGAGGGAGAAGCAGGCTTCTCGCCGAGCAGGGAGCCCGATGTGGGACTCGATCCCAGGACCCTAGGATCATGACCTGAGCCGAAGGCAGACGCTTAACCATCTGAGCCACCCAGGCGCCCGAGCAGTCTTGCTTTTAATTCTTCTCATCATGTGTTATCTAAGAAGAGTTAACTTAGTCATTTTCAGTTGTTTGTTTTTAGAAAAGCCATATATATTTTTTCATGGACTTTTTTCCCCTCATTTATTTTAACAGCTTTATTGAGATACAGGATTCACATACCATAAATCTAATGGATTTTTATATATAAATTTTTCCAACCAGTGCAGTTTTTGAGATGAGAATGCATCCTAATCCCATGTGCCAGGTAGCAATCAGAGTGAATTTATTATGTCAGTTTATAAATTCATAGAAGGAAATGCTGAAGCATTCTTTGACAGATGCTGTCCAAAACTTTGTACCATCCATTGAGTTACATATAAGCTTGGAAAGGTATTTCCCCATGTATAGATACATATATAAATACATGTGTAGTCCTTTTCTGTCTGGCAAACATTGATTATATTCCCTTCTGTTTCTACTGGAAAGCTTGAAATTAATACAGGTTTTCTACTGTTAACTGTTTTGTTGTTTGTCATAATTGATGATGTTGGCATGCATTGAGAATGCATTTTTGAAAGATGGCTGTGTCCAGCAAAGGTAACATTAAAAAAGATTTACTTAGATATATGTATGGCTGATGCTAGAAGAATTTTTAAAAATATTTATTGATTGGGCGCCTGGGTGGCTCAGTCATTAATCGTCTGCCTTCAGCTCGGGTCATGATCCCAGGGTCCTGGGATCGAGCCCCGCATCGGGCTCCCTGATCGGCGGGAAGCCTGCTTCTCCCTCTCCCACTCCCCCTGCTTGTGTTCCTGCTCTCGCTGTCAATCTCTCTGTCAAATAAATACATAAAATCTTTAAAAAAAAAAAAAAAAAAAATTGATTTTATTTTTTGGAAATGGTCATAAAGAAGGCCTGTACATTTGTGTAATAGAGGTAAAGAGCAAATATTAACAGGGCATGGCACCGAAATGATTGTACTGCACTGCTCTAAATGACTTCGTGGTGCTTGCAAGCACAAGTCCTCTCACAGAGGTCCACTTGCTCACTTCTGTCTTCAGAAAAGAAAATACCAAGGGCAGATTGCACATCTTTACTATGATCTGAACAGACCTAATGTACCATGGATGTGTATCACGTAGTAATAAAGTGCAAATTTACGCAGTTCAGCTATATTATGGGCTTTCTCACTAGATTACATGTATATTTCAAGAAGGCTGTGCAGAAATTGCCTGAGTTAGCCATAAAAATGGGAGCTGCAGTTTCTCTGCATTAGGCCGTATTATTTCCAAATGGCATTGGACCAAAGTATAATAATATTATTGCTAAACTTCCTGTATTAGATTCCTAGGGCTGCCATGAGTTTCCACAAACTCAGTGGCCTAAAACATTAGAAATTTATCCTCTCAGAGTTCTGGAGTATAGCACTTTGAAATCAGGGTGTTGGTAGCACCATGCTCCCCCCGAAGGCTGTAGGGGGAGAATCTTTCCTCTTCGAACATTTGGTGGCACTAGCCCTTTCTTAGCTCTAATCTCTGCCTCCCATCTCCACAAGGTTTATCTCCTGTGTGTTTAGTCTCCCTCTCCTTTCTCTTAGAAAGACTCCAGTCATTGGGTGTAGGGCACACCCTAAATCCAGGATGATCTCACATTGAGATCCTTAACTTAATCCCATTTGCAAAGATCATATTTCCAAATTAAGGTCATATGCACAGGTACTAGGAGTTAGGACTTCAACATATCTTTTTGGTGGGGGACACATGTCAACCCACTACACTTATAGTGCCAGAAATCTTCAGACTAAATTAACTGTAATTAATGAAACATCGTCAGATCTCACTCTTTCACAGCTATGTGGGGTATTGGGCTAAGGCATCTCTTGCTAGTTGTTCCAGTGACTGAAGACCTCAACCAAGTATCTGACCTCACCCTTAACATTCTCTTTCCTGGCTGTGGGGAGACCCCTATCGAGCTAAATAGTAGTTACTGTTTCCAAACAGGCTAACACTCTGTAATATGTTTAAGAGATTATTCTATAGAGACATATTTAAACTAGGAACTCTCTGCTTTTCTAAAGTATTAAATACCTAGTGTTTGGAGTATGTATAGGTGGGACTAAATTGTGATACTTTCCTGCAGTAGGAGGATCTATCTTTGTGTGTGTATGTGTGCTCACATGCACGTGTGCACATATTTATACTTCAGCCACCAGATTGCCTAACTCTTTTTTACGTTAGGCCTTTGGTTATCACCTTCCTTAGCCTGGAGTAGCGACTGTGAAATGTCCAAGCCCTCGTTTCAGTCTAACCCTGTGAGGCTTTCCTCACACACCGCCTCTTTCATGGTCTTCTCAGATCTCTTTCCCCACAGCCTCCAAATACAGTGTGTTGGTTTTACTGCTTAGGAAAAAACAAAACTTTCCAAATGTTTCCCCACAAAGTAAACAGAAATTTAGCTTATGTTAGAATTAACTTGGCAGCCCATTCAAATCTTAGATAAGTGATTCTTATCTCTTCAGCCCCTTCTACCAAAGAAAGAAGGAAGGAAAGAAAGGAAAGATCCTGTATGAAGGTCTTCATAATCTGTAAATTTCCAGATGGAAATCTGTCCTGTCCTGTCCTATATGAGTAGAGAGCAAAAGATAAATAGTGAATAAAAGAACTATAAAAAAAATTAGAGTCAGAGAAACTGATTTATCACATACAAGATAATGATGCAGTAATAATTCACTTTGTTAGAAACTTGTTTTGCTTACCACACTGTATCCATAATAAAATATTCATTATTTCCTTCCTTTTTCTGCCCTTGGCCTGGGAAATGTAGAGTATGCTCAGACCACTCTTAGCTTATCTTTTAAGTAATCAGAAAGAACTGAATAGCTTTGGCGTAAGTATTAAAATGAATCACTGCTTGTGCAACCCCTTATCACCTAAATTGTTATTTTCATGGTTTATCTTTTAATTTTATATCTTCAGAATTAAGAGACTGCTGCTTAAATGCAGCTATATATAATAGCTAAGCGGAAAAGTGATTGTGTTGCTTGCTAATTGTGTGTTTGTAGTACTGGCAAGTTGTTCGTGGGGAACTGGTTCCAGAAATCCTGTGGCAGTTTGTTTGTTGGAAAGAGGGTCAGCCTTGCCTAGAATGATTAGTGTGCTAATAGCTCTTCAGGAATATTACTGGCAAAATATTAATATTGAGGGAGAAGTGCAGTAAGCTTTCCCTTGCTCAAATCTGCTGCAGGAAAGTGCAGTCTGAATGGATGAACAGTATCTGAACTCCAGGATTATTTTTAAGTAGTCATTTTCATTTGTTTCTAGAAACTACTAAGCATGGATATGGGGGCGAGGCCTTACCAGAGCTGCTTTCGTAAATCTGAAGAAGAGATGGGGTTCATTCATCAAGAGTTGGATCTGTTTGCGTGCTGATCATTTGTATAACAGTCCTGAGAAGTGTTTTAAGTGGGCAAAACATACCTAGCTCCCATGTTGTTTCTGTTCTTAATATGCCTGAGCAGGCTTTTCTGCAGTGGTGATCTAGCCCAAACTGGATGATTAGAAATTCTGAATTGATGAGACTCTGAAGGGATAAGATCTTGCTCTTGAAATGTTTTCACATATAAAAATATAAGAGAATCTAACAGTGTGAAGGTTTTTAAAGATTTTATTTATTTATTTGACAGAGAGAGAGATAGCGAGAGCAGGAACACAAGCAGGGGGAGTGGGAGAGCGAGAAGCAGGCCTCCTGCCGAGCAGGGGGCCCGATGTGGGACTCGATCCCAGGACCCTGGGATCATGACCTGAGCCGAAGGCAGACGCTTAACGACTGAGCCACCCAGGCACCCTAACAGTGTGAAGGTTTTTGGTTAAGCATTTGTGTTTATTGACCTCCTTGCTTATATTCCTCTTGCCCCTAAGAAAGTCAGTGGGAAGTTCATAGTAACCTTTCTTTGGAGTTTTTAGAAGACTTTAATGGATGTTTAAATCTTGTTCTTTCGAAGCTTATCCTGGACTTAAATTAAACAACCTGTAGTTAATGCTCTTGGGTTCATTAGATAATGAACCTAATTCTCACTGGATCCTAAGCCTGCTAGTTAGAGAGAAGCACTTTCCTGGAACAAACACCAGGTACATTTTAGGCCAGCATTCGGTTGTAGTGGCTGAACGACATGTGAAAAAGACCTACATCTCACTGTGCCCTGTCTTGTTCAGGGCAGTCAGGTACCAGGCTTTGTCTCTTGTGCGAACACTGCAGTGTCCACATCACCCCTGCTTAGCAAATATATTTGCTGTTCCTTGTCATTAAACCCTGACCCGGTGTAAATCTCAGAGCTGGTGAAAACCAGTAAACATGTAAAAGAGACAAAATAGTGTCTTCCCAGAGGCAGGTTAATGTACCATCCTGTTTTGTGTTTGTAATTAGGTAGTCTGATACTGAATGCTGGGGTAAGTACAGAAATGATTTAATTTTTCTGCCTGTCTGTGATAAGGGAAAAGGTAGGTTTTGTGGTCTGGTAGAAAGTATGCAATTACATTAAAGTATCCTGTGAATGGAATTAAAAATGGTGACTTTGGAATAAAAATGGGTGTTAAAGACATCGTCTGTGGAAAATGTGAAAAACTGCTTTTATGTGAGCCAAGGATATAAGATTTCAGCCTTTTTACTTATCCATTCACACTTACTCCTGAATGCAGGGCTTTCAGAACAAGCAAGTAAATGGATGCTGAATGCATTCTGAGCAAGCAGGAAATGACAGGCTTTTTTGTCTTCTCGGAGGTTTCTTATATCCTGTAGTGAGCAAAGGAATATCAATTACCAACTAAAGAAGAAAGAAGTTGGAATGGTTCCGTAAGAGTGTTTTGGGAGAAGCCGATGGCTAAAATATTTAACAATTTACTAGAGCACTTCACATACGACCCGGCCCGGGTGCCTTTGAACGGGGTTGAGTTGTGCCCTCCCTCCTTCACGAGCTGTCTCTTAACCTGCCGATATCTATCGAAGCCCCAAGCACTCTGGAGGTGGGGGGCACATATTGTCATCTGCGGTCTAGTATCTTTAAGTTGCTTGGCTTCAGGAACCAGAAATGGGCATGTCTTTTTATCTGCTGAACTATTTGATACTGGAGCAGATGTAATTTAAATGGGGGTTAAAACCTCGTCGAATATCGAATGCATTGCTCTAGACCAGTCTGTTGTTTTCACGTGGCAGCCCTTGACCCTGTGCACCACTTCGATCTGCTTGCCGCAGCACCCTGTGATCTCTTATTTCCATTTTGGAATGTTCGATCGTAAAGCTTTCCAGGCCTGTAGCCTGATGTGGCTCTTAGCATTTGGGGGGGTTGGCACTGTGTGGCTCCTTGCATACAAAACTTTGGGACCCAGGTTCCCACTGTCTCCACTAAGAATCCACATTCTGTGAAGGAAGTGAGAGGGGGCTCAGACAGGGGAGACTCCTGGTTTTGCTTCTTTTTATTTGTTGGTTGGGGAGCAGGAACAGAAGCTGGAAGAAAGGATGGGTAATATCCTCTACTGACAAGATCTGTATTAGAATTTCTTTTGCTGCAGAGCTCTCAGAACTAGTATGTATTGCTTTTCTTTTTAGGCTTTTCCCCCATTTCCCAGATGCTTGGCTTTCATCGTGCACTTGAGATATGGAGAGTTTGAGTGAGTCCCTCCAGCTCAGGTTGCTGGCAGCCGAGCTGAGGCTCAGGCCCTCCATTCTGACAGACCCGGGTCTGCAACACTAACAATCAGCAGTCGTGCATGCGCCACTTTAATTATCTTGGACAAGGATAGAAGGGCGAGGCCTTGCTTCTCACCGCGGGGTGGCTGCTAGGCCGAGGTGCCGCAGCTGGATCCTGCCCCTGCTTCTCTGAGAGCCGCGGCCCTCGAAGCACCACAGCAGGTCTGCTGCGCAGGACTGGGCTGACACAGCTTAGGAGACTTGTATGGGAAGAAGCCTTGTCTTATAGAACATATTTACAACCAGAACTGACAGAGTCATTCTTTTCATTGGTAAAACAAAGGGGAGGATTAGGTCAGCAGAATGTAAGTGGGAGTGTGGATTTACTGGCCTATTTTTATTATTACTGCCTGATTTGCTTTATTTCTTTGAATGGCATGAGCAGTAGGATATGAGGAAGAGTTTTCTCTACCTCTCCCTTTTCTTTCAAAAAGAAAAAACTGTCTATTTTAAAATGCTGTTGCTATCTTAAGGACAGGTAGAAATGGCCATGGAAGGTTATAATATGCTTGATTTGTTTGAGTACCAAAATACTCTGGTGTGATACTATCTACGACTACTTTCTCTGTTACTAGGTTCTCTCTTATCCAAAGTACTTATCAGTCTGTCTCAGAAGGATCAGCTCAGGACCCGGTGGATTTTTTTTTTTTTTTTAAGTAGGCTCCACGCCCAGTGTGGAGCCCAACATGGGGCTTGAACTCAGGACCCTGGGATCAAGACTTGAGCTGAGATCAAGAGTCGGAGGCTTGGGGCGCCTGGGTGGCTCAGTCGGTTAAGCAACTGCCTTCGGCTCAGGTCATGATCCTGGAGTCCCAGGATCGAGTCCCGCATCGGGCTTCCTGCTGTCAGCAGGGAGTCTGCTTCTCCCTCTGACCCTCCCCCCTCATGCTCTCTCTCTCTATCTCATTCTCTCTCTCAAATAAATAAATAAAATCTTTAAAAAAAAAAAAAAAAAGAGTCGGAGGCTTGGGGCGCCTGGGTGGCTCAGTTGGTTCAGCATCTGCTTTCAGCTCAGGTCATGATCCCAGGGTCCTGGGATCGAGCCCCACATAGGGATCCCTGCTCAGTGGGGAGCCTCCTTCTCCCTCTCCCTCTGCTGCCGCTCCCCTTGATTGTGCTTTCTCTCTCTCTCTCAAATAAATAAATAATCTTAAAAAGAGAGAGAGAAGCTTAACTGACTGAGCCACCCACGTGCCCCTGCCTTGTGGATCCTTGAAGATTTATGGGCATTCACAGTAGCACTTGGTTCTGTGATGAGGTCCCAAACTGCCGCAGAGGTCTTCATGTTGAATGAGTATGGTGGTGGGTGTTCTTCATTGAGAAGGTGCTTACTGAATCAGTGCCTCCCAAACAAGTCCCCCCACCCCGTTCATCTCCAGCTGAGAGATACTCATAGGAAGATAGAGCAAAAATGAACTACTAGGGGAAAAAAAAAGAAATAAAAGACACGCAAAATACAAGCCTTAGTTTTTCAAATTAAATTCAGTAGACAGAATTACTCCATCAGCTTGGTCTAAAAGTTTCTAAATGCTTATTCTCCGTTTTTATACTTATCTGCTGCAGACTGGACACCAACTACTTGGGGTCTGGTACTCCTTCAGCCACACTTTGACTAGTTTAAATAGTTGTGTTTTCTTCCTTCCTCCCTCCCCCCCACCTTTCCTCTTTTTCCCTCCTTCCCTATCTCCCTTTTTGTTTAGTTTAAGTATCCCTGCTGGTGCAGTGAATAGTGGCACTAAAGTTTGAGTTCCTGTCTTCTGTTTCACTACAGCTAAAATCAAGGAGGCAGAGAGAGGTTTACTGAACATTTATTGCATCCAGACACTGTACTAAACACTTCTGGGTTTCCAGTAACCATTTGAAGTGGGTACTATTGTTAACCGTATTTCACTGATGGGAAACCTAAGGCCTACAGAGGCTAGATATGCCAGATTTGAACTCCCTTATGTTGGTTTGAGTTCAATACTGTGCCCTTCGTCCCCTGGGTTTTAAATTTCATTGTACATCAAGACTGTTTAGTAAAGAAGTGAATTTTCAAGATCTATTTGAAAGAGGAAAGTAGTGAAAGTGTTTCAATAGAAATATTGCTCACTGATTGCTCATTTAGAGCAAAATAAAGAGTAGAAAGCCCACAGTGAATGGATGTGGTGGGCATTGCTCTTATTTACATACACTTAGTAGTGAAATAATGTTCACTGTGGGAGAAAGCTGGAACGTGCTTTCTAAACCTTTATACAAAGCCCTGCTGGGTTTGGGAGGGGTGGGGGAGATGAGTTTTGCGGGAAGGCCAAACACCCTTTATCCGTTTATCTCCAGGTGCTTGCTTTTTTGCCATAGTTTTGTGCTTGCTGAGCTGTCAGTTTAATTTACTGTCTAAAGCTCAGCCTGTTATTTCTCAGGTTTGCTGCCCTACAGGTACACCGTAAAGGGTTTCTGTGAAATCCTGGAGCAGCTTTTAGTTTTGAAATGCCCAGTCTTTGTTCTTGTGAAAATAGGTTGTGTTCAGCTTCTTGCTTGATCATCTTTGTTTTGTTTTGCTTCTGAAGCTGAGCTTGAGTTAGAAGAATGATGCTAGAAGCAATTTAAAGGGCACATCAAGTTTTTTACTGTAATCCTGAACTATTGATTGTTGACTTATTTGTAGGTTTAATGCAGACCCATTTCCTTACTTAGCGTCTGACTGGCCATTAAGCTCTGGCAGTGTGCCAGAATGTTGAAATCTTGCATCTTATAATATGATTTGGCTGTCTAAGGGTATTATGTGTGTTTGGTTTTTATAGACACAGACAAGGCCCTCGACTTTGTGTGTGCTCCAGAATACAGGAAAGGATTTCTCTACAGCAAAATTACTCATTCAGTTCTAGGAGACAACATAAAAGTGAGGTGACCTGGAGTCACGCAGATTGGTACAGTTCGGACTCACTGGCTCTTACAAATAAATGCAGACTAACGTAACAGAACCTTGAAGAGAAGACCAAGCAGGGAACTGAAAAGGCATGATGGTGTTCCAGAGTAGGCCATAGTTAGGCACTCCCATGTAAGTGGCCCTCAGCTTGTGCCCTGTGCCACTCTCCTAGCATGAAGTTGGAACTAGAATCTAGCCAAGGGGCCGGTAAAGGGTTCTGCTTACAGAGGGAGCTGGGCTCAGAGTGGTTAGAGAGGTAATCACTGTCTCCAGAAGATTTTTCCCCTCTTCTTTTACAACCTGGACACCTCTTTTTTAAAAAAATTTTTTTATTGTTATGTTAATCACCATACATTGCATCATTAGTTTTTGATGTAGTGTTCCATGATTCATTGTTTGTGCATAACATCCAGTGCTCCATGCAGAACGTGCCCTCTTTAATACCCATCACCAGGCTAACCCATCCTCCCACCCCCTCCCCTCTAGAACTCTCAGTTTGTTTTTCAGAGTCCATTGTCTCTCATCAACCTGGACACCTCTTGACTGGAAGAGAGGGTGGGGGCTGAGGGAGTTAGATGACAAGGAAACATTAAATTTGGGATTTTGAGAGTGTGGTTGGGAACTGAATGGCTTTGGGAGAGAAAATTCACTTTTCCCCCTTATTACAAAAGTAAGAGAAGCTTTATTCAGAGAACTTGGAAAGTGGCCCCCAAGTATGCTGTCTTGACTGCCATATTGCCCCTCAAAGTTGTCAGAACAGCCACCATTTTGGAAGTGTTAAATTGTTTGGACTAGGTACTTGAGGCTATAGAACATCTGTTTGGAGTGACAAGGAAAATAGATTTAATGAGGAGGTGAGGAACTAGTCCATGAAGCATGTGTTAGAGATCGGTATTAAAATGACCCTCATAGTTCAGAATTGGTTAATTCTTATGAAACGATGTATAGTCTTTTCCTTTATTCTGTAATGGAAAAGCTTCCTAATGTGTGAAAAGGGATCTGAGACATGACGGTTTCATGAGTAATTATTATGTCATTTTGCTGCTTCCCTCCAACCATTTGAAAGAATGGTTATCTGTGACTTGGTCCTAATTTGGAAGATACAGGGGAAAATAATAGGCCAGAAATATTATGTGGATTTTGAGTGGCACACCACAATACTTCTTCCATTTGTGTGATACTTGCAGTGGGCTTTGCCCATCACTGTCTTATTCCTTGAGGTGGAATCGGTTGAATGGGTGTTAGCATCATCTTTTTAGATGATGGGGAACATACTGAAATCAAGATGGAGAGATGACTTACTATCAAAATGTGGAACTTGAACCCAGATACTTCTTAATTCCTTGCCCTGTATCGTTATTATCATGCCTTGCTGAGGAAGGCATCAGGGGGTGACTGGTTAGGTAAATTCCAGATTATTATTATTATTATTATATTTTGTTTTTTTGCAAAGACACTAAGCTAGTTCTTTTGTCACTGGTCTTTTTTTTTTTTTTTTTTTTTGGTCACTGGTCATTTCTTGATGTTTTGGTCCCTTCTTTCCTGTCAGACCTCTTACCTGTGACATTTCCATTTATTCCCTTCCATGTGAAAGCTTTGCTGGTTAACTAAATCAGTTGTAGGGATGAAAATGCTACTTAGGGGGCGCCTGGGTGGCTCAGTCGTTAAGCGTCTGCCTTCGGCTCAGGTCATGATCCCAGGGTCCTGGAATCGAGCCCCGCATCGGGCTCCCTGCTCGGCGGGAGGCCTGCTTCTCCCTCTCCCTCTCCCCCCGCTTGTGTTCCCTCTCTCACTGTATCTCTGTCAAATAAATAAATAAAATCTTAAAAAAAAAAAAAAAAGAAAAGAAAAGAAAATGCTACTTAGAAGAGTAATACCATAAACTGAGTGGTGGCAAACCTCACTTTTCCCATCCGAGTACGCTTTGGAACAAAAATGATACTGATGTTTGTTGCTGCCCCTGAATAGTTTCCAGATGCCCTTTATGTGAAGGGGCTCAGTCTCTAGAGACGTGGCTCACCGGATAGAGCCAGTCAGCCTCGTTTATGCTGTCCGAGTAGGTCATTGGTGGCAAGCAAATGGGAAGTGGCAAACCAGAGCACATGTCCTATTTGGAACTTTAGGTGGACTAGACTATGAGGGTTTAGAGCAGATTAGGGCGGGAGGTTTTCTCTTTTGTTTTTCCAGTTTTTGCTTTCTATTCCTCTCTCCCGGTTTCCTTCCTTCCTTTAGGCTGCCCTCCCTTCCATTCCTTTTGTCTGTTCTTTTTATCTTTTCTCCTGTCTTCCTTTCGTTCTCACTTTCCTTCTGTCCTTTGCATCCCTCCCTCTGTCCTTCCCCCGACCCCTTTAAACTGGCTGTCCCATCAGAGGCAGCCATTGCTAATGGGGGAGTGTACCTCCTTTTTTCCAAGCATCTCTTAGCTGTGAAATCATGGCTTTTAGAATGGTTCTGCAGCCTCACAGCATGCAACTCCGCAACTGTCTTGCAGTGTGGAGTGAACCTAGGCTAGGTGTGTGGTTGAGCTGGGTCGGCTGGAAAGATGGATTCTGCACGAGCCTGGCCTTGTTGGCTGCCTCTTCCTCATGTGCTCTCATTACTTGTGTTTTCAATTGCATTTGCAAACCCCAAAGATGTGGTATTTAGTTTTATCCATCTATTTAACCTGCTTATGTTTTACTCTTCTAATGGGTGCCCTGAAGTGTGTTTCCTTATATTGGGCCCTTTCCTAATAGCTTCTGGTAATATTCCGCTTTCATTTTTTTGGTGCCTGACTCAGCTTGATATTGAGGGTGTGTAAGAATTTTCTGTACATAGCAAACTAAGGTTTTGGGTGAGGGTGTTACGACTTATTCATTCTTTTTGAGGATTGATTATACATTAAAGCCAAATCCTAAGAAGAGGGAGTGATGGGGAAGAAAATGACCAAAGAACGGGGAATATTTGATTTTGTTTCTCATGTTTTAGGAATTAAGTTATAAATTAATCTAGCCCCAGTTTCATATGTGTTCTTTACCACTTGTTAACTGTTCATCCTACTAGCTCATTTTTTGGTTGGGGAGGAGGAGTGTTATGGAACGGGGTTTATTTTGGAGCAGGAGACATATTGCAGAGCCCTTCAGGCATCTAGGTTTTTCCCTGGGAGATAGGAAGGGAAAGGAACTGCAAATCTCATCTCTGTTTTTGTATTAGTTGTCTGCCTCAGGTTGGTTTTAATTTCCTTCTCCATTCCTCTCATGCACTGAATGCCTTTGACAAACAGAAAGAAGCTCTTTGCTGGTTATTCTAAAGTGTGGTGCTCAGACTAGCAGCATGAGCATCACCAAAAGCTTACTAGAAATGCAGATTCTCAGGCCTCACCCCAGATCTACTTAATCCTAATCTCTGGAGGTGAGGCCCAGAATCTGTTTAACAAGCCCTCCAGTTTGAGATCAACTGGATTAAGTGATGACAGAAGTCTAGTTTAGGTAAATCTTGCTTTTCTAGCCATCTCTGCCAGCTTTTAAACTTCATCCACCTGTGTACCAACCCTGAACTTTGAGGCTGCAAAGCAGTGTGTTTATCTTTTGAGTGTTTGAGTCCGTAAAGAATTTGTAACCACCCTCGTTTGTATCTTTGCTTCATCAAGGACACAGTGGTCAATAAAATATATCTGAAAAACTTGTATATATTAAAAACTTACGACTTATAATTGGTCATTGATTACTCTTTCACTATGGAGGTATCGACTCTGATACTGAGGCTGTAGCTCAAAATACACTGCCTAAAAAGCAGTCAGAGCCCAGAGGGGAATGAAGGAGAGAGGGAGACAGGAAAGGGAAGTGGAGGGATTAATAATCCCATCTTGGTTAATCATCATTATCCTCTCTGATCGCTGTGAGCGGATGTGCTGTTGCTTCTGCAAACGTTAATAATTCATGGATGGACTATGCCAAAGGGAGGCCTTAAATCTGGTCTCTCAGCAGATTAAATACACCGTCTGCCATCAGTAGGAGCCAGGAGAGATGAAAGATGGACTTGTTGTTTTTATTCATTAACCTGATTTTCTCTGCCTTTCTCTTCAGCTCCTCTCATCCTCATTTTGTTTACCTTTTCATTTGCTTCACTGTGTGCCCTCCTCCCGCATTGAGTGAGTGCTGGGACTCTTGGGTCTACTGTTAATGACATTAGATTTTACTTTTCCTTCTCTGCTAGTAACAACAGATGCCATGAGAGAAAGCAGAGAGGCAGAATAACTATTTCCTTGGAAATGTCTAAATCAGTCTGCATATTTGAAAAACGTATTAAAATGTGCAAAGCCTGTGTCTTAGAAATCATTTGAAATGGCTTCTCTTTGTTTTGAAGAGTAATTCTGTTGTATAGGCAGCTGAAGATACACATAGTGTTCTTACTTCAGGTAGGTCTTGTGGCAGTTCCCCATTTTATAGATGGGGAAACTGAGACGTGAAGTGAGTGACTTGTGTAGGGCTACCTAGAACCGACTTCTTCTCACTCCAACATCAGTATGCTTTCCACTAGACTTCATTACCTCTTCCTTTTAGAAATCATATGTAAGTAGCCTTAAGGAGGTATTTTACCCATATTTCATCATACTCATTTCATTAGTAAGGCTTAAATAGAACTTAATTGGATTAAGTTTGAATACTATATAGGTAGCTAGCTTCACAGGAACACTTCTGATTTCATTCTAGGTGTAAATTTGCCAAAAAACACCACAGTTAGAAGGGTGGTGATAGTCTGCACTGTTATGTAGACTTTTCCAGAGCTTCTGAGTAACAGCCCTCAACAATTTATAGGTTATTCAATAAATATACGTTGAGCACTTACCCCTGTGCATGATGCTTTGTTAAGCCCCCTAAGTGGATATAATAGGGTCGCCATCTTTAGTAGATTTTTAGTGTTTTTAGGTTTACCTGAGGGGATTTGGCTAATTGGAATACCCCAATATCAACTTAAGGATGCGAGATGGCAAAGTAGTAGAACTGGAAATGGTTTAGTCACCTCAGTAGTTTGCTGGAGGACTTAGTGGTAAGAAGCATGTTAATAAAACCAGACCATTGTTTTTAAAATGATTTCCACCCGTGTCACTGCTGGAAGGCTGGTGGAGAGAAGGGTGTGGGAAAAGCAGATTTTAAAATCAGCCTAATTTTCATAAAACTGTTTTAGAATTGCAAATCCTTGCGTTCCTATTGTAGAGGTAAGAAGTACAGAGATGAAAACCTGACCGGGTGTCTTATAAGGCACTGTCTGGCTTGCCTTCGTTGTCTGTCCTGACCTGAAGTGGTGTGGGGTGGAAGGCAAGGCCTCCTCTTACCTCTCCCGGCCCCTCTTGCATGGCCAGCATCCTGTGGGGCATTGCCGTGTTTTCTGTTTCACATTTATTTTGTTGCTATTCTCGTACAATTTTTATTCTGGTTATTTTCTTTTATAATTTTCTTAAGGCTTGCATCCTTGAGTATAATTTTATTAGGTCTTTTTTTTTTTTTAGATTTTATTTATTTGACAGAGAGAGACATAGCGAGAGAGGGAACACAAGCAGGGGGAGTGGGACTCCCCAGGACACTGGGACCATGACCTGAGCCGAAGGCAGACGCTTAATGACTGAGCCACCCAGGCGCCCTAATTTTATTAGGTCTTAATGCCAAAATTTATTTCTTGCTTTGAGGAATGCCATATTGAACTTTATAATAAGGATTAATGAGAAAATAGAATCCTGCCTACAATTTTCCTGCATAGAAAAATGTCGGGAACTCTATTTTGCATGGCAGTGAATTTGAAAATCTGACCAGGTAATGGAATAAATACTGTTTTTTCCTGTTTAAGTTGTTGAGGATTGGATAATTTTAGTAATCCTTTTCTTTCTATTGAGAAGTCTTTTTTTTTTTTTTTTTAAAGATTTTATTTATTTATTTGACAGAGAGAGACACAGCGAGAGAGGGAACACAAGCAGGGGGAGTGGGAGAGGGAGAAGCAGGCTTCCCGCCGAACAGGGAGCCCGATGCGGGGCTCGATCCCAGGACCCTGGGATTATGACCTGAGCCGAAGGCAGACGCTTAACGACTGAGCCACCCAGGCGCCCCTGAGAAGTCTTTTTTTTTTTAATCACTTTTCCATCTTATTAGTGTTTTCCAATTAATAGTAGAAATAGAAAATATGTGCAGGAAAAAAATTACATGAAAGTTAAATCAGTGTTTCTTTTCTAAAATAACAGTAATAATATGATGAACCTTGCTTCAGTAAGCAAATCCAAACTCTGAATATCTGCATTTATAAGAGAAATCTTGGGGTGATGTTTAGTTTTAGTATTCCTTCAAATAACAGCCTCCCTACTGAATTTAAAATAGAATTTGTTTAACAGAATTCTATTTACAATCAACCTGGTAAGAAATACATCTGTTGTGTAAAGTACATTGGTAATAAGAACTAGTAAGCTAGATGCCCTTCTTTTGTATCCACCATTATCCCCATTTGATAACTTAAGATTCCATGGAATCTGGGACTCAAATACATACTTGAGCAGTTTTTCTTGGGATGGTGTCTCATAGTGCTGTGCAAAGAGTTCTGTAGCATGAAACCCAGAACCTAAACCCAGGACCTAGACCAGGTCACTCTGTAACCTTGGCCAGAATTTGAGTTTCTCCGTCCCTTATTTTCTTTCTTTCTTTTTTTTTTTTTTTTAAAGATTTTATTTATTTATTTGAGACAGAATGAGAGAGAGAGAGAGCACATGAGAGGCGGGAGGGTCAGAGGGAGAAGCAGACTCCCCGCCGAGCAGGGAGCCCGATGCGGGACTTGATCCAGGGACTCCAGGATCATGACCTGAGCCGAAGGCAGTCGCTTAACCAACTGAGCCACCCAGGCGCCCCTCTTTTTTTTTTTTTTTTTAAAGATTTTATTTTTTTATTTGACACAGAGAGAGAGATAGCGAGAGCAGGAACACAAGCAGGGGGAGTGGGAGAAGGAGAAGCAGGCTTCCCGCAGAGCAGGGAGCCCGATGCGGGGCTGGATCCCAGGACCCTGGGATGATGACCTGAACCGAAGGCACTTAACGACTGAGCCACCCAGGTGTCCCTCTCCGTCCCTTATTTTCTTAATCTGTGCCACAGGGGAAATGAATTATCCCTGAAATTTCATGGCTGTGACTCCGAGTCTTCATATACTTTATTATTTCATTTTTTTTGTCTTTTTTTTATTTATTTCATGTATTTTTTAATTGAGGTAGAACTTCTTCATATAGTCTACAAGTTCTTGCCAAATCACTTGTTCCCTTTATCTAAATACTGAGGCCTGATAGATACTGTGATATATATATTGTGTGTGTGTGTGAGAGAGAGAGAGAGACAGACAGACAGACAGACACAGACTGACAGAGCTCTCCTCATTCTGAGTTTCTGAAATCTGGGACTGCGGTGAATTGCCCTGGAGGAATATTTGAGGGGAGATGCTTCCTCCTCCCATTTTAGCCTATTCCCATTAGTAACTGCATTTACTGGGGAACTGCTTCCTGAGAAAGTGTTTAAAGTGGAAATCTTACTTCCGAAATTACTTCACCCTGGCGTGTTAAGTTTTGGCCTACTTCTAAACCCTGTTCCCACCCTTTTTGGTTTATAGACATACCAGAGGCAGAACTCTGCTCTGGGGCAGCAGAAACTCATCAGCTCCTCAATGCAGAGGGAGCTTTCTTTTCTGTTTTTTCTTGACCCTTGGGCAGACAAGTTTGCATATGAGCAACAGGGAAGGAACTTCAATTTGTTTTACTGCTAAATAATGACATGCAGAAATCAGCTGATTTTTATTGACTGCCTAAATCTAGCGGCCCTCACTTAAAACAGTACTCAAGGTGAAATGTCATTGATAAAATTAGCAGATTGCTTTTTCATTCTCAGCTGATTTGTCAGGACAGATCAGCTGTGAATGCCACGCCACTGACTTTGGGCCAGGACCATCTCATCTTCCCTGAACCTCCTTGGCACTGGATGCAACTGAGAAGGAAGCCGACTTTGGGAATTGAATACTGTTGGTAATGATGCTTAGTCACAGAGAAGAGTTTGGTGCCTCTGCACATTGGCCAAGAACCACCTCAGCATCTGTCTTACTACCTAAGGCTGCAGTGATCTCAGGGAGCTAAAGAGATTTGAAAGAACAAACAACATGCAAAAATAATATTTAGCTCCCCTTGAAGTCGTTGCCTGTGTCTACCTGCATGGGGTCTAGTGAACACTGATAAAAATCAATGAAGTGTTTTTGTTGAGTGCCTAGTAAGGACAACACTGTGGTAGGCACTGGTGATAATTAGAATAAACAAAAATTCATAAGTTCATTGTCTTCCACCTGGAGAGTCAAGACTGACTAACATTGCTATAATAGGATCAAACTGTCCAAGAGAGTGTAAAATGACAGGCAGAATTGAGTGGGAATGATATGAGGTTCTTGATGACATGGGACTTCACAGGAGAGGAATGGGTAATGATGAGTGAATTCTGGGGTAGTTGGGGAAGACCACCTAGAACAGAGAGGATTTGAATGGGCCTTTGAAAGCTTAGCTTGCAGGAAGTGAAAGAGGATATGAGAATAATAGCCTGACCAAAGTCAGAGAGGTGAGAACAGAAGTTATGTGCTAAGAAATGAAACCTGTCAGGGAGGGGGTATCAGATGTGGAAGGAGTGACTGCCAAGCAATGCAGTGTAGGCAGTACATGCTGTCAAAAGTTTTGGAGCAGGTAAATGTCAAGGAGAAAGGGAGGGGGCTGTGGAAACACATCTAGGTTGGCTTGGCCAGTAGAAGGGATACCTGCTGAGGTCTTGTTCAGAGACAATTGTAATAACCCAGCCATGGTGATGACACCAGGACCAGGTTGGTTGGTGAGAAGGGGAAAAGATGTGTGAGAGATGCTTGGAATAAAACATCTGCCACACTTGGTGCCTGATGGGCTTAAGAAGGATGTTCAGAAATAACTTGAAGTTTGTAACGAGGAGAAGGGTTGGTGTTATTGGTTGAGGCAGAGAAGTTAGGAAGATTAACTGGATTGAGAGTTGAGATTTCATTTCAGTTTTTGATGTTCTGGCAAGACATCCCCATGGAAATGCCCCTGAAACATTTAGAGATGGGATAAAAAGCACTGTTCAGGAAATAGCTCCAGACAGAATTTTCCAGAGCCACTGGTCCAGAGGTAAGAATTGTGGCAGTAAAAATGAATGTATGGGAGGGGAATTGTATGGCATGGGGCAAGGGAACAAGGTCTCAGCGAGGAGAAAGGAGCCAGGAGGAGGTTGGGGATGGTGGGGAGGGGAAGTGGGGTCCAGCTATGCCTCAGAAGGCTAGGGGGTAGGGCCCAGTAATTGCCCAGCCTCACATGGCCTCTCATTCTTAACTCTTAAAAGCACTTACGCACCAGTGATATTACTTTATCTTCCCAGCAGCCCTGTGAACCTGGCAGAAGGTAGAACAGAGCTCACCAGGGATCTGTCAGATTTTGATTTCTGGATAAAGCCCTGCAATATGCAGGGTACGTTAGAGCTTTATAGTTGTTCACTTGAACATGATAATTTCACCTGGTGATTGTGATTATAATTCTACCTAAACCACAGAATTTCAATGGCTTCCCTTTTCTGTTCTGTAATCTTACTTATTAATGATGACAGGTAGGAAAAAAGGAGTACTAATGCCACACCTTCAAAAATGTCTCATCTTTGATGTGTTTCTAGTGTGGGCCTAAGGAAATTGGAACTAGCCTCCTCCCACCCCTTTTTTCCCCTATTTAGAAATCTTTCAAACCAGTTAACTACTACCTGAAGGGTCAGAGGGTCTTTGGAATCTGGATACCTTAAGTTGGATAAAGTGTCCTACTTTTTTAGGAAACATCTTTCTCCTGTATGTGTACTTTGCTGAGAAGTTCTTTTATGGACTGATTGGTAGAATCTGTAGAGAGATGGAAATAGAAATAACAAATCTGAAGCTTTTCTATTGAAGATTCTCATTACAGTGAATTCTAAGGAACTATGTAAAGGCATGCTTTGTTGGATTTTGCATAGAATACTATTTAGGAATTCAGGCCCTCACCTGAAATTAAGATATCTTTCAAATACAGAGACCTTAATCCACTTTGGGTGGTAAGCTCCATCTGTCTTTGTACTTTTGGGTGTCTAGATTTTTTTATATAGTGTGTATCTGATGTACAACTAGCTGTTGTTAAGAATGGTGCAGTGCACAGAGGATTTTGAAATGTGGTGTCGATCCCTTTGATAAAAAGATCGGACATTATTTTCATTTGTATAAGCAAGCCCATTTTTATCCCTTATATTAATAACTGCTAGGTCCCCTAGTAACCTGTCCTTTTTTCTTCTATTTTTTGGTGCTTAGGTCTGTATAAAACCAAAACAAAAATAATGGACTACCAAATAAACATTTAGGAATTGATCACTTTATGTTCAGCTAGTGATAAAACAAGTGGAGAAGTACCTCCTTTGTAAGGTGGCTTCTTTTCAGTATTTTTTTTAATGACCTCCACGTACATATTCAGGCACCTGGAGTCTGAGGCAGGTTAGTTAACACTTCTCTATACCCTCTGCTCCAGGGTCCTTTGTAGTTAGAATATTCTGCATCTGGTTTCCTTGGCATACTCATAGATTGGAGGAAGACAGAGTCTGAGCTGGTTTACAATTGATCCTAGCATAAAGAAATACCCTCTTAATTTATTTGTTGTCCGTACTGTTGGAGAAAAATGTCTTAATAGGGACTCAAATGAGGTGGGGTCTTTTTTGTTTTGTTTTTTTAATTTTAGTAATGAAAGGGGGGTTTTCTCATTCGCCTGTAGTGAACTTCAGATTCAGATGTCTCCCTCGGGAATAGGATTTAACCATCACTGAAATGGTTTGACTTAACCACACGGGGATTTGGGGGTTCTTTTTTTTTTCTTCTTCTTCCTTGCCCCTTCCATTCCCAGGCAGAGACTCCTATTGCATACCGACCTCTGGTCCAGTGCGGTATTTATTTGATCAGAAACAAAAGAGTTTGCTTCTTGCACTGGTTAGAGAGAGGTCCCCCAGGATTGTCTTTTGTTCAGTAATTGGAGCATAAGCTGAGCCTGGTTAATTTCAGAGCTACCCCCAACACACGTTCCTGCAGTTTCCGAACTGCTAATGGTACCTTGTATTGGGTCTGGAACAACAACAACAAAAAGCTTGAGTTGTTGAATGTTAACTGGAACTACTCTGACATCTGCTATGGCACCTAATAGCACTGTTGGTGCAGTTAATTTTAAGTTAGGGGAAGAAACAAAACTAGAATGCTCCTCCGCTTTACAGTGCTTGTTAACACATGCACCTCCAAATTATGCATTTGGTGCTATCACAGTGAATAAAACAAAGGAAATCATGAGTTGATTTTTATGTTAGTAGCAGAAGTTCTTTCCTTGTTATGCACTGTTCAGATACCCGTGTGTTCCTGTGTTTTACATTCTTTTTCGGTTATTTATTTATTTTTTAATAAAGGCAGAAATGTCTGCAACATTTCAACTCTGAGCATTTAATTGGCTAAAGTTCTGATATAAGAGATATAAGTTAATTATTTTAATTGTTTTTCTTTTAAAGCAACAAAACTTTGTTCTGCTTCTTTAAATACCAAAATGATGATTGTAGATGAATAAGAAGCTTAAGTAGCCAAATTCTAGATGCTAAGTAGCCAAGTTAATACTTGTATAAAAATATATGACAGAATTGGCAAATATCATGTGCCATTCTGGTTCTGCAGTATACGTGTTGGTTTTGAAACCAACAGATTGCAATTGTGGGGTTTGTGCTTTTTGTTTTTGAAGATGGAAGGGTCTTTCTCGCAGTATTTTTTTTTTTTTTCTTCAATCTGCACCATAATGACAGTTCACTACCTGACTGGCCTGAGCTTAATCATCTGATGCCTGGTTCTTCGTGTGGTTTGATCTTTGCTTTTTCACAAGCTTTCCTTCAATTGCACAGTTGTTTGCTGCACTGAGTTTCTTTTAGTGACAATGAAAAGCGTATGTTGGTATTTTAATGTAGTCTTTCATTTTCAGGTTATACATTAAAACATGGAGGAAAAAAAAATCCCTGTCTGAGGAGCTCTTTTAAAAACCATCACGGTAGAATGGGAATATTCATTACTTACACATCATATATTTTTCCCTAAATGTTGTACAAAGAAGTGACAGTTGAGCCGAGCGTATGTTAATAAAAGGTCTGCATTTTCCTGTGTCACTGACAGTTTCATTGGCTGTATATTCCTGAAATGCAAATAGCCTCAGTTCTGTTCAAAGCTATAATTAATCTGAATAGTTATTTAAACAGTATTGAAATCTTTTAACTACTGAGAGGCCAAACATTTAAGATGGTGAATTTACTGTTCTGTTTGAAGGACGGTACAGTTGACGAGGGCACAGCGATATGAGATGCTTGTGTATGTTGGATCTACACATTCTGTAGGCTAAAATGGCAGAATCTGTCTGCTGCTGTATAAAATCTTTTAACTACCATTTATTTTAGCATCATGGCATGTGCAAATTCCTGCTGCTCAGTTAAGGGACCAGCTTCACAACTGGTGTTACAATCTGTGGCCACAGCACTGCATCACAATGCAGCAAATGCATTTTCCACATTAACCAAACATGACAGCTGAAGCAATTATTAACCATGCAAGATGTCGGAAGTCATCAAAAATTCACATCAGAGTAATTGCAGTGGCTTGGGTCGGAGAAAAAAAAAGTATCATAGCATTCCTTGGCTACATGTTGTCTCTCCCCCTCTTAAATCTTAACTTGGTACAGTCCGTTAACAATAAAATACCCTTCTGTAACCTATAAACTGTTACTCCCATCAGTTTGTGCTTTCAAACCGATGGCTGACTTCTCTGAATTTGTGTAGAGCAGTACGAATGATGACGCTGTGCCCCAGGGGCTGCAGTGTACCCTTTTTGAGGGGACCCTGCAATCTCATTGTCTAATTGGACTCTTCAGTGCTTCAGTCATATCAACATTTGCAGAGTGTTCTCTTTTCCTTTTTCTTCTTTCTCTCTGTCCCCTCTCCCTCCCTCTCCTCTCTCCTTTCCTCCCCCCCCTCCCCCCCCCCCCCCCAAATTCTGGCTGTCTGGAGTGGGAAAAACTTGAGCACTGGTTCCGGTGGAGCCCATCCCACATAGAAGGTATGGAAGAGCTGCAGTGACCAACAGCATCGACCGGTCTGTAACTCCTAAAATTTGAGAGCTGCAGGTAGGATTGTCTATGTTTTGTAAAGAAATTAAAATAAATGCACCCTAGTAAATAGAGTGACAGCATGTTGTTGCAGTACCTTTGAAAGACAAGGGCTTGGCTTGTTTAAAATTTCAAGATAAATTCAGAGGATTTAACTTATTTGATGGAAAAAGTACTTGATTCTCCTGAGAATTGTTCAGATTTGTGCCTTGTCATTCTAATGTTGTTCTTAAAAAGAAAAAAATCTGTTGGGTGGGGCAGAGAGGTATTTGCTTAAAGATTTAAATAGTTGGTTATTTCGGATTTTTGCAGACTTCAAGTAGTAAGTAGTATGGACTTTCTTTAGGATTTTTTTGAAAGATGCATGTAAAGTGCAGAATTCTTATATGAGGTAAAACATTAAAATAGAATTTCTTTGCTAAAACCAGATCCTTTGGGATTTTTAGGTGACTGTGTGTGTGTGTGTTTGTGTAGTATTCCTTATTTCAGTCATTTATATTTTGTTATAGGGAAAAAGTACTATTGGAGGTATTTGGGATTATCTCACAGGAAATGCTTTAGCATAAGGCTTTAAATGGGAAGAATTAAATAGTAACACCAAAGATGTGGACTTTTAAGTATTATCACATGTAGGCAATTTCAATTAAGATACTTTTTCTTTCTTAAATTTATCCTCAAAAGAGTGTAAGTCCTTTCAATATATTTCACATTTTTGGTATAGAGAATGTGATTTCTGTACATGAGATGGAAACTTCCTAAGTCGTGAAAGCATTATCTGGAAGGTAATGAAATTATAAATGTTGCCTCTAACACTTTTAATACCTTGATTAATATCAGAGATGAAATGTGGGTTTTTGATTCAGTGTTAAAAAGCAGCTTGCTTGTTGTCTTCCCTTACAAACAGCAGGAGAAGACAGTGATGTATAGCTTTTTATCCCAAGGAATGTATTTGTATCATGGGACCTGTAGGGTCTGGACTTCTTTCCGAAGCAGGGACTTTGAAATTGCTCACCTAGTTGAGAGATTTAGCTCCCTTCAGAGGTGGGGGACTTTCTGTACTCTTAACAATAGGAAGACTTGAGGAGCTGTCAAGTGGGGAATGGAGGAGAGCTACTCAGGGAAGGGAGAGGAACTGAGAATTTTGCTCGTCTCGGCATTGGAGGTCTGGATTTACCCACGACTAAGATTCCTTTAAAACTCTCACCCAGTGCAGCATTGCAAGGAATTGATTCTGAGATGAGACAATGAGCTGTGGTTTGCATTTTGTAAAGATGGAGGAAACCTCTCACACTGACCCTGTATGGTAGATGACTCAATTATCCGTGCCTTGGTACAGTTGCAAATTATTTTCCTTTGTCTGAAGTGGGTGGATGCCAGCATCTTTATCAGAGCTCCTTAATTTAATGTATGGAAAGTGTCTCAGCCACCATTTTTAACAATTAGCTGTATCATGGTTGAGGTGAGCTGCGCTCTGAAGGCAGCTGCAGGGCCAGGCCATTTCATTTACATTCAGCTCCGTGGCACAAGAGCTTTGTGACTGTAAAACTCAGAAAATGAATTTGCACACTGCATAGAAGAGTTCTCTAGAAGGGTGGAGAATATTCCCAGAAAGAAAATGGAATCCTTTTGTCTACAGTAAGTATTTCTCATATACTCACATAGCGGGGAGAGGTTGAAAATTTATCTTTGGTTGAATGGGCAAAATAGACTTTAGAATGAACGCTGTAGATATTAAAGGTGTAAGACAGAGGTTCTTGGATGTATGTTTTTATGTGTGTGTCAGAAACCAAGGCTGATACATGTATGTTTGGAATATAGGTTCTGTGAGTGATTTTAACACATGCTTTTAATTAATTCTTCTCTGGTAATTTAAGTTAATGAGAGGTTATGAGTTTATCACCAGTCAAAAGGTGAAAATGACACTTGGGAGGAAAAAAATCCAAATGTGATATATTTAAGAGTTCAGGCTTCTTTTCACTGTCTTTTACAAACAGTTTATTTTCCAGTCCTCAAGAAAATTGCTGGATTTTAGTTTAGGTTTTGTGTTGTTTTTTGTTATTAGAAGAAAACCCTTCCGTGTTAATGATCTGTAGTAGCTGATTGAAATATATAAAAAAAATGTTGTAACAAAACAAGATTTTGTCCTAAACGATCAATAGATGGAGACTTTCACTCTCATTAATGGGGGTAATTCTTAGTGCTTTCTGTTAATTAATAGTTGTGACTTCAGAGCTACTTGTGGAGAACTCTTGTTTGTGATTGTAAGCTTAGAAATCTTGATTCTTAGAATTAATTGGATTTGACTTGGCTTATTCCTTTGTTCCTTTATGCTGTTACTGAGAGGAAATAAGGGGATTTTAACTTTGATTTGTGGGTTTATTTTTTTAACGGCACTTAACCCTGAAGAATTTATAGTAAGTGTATTTTTACAGTAAACTGTACCATGAAGAATTTGCTCAAAATCCTTTAGTAGCCGTTTCAGGGGTTTGAATCTTCACAGAACTGAGTATTTGAGAATCTTTTTCACTTGATATCAAATTTATAAAGCCAGCTGTTCTTCCAGGTCTTGTTGCACCAGCTGTTATTCATCCTACTCACTGAATGCTGGTTTTCTCTAATTAATAAATGTTTTTGAAACTAAGGGAGAGGAAGGTTTTCATATCAGTCTTTTCATTGAAATAGGAAGGCTCAGTTATCCTAAGCCCTGTTCAAAATCCTACAAAGATTCCATAAATCTTAGGGTTGCAGCATAAGAGCCTAGGTCTCAGTATGATTATTTTAACCCTAGGAAGGACATTTAATATATTCATTGTTTGGATATATGTTAGAACGCAAAAGGACTCTTTCCCCTTGGTTTTTACAAGGCTTGCTCTTTGAAATAAAAGAGTTTTAGGCAGCAAATTAGAACTCCCATTTTAACTGCAGTTTTGCTTGCATAAAATGTTTGGTTGGATGGCATGAAGGGTGTCACAAAGCCTTCCTTTGAAATTTTTAAAGCAAAACTTGGTTGAAGATTCCGGTCTCGTTTTCTTTCTCTGGCTTTATGGAAGCCATGTATGAGATACTCTGGGGAGATAGCAGAGACCCAGTTGCTTTCCAGTTTCTTTGCCTCTACCATGGTCTACTCAAGTTTGGCTGCTGGGAAGAGGCTCTCCTTTCTGGTACTTGTAGGGAAATTCCCAAATCTCTTCAATCTGGAAACTTCGGTTTTCTCATGCAATTTTAGCCTGGCTGGTAGTAAAGAGTCAGGGGCTGGCTCTTTTTGCTACAAAAAAATGTATTCATATCAAACCTTTGAATGCTCTGGCAGTGCCATAATGTAGATAAGCAAGCATGTCGGCCAGCCCGCTAGAAGCATTCTGTGGCACTAAGATGGCAGTGAGGAAGGAGTAAAATGGCGTCACCAGGAACGCTGTGATAAGAGGTGCACCGCACGAGTCATTTTTCTTCAATCAAGTTTGGAGACACCTCTAGTAGCACTGCTTTGCCAATTTGCAGTTACTTTTTATTGTGTTAGAAGAGAGAAATTTTGAGATTTTCCTGAAGTAAAGACTTAATTAGCATTTATATCTAAATAGCTTCCAATTGTTACTTCTAAGAAATTGGTGAGATATGGATAAAATACATTTTAAATAGTTATTTTATATCAACATTTCTAAAATCCCTTGCTTTGTGTTTTCTTCTTCTTCTTCTTTTTAATGTAGAAACATAACTCCTTCCAATAGAGGATGGATTTTTAGAAAACAGAGGACAGTATGAGTCTCCTTTATGGCAAGATGAAACTAGCATTCCTATGAAAAGATGTTATTTGTCTTTGATTCTGGTTTTCATTCTAGCTCTGTGTGGGCTTAGGTTATTTTATATGTAAAATAAATATTGCCACCTTCAAAAACAAAGTTTATTGTATTTCTTTTGTGGTTCAAGGTATGGATTAATTTGGAAGTAACCTGTAGTCATCGTGGTAGTGACAGTGCTAATTTCTTCTTACCTGTTCCCTTCTCTCCTGGAGTTGGAATTTCAGAGCTGGCCTCGGAGTTGATGAAGTGTAATCAGCTCATCCTACAGTTCGATAAAGCGAGGCTTTACTGTCATTAAACAACTTTCTCAAGGTCATACATCTGCAAAGCAGTTGATTTTGCCCCAAATTCAGGCCACCTGACTCCTTATCTGTGCTGTGCTATGCCTATGTCTGCATCTGACTCATGTCTGTCTCGTTGTGGACTCGCTGGTAACTGATGGGCCTGATGGATTGAGCTTTCAGCAGAGCCTGTCTTTACTTGAGCAGCCTAACTCACAGAGATGTTCCTGCTCAGTCTTGTCAGAAATGACTTAATTGAGCTGTGCCTGGAGTCTTCCTGCGCCTGTGTTGTAGTTGATACGCATTTACAAATTTATCATTTATAAACAAACATTTAAAAATAAGACACATTTTGCAAGTTGAGCTTTTAGGTCGTCCATCGTGTTGGCTCAGTTCAAAGGAGGAAGTACTCATCTCCTGGGGTGGGCATGGTCGTCACATTCGTCTGCCCTAAGCTGAGATGGAGCCGGGCATTTTGACATGCCCTCTCAGCAGATGACTCCTTCAGCTGTAGGTATGAGGGGGTCCCATAGTGCAGGGTTGCCCTTTTCCTAGTATGGAAGGGCTGGCTGAAAGGTTTTAGCTCCCTGTCAGTTTCAGGCTATTTGTATTCATAAGATGGTCTTGCATTCTCCTCCTGTAGTTTGTATTTGCCACTCCAGCTAGGCAGTGTTTTCTGTTTTCTCTACCCATGGTGATTAATGGTGAGTGGTGTATCCTGTGGCATTCCCTCAGCTCTGACAGGGTAAAGTCAAAACGTTTCCAAACTTAAGATTTGAGAGAGAGAGAGTAAAATCCCAAGTACTGTTAGCAGAGCAGAGGCGTACCATGACAAATTCCGTGTAAGACAACTGGAAGTTATAAATAAAAGTCTCTTGCTTGTTTTAGTGGACTCCAGACAAATGTTTGAAAAAGAATTTCTGAAGAAGAAGAAACTGCCGCAAAACCAAAGCTCCCTTTTCTCTGACAGCCATGATGATCAGTGCTCCAATCCCATCGGCATAAGCAATGCTGCATAGCAGGAGGAGCTGTGATTTTCGACTGCAGTGTAAATGACTGACACGGCGTACCAGCAGGGAATTAGTATGACACGTGGTTCTCAAACATTGTCTTGACTCACAGCGCTCCTTGTGCTTGCTAAGTAGAACTTAATCCTGAGCGCTGTAGAAACCAGCCTGGCAAAAACCTCTCAGTTCCCACCTGACCGGCTCAGAGACACACCCTCTGCTGTCTGTTCTCACAGCCCCCAAATCTTGCTTTTGTTTCCTATTTCCAAAGGGAAAAGACACTAGATGGGAAAGCAGGGGATCTGTGTTTTTGATAAAATACAGGGTTGTTTTAATGAGTTCTTTTAGAGTGGGTTTGGGGGACAGTGGCAGGGGATGTCGGCCATGATAAAAGGCCATTATTGATGCATTCCCATTTTAGACTGCAGTGTGGTTTTAGTACCCAAAGTTCTTTGTGGACTGATCCATCACCAAGATGGAAATCAGTTCCCCAAAGACATAATAAAACATTTTTATCGTCCCTTAATGTATATCCTCCTCCTCTTACCTTACCATCACTTCGAATGGCTATGGCATTAATATTTTTTAGATCTGTTCATACCGCTGGGTGAGGAGAAGGTTCTGGTGCTGTTTTTGAAGCCAGACATACTTTGCCACGCTATTATATCCCATTTGCAAAACTAGATTGAAGTTTTCTCTTTAGAATCTTCCCCGGTCTTGTGTCCCCAAAGGTTAGCCCTAGTAAGTGTACTAGTTTTTTACTGGCGCAGGGAGTAGGGCAGGGAGATAAAATGTTCTGAGTTGCTGTCCTTGCTTTCTCCCGTGGGGCCACCTCAGCAGTCTGAGAACAGTTGGCTGGCTGCCCTCCCTCCATCTCTGTCTTGGCTTCTAGTGTTCCTGTTCCTTCCTGCCCCACTTCTAGGAGTGGAGGGAGAGGGTGGCCAGCAGAGGCCCAGCCACTGCAGCATGGCGCATCCTGCTGTATCATGGCCCCTCTCTCTCACTAGGACGCAGGCTCTGGCTTGTTTTTCATGAAGTGGTGAGATTGTCAGCACTGAGCAAGCCACATCATCTCCCCAGACCTCTTGTGACCATCAGGGGGAAGTTATCTATGCAACCTCAAAAGGTCACTGCAGGGCTTTGCTGGATTTGGGAGGAACAGGGAGTTCTGCTGAAGATATTTTTTTTCTCACTAGTGCCTAAATGGCCATCGTTTATTCTTTTACTCATTAATTTGTGCTCTTACCCTCTGCACCTAGTCTCCCAGTGACTGAGCCGAACAGATTGCTTTCCTTTCCTGGAAGGCCAGAGATAGGGAACACATAACGGGAGTGCCCTGGACTCCCTAAAAGGGCACAAACAGTTTTGTAGCAGTAGCACAAGAGACTTAACTGGCCCTTACAAGGGTGCAGCTCTTAACCTCAGCCCTACTTTGCAAGGGCAGTATCCCAGTGTGCTCAGAAGCAGCTGCAGCTTCATGACTTGGCGTAGAAATAGGAAGAGACATCTGGTAGTTGTGTGCCTCCGTTGTATTGACAAGGGAGGTGTGCTGTGCGCTCTGCACCCCTCACTGCCGCACACAGGAATGGCACGTCCCCGTCCTCAGAGACTTCCCCTTCTGGGTCGTGATGAGTCCTGCCTCTTACATTCTTTCTTTACTCAGTACTAAAAGTCTCGGAACTTGGGGTTTTGTTATACGGTAGTTATTTCCCTCTTCCTCCTCCTCCTCCTCCTTCTCCTTTCATGGGTTGGGGAGGATAATAGGAAGGGATCCACAGAAGGCAGTTAGGTGGGCTTGTATGAATGGCTCTCTCAGAGGCCTGTGGCTTTTGCAGAAGGCACAGGTTAGATGGAATTTCATCACGCCTGGACTGGCATGCCCTTGAAGGGACCAGGCGTGCCAGCATGCTTAAGTCAGTGCTGTCCGGAGGGCCCTGGGTGGATCCAGAAGGAGGCATTTTCTCAGAGCTGTGTGTTCTTACCTTTTGAATCTCCTTGGACACACTGGGTTAGCTTTAACCTGTAAGAATTTGTAGACCATCCTTTAAACCAATGCTAATTATGGGAGCAAGTGATTTATTTTGCCTTAATGGACCCAAATCCACCACCTAATTGTGTGACCCTTTGCTTAGCCCAGTAGTAGAACCCATGTACAAAATGGGACCCTGCAGCCTGACAGTGACAGATGGCCTGGTGCCCATGCAGCGCCATGTTACAGTGACAAGGTTTGCCACCTGTGGGTCCAGAGCTGCCTGTGGGCCTCTGGATCTGCTGAGCTGGCAAATGGTGGCACTCCTCAGCCACTCTTGCAGGGTCTGCTGCCACCTGCTGAATGAGAGCGGCTAGGCTTTTGCATAAATGCACAGTGAGAACTCATACAACGGCATTAAAAATCTGTTACAATTGGTGATGTCAGCTGCTGGCTTAGCACTGCTTTCTGCAGGGGGATTTTTTTTTTTTTTAAGATTTTTATTTATTTATTTGACAGAGAGACACAGCGAGAGAGGGAACACAAGCAGGGTTGAGGTAGAAGCAGGCTTCCCGCGGAGCAGGGAGCCCAACGCAGGACTCAGTCCCAGGACCCTGGGATCATGACCTGAGCCGAAGGCAGACACTTAACGACTGAGCCACCCAGGCGCCCCGATTTTTTTTTTTTTTAAAGATACCTATGTATCTACTTTTTTAAATGTAATGTAGTCTGTGAAGAAACAATTTAAAGTATTACGCTTTTTTGTAGAAAACAAGCTGTGGGATTTACTCTAAATACCTGAGTTGTAGAATAAAGCCTGGATTTGCAGTTCTGTCTGTATTCCTTGCAAAAGGGGATGCGCTATCTCTTGGGTGTTTTAGGCTGACATTTTATGCATCCTTACTGTATTGCATTAAATATTGCTCTGATAAAATAACCAGACATGCTATAAAACCATATGAAATTCCCCCAAATCTTGAAAATGTTTAAATTTTAAAATTTCTCTGTTCGTCTTTTAGGCTTTATCAGTAATGAACATCTCTCAGCACCTGAAAATTCCTTGAGGCGTTCTCTGTAGGCGCCACAAAGGGAGCTAATGAAAAGCTTGTCCACACCATCTGATAAGCCCAGCGGCTCCGAGTACTGGCAGGGTTTCTGTTGTGCCCATCTGAACACAGTATCTCGCTTTGTCCTTCCTCACTTTCTCCTGAAGTAGCAACTTTACCTTTGTAAAAAATCTCACCCAAGAGAAGGTTTCCGAAGAGGTTGTTTGTTCAGAAATTGGGAAGAAGGGAAATTTAGGCAAGGTTAAGGGAGTAGTAGGTATTTTACTTAGAATGAGCTGAAGCACATAGTGGATACAACTCACACTCCTGTCTTTGCAGAAATCAGACACTGCTCCCTTTCACTATCTAAAGTTCTGATGGCTACTTGCAGTGCTTATTGGAAGTCTTCTTTCCATCTTGGGCCGACCCTCTTGATTATTCTGGTTCTTAAGTTTCTTTTTTGGTCTACTTAGTTTTCTTTTCCCTTTTCATTGCCTTCCTAGCTGTTGCTTGTGTCTTGGCAATGTTTTTTTTCCATCTACGATGACCATTTTCTCCTGTCGCTGCTTACTTGTGTTATTTTGATTTGGAATGTTGGTTACAGATTTCCTATTAATTTGTATATTGTTATGTATTAAATGAGAGAAGATACAAGACTTTTAAAGCACTCACTGTGTGTTTTTGTCTTATGTCAGATACCTTCTCGTAGAAAGCTTGGCCCGCTGTGGGTGCTTCACTTTAAATTTTGTCAGAGTAGATTGCCAGTTGATCTGTTGAAGGGGAAGAGACATGGAATGGTCTTTTGTGTTCTGAGGACCATGTAAAATATGGCTTTTGCTTTGTGGGGCCAAGCTAGACTAATGATTTTATCTTTTTAATGGTCAGGAAATCTGTGTTCAGAATCTTCAAACTGTTTATGTAACTGTCCAGCAAATCACTTACTTGTTGTAGGTGGGAAGCAAAGAACAGTGAAAAGAGTCACTGTAAGCTCTTTTTTTGCCATCTTACTTTCCTAGCTAAAGTGGATACAGAAATTTTTCGCACAGAGACCCTTATTTCTTACAGTTTTCACTTTTGGAAAGCAAATAAGCTAAGAGAATTTGGCCATATGACAAAAACAAACATCCTTGTGCCCACTCCCTTCTTCTGCAGTAGGAGTTAGCTGCCACTTGTATTCTGAAACCCAGCCTGCCTGGTGACTAAAAATAAGGCCGTTTCTTGCCTGTCTTTCCCAGCGTGGCTGTCAGGTCCCTGAGATGGAACCACACGTTTGATAGGAGAGTGGCTTACCTGTGGTTAGGTTCTGGGTTGTTTTTGGTTAGTACAGGTATCCCCTGTACTTTTCAAAAGTCCGTGTTATGCCACTTTGCTTTCACAGAAGGACCTACGTTACTACCTGTTTTTGCAAACCAAAAGAAATCCAAAGCGGACTTGTGTTTTTACGAAAAAGGTGAAGAGCAGAGCAGCCGTCAGCCTTTGTCTTGTGGCACACACCCCAAGCAGTAGCCGTGCGAGCAGCGCCCCTGAGAGCCGCACTCAGCATCTCAGCCTCAGCCGCCAGAGCCTTGAACTGTCTCTGTGAGCATCTGTGCTTTATCTTGTTTTATTCGGTGCCTCCGTTAACAAGGTGTACTCTAAGGTATCAGAAAAGCCAGAGAGAGGTTATTTTGGGGGTCTGGGAACACTCAGAAATTTTTTCATATGTATTAATGGTAATTGCTTCTTTGCTTTATGTCTTTTTGGCTTACAAAAGGTTTCAAAGGAATGTTCTACTTTCAGATAGTGGGGGAAACCTTTATACATTACAAGGCAGCCCATTTCCTCTGTTAAAGGTGGGACACATGGCGGGGGTTGCCTGGGTGGCTCCGTTGGTTAAGCATCTGACTTTCGATCTCAGCTTAGGTCTTGATCTCGGGGTCATGAGTTCGAGCCCCGCACTGGGCTCCAAGCTGGGCATGGGGCCTACTTAAAAAAAACAAAACAAAACACATAGCTGGAGATATTGCTTGGGCAGATGTATGGTGTTTGTTCCACAGCAATAAATAGTAATATTTTGGGACGCCAAAGAGTTGACATCTAGAGCAGTAATTTCCAGCTTTTTGTCTATGACCCATAGTAAGAGGTATATTTTATACCATGATGCACTTGATACATAAAAATATGTATACATAATTGGAAGAAAAGTTTCACAGAACAGTATCTACCCATACCACATATCTCTGTTGCATGTTACTTGATTGAAAAAAGTGCTGATCAGTTTCATGACCCAATTATGAGTTCTGACTCACATCTTGAAAAACACCATTCGAAAGGAATGCCAGAAACTGATATTTACTGTCTCATTCCTCCCCTAACTATATGAGGTAGGAGGAAGAAAAGAATAAATATGCAGTCATAAAATATCTGTTTATTCTACCTTGATTTGCTGTGATAGAGACAGTATGGTAGAATGGAAAAAGGTAGAAAAGGGGTCAGAAAATTTGGATTCTACAAACTAGGTGATCTTAGTATGGACCCACAGCATTGTAGAGTTGGTAGAGGCTCTAGAAACCATCTTGAATGGCCCTTTCAGCATTTAAATCTATATTATTTAAGGACATACTTTAATGTATGATCCAGTTAAGTAGCACTGAGACACAGTTTAGTGTTGAGTTAAAAGCGAGGACTAGAACCAGATGTGTGTAACGCTCGCCTAGTACAGAGTGATCCCCACAGCAGTGAAAGGGTTAGCCCTTATTGGTACTGGTATAAGAGTTAGTATTCTCTGACCCTCCAACTTCATCATTCGTAAAAGGGAACTGATAACGGATGAAGAAAACAAATTTAAAGGTATTTTTTGCTTCCTTCCTGGACTCTGTCTTTTTAGAGAGAAGAGGAAGCTTTTCCTTATTTTCTTGATTTAGAAGTGTACTGTTCCCTTATTATCTTAGAAACATTGGGTCTCTTGAGAGTCAGAACTGTGTTTGAATTGGCCTCTTCCTTTTCCTGGTTGGGAAACTGTGGTCCAGTTAGTTAAATGCTGAGATTCTGTTTTTTGTTGTTGTTGTTGTTGTTTTAAGATTTTATTTATTTGACAGAGAGAGAGACAGCCAGAGAAGGAACACAAGCAGGGGGAATGGGAGAGGGAGAAGCAGGCTCCCCGCCTAGCAGGGAGCCTGATGCGGGACTCGATCCCAGGACCCTGGGATCATGACCTGAGCCGAAGGCAGACGCCTAACGACTGAGCCGCCCAGGCGCCCCTGAGATTGTTTCTTACCTGTAAAATGGAGAGGGGGTGGATGGGGGCAGAGTGGAGTGATCATGTCTGTTTTTTCATATTGTTAAAAGATTAGCAGTAATGTCTTTGAATTGCTTGGAGCAGTGTCTGGCCCTTAATTGCTTCCTGAATGGGAGCTATTATATGTTACAGAAAGCTTGAAACCAAAACCCATTCAAGGAGCCAGTTAGAAGAGGGTCTGTTTCCAGGACTCTGGCAGTGAGGAGCAGTATACAGATGGGGTAGTCAGGAGTAGTTATCTTACTTAGCAGGCCTGCAGATGTTTGTGGAATGTTCTTTATTGAGTGGACCAGCAGTAGACGGGTCGGGTGGGAGACTGTGAGCAATTACAAAGTGCTTTGTCGTCTGCCTTCGGCTCGGGTCATGATCCCAGGGTCCTGGGATCGAGCCCCGCATCAGGCTCCCTGCTCCGCAGGAAGCCTGCTTCTCCCTCTCCCACTACCCCGCTTGTGTTCCTGCTCTCGCAATCTCACTCTCTCTCTCTCTATCAAATAAATAAATAAATAAATAAATAAATAAATAAATAAATAAATAAATAAATAAAATCTTTAAAAAAAAAGTGCTTGTTGGCAAGAAGAGGGTTAGGGTGCGGTGCTCTGAGGGTCACAGTTAGATGGCTGGCATCTCCGAGTGGGAGGTGGGCTGTTCAGTCTTGTCTGTGACCAGGGTCTTCATTGAGAAAGGCACCTCCCAGGTCACCCTCATGCCCTCAGTCCTACAGAAAACCCATTTTCTG
Source organism: Mirounga leonina (assembly GCF_011800145.1). NCBI lineage: Eukaryota > Metazoa > Chordata > Mammalia > Carnivora > Phocidae > Mirounga > Mirounga leonina. Next base: position 27,294,023 of record NW_023270469.1, on the reverse strand, counting down.
ATGAGCTATTAAAAGTATATCTCTGGGATGTGGGGTGTGAGAGGTACCTCCCAGAAGCAGTGGGAAGGAAAGGAAACAACACATGAGGAAAAGGGAAGTCGAGGGAGAGATCCGTGGGAAACTTGGGCCCAGGCAGGTATTTTTCTGCCTAACTATTTAGTTCTTTAATTTGTTACTTTCCCTTGAGGTGTGTATTCTTTAAAAGAAAGTAACTGCCACTAGATGGCACCCAGACCCCGGAACTATTCTGACTGTATACGTTACAGTTCTGTTAAAGATTCTTTTCAAAAGATAGGCCACTAACGTGTGGTTTTTAAAAATAAAATGTGATATGTAGCCTGTTTTAGAGAGGAATAAAGGATGAAAAATTAAAATCCAAGATCTGTGTATGTTGTGGGCCCAGTTTGTGCTATCGAGAAAGCCCAATTGTTGAGGTACATAATGGCTCATGGTCTTTGTTCGTAGGTAGACGCTGTCTAAAATCTGATTCTCATGCACAAGTGTTTGATTTACTTATTGGTGAGACTTTTGAAATGTGGGTTTATAATGAATATTTTCAACAAGAGAGTCATCTGCCCCTAAAGCAGTATCTTTTTCTCTTTCTTTCATCACTATTTCACATTACACCTCTTAGAAAATTTGGAATTGTGTTTCTTATAGCATATTATGTTGCTTTTAAACAAATGTGTCTGATTATTGCTTTGCATTTGTGTTGTGTGTGTGTGTGCATGCGCGTGTGTGCATGGGTTACATGTAGACATGGGTACATTAAAGGAATGGGACAGGCTGATCACTGGGAAGAGCAGAGGAAGCCCAGAAAGGGCATGGGGCACTTGGCACAGCGCCCCCCCCCACCCCAACTAGAGAGAAAAAAATAAGACCAGGCCTTGTCGGGCAGTGGTTATCACCCCCCACCCTCACCCCAAAGGTGGATTGCGTAGACAGTCCACCTTCCGTAGCAGCAGCCAGGAAAAGGTGCCACAAAACACAATCTATGCCTGCCATTTGTTTGGGACCAACATTCAATGATGATTCCATAGCTTTGTTTATAAACTGTAATACTAAAACCTTTAGCTTTAGCCATTAAAGACTCCTTGTGAAAGTGAAATTATAATAAACGTTTGTTGACTTGATTCATTTGCTGTGAAAGGGTATAAACAAGGTCTGTTAAAATCCTCCCCATCATTTCATGTCTGGCCAGAAGTAAGGATGTGGTGCCAAGCTGCCTCCTTCTGTGTGGACCACATGGGGTCCTAACTTTATGTGCTCTGGTTTATTGAGGTTATTGCCTTAGTAGGCAGGTAACTAATGCTTCTCCCCACCCTACCCCATCACGAAATAGCAGTGTGGGTATTTGGATCAGTCTTCATGTTGTGCCCTCAGAGCTGCCCGAGAGCTGCCTCAGGGACTGCCCTGGAGATGCCTATGAGGGAACTGTTTCCTTGGCTGTGGCCATTGTCCTTGTTCAATCCAGTGCACTGTCAGGTTGGGGTGGGACAGCAGGTGTGGGAGAATCATGGGCCAGTACATAAGAAATCAGGGGAATCTATGAAGATTAATATTTTATTTAAATTTATATTCCCAATTTTAGTGCCCTTTCCCCTTGTTTGTTTTCTTTTGTTTTGTTTTAGAGAATCAGCAACTTAGTATCTGGGACTGCTTGAACAACATATATTAAACTGTTATACTTGTTAAAAATATAATAGGTGGTCAAAAATTAACTAACCATGACAGTTTTCAATACTGTCAAATAATGTTTTAAAATTTAGCATGTCTTCAAAACTTTAGCTTCATTCCGCTTTGTATTATATTCCCCCAGAGAGTGCATATTCTTGGGCATTTCCCTCTTTGATGTCACCAACAGATCTAAATGTAATTGATTTTTTTTTTTTTTTTAAATAGGCTCCATGCTGGGCATGGGGCTTGAACTCATGATCCTGAAATCAAGACCTGAGCTGAGATCAAGAGTCGAATGCTTAACCGACTGTACCACCCAGGCACCCCTAAATCTCATGGATTCTAATAAGTGTATTGAACCTTGAGTCAAGCGCTTGATCACATATCTCATTTAAAATTCATTTTACATACAGGTAAACGAAAGTTGAAAGAGTTTGAGTGACTTGGCTAAATTCATGCCATCAGTAAATGGAGGCACCTTGATTTGAAACTAAGTCTGTCATCGTGTTACTGTGTAGTTGCGTGTTGTAGGCATTTAGCCCTGTGCATATTAAATCAATCTTGGTCTTCTGTTCATCCCATCTATATTACTACAAGATATATTAAACAAGAAGCGAGTGTCATCAGGCCTGAAATAGGGAGTGCACATGGCAAAACCCCAAAAGAAATGTGTGGGTTTTTTGTTTGTTTGTTTGTTTGGGGGAGTATCCCAGCCATTGACCAATAAGTGGAAAACACCCAGACAAGTGGATGGTGCTGCTTCTGCGATGTTAGGAAGAAATTGAAGAATGAATTGAAAAAGCAGCAGGGAAATACAGACTAAAGACAGTTAGAAGCACTGTGACTGGGGGCGCCTGGGTGGCTCAGATGGTTAAGCGTCTGCCTTCAGCTCAGGTCATGATCCCAGCGTCCTGGGATCGAGTCCTGCATCGGGCTCCCTGCTCCTTGGGAGCCTGCTTCTCCCTCTGCCTCTCTCTCTCTCTCTGTCTTTCATGAATAAATAAATAAAATCTTAAAAAAAAAAAAAAGAAGCACTGTGACTGTTGTGTAGTCAAAGCTGTGTCTATAATCCAGGCCATTCAGAAATACTGAAGGGCAGTCTTGACCGTTAGTTCACATTTTACATGTTTATAGGACGTGAAACTCGAGCTGCTGCTTCATGGGACTTCAGCTTCTAACAATCATCATGTGCTCTCAAAATGAAAGAAACTAGGAAACACCTGGAAAAACCGTCCATTTTGATGTTTCTGAGTTAAGAAATTTCTGTCAGGGTGAAGGTGGGCAGGATAGCAGATACCCTGATGGCGATTTTTTCCCCTACAGTGTACTTTTGATTATTTGAAGGTTGATTTTAACCTAAGTTGTGTCATTTCTCCCCCTTTCCTAGGGCTTCCTGAAGAATGAGAAGGACAATGCCCTGCTATCTGCCATTGAGGAGTCCCGGAAGAGGGTAAGAAAGGAACCCAGATGAGGATGGACACCATTGTGAGGGCAGCAGTGTTCTGGAAGCTGGAGCCTGTGTCCAGGCCCAGCTCTCCTACTTAGTTCACCAGAGGGAGTTCTACAGGAACCGTTTTTGAGGAAGATAATCATGCTTAACTCTGCTTGTATTTAGTGACTGAAGTGCATCTGAAACAGAATGGTCAATTAATTATTAAATTAATCTTAAAGTGGAAGGCCAGACAATTCTTTGGTTTCATTGTTATGGTATATAAAATGGTATTTTGATTTCAGCTGACTGAACCAGCATTTCAGAACAACAGTTATGATCAAGGGTAATTTTCCTTAATCTTACCTTTTATCATACAATTTGACTTTCTGTGTCACCTTTTACATTAACAATTTTCCCAAGCTCTTAAAAAAAAAAAAAAAGAAAAGGAAACCAGCTTAGCTGTCCACAGGATGATAAAGAAGTCAGCCAGAGCAGCCATTATATGGGCAGCATTATTTTGCATCAGGCATTCCCTCAAGATACTCAAGGATTGTTTACTAACATGTGTTATCTCCATTTGTTTCTGACAAGAATTGGAAGATCAAAACCTTTCCAGAAGATCCCATTACGGAGTAAGAGATTTTATTTTTAGGCCACTGGAGTCCTTTGGGGGGCGGGGAGAGGAAGGTTAGCAGTCCCCAGGAAGGAGGCTGGGGAGGGTTCACTCTAGTCTGCCAGCAGTGCATGTCTCTGCAGAAGTGCATAGGGTTGAAGGGGAAACCTCTGGTCTGTTGTTTACTTTATAACTCTTATATCAAGTGAAATATATTTATGTATTATTTGCATAGTTTAAAATTACTTATGTAGTGTAAAATAATTAAAAACTGTTTGTCAGTGTGCTTTATTAAAATGTTCTGTGCAGGTGGGACTATCTCGGGAAGGCTGATATGAGAGAGAGAGAGAGGGCAGCAGGGGGCTTGCCAGCTCTTAATTTGTAAGATGTTCCAAAGCATTTATTTAAATGATTGGTACATTTAACTATCAGAGTAAAAACAAAATCCCCAAAATTTTATTAAGTACATTTTTGGCAGTAGTACTTATTCCTAGAAATAGTTTGAGACTTGGGAAAAAAAAAAAAAAAATTTTTTTTTTTATAAAGGCTTCTTTTCTTTGTTCACACTTTGAGTGAATTACTCACCAACATCAATTCTCCTGCTGTAAAGGACCAGTGAAATTAAATTAGGATTGTCGAATGCCACTGAGCCTTATTAATCCATTTACCCTGCGGAATGTGTTTCTGGAATTGGCAGTCTCTGTGCCATACTGAGACTAAATGTGCAGCCAGCCAAAACATCTAAGTGACATACCACAGTGCAGAATGTGTGCATATGTGTTTCTGAGGGAGATGTTCCGGTGTTGGGAGCCGGCCTGGGGGGAGACCTTTCACCTGTCTGGACACCAGCAGACTACCACTGAGCAAGAATTATTTTCAAACAAAAGGTGAGCGGCTTCCTGGCATTTTGGTGGTAATTTCATGTTTGAGTAACTTGCCAGTGTCCTGCTGAAATGCCAAGAAAACAAGCTACAAAACCACAAATGTGTCCTATGTTATTCCATTTGGTGCATCCCAGCAAAAACAGAACAACATTATCAGAACATATGTAGAGTTTCCAAAAGCCAGAAACAGCTCAATAATAAACGGGTATGAAGTCAAAGCATATTTCCCTATTCCCTTTATGAAAGTGGGGTTCAAGTGCTCCTCACCTGTTTTTAATTCAGTTGCCCAGTTCTCTTCCTGTCTTCCTTTCTTTTTTTTTTTTTTTTAAGATTTTATTTATTTATTTGAGACAGAGAGAATGAGAGAGACAGAGAGCACATGAGAGGGGGGAGGGTCAGAGGGAGAAGCAGGCTCCCTGCCGAGCAGAGAGCCCCATGCGGGACTCGATCCCAGGACTCCAGGATCATAACCTGAGCCGAAGGCAGTCGCTTAACCAACTGAGCCACCCAGGCGCCCTTCCTTTCTTAACTGTATGCAGAGAGAGAGATGTCCACACATAACTCGAAAGAGTCCAGTGTAATTTATAATTTCTCCACTGCTTTGTCATTTTCTGTGGTTTGTCTTTCCTTCCTTTTAATTTGTGCATATCCATGCACCCTTCCAGGTTGTCCCTTTTCTCTGCCCTTGGATTCCTCTGCTTCTTGTCCCTACTATTCCCTACCTTTCACCTTGCCTCAGACCTTCACTCCTCTTAGTTGTCAGTTAGTAGCTCTGTTGAATCTCATTCATTAGCTCTCCTGGTTGATATTGTTCTTTGCACCTAATCCAGTGGTTCAGTTTGGGTCTAAAGGGAATAGGCTGAAATAGGGCAGATGGGTGGCTGATCATCTCTGATTAGCCCACAAATTAGATGTTCATTAGCTCGAATGTAATTAAGATAAGCTAGGGGTTGCATGGTCAAAGGAAGAGAATTTTAATATCGGGCCATTTATTTTTATTTGAAGCTCCTTATCACACTAATGATGAATGGAACCACAGTGCTGTTCATTGAGGTTGCGGGGCTGTTTGTAAATGAGTAGCCTGGCAGTCTCCTCAGATATATCTGAGGATTTGAGCCCAGAAAGCTGCCAGTTTTCAGAGTACTTCCTGTGTTCTTGAAACAGGAGTTCTTGGCACATAGGTGGGCAGCCTGATGAACCAGGTGTTGGTTAATTCCCATTCTTGTCACTCTAACCCTTATATGATGCTGGAAGTCTGTGCCCACTGTCCTCATCAACAGCATTCTCTGGGTAGTATACTGTCTGTTTTCTTCAGTTGGCTTTCACTATTCTGCCATTCTTTACCAGCCAGAGGACTTATCCTTAAGAAAAACTCTTGTGACACTCCGGTGTCGTGGGTCAATACCACAGCCTAGGCAGTGCCTCACCTCCTGTTGCAGGCTCAGAAAGCTGTGTGGTGTGCCAGCCTTCCCCCACCTCCCTGTTTCTGCCCACCCTGGTCCCCGTGCCACATTGCCCTTCATTTTCCCTTGCTGGGAGAGGCTCAAGGCTGTGGAGGTTGTTGGTTTGACCACTAAATAGGAAGAGTTGAGAAGAAATTGTGGTTCATTTGTGCACCATTTCTCGATATCTTCTAGGGAAACCACCCCTTCTCCTACGCCTCACACCGCCTTTCTGTTCTAGTATACTTCTTTCTATTCAAAATGCATAGCTCTCATATTCAAGTTCACTAATGTAACAAGAGAAAATGATTTTTGCCTTGGGTATTTTTTCACCCCAGTCTAACTGACTGGAATAGTCCATTCTGCCTGACTCCAGTGAGAAGCAAACGAGGTGGAAGACTGTTTTTAAAGTTCATGATTGTCATTTCTCCTTGTGTCTTCAGAATACATATTAGAGAAGGGATTCACTGATAGATGGACCAAAATCAGACTTGCAGGATATGCCAGCCTTCTTCCTAATCATTTTGTGTATGTCTGCTATTTGTCTTTTTCACATTTTAATAAATATTGGTCCATACTCAAAACATCCCATTTGTAGGAAGAGTGTATATGATTTTTCTGACAGTTTCCCAGGGCTCATGTATATGGATATTATCAGTATAAATTATCTGTGTTGCCAGAAGTAAAGTAGGCATTACTAATACTCATTCCCTTGGTGCTGCCTGATTAGATGCCAATCTGATTGTAAATGAAATGGCTTTTTGAAAAGTGGGCTGAAGCTGTTGGGAAACCCAGTCTGCCAGTTAAAGAATAATAGGCTAAGAACAGTCATGATTCAGTGTATTTATAAGTTGCTTTCATTTCTTCAAGAACGTTTTGTTTTGTTTTGTCTTCTCCCTCCCTTCCTTCCTCCCTTCTTTCCTTTCTTTCTCTTTTTCCTTTTCTTTCTGAGCACCTTTGTTTTGGCAACAACCTGCAATATTACCACTAGACAGGCGTGAGGTTTGCCAGACATTTTCTGGATCACTTTGGGTAGAGTGGTGGGAGACCCAGTCGTAGGAAGTGCCACTTTTCTTTTACTGTTTTGCTTCCTCCTATGAAAGTATTATTGTCTCTTAAAAAATAAAGACATTGAGAGAGACTCTCTTGTTTTTGTCTTTTCCTAGATGTTTACTAAAAACCATTGATTTTTATAATCCAAGAAAAGTACTTCACTTTAAACTGTGACATGCTATCACTTGTAATATGTAGCCTAATTTCAGAGGTTTAAAAAGGTATTTATCTTAATGAGCACATGAAAAGATGTTCAACATTATTATCATTAGGGGAATGTAAATAAATCAAAACCATGAGAAATCAACTCACACCTATTAGGATGGCTACTATCTCCCCCCCCCCCCCAAAAAAAACCCCAACAACCCAGAAAATAGTTAAGTACTGGCAAGGGTGTAGAGAAGCTGGAACCTTTGTGCATTGTTGGTGGGAATGTAAAATGGCACATCCTCTATGGAAACACTGTTCAATCCATCAAAAAATTAAACACAGCATTACCCTGTGATCTAGCAGTTCCACTTCTGGGTATATACCCCAAAGAATTGAAAGCAGGAGCTTGAAGAGATATTTGTACATCCATGTTTATAGCAACATTACTCAGAATAACCAAACGGTGGAAGTAACTCAGGTGTCCATGGATAGATGGATGGATCAACAAAATGTGATAGACACACACAGTGGAATATTATTTAGCCTTAAAAAGGAAGGAAATGCTGCATATGCTACAACACGGATGAATCTTGACGACATTATACAAATGGAATAAGCCAATCACAAAAAGACAAACACTGTATGATTGCACTTATATGAGGTACCTGGAAGTAGTCGAAAACATAGAGACAGAAAGTAGAGTGGTGGTTCCTGGGGACTGGGGGAAGGTGGAGAGTCAGTGTTAAACAGGGACAGGATTTCAGTTTTACAAGATGAAAAAAGCTGTGGATGGCTGCACGACAGTCTGAATGTACTAACATCACTGAACTGTACACTGAAAAGTGGTTAAGTAAATTTTATAAGTATTTTAGCACTATTAAATTTTTTTTTTAATGCATTAGACTCTAAGGATAATTTTTAAAGTAGGTCGCTGTTGCTCTGCTTACAGAAAGATGGATCATCGGAGGGGCTTTGAGTCTCCGTTGAACTTTGAAGGAAACCATGTTGTTTTCCCGTTTGGATCATCTCCCCTCTTTTCCTCTCCAACAGACCTTTGGCATGGCTGAGGAGTACCATCGAGAGTCCATGCTGGTTGAGTGGGAGCAAGTGAAACAGCGAATTCTCCACACACTGCTGGCATCAGGAGAAGATACCCTGGACTTTACTCAAGAAAGTGAGGTAGGTTGAGTCTAAAAGATAGGCCTCTACTAATAAAAATGTGAGGTCAAGAAATACTTATCTGCTCGACTACTGGCACTCTTGGAGCAGATAATCACCATCTCCCTGGAGACACTTTCTTCCCCTGGCCTCCAGGATGCCCACATTTGCTGGGATTTCCTCCAGCATGTCTGGCTGTTTCTGCTCAGCTTCCTTTGCTGAGTTGTCCTCAGGCTCCTTGACCTCTAGATGTTTGAGTGTCCTGGGGCTCAGTCGTTGACCTGTGCTTTCTCCCTCAATCACTGCCCTGTTGATCTCATCTGGGCTTGTAGCTTTAAATACCATTTCTATGCTGACGATTCAGATTTACCTTGCAGCCCTACACCCCAGACTCATTTATCTAGTGGCCTTCTTGGCTCTCCTTGGGTGTCTCATAGCCATCTCAAGCTCTCCATGTCCATAGTTGGGTCATGATAGGAACTGCCTGCCATCCCCCTTCCCATGCCAGCTTGCCAGCCTTCTTTTCACAGAGTTTATCATCTTTATAAACGGCAGTCCAATTTTTCACTTACTCAGATCAAAAACCTCAGATTCATTTTTGTCCTCTCCTTCTCCCACCTAGTCTCTCTCTCAGGTTGGCAGGTCCAGTTAACCCTACTCTCAAAATACCAGACTCCAACCACTTCTTACTATTCCAGCGTTAGCACTCTGGTCCAAACCACCATCATCTCTCTCTCAGATTATTGAACTAGCCTCCTCACTGCTGGTTTTACTTAATATGGCTGTCTAACAAATTATCCGAACTGTAGTGGCAGCAAGCAAGCATTTAGCTTAGCTGGGTATTTCTGGCTCAGGGTTTCTTGAAAAGTGTTAGCTGAAGCTATCATTTCAAGATTCAACTCAGGGAGGGTCCACTCCTAAGCTCACTCAATGTGGCTCTTGGCAAGCCTCAGGTTTTCTCTGGCCCTTGGCTGGGAATATCCGGTTCTTGTCATGTGGGTCTCTCTCTTGTGCTGCTCACAACACAATAACTTGCTTCCCCTGGAGCAAGAGTGGGGGATCTGAGGGAGAGCTAAAGTGCTCCCTAGATACAAACCAGAGTTTCTGTGACTTAATCATGAAAGTAAACTCCCTCTGTTCAAAGTAAGTCACTAAATCCAGCCTATACTCATGAGGAAAAGATCATACAGGAGCTTGAATTCTAGGAGGTGGGGATTGGGGCGGGGGGACCATCTTACAGGTGCTCGACCACACTAGTCTCCCTGCTTTTGCCTTGTACAATATCTTCTCAACACAGCAGCCAGAATGACCCTGTTAAAACACAGGTTAGATCATGTCACTCCTCTGCTTAGGATCCTCCAGTGACACCTACCTCACTTGGAGTGAAAACCAGTCTTCACCATGACCTCTCTGTCCTCACCTGACCTAGTGGTATTGCCTCTCCGAGCTCACCTCATACTACTCTTGCCATTGCTCTTTCTGCGGCAGCCATGCAAACTTCTTTTTTTTTTATTCATGAGAGACAGAGCGAGAGAGAAAGGCAGAGGGAGAAGCAGGCTCCCAAGGAGAAGGGAGCCCGATACGGGACTCGATCCCAGGACCCTGAGATCATGACCTGAGCCGAAGGCAGACGCTTAATTAACCATCTGAGCCACCCAGGCGCCCACCATGCAAACTTCTTAACAGATTCCTTGAACAAAGCCGGCAGGCTTGCTCCTGCCTCAGGTCCTCTGTGCTTCCTATTGCATTCTGTCGAGAATGTTCTTCCCCCAAGTAGCTGTGTGGCTGTCTCCCTCACTTCCTTTAAATATTTACCCAGTCCCATCTCAGTTAGGCCTTCCAAGGCCTTGATATCTGAAATCTAACGTAGCCTCTCCCCATTCAACACTTCCTATATCCCCTTTTCTTGCTGTATTTTTCTTTTCAGCATTTCCTTCCACGTAGCATTGTGTATGTTTCATGTCTTTATACTGCTTAGTGCCTGTTTCTCATAGTAGAAGGTAAGCTCTATGAAGGTAAGGAATTTGTCTTTTTTTTTTTTTTTTAAGATTTTATTTATTTATTCATGAGAGACAGAGAGAGAGAGAGAGGTAGAGGGAGAAGCAGGCTCCCAAGGAGCAGGGAGCCCGATGTGGGACTCGATCCCAGGACCCCAGGATCATGACCTGAGCCGAAGGCAGACGCTTAACCATCTGAGCCACCCAGGCGCCCAGGAATTTGTCTTGATTTTACTCATACCTGCAGTGCCTAGATGAGTGCCTAGAACAGATGCTCGAGCAATATTTGCTGAACAAATCATTGGGCTCTGGCTAACTTTGTGGTAGCTGAAGTATTAGAGATACGTTGAAACTGATTTTAGAGTGAGAATGTTAAATAGGGTTTGTTTTAATTGCCAGTGTTTATTGATTGGTGGTAGTGCTAAGTTGAGGGTTTTCTCCCCTCTAAAATCTGATTTTTAAAAAGGCAATGTATTTATATGATTCAAGAATTAAAGTACCCTGTCCCTCAAAAGCTCCTTCCCTCCCCGCTTTGCCTCCCCCAGATGTAATCACTATTTTCTTGTGTATATTTCCATTATTTCTTTATATGAACACAGGTATATGAGATTATACATTCTTACCTTCCTCCCTCCTTCTTATACGAAAGTTAGCTTTCTCTGTGCTCTGTTCTCTATCTTGCTTTTTTCACTTCATGTATCCTGGAGATCTTTCCTGAGAGGGACTTTGAGGCTTCATCTTGGGAGTGGCAGGAAAGAGCATCTTGCTTGATCAGTCATGTCTGCCTTTATGCTATGGGGAGCTATGACTTGCCACACAGTTACCACTCTGCTGTTGAGGAGCGAACAGATCTGGGGGTCAAATCCTCGCTTCACCACTTACTAGTTCTGAGACCTTGTTCGAGGGACTTAACCCTGCAGACTTTCAGTGTCTTTACTGGTGAAATGGGATGATTGGGAAGATTAGTGATAATATACCTGATCCATAATGGCCATCCCTTACTATTGTTATAAAAAGTTGTTTCAGATGATTTAGAGGTGCAGATTAAAAATTATACAGTGTTATAAAACTTATCGTGTAAGACATTTCAAGTAATATTACCAATGCTTCCTGGTAAATCTATCCTGGAATTTGTTTCGTGGCTAGCTAGCATTCTTTTCTCACAAGTGCTAGGACAACTGAGGCTCAGAGAGACGCGCAGTATACTGTGCGATCCAGGACTGTGGCTTCCATACCATCATTCTGTTGAAGTCTGGATCAAATGTGGGTAGTTTGGCAGTGTCATGCTTACAGGGTAACTTCATACATCCCGTACTGATTTAAAAACCATTTTTTTCTATTAAATTAGCCCCCAAATAAATGCTAAAGACATTTATCTTAGGAAACTACTCATTAAGGACCCTGTGGCACATTTCTTAGACTCAAAGACTTCAAAGACTAAGATCAGATCTTTGGGAAAGAAGAACTAATGTGTAAAACCCTTGGCCAGTCTCATGTTTCTTTCTCAATTTCTTGTGAGTCTGGACAGATAAGTAGAACAGCTCATGGTTTTATAAACTTCATTTTTTAAAATGGTGTTAATAGGTTGTGGTCTGTATTGGGATTTGGAAGTAATTATAAGCTGCTAATGAGATGTTCTTTTTTGATTGCTCTTCTCTTAAAAATAGATTAGTCTATTTAGTAGACTTTTTCTTCCTTGACCTCGAGTCCCCTGGGAAGAGAGTTATCGATACTTTTGCTGTTCTCTATTGTGACACCTAGCATAATGGATAGCATTGCTGTAAAAGCTGGCAAGGGATGCAGATGGTTCTCCCTTTAGGTCACCTAGGGAATTGCCATTTTCTGGAACCTTGTCGGTTCTGTTTGTTGCTGTTGTTTTGTTGAAATTTTTTCCTGAAGTATAACATATATATATATACAGAAAAATGCATACATTATAAGTATGCAGCTCCGTGAATTATCACAAATGGAAGACACCTAGATGAAGAAACAGATTATTACCAGCACCCCAACAACCCTCCTTGTGTGCCCTTCCAGTCACTACCTCTCAACCACCACCACCACCAAGGGAACCATGGTCCTAACTTCTAACATCATAGATTAATTTTGGCTGTTTTTGAACTTCATGTAAATGAAGTCATGCAGTATGTACTCTTGTTTCTGGCTTCTTTTGCTGAACATTCTGTATATCGTTGCATGTAGTTGTGGGCCATTCATTCTCATGGCTGAACAATATAACTACAATCAGCTTATCCATTCTTGGGTTGATGGACATTTGGATAGTTTCCAGTTCTTGGCTTTTATAAATAGTGCTATTGTGAACATTCTTGTACGTGTCTTTTGGTGAACATATGTTTGCATCTCTGTTGGGTACAGCTAAGAGGGGAATTGCTGGGTCAGAGGATATGCATGTGTTCATCACTGGTAGATACTGCCAAACGATTTTCCAAAATGGTTGTATCCATGTACCCTCCTACCAGCATTATGTGAGAATTCCATTTGTTCCATATCCTTGCCACATACTTGGTATTTTCCGCCTTTTTTAAAATTTAACCATTTATACAGGCTTTTTCCTTCTAATCTTCTTCAAAAATAATGGAAAGGTGAGATCATTTTCCTCTACCCTGTTTATGGGAAACCACTGTGTGAAGGCTAGAGATAGGCTTTGGGATTCCCAGGCCTGGGTGTCTTTCTTGAAAATGGCCCCTCTGGAAGAAGCGTCATAAGGAATGTAGAACACGTGTGAAGGGATTCGCCAGGTGACAGCAGAGAGTGCGCACGCAACACATCCGAGCAGTATTTATGGTGGCTGTTAGTATTTGGTAAGCTACACATGAAATTTATTTTAATCATTTCAGTAGGGATCTGGCCCCTTTTTGGGGAATTCCCTTGGTTTATAAAGTATCTCTCGGAATGAAAGAAAATTGTGTATAAGTAGAAGAAATAATTAAAGAAGTATGACTTGCCATCTAAACCATTCTTTTATGGGCACTTTATTGTCAGGAATAAGGTTGTTGGCATCCAGAATCATGGGTTAGGAAGGAGGCTTTTGATCATTTTGAGCTGACCTTACATTTGAAGGAAAATGTTCACATTTGGATAATTTAATATAAAGAGAAGCTTGAGACTTTTTTTTTTTTTTAAGATTTATTTATTGGGCACCTGGGTGGCTCAGTTGGTTAAGCAACTGCCTTCAGCTTGGGTCATGGTCATGAGGTCCTGGGATCGAGTTCCACATCAGGCTCCCTGCTCAGCGGGGAGTCTGCTTCTCCGTCTGACCTCTCCCCTCTCATGCTCTCTCTCTCTCATTCTCTCTCTCAAATAAATAAAATCTTTAGAAAAAAAAAAGATTTATTTATTTTAGAGAGCGCAAGAGCGTGGGGGAGGGGCAAAGGGAGAGTCTTAAGCAGACTCCACCTGAGCATGGAGCCCCACACGGGGTTCGATCTCACAACCCTGAGATCACGACCTGAGCGAAAACCAAGAGTCAGACACTTAACCAACTGCAGCACCCAGGCACCCCTTGAGACTTTTTTAAAAAGCAAAAGTGAGGGGTGCCTGGATGGCTCAGTCATTAAGCATCTGCCTTCAGCTCAGGTCATGATCCCAGGGTCCTGGGAACCAGCCCCATGTCGGGCTCCCTGCTGAGTAGGGAGTCTGCTTCTCCCTCTCCCTCTGCATCTCCCCATGCTTGTGCTCACTCTCTCTCTCTCACTCACTCTGTCAAATAAATAAAATCTTTGAAAAAAAAATAAAAAAATAAATAAAAGCAAAAGTGAGCTAGGATATGGTAGGTTCCTGAACCTTTTACCTCCAAGCCTTCTGATAACAGAAGAGCAACAACACATTGGTGATACCTGTTTCCAGCAAGTTTTAAGAAGGGAAATGATGCTTCCATAGCATAAATTCAATTTGGGAAATTGCTTTCCTTAGAATATGATTGAAGAAAGAGGTGGAATTTTTAAAGGAAGAGAAGAATTGAAAGATTGTTAATAACTTCTCAAATTGTGGTCTTAATAAAACCCATGTGCTTTGAAGCAAGAAAGAGACTTCTGGAACCCCTGTGGCATACTTGCATGTGGTTAGTGGGAGGGAGAATACCCCCAGTGCTGTGCTGCTCACATGATAACACATGGGGTTTGAGCAGTGTTGGGAATCTTTGATATACCTTAGCCAACTTTTAAAACAGTATTTAGGGGCGCCTGGGTGGCTCAGTTGGTTAAGCGACTGCCTTCGGCTCAGGTCATGATCCTGGAGTCCCTGGATCGAGTCCCGCATCGGGCTCCCTGCTCGGCGAGGAGCCTGCTTCTCCCTCTAACCCTCCCCCCTCTCATGTACTCTCTCTCTCTCTCTCTCATTAAAAAAAAAAAAAAAACAGTATTTAAAAGTCAGTTTTTTATCTAACTTCAGTACAGTCTCGTGCCTGCATTGGTATTAGATGTAGTCAACAGATGGGGTTTTTTCCCCCAAAGTTTTATATATTTATTAGAGAGAGAGAGCATGCACACACATGAGCAGGGGGAGGGGAAGCAGACTCCCTGCTGGGCTCTCTCTGGGAGATCATGACCTGTGCCAAAACCAAAAATTGGACACTTAACCGACTGAGCCACCCAGGCACCCCAGTAGATGGTTCTTTAATGTATTGTCTGGAGAATGACTGAGCCTAGCAAGCAACAGGTTCCATTGAGAAGCTAAGTTGTAGCTTAATTGCAGATAGTGAAGGTAACATTTCACACTGTGATGTACAAACAGTGAGTGTTGAATATAATTTCTCATTTTGATAACTGACATAATACCAGATTTCATCAATTCCCAGCCACAAAACTTTTCCACATTTTAAAATCTCTGAAATCAAGGTGTATCTTAAATCCATTGTCATAATTTAGTTGACAACATTTTCCCTTTCCTAGTGGTACATAAATAACCTGTCTTATAATAGATGATGTATTAGATTCAGTGGAATACAGTCAAATAGAGACCAACAGAGTCTGAATTGGGAAACTCTAGACTAGATGATTCCAAACTGTATTTTATGGCTCCCTGGTCATTTCCTGGGGGGAAGATTTCTTTCACAAACTGGAATGTGGGTAGGATTTCAAGTATAGAAAGTGCTCTGCTGTTCTTTCAAAAAGAAGTTTAAAAAGCCCAAACAGGCCCTTCATTTTCACGTCATGATGTATCATACACGAGCACCTTCTTGCACAGTATTCCGACGGTAGAGCGATATAGATGCCCTTTTGGACACTCGGCCGCTCTCCTCGCTGCACACAGCCATAACCTCTGACAGTGGCGCACCTGCTGTCCTTCCAGCTCCCTCTCACACGTTCCTGTGCACTTGTAGACAGACAGCTTCAGCTCATCGTGGTCCATTTATCCCATAAATGACACCATCTTATAAGATTCTACAACTTAGCATTACAGTTTAATTGTTTTGAACTTAGTTTGGAGCCTTTTCTGGGTGTTGGTACGTGTAGGTATCTGCCATCTTTTAGTGGCTCTGTAGGTTTCATTGTGTAAATGGCCCAAGAATCCTTCCCACTTTGTCCGTGAAGAATGAGGCTCCAGAGAGGTTAGATGTCATTACCGAAGGTCACACAGTTGGGTTGCATTTAGAACCTGGGTCTTCTGGTCCCCAGTTGGTGTTTCTTTCTAGTAGTACTGGACTTCTGTGTACAGATTCTGTAGCCAGCTATTATGAATTAATCACTTTGGTTCCATTTTGCTTATATAAAATCAAACATTATACTTGGAAATAAACTCTCATCCTTTTGTAGTATTTGCATATATATTTTTTACCCCATACCTATTTTGCTAACAATGCTAGTTACAATCTTTTCTGTAGAATGTGCCCTTCTTGGGAAAAGAGTTTTATTTGTACCTGGATATTCTTTGTACAAAAGTAGTTGCTTAACAAAGCTTGTGATTCCCTGCTGCTACCCTCCAGCCGCTTCCTACCTGACCTGGAATGTTCTCTTAATGTTACCCTCTATTCTGAGAAAACTCTTCTCATTTCTGTGCTCCCTGCTGATTCTTTACTTATCGCATCTCCACACTCCTGGGTGAGCCCCTTGCTGCCCTCTCTGGCCCTGCCCTCCCATCTTCCCTGCCTTTCTGGTCTCTGATTCCCTGCTTCTGTCGTTTCTGTCGTGGTGCCATCAGGCCCTGGTGCAGAGAGACCCAAGTGTCCAAGGGGTTTGGAATTACTCCCACACAACATACTGGCAGCTGCTTTCCCAGCCCTCAAGCAGCTCCTGGGTTTGAAATTCCAGTGAATGTTTGCTGGTTCCTCGGCTCAGGAATGTGCGTGTACACATCCTGTTGTTGGGATAATTGACTTTATGTGTGGTGTGACGGAGACTTGGCCAAGGGCAAATGAAGGAGAGGTAACTTTGAAAACAAGAGCATTAGGCAAAATTAATTTAAATGGAAATTTAAAGCCTGAAAACCAACTACTTTTTAAATGGATACTTTTAAAAGTTAGGTTTTAGTACTGGAACATATTTCTCAAGGCTGTTTACATATATGTAGCTGAAACAACTATGTCCTTGCAGAAATGTTTGAGTGTTGTGTTCCCCTTTTTATCCTCCTAGTCATTCCCCTCAATTAGGCTACTGGAGTTAATAGACTTAGTGCTCTGTTTTTTAAAAAGACTTTGGGATCATCAACTTTCATATGGTTAGTTCTGTTCCAAAAGCATGGCTGTGTGTTACTGGGAACACTCAGAATTAGTCCAGAAGGAGAGAATGAGCTGCTGGGGGGTTCTGTTCATACAAGGAATATGTATTTATTGTAGACAAATGAGATGAGAATTTCCAGCCAGCACAAAGTAAAATAGTTTATGTCATGTGTCTGTGGTGTCTAGATCTATCCAATAGGGTTTATTCCTATGTTCATTATAGTTGTTTATGTTTTATTTAAAAGGTGGTAATAGTTAGTGTTTTGGGGCCAAGCATTGGCCCCTGTGCTGAGTTCTTTCTACTTATTCCTCACAACAATGCTGTGAGGTAAGTACTGTTTTTCTCCTTGCTTAATCTTGATCACAAACCGGAGGTGGATGCCGTTACTGCTCCTGTTTTACAGCTAAAGAAACCAAGGCTCCAAAGAAGCAGTGAATGCAATCAAGATCACATGGTAGTGAGTAGTGGAGCCAGGATTTCTAACCACCCCTCTCTTGGTCTTTGGTGGCTGTCCTTGGAAAGTTGCCCTGGGCTCCCCCGACAGACATTGCGGAGCCAGACTGCACTCAAACCATGGCTCCACTGCCTCCTATTGGAGTGACCTTGGGCAAGCTGCTTTCTTTGTGCTTTGGTGTCTTCATCTATAAAATTGACATAATAAAAGTACAGTCTAGGGTTGTGGGAATTAAGACAGTGCTTGGCATATAGTAGTACTCAATAAGCGTAAGTGTTGTTATGACCTGGTGGTTTTCACTAATTCTGTATTTCAGATAGGAATGCTTTCAGCTGTGAGTAACAGAAGACCAGTTTCAGGGGCTTGAATAAGGATTTATTTTGTTCTCACCTAGCAGGAAGTCTGTGGGTGTGGAGAGAGTGTGGGCCTTCATTCAGTTGTTCGGCGCCGCCGTCAGAGGCCCAGCGCCGCTCTGTACACCACTGTCCTCGGCACATCACTTGCTTTAGCTCACAGGATGGCTGCTGCAGCTCTGTGCATCCCGTTTACGCTGGGGGGCGTCCAGGAGGATTGGAAGGCCATGCCAGGCTCTTCATTTTCCCTTCATCAGGAAGAGCAGAAGCTGTCCCCAGAATGTACTCCAGACTTGTGCTTCATCTCATTGGCTAGAACTAGGGTTCACCGCCACTCCCACCTGCAGTAGAAGCTGGGGAAGCGTATATTCGGTAGTGCGTAGAGGTAAATTTCCAGAAAGTTGGCAGTCTAGCTGATGCTCCTTGGGATAGCTTGACATCTGCCATGGTGGGAGTCTTCACATCACAGAAACCAGCAGACACTACACATCAGGCCCCTTCCCCAAGCCAGTTGTTAAACATTGACCAACACACTGTTAGGTGTCTTTAACTGCCTCTGCTGGACTAAAAGGTGGCAGGGGGTGGAGGTGAGAGGTGGGAATTTGAAATGATCATTGGGTCGGCCAACCAGCAGCATCTGCCAAGGTCAGTAAACTTTCAAACTTTTAATAGCAGTGACTGCAGAAAATCAGAGCTGAGGAGGAGCTTCTGAGGTTGTCCAGGACATCCCCTTCGTTCGACTGAGGGGAACCTGAGCTCCAAGAGAATGTGCTCCGCCCCAGACCCCGAAGTCAGGGAGTGAAGTGGCCCTCCCGGAACCCAGGTGTCCTGACAGCTCAGCCTTCACTCCCCAGAACTTCACCTTTCAGCCTCCTGCCCGCTCTCCTCGCCAGCCTCCTCCCAGCACTTGCCCACACAAATACTCCTTTTGCCAGCTTTGCTAGTGCCAGCAAGTTTTGCTGCTGTCTTCTGTCGGTTTCCCAGAAAACCTGCTTGCTTTAAACTCCTTTTTTTTGTTTTGTTTTGTTTTAGTCGATACAGCATTACATTTTTTTCAGTGGGAGAAACTTAAAAGAATTTGCTATAGCACAGTATAAACTAATGTAGAAATTAAGAATATACCTAATAAGATATACCTAATTTTGAACCATACTTGTTTACAATAGAGAATGAAGCTTAACTAAAGATTTAACTTTAGTCTTTCTTTTAAAAAAGCCTAATAAACTTTTCCATCTGTTTGTGTCTGACTCTCCCCATAGATGGGAAGCTCTTTGGGGACAGGCTCTGTGGGCTGCCCTGTTGTCATCCCCGTGGGGGTGGACTTGCACACAGCCATGCATGCGGTGGGCGCTTAGCAAACGTTTGCTGATTGAATCAATGACTGCCCAACTTAGACTAGCTTTGTATCTTCAGATGTAGAAAGTTAATCAGCAGCTGTTCTCTTAGGGTAGTCTTTGGATTGAAAATGTCTGAATTGTAACCCTTTACACTCCAGTCCCTCAGCTGTCCGATATGATTGATGGAAACAGGAAGCCCACAGATAACAACAGCTTCACTGGTGTGAACACATGGACTGAAGGGATGGTGTGGAAATGGAGCTTGAGATTGATCCGATTGTTGGAAAGATGTGCATTTCCAGGAATAGTCATTGAGATATCCTTACAGCTTATCTAGCCTCCCGTTATTTTTGAGTTGGGTGTCATGCCTGCTCCCTTCTTGTGTATTCATGGGAAGAGAGTTTTGTCCTATTGAAACCCCCTAAATTCTTCATTTTGAAGAAGTCTTAGTATGAAAGAGACTTCACAGCTTTGTTAAAGACAAGTGTATGTTTGTAGGATTTTTTTTTTCTTTACATGACTAAATGCTATTCTTAATCACAATGCTGCATGTTTATTTACCTACAGCCAAGTTACATCAGTGATGTGGGACCCCCTGGTCGAAGTTCTCTGGATAGCATTGAGATGGCGTACGCCCGGCAGGTGAGCATGCTCTCAGAGAAGATCGGACCCAGGACAATTCTATGTGAGCGCTCTGGGGAGTAAAAGAGAACCAAGACTTCATGTGAAAGTCAGACCCTGAAAACAAGTTGGGTTTTTGTTCAGAGGACTGGTTAATGTTTTACCACCTAAGTCACTGGAGAATTCCATCAAATTGGGTAATAGAATGACTCACATTTGACTTAGGAAAATGGAAATCTGCCCTCTACATTGACCAACGCATCTCATTTTGCATTTGGCAATAGCCCAGGTATAGTAAAGCCTCGAGTAATTGCACTGCTTAGCAAGTGGAGTTCTCTATTAACTGAATTACCTTGTAGGCTAATGGTATTATCAGAAATCTTTCTTCACCCCTTGTTGTTGATAGAAATTTTCTAAATGCTTTTCTGCCTTGGTAAGCATGGTGTATCATGGTTATGCAGTAGCGTGGAGATGGATTGAGATGCTCTGTGGTGAGCACAGAGGCTATTGGACTAAAACTACCTTGAGGGGACGGTACAAACCTGGAATTGACCTTTTGAATAAAACGGTGTTGGCTGCCTGTGTGTTTCATTATAATTTGCTGTTTTTCCGCACAAAATAGTATCAAGATAGAAGGGAAAACAGATTTAGATTTCTCTCTTTCTCTCTGCTACATCTCCATCTTTTATTTATTTTTATTTTTATTTTTCTTAGAAGATTTTATTTATTTATTTATTCATGAGAGAGAGAGAGAGAGAGAGGCAGAGGCAGAGGGAGAGGGAGAAGCAGGCTCCCTCCAAAGCAGGGAGCCTGATGCAGGACTTGATCCCAGGAGCCTGGGATCATGACCTGAGGCGAAGGCAGACGCTTAACCGACTGAGCCCCCCAGGCATCCCATCCATCCTTTAAATTTCACCTTCGTTATATGGCTGACTCCTCCCATTGCCACAGCCACCACCAGAATTTAGGCCTAATGAAATGATAAGCTTGTGAGTAGAGAAACTATGTGTCTTCTGTATCTGTGAAATTAAGACTCCATGAAACATTTTCTAGTTTCAGGACACCATGTCATATATCTGTTTACAGGGTTGTCCCCTCTAGTGGAGATTCTTTGTGTTGAACAAATTACCTTGCAAAGGGAAGGCTCCTGATAAATGCTCATCGAGTGAACAAACACCACCTTGTAGTTTTGGGTTTTTTTTTTTTAAGATTTTATTTATTTATTTGACAGAGAGACAGCGAGAGAGGGAACACAAGCAGGGGGAGTGGGAGAGGGAGAAGCAGGCTTCCCGCAGAGCAGGGAGCCCGATGTGGGGCTCGATCCCAGGACTCTGTAATCATAACCTGAGCTGAAGGCAGACGCTTAACTGACTGAGCCACCCAGGCACCCCACCACCTTGTAGTTTAAAAAACATTTTATTTCATCTTTGTAATGCCTCTGGAGGCTACGTGATACTATCCCCCAGATAAAGTAGAGGGAAATAAGGTTCAGTGGGGTCCTGATTCATCTAACCTCACTACTTTGTTCAGTCCTTGGTAGGACAAGGACTTCAGATGCAAAAAGTATAGAACCCACGGGTTTTTACCATCATTATTTTAGTTCTTTTACAATAAAAATCAAAGTAATAGTGGTTTTTCCATACCTTAGATATCACATAGTTCCTTTTTCTCAAGAAAATTTTCCTAAGGAGCAGGGATTCTTTGCTGGAGAAATGGGTTCTCCAGACATGCAGCAACTGCTCTTAAAACCCCGTGGAGGGTTGCAGCCTGACACCCCTTACTCCGGCCACCAGCCTCTGGCTTGGGGCCATTCAGTCCTTTTGCCAGAAGGATTAGCAGACTCTGCCGCAGGTTCTTAGGAAGCAGCAGTGGAAGTCTTCCCATCGTCACATCTTCCCCTTTGGTCCTCGCTTGCTGGGACGGAGGGTCTGCTGGGCAGAGAGGCGCAGCAGTGCCTGTGGTCCTCCTCTACCAGGACAACCCTCCTTCCACTCTTCAGCTGTTAGGAAGGCTGGGGCAGCGGTTCTCTTTGGTGTGTTAATGCTGCTGCCCGAATTTCAAAGGCACATCTGGGAAGCTGGCCACAGGCCTTGCCCTCCAGGCAGGATGGACGGCTCAGCCACATTGAGGAAGGAAAGGTTGGCTGAAGCTTCTGCTGAGCGTTGGGCAGAAGCTGGCTTCAGAACTGCCTCAAGAGGTTTTAAAAAGAGGAGAAAATAGAAATTGTGCCATTTATTTTGCTTTTCATTTCAGATTTATATCTATAACGAGAAGATTGTAAATGGGCACCTGCAGCCTAACCTCGTGGAACTCTGTGCTTCGGTGGCAGAGCTGGATGATAAGGTAGCGCCCGGAGCTAACCCAAGGAGAAACGTGGCATCCGGTGTTCAGATGGGATTAGCAGCTTGCTGACAGGGCAGAAATGTGCTCAAGAGACACCCTGCTCCGTGGAATAAAATGTTAACTGTCCTTCAGAGTTTTATTTTAAATAACTTTGGGTGGTTTTTGATGATGATGCCATGTACATGTATTTTTAATGCATCTTTAGAAGGCCCAGCCAGGATCAGTTAATGGTCACAGGAAGTCTTTGAGCTGTATTGCTTTGAAGTCTTGTCAAGACTCAACTCTTCCCTCACCGGTTTTCCTCCCTAGACAGACTAACTTAGGACTCTATTATAAGAGCTGAATTGTAAAGGTGATACGGTTTTCACATCAGGGAGCCCCTTGAACATTACTCAGATGTGGTCTTTAGGTGCATTCTTTGTATGCTGCTGGTTCCCTTCCTCTCTAACTCCCCATCTTTATTCCTGATTCCTGTCCCTCACTTCTTACTAGTGGCCAATTTTCTCCATCTAGGGGGAAGAAAGTGGATGGGTGGATTGGTGGGTGACCAGGAGGAATAGGAAAAGGAGGGAACGATATAATGGAAGCAAATACTCATACATAGATGATGATGATGGTGATCCTTAAAGATGCATCTGATTTTTTTTTTTTTAATAGTAAAATATAAGGCAGTGCAAGCGAATCTAAAGAATAAAGTTAAGAACCCACCTACCATCTCACCATCTAGAAAGAGTCACATTTGGGTGGATTTTCTACAGTTTTATTTTCTGAGGGAGACAGTGAGAACAGGATTTTCTCTCTTCCTTTGGAAAAAGTGTAAACCTGCTCTTCTCCAATCAGTGCTGTCTTCCAAGGATTCTTAACTTTAGAATATTGCAAAGCATTCAGGGAATCCATTTTTAAGGGGAGATTTACAGCCAGGAGGATTCTGGGGAGAGGGAGTCCCATCTGTGTGGTGGTAACACGAAGGAGAGAATGCCGTTCCTTTCCTGGGAGGCTGTCATGGAGGCGTCTCGAAGGGAGTGAGTGGGAAAGAAAATGGGAGGCTGTGACACTCACAAACCGGGGTGAGAGCAATGGCCCCTGGAGAGTCTCAGGGAGACAAAACCTATATTATTTAGGCTAAACTCTATTTTAAGCCTTAAGAAACTCAAATGGCCTCGTAAGGACTGAAATGCGGCTACTTGATTTTAAACTCCTAGAGCTTTGGACGATTATAAATGTATTCACTCTCTTGTAAGGGATAACCCACTGAGATTCAGTGTTCCTTTTACTGTTGTGTGGTCTTCATTATGTGGGTGGTAATGTCAGACCTGGAATAGTAATCGATCTGAAAGCCAGCTCAGGACAGGAGGGCGCCCGTCGGCGCCGGCAGCGGCAGGGCGGAGGTGCATCTTCTGTACTGAGCTGAAGCCTGAGGGCCTCAGACGGACGACATTAACCCCTTCCCGCTCCTTACCTTCTCTGCCTTTGAGGTCAGAGCCGTGAAGAGCCAGACCGTTTCTCCAGCGCTGCAGCATTGTCACGTGCAGTGTCATTTATGTGCAGAACATCTCGGACATGTGGACCATGGTAAAACAAATGACCGATGTGTTGTTGGTGCCCGCGAGTGATGCCCTGAAGAGCCGCAGCAGCGTGGAAGTGCGCATGGAGTTTGTCAGGCAGGCCTTGGCGTACCTGGAGCAGAGGTAAGGCAGCCCTGGCACGGTGCGGCTGGCTTCACAGTCCCCGCGAGTCAGCCCGTTCTCATGTGTTCTGTAGTCCTCGGGCGAAGTGCTCCATAGCACAGGGTTGAGCAAGGCTGACAGGTCAAATCCTGCTTTCAGAAATGCTTCTTTACCAGGACTGTGTCTGCAACAGGATAAAATCATGGCAAGTGGGAGCGCTGTTAGACTTTTCATTTTTTCTTTCTCTGCGCCCTGGCCCTCAGTATGGAGACATCAGGATTATTAGGCCATAGCCTTGGGCCAGGATCCTGTTCCCTAATGAGGTTCAGCCATTACTCCTTAGGCTCTTTTGTTCTCTCTGAGCATTTTAATTTTTACACCTGGCAAGTCTGTAATTTTACCACCTTCAAGCCTTAGCACAAGTCCTTGAACCTGTATTTTCCTTCTGGCTCTATTCTGTTAATCCCTTCTGCATCTGGATCCTTCCCAGCTGCTAACGCCTGTGATTTGTGCTGGGTTGCTTTGCCATCTCCTCACTAACTGGGGTTGGTCACCAAGGGGGTTGTGGCTGGGCCCTTATGCCCTAACTATTATCCCCTTCGTTGGTAGGGCTTGTGCCATTCATCCCTCCCTGCGGACACTCCTTCCAGCTCTGAATTTGCCAGCAGGGGTTGTCATGAGTGTGCAACAGACCCTCTTTATTTCAGAGGCAGGCTGCTGGGCCCCTCTCTGCTACTTGGAAAAGAGAAAGCGGAGTTGAATACACTTGCTAAATTGCAGCTCTTTCCAGTGAGCCTGTGCGGCTGCCAGTGCCCTTGTCGTGTGGCTGCCCTTTAGCAACAAATAATACTTGGTTAGGAAGTCGTAGGTTTCCTTGTTTATTAACTGAGGTAATTCAGACTTGGTACAGCAGAGAGTAGGTTTTTATACTGTAATAATTATACACAATTGCTACATGAGATGAACACCATCAGACTAGCCTCCATTCCCTTAAGAAAAATCCAGAACTCCCCCAATTTTTTTTTTTTAATTCTTCTTTGCGTTGGCACAAAAGAGTTTATAAAGTATTTTCTCAGGCTTTTGCTAAATTTTTATAATGTAAGTTTTGGATATATTGATCTGCAGCCATAAAGATCCTAATGTATATTGTAGTATTGCTACATGCAGCAAGAGAGTCCAAATTTCTTAGAATATATAAAAACCTTTAGGGTTTTTTTTTAATGGGTATATGACTGTCCATGTCTGCTTATTCTTTAGTAAACCTACTCCTTAACATTGGTGCTTGACCACACCATCAAGCATTCCTTGGTTTTATATCTTGTAAGCCATCCCATTTCATTTTTATTCTTTCCACTTTGCTTATTTAATTTTATTTATTTGTCTTTTAAAATTGTATTTTTCCCTTAATTCCTTTTTTTAATTTTTTTTTTTTTTAATTCATTTGAGACACAGAGAGAGCATGAGCAGGGGAAGAGGCTGAGGGAGAGGGAGAAGCAGGCTCCCCACTGAGACAGGAGCCCAATGTGGGGCTCCATCCCAGGACCCTGGGATCATGACCTGAGCCGAAGGCAGACGCCTAACCATCTGAGCCACCCAGGTGCCCCTTCCCTTAATTCCTTTGGCAGCACTTGGAGCTACTTGGGAGTTTCCTGTCCACAATTATTATAACCTTATTGTCCTTTCATTCTAATGGCGTCACTCCCTGGTGGCATACTTTTTAAGAATTCATTGTCTTCTTTTGATAAAGGGACTATTTCAGGATAGTTATACTTTTGTTTGTTATTTGAGAGAGAGAGAGAACGTTTGGGGGGGTTGGTGCAGACGGGGAGAGAGAGAGTCCCAAGCAGGCCCCACACTCAGTGTGGAGCCTGACGCAGGGCTTGATCCATGAGATCATGACCTGAGCTGAAATCAAGAGTTAGACACTTAACCGCCCCAGTTATACTCGCTTTTGAAGTATTTTTGCCAATGCAAATCTACTGACAGCATGGCAAAGTAGATCCAGTCCCAAGTGATTTTTGCGTACAAGGCTGAAAATATTGAGAAAATACAGGTTTGGTTGATCTGTTCCCTGCTACATACCAGATTCAAAACAGTATATATTTTTCTTAAGCCCTGAAGGAATTCAGGCTGCTTCTTCAACTTAGGCCTTTATCAGCACATGGGTTGTCTTAATTCAAGTCAGAAGAGACTGTAGTGGGCATCTGTTTGTCCCGGCTGCTACGGGACTCGGTCCTCTAATCTCTTTTCCAACCTCTGCTTTTAAATACTTTCAGTGATGGGGGAACTCACTACATTTGTTAAATTGAATTTTGTTTATTTTTCATTATAAAAATGCTACATGCTTATTGTAGAAATTTGGGGAAATGCCAAAAGACCTGACAAAAAGGGGAGAGGTCCCCTATACCACATCCAGAGGCTCCTGTATCTTTTCACTTTTCCTTTTCCCCCGTTTTTGATATATGAATATTTTGTTTGATTTTGTTTTTTACAGTTACGATCCAAATGTGTACAATACGTGGTTTTATGTAGTTTGCTTTTTTAATTCTTGGTCAGTATCATTTTTTGTAACTATCAAATTCCATTGAGTCTATTTGTGTATGTGTGTGTAATTGACATTTAGATGTTTCTCTCTCTTTGTCTCTCTCACACTCTCTCATTCTGTTGTTTTACTTAATCTGGTGTTGAATATCTCTGTGCATATGGAGCACCTGACTTTTTTGAATCAGTCTGTTTTGCTTTGGACAAGAACCATATTTAGAAAGTTTTTTGTTTTTTGTTTTTAAGTTTTATTTATTTATCTGACAGAGAGAGAGAGAGAGCACAAGCAGGGGGAGCGGCAGGCGGAGGGAGAAGCAGGCTCCCTGCCGAGCAGGGAGCCAGTGCGGGGCTCAATGCCAGGACCCTGGGACCATGACCTGAGCTGAAGGAAGACGCTTAACCGACTGAACCACCCAGGCGCCCCGAAAGTTCTTTATTATATTAACCCCATGTTTGGATATCTGTAACTAGAACCATTTCATCTTAGTATGGAAGCACTTTAAAAACACTACAGATTTTAAGGATTTGCAGGGTTTAAAGAAGCATGCTAGCAAGTTAAGTAAAGAGGGAATGATAGAAAATCATTGGCAGCCATCAGTGTGATAATTGGTTCAGCAAGGGCAGCAATGGAAACTGCAAGTACTGGGTAGAAGATTGTTGGTAAACAGAATATCCACATGACTTTCAAGTATTACCTCACAGGGTACTTACCAGTGTCAAAGGGAAAGGTACTTTTATAGTGGTGAAATCTGGTGAACAATACTTTTAACCAAGTGATCAGACCAAATATTACCTGCCCCGTGGTGGGGCTCCATGGGCAGTACCAGCATCCGCTGTCTGGGGATTCTTGGCCAAAAAGTTGAATCTGAATCAAATCATGAGGAAACTGTCCAGCTTGTGGGCCATGCTACCAGACAGCTGGCCTGGATTCTTTTTAAAAGGTCAGTGTCGTGAAAAATGGTGGTAGAGTTGCCCTAGATTAAAGGAACTGGAAGTGGCAGGACAACTAAGTGCCATGCATTTCCTCGCTTGGATCCTGGACGTGGGGGGAGACACACACACTATAAAGGACATTACTGGGAAATTTGAGTGTGGGTTATATTTTAGATAATAACAGTGTACTACTGTTCAGTTTCTTGGTGTCATAATGGTGTTGAGGTTGGGTAGGAGAATGTCCTAGTTCTTTAGAGATATATAGTGCAGTGTTTAAAGATGAAGTAGCCCCTGATTTCCGTATTTTTGCAGAAGGGTGTTTTGTTTTGTTTTGTTTTTACAGATTTCAAATGGTTCAGAAAAAAGTGGGTATATATGTATGTGTGTGTGTATGTGTATATATATGTACATATCTACTTAGAGATAAAACATGTACAGAAATGTTCACACTTGGGGCGCCTGGGTGGCTCAGTTGGTTAAGCGACTGCCTTCGGCTCAGGTCATGATCCTGGAGTCCCTGGATCGAGTCCTGCATTGGGCTCCTTGCTTGGCAGGGAGTCTGCTTCTCCCTCTGACCCTCCCCCCTCTCATGTGCTCTCTCTCTCATTCTTTCTCTCTCTAATAAATAAATTAAATCTTTAAAAAAAAAAAAATGTTCACACTGATGAATCTAGGTAAAGGGTATATGAGCGTTCATTGGGCTATTCTTTTCATTTTTTGTAGGTTTGAAATTTTTCAAAATAAAAAATTTAAAAAGAATCCACCAAAGCATTCAGCTGTGAGCTGAAGCAGTCTGCACATTAGGCCTTAATTCAGTAGAAGTCCACAGTTATGTTCCTCTAGGGATTCTTCTGAGTATTCATGGCGATGAGAAATCTTTATGATGGTCTGCTCCCCACTGGGTAAATAATGTAGTTTGCTTCATTAAGCATGCACGGTTTCCTCTTCTGTGTGAGGTTGGAAGTCCAGGCCCTGCCCTGTGGAGTTCACATCTAATGGCATGGATGTGGACATAGATATGTATATGTGTTTTCAACCTCTCTCGGTTTTTTCTCTTTTCAATTTTTCCAGTTATAAGAATTACACCCTTGTGACTGTCTTTGGAAACTTGCATCAGGCCCAGCTAGGCGGGGTGCCTGGGACTTATCAGCTGGTTCGAAGTTTCTTGAACATCAAACTTCCGGCTCCCTTGCCTGGACTTCAGGTACCGGCATTTTTCTCTGTGTGGTGAGTTACACGCCTGTAAGCAGTCTCTCTCAGATAGGCATTTGCAGTTAAAATGAGGTTATGTCTGCAAACTGCTGTATGGAAAAGAGACCCCAGAGTGTGGGGCTAGAAGGGAGGCTGGGGGGACCTTGGGAGGCTAGTATTGAGCTGGTGGTGGCTGCTCAGCTGAGTGGGGGAAGACACAGGGGGAGGATGCCATTGGATTCTTTTTTTTTTTTTTTTTTAAGATTTTATTTATTTATTTGAGAGAGAGAGAATGAGAGACAGAGAGCATGAGAGGGAGGAGGGTCAGAGGGAGAAGCAGACTCCCCGCCGAGCAGGGAGCCCGATGCGGGACTCGATCCCGGGACTCCAGGATCATGACCTGAGCCGAAGGCAGTCGCTTAACCAACTGAGCCACCCAGGCACCCTGTCATTGGATTCTTGACGTATTTTGAAAGTAGGCCCCATAGGACTTGTTGAAGACTTGGATGTGGGTGTGACAGGCAGAGTCAGGGATGACTCTTGAGATTGTTGGCTCAAACATCTGAAAGATTGGAGTTCAGTATAGTTCCTAGAATGTGACTGTTTTCAGCTTATAGTCCAGTTGGGGGAATTATCTTACAGTTTTTTATACCGTGTGCACAGCACTAAACTGGAGCTTTATGCCAAGGGTGGTGGGATACAGGGGAGGCTGTCTTCATAAAGGAGGTGAGGTTCGCACTGCCCTCAAAGAATAGGGGCTCATCTGCTAGAGGTCTTGGAAAAGGATGTTTCAGGTGGAGGGAACAGCATGAACACATACATGGAGGAAGGAAAGAGTATCTAGCATATCAGGCATGTGGCAGGGCTTGGCAAACATAGGGCCAGCAGGTGAAGATCTGGAGTACCAGGCTAAGCACTGTGGATGTAAAGAGCTCAGAGGGGTTGAAGTGGAGAATTGACACAATCGGATCTGGTTTGGTTTTTTTGGGTTTTTTTAAAGATTTTATTTATTTATCTGAGAGAATGGGAGACAGCATGAGAGGGGAAGGGTCAGAGGGGGAAGCAGACCCCCCGCCGAGCAGGGAGCCCGATGTGGGACTCGATCCCGGGACTCCAGAATCATGACCTGAGCCGAAGGCAGTTGCTTAACCAACTGAGCCACCCAGGTGCCCTCGGATCTGGTTTTAGAAAAAGTCCTGTGGGGGGAAGGGTTGAGGGACCAAGAAAGGAAGTCTGAGACCCACCTCCTTGGAGGAGTTGGGGAGAAGTGGAGAGAAAAGTAATCACAGGCTGCCGTGCAGACGATGACAAAACCATTTTGAGGATAGATAAGCTCGAGTACAGGGAGACTGGGAATGGGGCTGCCTTCTCAGCTCCTCGGTGCCTAGCACTGTGTCCAAAACCAAGATAGTCAGTGGATGGACAACTGACGAATGAATGAGAGTGCCAGTATCCATTTGACTGGTCATTAATAGTGAACATTTTATAAACTCAAGTGCAATAATGATGGTCTCTTACTGCTCAGTAAACGTCTTCAGCCCTTGCTTTGCGAGGGTTGCAAGAATGAGTGTCTGTGAGTTGTCCCAGAACATGTCACCCAGATACTGGCTACTGGGATTCTACAGTGAACCCACATGCTGGCCATCAGTCACCTGGGGCACGTAGTGCTCTCGAGGAAAAGCTCTAGAGCCAGACTGCATTTACCAGCTTTTGGACAAGTTACTTCACATCCCTTTCCCTCAGTTTCCTTGTTTGTAACACAGGGAGGAGGAGGCTATTAATGGTCCCCGCCTAACAGGGTTGTTGTGAAACTGAAGTGACTTTAATGTGAGGAGAGGTGAGTGCATCAGAAAGCCACCAGTTAGCTTTGTTTGCCTGTTTATTTGAGCATCTTTCCTCTTCTAGGATGGAGAGGTGGAAGGCCATCCTGTGTGGGCATTAATTTATTACTGCATGCGCTGTGGGGACCTGTTTGCCGCTTCACAGGTGGTTAACCGAGCCCAGCACCAGCTGGGAGAGTTTAAAACCTGGTTCCAGGAGTACATGAACAGCAAGGACAGAAGGTATGGTGAATTAGATGGTACATCCAGAAGAAGCCCCTTGGAATGAGCAGGGTGGCCTCCACTGGCTTGCCCTTTTACCCTGTGCATGGCTCAAAATACGTTCCTGCTTGGAAAAAAAAATGAAGTTTAGAAAGCAAGTAGAACTGTCTTGGGAAGAGCAGTTGGGAACGTTAAAAGAGCCCCGCTCTGATACTGCTGTCTAGACTTAGATGTGTTTGTGTTTGGGGATTTTTCTGTACTGGTGGGAGGGACTGTGGTTGGGAGCATGTTTTGACTTACTCTGTAAACCCCAGGCGTATCAAGGATGCTTTATAAAATGAAACTCTGTTGTATTCCACTTCATTTAACATTTGGTGCTTTTCCATTTGGCCCACTATGAAAATGTTGTCACACACTTTGTAGCTCAAAGGCTAGAATGAAAAGTTAGTAATTTTGAAATGTAATCATTGAAACTAAGTGAGGGGGTTTTTTTGTTTGCTTTTAGTTCTCTTCCATTAAGGAATTGCTTGGATTAATTTTTCTCTGTATTTTGTTAATGCAATTGGACTTAAGTTCTTATTCACTGAAACCCAGTTTAAATATACGTACATGTATCTGAAAGAAAAGATGGTCACTCCATTTTCTCCTATGGAGTGCTAGAGATACTTTTCAAGGCAGTTTTTTAGGTAGTGTGAATAATGTCATGTCCAGAGATCATCTTAAACCATAAGCCCCTGTCTTGCTCATAGTAGAGTAGGGTTCATGGCTTAGGGTTCCCCTAGGAGACCCCGAGGCAAGGATTGGAGTGCAAGTAGCTTACGTGTACAAGGCAGTGAGGGGGCCAGAGGGGAGCTAAGACAGGTAAGGGAAGGCTCACTCTGGTCCGTCACGGCTTGAGGACTGCTGGGGAGTGGGCTGGAGCGTTAATTCCCCAGCATTTCTGACCTGCCCCTGAAGGTCTTGACTGGAGGAAGCCGGCAGGCACAGAGATGCAGGTGGCTGGTAGCTGCACGTCAGGTTAAAATGGTGGTACCCAGGGGATACGGTTGGGGACAGTGTCTGTGAAGGAAGCCTTCCTAACTCTGTTACGTGGTTGGGACCTGGGGTGCTTTCAAATGCCCTTGAGGGTCTTCAGTGTGTGTGTGTGTATCTGGGTGTTCCCTTGTGTCTTTAGGTTGTCTCCAGCCACGGAAAACAAGCTCCGACTGCATTACCGCAGGGCCCTCAGAAACAACACGGACCCCTACAAGCGGGCCGTGTACTGCATCATTGGCAGATGTGACATCACCGACAACCAGAGCGAAGTAGCTGACAAGACCGAGGACTACCTGTGGCTTAAGGCAGGCGCTGCTTCCTGTGCCCGAACAGGGCATTCACCCCTTCCCTCTGCTCGTGTGCTGCATGCAGCTTGTACCTGCTTAACGTGTGATGCCAGTAGGCGGCTAGGACTGGTACATTTCCTGTCTCCTGAGCCCGTTTTCTGTCGTGTGATTCCCTAGCAGTCCCCACAGCCGTGAGCACGGCTCGAGCTGCCGAGCAGCCACGGCTCTGCGTGCCTGGCTCGTGAAGTAGTTCGTACCAATGCGTGTGTTTCTCTTGGGGGTTTAGTTGAACCAAGTGTGTTTCGACGACGACGGCACCAGCTCCCCACAAGACAGGCTCACTCTTTCACAGTTCCAGAAGCAGTTGTTGGAAGACTATGGTAAGATATCCTAAACAGAGCCACCTTCTCTGTCTTGTCCCCCTAAGGTCACAGCTTAGCTTTCCTGTGGGAGAATCCTTCATCTCTGAACTCTGGGTCTTCGAAGCCTAACTCAACAAAACAGTGATTTTAAATTCAAGTAGAGGCCATGTGAGCTTCAGCAGCGTACGTGATTAATGTGGTCCTCTTTACAGTAAGCTCTTCTCCCTAGTTCTTTGAACTGCTCTGGTAGACGTTTGCTCAGGGAGAGACACAGCGAGGACTTGGCTATTACCTCCTTGTGGGTCTCATAAGGACTGTACCTGAGCACAGATGGGGGTGTGTAAGAATTCTGGGAAGAAGAGATCCCAACGAGTGGTCAGCATCTGTTGAATTCACACACCTGGGAATCTGAGTGAACTGAAGCCTCTTTGAAATCTTCCTTCCTCTCCTTGTTGAGTGTTACCAGGGTGAAGGAGATAAACAGCCTCTCTTACGTAGCATTTTAAGGTCCTGAACTCTGTTCCTCTCCCCCCTAGTGCAGGCGGTCTGGGTTTACAGCACGACCCTACTTGCCAGTGGTGTTGTGAGGGCTGGAGAAGGTTGTAGAGCCAGGTCGTGGTTCCCACGGCCGTCCACTGTGTCTGCCAGGGCCCCTTCGTCCCGTCAGCAAGGGCTTCGGCCTGGGGCCAGGGCTGCTGATCATCCGACTCCTGAGTCAGCTTTGCCTCCTGTCCCCCAGGCGAGTCCCACTTCACGGTGAACCAGCAGCCCTTCCTCTACTTCCAAGTCCTCTTCCTGACGGCGCAGTTCGAAGCCGCCATTGCTTTCCTCTTCCGCATGGAGCGGCTGCGCTGCCACGCTGTCCACGTGGCGCTGGTGCTCTTTGAGCTGAAGCTGCTTTTAAAATCCTCAGGACAGAGTGCTCAGCTCCGTGAGTATTTGTCGGCATGGTGTCACCATAACACCCCCCGCAGCGGGCAGCGGCGAACACATAGCTGCAGCCGGCAGGGATTTGAGCCAACGGTCCGAGTCCTTCTAAAGCGTTGTAGACAGGGCGCCTGGGTGGCTCAGTTGGTTAAGCAACTGCCTTCGGCTCAGGTCATGATCCTGGAGTCCCGGGATCGAGTCCCGCATCGGGCTCCCTGCTTGGCAGGAGCCTGCTTCTCCCTCTGACCCTCCCCCCTCTCATGTACTCTCTCTCATTCTCGCTCTCTCAAATAAATAAATAAATCTTAAAAAAAAAAAAAAAAAAGTTAAAGCGTTGTAGACAGCACTGTACAGAGGCCCAGCCCCGTGGCCAGTCAGACTGCCTGGAGAATGGAGCGGAAGAGGCAGTCCCTAGAGCCGGGAGTCCTGTTCCCATTACGGCCCTAACTGGAAACCCCAGCAGCCACTTTCTGTGCATGCCCACCTGAGGTGGGAGAATCAGAAAAGAGGCAGGAGATAAATGTGGACGAATGTCTGCAGATTCCTTAGCAGTGCAGCAGAACCGCCCCCGTGCACATGCCATAACCAGAGACCGGCGTCCTAGTAATTTACTACAAAACGCCGTTTCCTCCACTCTATGTGGAAAGAAATGGAGGACAGGGTACTGAAGCTTAATGCAAATGTTGGCCAGGCGGCAAGAGTAGATGCTGCTGAGTCTTTGGATTCAGCTCCTGTAGACCCTGGTTGCCTGGGTCAGAGGGGCAGTGTGAGTGTGACCATTTCTTTCCCCCACGGTGCAGTCAGCCACGAGCCCGGCGACCCTCCCTGCATACGGCGGCTGAACTTTGTGCGACTACTCATGCTCTACACCCGCAAGTTTGAGTCTACAGACCCGAGGGAGGCGCTCCAGTACTTTTACTTCCTCAGGTAAAACTCTCTTTTGACCATTTACTTGAGCTGGTTTTGGTTTCTGCCATCCTGAGGACCATTAGGGGCCTCAAGGCCATGCCAGAAATCATATTGCTCTTGTCCCCTTCCAGGGACGAGAAAGATAGTCAAGGAGAAAACATGTTTTTGCGCTGCGTGAGTGAGCTTGTGATAGAAAGTCGAGAGGTGAGTCGGTCCCTCTTCTCTCCTCCCCCACCCTTGATTTGCACTGTGCACACCCGTGCTAACATGATACTGCGTGGTACCCCAACATTGCTGTGGTGGATATGGCCCCGGGGGGTTTCCGTTCTCTTGAGTTTTTTTTGTTTCTGAGAGTGAAAATACTGATTCAGTCTCACTGTGTCCTGGTTTATGTAATACTCTTTCCTGCCTCCCCTATTTTCTTCCCCTCTTTCATCTCCGCAGAATTGTGGCTTATGTCCAGTAAATTGAGTAAACTTTTTTTGTCTCCACAGTTCGATATGATTCTTGGGAAACTAGAGAATGATGGAAGTAGAAAGGTGGGTTAAATGCACCTCTCGTGATGTGTTAGTTTGCAGTTGGGGTTGTATAATTGTCAAAAGAATGTAGTTAGACTTCAGGATTCAAGGTGACAAAGATGCAGATCTGAATGAAATTACATAGTTTAAAAAACAAAGAATGAAAATCCCAGGCCACAAATAATGCCCTTGATTTTAACACACATTTATATTTCTCTTTTTTTTTTTTTTAAGATTTTATTTATTTATTTGAGAGAGAGAATGAGAGCGAGAGAGAGAGCACAAGAAGGGGGAGGGTCAGAGGGAGAAGCGGACTCCCCGCCGAGCGGGGAGCCTGACGTGGGACTCGATCCCGGGACTCCAGGATCATGACCTGAGCCGAAGGCAGTCGCTTAACCAACTGAGCCACCCAGGCGCCCAGCACACATTTATATTTCTCTTTAAAATATGTCAATCTATGATGAGATAGCTTTTTTATCTTTAGTAATCTCTACACCCAATGTAGGCTCGAACTCATGACCCCGAGATCAAAATCACACACTCTTCTGAGTGAGCCATCCAGGTGCCCTGATTAGATAGCTTTTTTATTATGTCCAGAGGACTCTTCATGACTGCCATTTTTTGAGCTGAGAAGGCCACATTTCTGCTATTCTTGGCTCAGAAAATAGGCAAGGAAAGAAACTGTTTAGTGCACCTACTCTCCCCAGATAGAAAAGTTAGCAATATGCTTGACCTCTCTCAGCAGGTAGTTTGTGAGGGCTCAGAACTTCGCACTGCCCCCAGAGATGCAGCTGTGCCGTGAGCCTTAGTGATTCCCCGAGCCCCGACACCGCATGGGGAGGCCTAGCAGAGGGGTAGAGGCCTGGGTGTCTGAAACCAGTCCTGACCCCCCTCGGGCACTCTCCCTGTGGCCTTGGGGGTCCCCTGCCTCTCTCAAGGACTCACTTTCCTCACTGGTATAAACGGGTGGCTTGGACCCAGCAATCTCAAGATGAGCTCACAGGGCTCACACTCTCCGGCTCAGAAGAAAGGCCAGTGACCGTGCTAGTGATGATGGCCGTGCTTCTTGAGCAGTGACATTTGCCAGGCACTGGGCTGAATGCTGTACAGGTATTTTCTAATTTAACCACCACAATAATCCAACAAGGTGCTTTTCAAGTGAGGAAATGGAGGCAAGAGAGGTTCTTTTCCTTAGGATCACACAGCTGGTAGGAGGGGGAACTGGAATTTGACCCTGGAGCCCATGGTCTTCACTCTTGTCCTTTGCTGCCTCTGGGGTGGCAGGAGCAGGCTGCCCTAGCTCTTCTGTGCTTCCTAAGGCCTCTTACACGCTCTTGACCATTGGTTGCTGGTGATTGTGGATGGTGATTTAAAAAAAAAATATATCCTACACCCCTTGCCGTATATTTTTTCAGCACTGAGTTTCTTTTGCCATCTGTCTTAGAAAGCAAATCCAAAATCTTTCCGATATTTTCTCTGAGCCTCCTGAGTTTTCCACCTAGTGCCTATTCATCAGCAAATG
This sequence comes from Mirounga leonina, assembly GCF_011800145.1. Taxonomy (NCBI): domain Eukaryota; kingdom Metazoa; phylum Chordata; class Mammalia; order Carnivora; family Phocidae; genus Mirounga; species Mirounga leonina. The sequence continues at coordinate 27,257,898 of NW_023270469.1, read as the reverse complement.
TAAGATCATTGGCTATTTCACCTACCCTCTGGATCATTTTGGACAATTAGCAAGCACAGATGTCTTATTGCTGGCTCCATTGTGCCGCCCGTGAGTCTCCTTCCTCATGTGTCGTTTCCTTGGCCCCTTTCATATGTTTAATAGGACCTTACATCTTCAAGAAAGCCAGAGTATAGCTGATGACATATATGCATTGCCCAGGGCGAACATTTTCAGTGAAAGTAGTTTTCAGATTCCAACTGCTTCTCTGTGTTTAAAATAACAGCTCTGTGCACCCGTCTCTCTCCTCCTCCCCTTCCGTAATTTGTCTTGTCAGCCTGGAGTCATAGATAAGTTTACTAGTGACACAAAGCCTATTATCAACAAAGTTGCTTCCGTGGCAGAAAATAAAGGCCTGTTTGAAGAAGCAGCAAAGCTCTATGACCTTGCCAAGGTAAAATGTGCCCTTTTCCTTCTCCTTACTTAACAGATCTGCCGGCCTTTTGGCATTAAATGCACAACCGTTTTGATGACGCCACTGCTGTACCACTCTCCTGCTAAGGCTCCTAGTGCTTAGGCAGCTAATGATCCGGTCAGGGTGAAATTCCCATTTTACAGAATTATTTCTGCCCATAAGGTATTTCTGGCCAAACAGGAGTAACATATTGCAAGGATATCCTGCAGGCATTGAGCTCTCGTCTCACTTGGCAGCAGAATAAACGTCCATCACGTTTCGATGGTGAAACTTTGGGTGAAAATGCCTTCCTGCTTACCCTTCTGGTAGCCACAGACATGCTGGTGAGCCCTGTATGTTAGGGAAGGGAATGACAGCTGAGGCATTTTGAGAGAACTAGAATAAGTATTTCCACATAAGAACATATGGTGACTGCTGATCATTGTGTGGCCTAAAAAAGAATATGTTCTTTTTTTTTTTATAAACTGAGAAAAGTAGGCCAAAAGGAGGTTTATAATTCATTTTCTTAAATTTAAAGATGTTTTGATTGGCTTCTTATTTCTAATTAAGATGTAGAAAAATGTACAAACATGAAGTGTACAGCTTGGCAAATTTTCCGAGGGTATATATCTGTGACCGTCATCCAGATCAAGATACAGAACCATTTTTATCCGTCATCTCAGAAAATTCCCTCTTTGGGTTATTTTGTTTTTCCTTTTCTCTTTTCCTGATTATTTCATTGATTCCTTCCTTAATTTTAAAAACAATTGAACAGAATGCTGACAAGGTGCTGGAGCTAATGAACAAGCTACTCAGCCCTGTCGTCCCCCAGATCAGCGCACCACAGTCCAACAAGGAGAGGCTGAAGAACATGGCGCTCTCCGTCGCGGAACGGTAAGGCTGAGAGCTGGCTCCGGGGCTCTGCGGGGGCCCAGTGCCAGCACCAGGCCGCCAGTGCCCGCCAAGTGCACCTTCCGCTTCACTAGTCACATCAAGTAGTCTCCCAGAGACTCCCCATCCCTCCAGCACTGTTGAGAGTTCCTGTGTCCCCACGTACCAATACTTGGTACTATCAGACTTTCAGAGTTGCGCTAGAAGGCAGGGTATGAAACTGTATCTCAACATTCTAATCCTGCACGTTGGGTTTAATTCTAGGCATTGTATTCCTCTATATACTGTTTAATTCTAGGCATTGTATTCCTCTATATACTGTTAGCAGCCGTCTCCAAGACATTTTGGAACAAAGCTAGTGATGGCTAGATGGGGGAATTCTTAGAGGGGTAGTGGCCAGTGTTTAAGAATCTACCTTCCTTCCTCGGTGAGATAACTGAGTTATCAGACTTTAACTGATGGAACTCCCAGGCTGAGGCAACAGTCATTACTTTTTGTGCCCTCTACAGATACTCCTAGTCAAGTGACCCAGAGAAAACTGGGTTGGAGATGCTTTCCTGGGGTAGCACAGAAGAACACTCCTTAGCAGACAGTCCATTTAGCAGACAGTCCCCAGTGGTGGCTGCCGGGCTTTTGGTCCATCAGAACCTTTCACCCTTCCTGGAGATTTGGATGCTTGAGATGGTGGCTGAGGCTAGAGAAGCGTTGCTTCATGCAAAATGTTTACAGATGGATTCATAGCAAATCCACCATTAACTTCTTGGCCATTTGAAAAGAAACACTACTTTTCACTCCTTAAGTCACCTCCCCTGGAGATTTCAAGAGATTCTGACATTTTTCAAATGCTATTCTAAAGTTACAGGTTGCACAGAAATTCCATAATTACCCCGTCCCCCCTTCCCTCTTTTTTGTCTTTCAGGTATAGGGCTCAGGGAATCAGTGCAAATAAATTTGTGGACTCCACATTCTATCTTCTGTTGGACTTGATCACCTTTTTTGATGAGTATCACAGTGGTCATATCGACAGAGCCTTTGATGTAAGTTTCAAGAGGGGTGTTTGAAGTGCGGGTTAATGTATGCCCTTGGAAATTCAAAACACTTAAAACAAAGCAAATGTTACCACATTCTTTGCCTGTTAAGCAAAGAAGACAAGCATGATCCTAGGAGTTGAAAGGGGATTTCTGTGTTGCTCTTTTTTCTTCTTTTTCTCCCCTATTCCTTTCCCCATTAGTCTGAAAACTGGAGGTTGTTCAAAGTAACTTGAAATCTCGGAATTTTATAATTGCCTCAGAAAATGAGGTTAGGAATTAAGTTAGCAAATTAGAGTCAAAGCCTCTGTGTATATGAGGGAGCAGCATTTTCTATTAAGAAGCCCTTTATAACATGTTAGATGCTGTCTGTCTAAGGAGATGAAATGACTATGATGGTTGTATCATACAGGGCTGTTGGGGTTTTGTTTTAAACAGATAATTGATCGTTTGAAGCTGGTGCCCCTGAATCAGGAAAGTGTGGAAGAGAGAGTGGCTGCCTTCAGAAATTTCAGTGATGAAGTGAGTCCTTTTCTTTCTGCGTTATGAAATTTTTTTTCCCCACTTCTGCTGAAAGCTTTTGTTTTAATGTAGCTGATAACGTTAAGAGTCCTTGTACAGTAACCACCCAGACTGAGTTTTCTAAGGTGAGTCCAATTTCAGATATCTGGGTTGGTTTTTCTGTGAGTACACCTATCCCCATCAGATTATTGTCCAAATTCCTGACTCAAAAAACAGTCGCTTTAGCGATTACATTTTCTTGGGGGAACAGATTTCTGGTTGATCTGTGAGGTCTGATTTAATTCTGTGTTATCTACTTGTTCTAGAGGGTGTCTTAGTACTTAATTCTGATCTTCTTTAAGTAGTTCCCTTGAGTGTCTGAAACATGTACCATGATGTACTTCCTTCCTTCCCTTCTCTGAACTGTTTTGTCTTGAGAAGGAGAGCAGTGACCATGGACTCAGTTATCATGAGCCCATGACCCTCCGAGCCACTGTCTCTCTGAAGGGTTTCTAGCATGTTGCCACCATCTAGCCCAAGGGTACTCAGTTGGGCTGTACACTGGATTACCAGGAGAGCTTTAAAAAATCTTCATACCCAGGTCCTACCCCCAGAAATTGTGGTTTCTCTGATCTAGACTGGCCTCTACATGCAGTTCGGGTAAAACTCTTCTTTAGAACCACGGACACCCCAGGGCCAGCTGTCTGGCTCTGGGGTGTCACGAACAGTGTTTCCATTTAAAGCTGTTACTCCTTAAGCAAATACCTTTTATGAAAACATGTTTCTGTTTTAGAGGAAGAAGGGAGGCCAGCTTCTGTACACGTTGCCTGCTGTGGTACTCCCAGTTTAGAGGGTCTTACCCCTTGCCCACCTGCCCTTCATACCTGGTATCCGTTCCATCCCAGCCCCTTGCCCTTTTGTTGTTTCTTGCCTTCTCCGGGATGGATTGTTCACTGCGTTAGGGACTGAAGTGGTGCACCTGCCCTGCCCTTGTAGGCACTCCCGAGGACTCTGCCAGGGCTGTGCATGCACAATGGAGACAGTCGGGCAGGTCTAAGCGGGCAGTGGTGGGGACTGGAGAACTAGTGTGTGCCTCCCTACCTGCTGACATTGAAATCCACATCCTTTGCTCATCACTCTGCTGGCCAGTGCAAGCGTACATAGTGGCCAGATATGGTCAACATGCGTTTGGCTCACTGCCCCCACTTAGGAGGGGTGGCATGAAGAAAGGAACAGAAGAGTGACCCACCTCGCCGGAGCAGCATTGCCTGGGTTTTGCTCTCACGCTTGACATTTTGGTGCCATTGGCTACTTTTTGGTGACCCTGTGGTTCTCCACCTGGCAGCTGTGGGAAGTGGTGTGCCCAGGCCTGCCTGGAGCGTGCCCCACCCCACCCCCAACACACGCACACACACACACACACACACGCTTGTTGTCAGCCCCAGGACTTGGTTCTTTTTCCTTACTTCATGTGTTTTTCTCTGCGCAGATCAGGCACAACCTCTCAGAAGTGCTTCTCGCCACCATGAACATCTTATTCACACAATTTAAGAGGCTTAAGGGGACAAGTCCATCCTCAGCATCCAGGCCCCAGCGAGTCATCGAGGACCGTGACTCTGTAAGATCCCAGCATTGGCCAGAACCATCGCTGAGAACCACCTTTCTGGTCTGCCTTCTGTGCCACCTCATGAGACCCCTGCTCCTGACCCCAAATGCTCTTTTTCCTTACGCTTAGCAGCTGGGTAAACCCTGTGTCAGGAGTCTCTCAGAAGGAATTGAACATTAATGGTATTGCCGTTCTTCTCAGGCTTTAAAAAAAAAAGTGAAGTCTGTCAATATAATTTTTTTTTTTTTTAAGAGAGCATACTCAAACCATGGCTTGGGGGAGGAGAGAAGGGGGTAGAGGGAGAGAGAGAATCTTAAACAGGCTAAACGCTCAGCGTGGAGCCCGACGTGGGGCTCAAGCTCACGACCCTGAGATCCTGACCTGAGCCGAAATCAACCAACTGAGCCACCCAAGCGCCCCATGCAAATACCGCCTTTTAAAAGAATCAAACAATACCAATTTGTAGTGATTCCATAGGACTGTCCTATGCATTTTATTTATTTATTTTTTTAAAGATTGTATTTATTTATTTGACAGAGAGACAGCTAGAGAGGGAACACAGGCAGAGTGGGAGAGGGAGAAGCAGGCTCCCCCACCAAGCAGGGAGCCTGATGCGGTACGCCCAAAGACTGAGCCACCCGGGCGCCCCTGTCCTACGCATTTTAAAATGAAAAGGTTATTTATGAGTCTGAGCACTTTCAGCAGAACCATAAGTACTTTTGGTCAACACGTGAATTCGATGCAAACCCTTGTTTCTATTCTCATCTGAGCCTCACAGTGACCCCAGAGAGGTCCCTATGGCAGTCATTGTTAATCCCCATTTTACAGCTGAGGGAACTGAGGCCCAGAGTCAGGAAGCAGTGTGTTTTTGTGGGCCCCTCAGGGGGAGGTGAAGGAGCCGTGTCTGAAAGTGTCCCTTTCCGCTGCTTGTGGGGCCTCCCTCCAGCGTTGTGTGGGTCAAGCCAAGTCTGGGTAGAGGCCTGGGACTCACAGGGCATATATTGTCCAGTTGATTTAACAAAAGGGCAAAGGTGTTTGACCCAATTAAGAGTACCTTCCCCTTGACTTCCCCATGTAGTCTTCTGCCTCCAAGGGTGTCTGGGCTCTCTGCTGTGATCCCACAGGCACTTCCTGACAGAACTGCTGTGTAATGAATGATGGTGGAACTTCTCATCTGCAGCAGCGTAGAGAGCGATGCTTGGACTGGTCCCCTGGTGGTAGGCCCATCCGTGTGTGCCCCCGAGGCAGCCTCTGGTCTCCCATCCACCCTGGGACAGGCAAGAGCCTGAAGCACATAAAAAGTAAATGTCAGGAGATGTGCCAGCGGTGGGCTCAGCATGTCTGGCCTTGGCAGGCAAGTGGTGAAGTGGTGGATGTTTCTGGTGCTCCATGTGCTGCTCACAGGCCAGAGGAGGGCTTTCCCGCAGAGTGGAGCCGTGGCCTGGCGGGCCCTTGTCCCGCATTTGAAGGGAACTGTTGCAAGACCAGCTGAACTCACATTCTGTGTGTCTTAAGCTCTCTTTTAGGCACTTAGTTTTTAAATATCACGAATAAAGCCATTCTGTCTTCCTCTCACCCACTACTCCTTTTTTTATGAAAAATAGGGATGCGTAGGGTCAAGGAGAGACTTCTGTGTAAAAGCTGCCTGCCCAAGGAGTGGCTTCATGGTTTAAAGTGCAGTGCTGCCCACTAAGGGGATGAGCCCCTTTGCCTGAACACCCCTAAAGTGTATGTAAATAGCTTTAAATCAGGCATGAAAGCTCATGTACTTTTTTTTCTTTTTTTTATATTTATTTTTTTTATTCTTATGTTAATCCCCATACATTACATCATTAGTTCTAGATGAAGTGTTCCATGATTCATTGTTTGTGCACAACACCCAGTGCTCCATGCAGAATGTGCCCTCCTCAATACCCACCACCAGGCTAACCCATCCTCCCACCCGCCCATGTACTTTTATATACTTTTAAAGAAAATCTAATGGCTGCTCTCATAAAGTAAACATTTCTTTTGGTTTGGACATTAATTAGGACATATGCTTGCCAGTTTATTTCACATATCAGGTAAAAATCCCTTGGCTTTCAGTTTTCTTGAATGGTCCTTAGGAAGCCTAGTAAGTGACCCTTGGGTTTTCCTTAAAAGTCTTGTTACTGGTCTAAAAGATGTTTGTAGACTTTCCCTTTCTATTCCAGATACAGTTTCCTTTCTTGCTGCTATAAGCACCCAGCACGTCTCAACACGAGGCAACCTGAAGCTATTCTTCTAAGTTTCTTTATTCCAGATTTAGTAATTTATCACCTGGAAATCGGAGTGAAAGTTGTTCCTTTTTTTTTTTTTCCTGTTACTGGAATCGCCTGAATTAAAATCTTGTTCCCGGGGCGCCTGGGTGGCTCAGATGGTTAAGCGTCTGCCTTCGGCTTAGGTCATGATCCCAGGGTCCTGGGATCGAGCCCCGCATTGGGCTCCCTGCTCCGCAGGAAGCCTGCTTCTCCCTCCTCCACTCCCCCTGCTTGTGTTCCCTCTCTCACTGTGTCTCTCTCTGTCATATAAAAAAAAAAAAAAATCTTGTTCCCTCCTGGAACAATCTAAGAATCTCATAAATATTATTGCCTAGGAAAAGAGGGCCCAGCACTTAGGAGGGAAGAAATGGGAGAAGTGAAAGGAAGGAAAAGGGAAGAAGCAGGAGAGGAAGAGAGCTGGAATGGGACTGGACACTTTTGTGGGGGCCTGAAAACCTCAGATCCCCACACAGGCAGGTCGGCAGAAACCAGCCAGGAGAGAGCAAGAGACGTGGAGAAGTAGAGCAGGGCATCTGAAGCATGGGGCTGCATCTGAAGCTGGTCGCATGTGGCAGGCGAGGCAGCTTGCCTGGCAAACCACATCTGTCTTTTGCTTAGTAGAAGGAACTTTGCTTTGGAACTGGGGCCCCAGTGGACGAGCTTTGCTAACTGCACCATGCGGGTGGCATGACAGTTGAGGGTCAGACTGTCATCCACCCATCAGATATCTGGCCCTGACACCAAGGGGTAGAAAGTGGAAGACCATGGTGATTGCTCCCCGGGTAGTGCCCTGACTTGGAAGTTCATCAGTTTTCTTCTCTTCTTTCCCTTTCTCTCAGCAACTCCGAAGCCAAGCCCGAGCCCTGATCACCTTTGCGGGGATGATACCCTACCGGACGTCTGGGGACACCAATGCAAGGCTGGTGCAGATGGAGGTCCTCATGAATTAAGTGCAGTGCTTTGAGGGGTTTCTGGGACTGCAGGCTGTCAGTATCTCGGGCGCATGAGCCCACTGGGATGGGGTTTCTGGTTTTGTTTCTGTTGTTTTGTTTTGTTTTTTGTATTATGTATTTTTGTCAGCACCAATAAATTTCTTTGTATTTGTTTTCACATTCTTTTATTTTCATTGTTTTGTTTTGTTTTTTTGCTTTGAAATTTTTTAAAAATTTTTATTTGTGTGGGAGGAAATGTCTTCACTAGTGCTTGGGCCAGAGAATGATAGGCTTATATAGGCATCTATGATTTGGTTAAAGTTGACCTTAAATGATTAAAAATTCACCCAAAATGAGCAAGGAAATGGAGCCTTTGGGAGTTGCTTTTATTTAGATACAGTATTCCATATGGCAGGGTCACGGTTCATTTTTTACATTTTCATTTGTGAAAGCCACCCTCAGCCTTGGGCGAGTTAGGGTCTATGTGTGAACTAGCAAATGCTCCATGCCCCCCTCTTCTCCCGGGTGTGCCTTGGGGTCCAGGTGGTCTAAGACCATCCTCTGCTCTGATTCCAGGATTAATTAGTTTGCCGTTCTGTTGAAATCCCACTGGAGATGAAAACAGACCTAGAAAAACATAGCTTTTTTAAAAAGGAACATGATAGGTATCTCAGCTAGAATGTGAGGAAGGGCAAACCTCAGTGCTTCTCCCTCTGTAGCTGTCCCACTGAGGTGCCTGCATGGCCCTGTGCACTCCCCTCTTCCAGAAGACTTTTAATAGAGCTCGTTTTTCCCTTCTCTGGTGGTTGGTTCCTCTACTTGGACAACCCACCCTTCCCGATTGCTCACTCATGAGGCGCACTGGCCAGGCAAGCTCATGGTTCACATTCCGAGTGCTGATGTACAGAATCCAGACCCCACTGGGCATCGGCACTGAGGGTGCCTGGTCCCTGAGCAGAGGTTTTCTCCCATCACTGGCTGTGTTTCTCCCACCACCAGTCCTGAAACCCTATACTGAACTAGAGAGAAGATAAGGATGATTGTTTGTTCCTGAATGGGCCAAGCAAGCTGCAGGAAATCAGGCAGCAGCCAGCCATGCTGGTTTTACCGACTGTTCCTGAGGCTGGCTCTCCCAGGAGGATGTTAAGGTCCCAGAGTCTCCAAAGGTGCTTTTCTTCCTGGAGAGAAGTTTCTCTCTCATCACAGGGCATGGATACCCTTGCTGTCCTGTAGTTGTTAAAATAATTGTTAACTTTCCTTTTGGGAAAGCATTAATCTTTCCCAAAATAATAATGGGACCATCTGCTGTTCGTCAGTTGAAATCCCTGATCCATCAAGGACATGGCCTGAGGGTCGGCAGGGGCTGCCTCCGCCTTCCTCCTGTCCCACCTGTTCCCCCTGGAACTCGCCTGCAGTTGTGCTTCACTAAGAAAGTCTCAGAAGATGAGCCCTGCAGGGGACTTGATTTAGCAAGTTGTACCCTGTTTATATGTGCTGATTTATCTTTTAAACAAGTCCCCACAATTTGCTTCAACAGTGCTTTACAAAAAGAGTACTCGGTGGACTTTGCACAAAGTGCGACTTCATGTTCTGCTTTTAAATATTAGGTCTTCTTCACAGATGGACCTGTAACAGTGCCACCAACGTGAGGAGGCTCGAGTTCAAATACGTATTTGCTCCCCGGCTCCCACTTGTTCTTCAGGCCCACCGTGAGAATTCATTGGGAATTTGCCTTTCCTTGCATCATGCTGTTCTGCTAGCTCCAAATAGAACTGCCTGTGAGCCCTGCATAGGGGTTTGGGCCCTCCACCCTTCCACCCTTCCACCTTCTACCTGTGGAGGAGACAAAAAAATCAGGAGAAAAGAAACCAGACCTTGAACTGCCCTGATGGAGCTGTGTGGAGTTGAGAGGAACGCTGTCCCTGGTTGGCACCAAGGACTTACCCAGAGAGAGCCATCGGTAGGAGCAATAAGATAACTGGGTTCATACCAGAAGGGCCAGACTCCCAGAACAAATCCCAGGGCTGGTTCTGTGGTGACGCATGGCCTGTTTGGTGTAGAGACGCAGGAGACCAAGACTGTTTGCAAGGCCACAACATAACAGGTTCCCGTGTATCCATGGTTACAGCTTGTGCCCAGAAATCATGGTCCTGTGACAGGTCATTAGGTAAAAGTCATCTTCCGCTCACCCATTCAGGGAGCTAAATCCTTTCCCTTGACGGTGGTCCGTGATCTTACGACTGCTTATGCAGAGACAGACAGAGTGGCACTGGGAGTCTCATCTTCCAGGGATGAGATTCCAATCTTTCTAACAAAATCAAGGGCCTCAAAACCACCCTGAACGCTCTCTATCTCATTTGATCTCGGAAGCTAAGCACGGTCGGGCCTGGTTAGTACTTGGATGGGAGACCGCCTGGGAATACCGGGTGCTGTAGGCTTTTTTCTTTGCCTTTTCTTTCCCCTTTGGCCTCCTTTCCTCTCCCTTTGCTGCCAGAGCCCGCCCCCACCCCCCTTGCCCAAAAAGGCTTGGAGACTAACAGGGTTAGTGCCTACCTCAGAGTGGCTCATAATCAACCCACTGAGACACTCAAAGGGAAGTACTGACTCCCATCAGTGTCCTTTTCAGAGGCCTTGCTTGAGACTGGATTTCAAGGATTCTGTTCCTTTTATTTATTTATTTTTAAGTAAAACAGCTCTGGCTGCTTGACTTCAAAGGGAAAACGAGAGGAACTGGTGAGCTCTCTCAGGCGGGGCCCTTTGGTTTTATCACTTCTGAGCTGGACAGGCTCATCCAAGAGCAGGAAGTGCCCGTCCACACTGGGGCCTGAAAGTAGGCCCTGCCCCTGCCCCTGCCCCTGCCCCTCTGGAACTGACCAGTCTCATTAGAGACTTCATGGCAGTATAGCAATTGTTGTTACTCTTTTGATGCACCATTTAAATAGGGTTTTGGTTACTTTACCTACAGTACTGTAGACTTTTCCCCCACAGTATCCAGTATTTGCTGATTTACCCCCACCCCTCCCAAACTGAGGACTATTCACTCTGGATTCCCCCCCGCCCCCCTCCTTGCTCTATTTGAGTAAACTCTTCTGGCCAAACCTTAATACTAAATCTAGCAATTATGTGCAGATGTGCCAACATTCTACTACCATAGATTGGATCTCCACAGTCCTTGTTTCTCCATTAGGCATCAGAACTTTTGTCTAGCTCATTAGGTAGTTCGCATCACTGCCAAATGTCCTCGTGCCGCTCGGGAAGTGACTCCAGCATGCCAGATGCCTGAATCAAACCCCAGGCTGGTGAGTTGCCCCAGGCCTGCCAAACTGCTGGCAGGCCCCACACTGACTGGACTCTCATTCAGCTTTAGTCCGCCACAGAGATTGGGCCCTGTGTCCAGCAAACTGGGAGAAAGTGTGCATGTTACAGTATTATTCAAAGTGCTCACTGTATATCCATAAAATAAGGCTCTTGTACCTGCAATTTGGAAATGTCAGGAAGAAGACAGCAACTCATTAAATAGGAATTGTGTAGCCCTCAAGAAAAATGAGGCTTTTGGGGGGTCCTGAATGTCCCCCTTTTCTTCATTCTAGGCTGAATTCAGAAGTTACCTGTGTCCAGCCCATCTTCTGACCTTTTTATAATAAACTAGTATCCCTCACAGGGCAGGGAGAGAAGGGAAAGACATCTGTCTTCCTGCCACTTGTTTCTAACTGGAAAGGTTGGTGGAAAGAAACTTAAAACCACTAACTAAAATGTTTGAAAACGAAACTCAAATGATCTGCACCTCTCCTCCCCTTGTTAGATGGCTGACGTGGCTGGCTAGAGTCCAGGGCCTGGCTGAACAAGGCCCAGGTGTCCGTGTGCTGGCCCAGGCTCAGCTCACCAGCTACAGAGCCCCTGCACGCACTGGGCCCTGCTTGGTTGCTGGGGATAGCCAGGGTAATCACGTTGCCCTCCCAAAATTGCTCACAAGTCTAAGAAAGTAGGCTTTCCCCCCGCCGCCCCATTCCTGTATTTGTCATGATCACCTAAGTGGAAATACTGGTGGCTTGAAGTTGCTAACCCAGGAAGAGAGAAATTTTTTGTCCTAACCTTGATTTTTGAAATCACTTCTGTGTGCCTTCTGGGTATATAGCCCACAATGGATTGCTCAGCAAACGTTTGAACAAGCAGATTTTTGCTTTTGCTTCCTGTGCCAGCCCCCTCCCCACATCCACGTGCCTGGATTCAGACTCCCCATTTCAGGTCAGGGGCTTTAATAGGCATTCAATCTGAAGGAAGATGGGGAGGAGTGTCTTTTGGGGTCAGATGACACAGCCAATGCTTCAAAGAAGGAAAGGTGCAGAGCTGCACAGTATGCAGGGAGATTTTGAGAGGAAAGGGGTAGAAATTTGATTTACTGTTAACAATAAAGGCCAGATCTTAAGGAAAAAGGGGTAGGGAGGGCTGGCCAAAACCCAGCATTGCACTGGCGTACTCTCCTCCTTGTTGCCTTTACCCTTGGGGTTTTGAGAATCTGTTTTTGGGGGATGGGAGAGTAAAAGAGTGCCTCAGGCAGTGGCTTCTATTTGAGCAGGGAGCAGGGAGCCACTGATCCCAGAGAGGACTTCTAGCAGAGAAACAGACATATCATGGTCCCTTTGGTGGTCCCAGCCTACCTGGCCTAGAGAGGCTCTCAGGTGGCATCCAAAGCTGCAGGGCCTACAGCTAAGGAAGGCCTCTTCATCTGGGCCAGATTTAGCAAGTAAAAATACAGGACATCCAGTTAAATTTAAATTTCCCAGGAACAATAAGTTCTTAGTTATAAGTATGTCCCAATTTTACTTGGCTGCCCTATCCAGGCTGGCCTCTGCTGGCTTTTGCTGCCTGGAGGCGTCCGGGTTTGGCCGAGGCTCCAGGAGCTCTCCAGCTAAATTGGATTACACTGATTTGTTGCACTGTTTGTGCTTCTGTGGGCAGCGGAAATGACAGTGAGATATGAAGTCACTTGAGAGAGGGCAGTAACTGGAATTCAGTTTCCAAGAGCCAGGCTGACTGGCTGCGTGGGATGATTGTGGGCCCCGGTTGACCCCAGCTGCTATCATCTACTGGGTATTTTTCCATCAGGAATTTCAAATGTGTATTTTATAAATAGAGAAGAAGGAGGCAAAATACAGCCTTTTCTCACTTGGTTAGTAACTTTTCTTAGAAACGCAGTGGGGAGAATTCTTTGCTTTACTCAGTTATTTCCTTGTGTCTTTGCTTTTCTGACCTTGTCACTGTGTGGTGTTTGTGGGGAGAAGGGGCAGGTGGGAGAGTCAGTGTATGCGTTCTGCATGTTCCTCTCTGTAAAGTAACTTCTGCATTTACTCTGTTTGGGGTGGTTCTTTTACCACCACCCCTGTCTATAGCCAGTAAATTTCTGGAATGTTCTCCCAAAATGCCATGAGCGCCCTTTGTTCAGTCCTTCAGGGGAGCAGAAACCTCTCTTGGGCCGTCCTTCCTGGGAATGTTCTTAGCTGAGGCCCAGCCTGAGGCTCCTCACAAGGCAGCTGAAATGCCTCTTCCCAGCCTTTGGGGGTGACTGAGCCAGGCCCCTTCTCCACTCCTTGCAAGGAAGGCTACGGCCTGCCGGGTCCCTGGGTCTGCGAAGTCCCCATGGGTCTGTGTAAGTACAGGACTCCCGTCCCAACTCCGAAGTCTTGCTCTCCCTCACTGGCCTCCGAGTTCAGTCCCCTGGCCAGGGGTCTGAGGAAGGTCAGAGTCTGGCTGGAGGTGTGGTGGGGTGATGATAAGAGCCTTTGGTGATCAACCCAGCATGTGGCATGCGTCCTGGAACTGGGAACTGCTAAAAGTCTGTGATGTTTATTTGGGACTCTCAGTAGAAAGCATTTGAAATGGGGGCTGAGAGCCAGTTATTGGCCTTGGGGAAGGGGAGGCAGGATTGGGGGCTATGCTTTGGTCAGATGGTGGGAGAGAAGGGGCCTGGTCACAGGACAGGTGTTTCCTGCTCTCTTGGACAGTATCTGCCTGCATTTCTGACTGGGAGGGGCGTTTTCAGGGTCTGGGCTTGGGATTGGGATTGGGGATATGCAAATGGCTGAGGAGGTAGGAGGTGTTCATCTCTCTCCACCAGGGGGGACCTTGTCCTAGTGAGAGGCTCTGGAGTGATTCCGCTCCAGCTGCATGGTGGCCTGAGTGTTCTGTCCCTGAAGGGGCTTCCCAGGACGGTTTCAGCCCACTCCCTTTGCATGGGGTCCCTCAGCTTGTTCTGGACCCTGGAGCTTATGGGAAGCCATTTCCTGATGAATCACCTGGGAATTTGGGCCTCATAAAGTGCCCTACACCCCCTTATTGGGTTTAATGGTCTCTCCCAGGACCCTGTAGCACCTCCCAGAGCAGGTGCAAGTGAGCCTGTGGTTGGCGAGGGAAACTGTCAAGGAGGGTGGAGGCAGAAGGAGAGAAGACCCCTGGGGCAGAGTGTGGCCCTGTTGTGCGGGTCTCAGAGTTAGAGGCTCTATAGTGGAACCTTGTAAAATGCCACCCAGGTGGCAAGGAAAGGGGCCAGGGTCATTGGGCACCCCAAGTGAGGACCCATCGTGGGTCTGTGGCTGAGCCTTCGCGCTGATCAGCCTGACCGATAAACTGGCTTGTGTTTTCAGGAAAGTTAAACCAAACCATAGAGGGCACTTCGGTTCCTCCTATACGGATGTTTGGGATGTGGCCCTCTGGTGGCCAGCAGCTGATATTAGCACAAACTGCTCAAGAAGGATTTCCAGACTTCCCGGACACCTCCATCCGGAAAGGAGAGAGCTCAGCGCCGGAGCAGGTGCTGAGAGGGCAGGGCGAGGACAGTAGGAGAACAGCCCCAAGAGCGAAGGCTTTCAGCACGCAGAGCCCTGGATGGACTGAGCCCTCAGCAGGGCATCTCCAAGAGCCAACCACAAACTCCGGAGCTGGGCCGGAAGTTGGGTTCAAGCCCCTTCTTCACCTCTGGGTGATGGAATGACTGAGGGCAAGTCGTCTGACTGCTCTAAACCAGTTTGCTCAGGTAGAAGGCAGGGATAGCGTTTATAGAAGTCACCTACCTACTGCCTATCACAGCGTGATACTCCAGAACTCCAGAAAAGTTAATGTTGGCCACCCGGCTCCCAGCCTCCTTTATTTATTTATTTTTAAGATTTTATTTATTTATTTGAGAGAGAGAATGAGAGCAAGAGAGTGCATGAGATGGGGGAGGGTCAGAGGGAGAAGCAGGCTCCCCTGCAGAGATGCGGGACTCCAGGATCATGACCTAAGCTGCCCAGGCACCCCTCCCAGCCTCCGTTAGACAGGTCTCTGGGGCTCTAGGTATGTCCTCTTCCGTTTGACTTCTGTCCTTCCCAACAGGTTCTTCACATGGGTGCGGGGTAGATCAATTACCCCACCCCAGGGATGGCTTTTCACCACCCCCCCAAAAAAACAAAATTAGGTCACAATTGGTAGGCTAAAACTTTGCTATTAGGCAACAGACATTGACATGTCAAGTTCAGCTTGTGATTCCTGTTGATTCAGTGACTGCTAAGTGGAGAATGTGGGAGCATCTACCCTGTGCCCCAGGCACACAGTGGTGAAATGAACCGAGGTCCCTGCCCTCAAGGAGGTTACATTTTCCTGAAGTTCTGAGACCCAGCAAAGGTCCTTTTCCTGTAGCTTCCCTCAGCCATTCAGCACCCACCAGAGGCCTCGGGGCTAAGAGCTATGGGGCGATTCTTGAGACTGAGGCACAGTCCCTGCTTAAGCTCACAGTGTGGTTGGGGGAAAGAGATAAGCAGGTGCGTGTGCATGCACCCACAGACCCACCATAATAAAATAGGAAGCCTTAAGAAATGCTGTAAGACAAAGCCAGCTAAAGAAGATCCCAGGCAGAGTTTCCTGTGGCTGGGGGATGCGGGAGCCATCTGCAGGTGACCAGGGTTCAGACCCGCAGACGGGGGGGGGGGTGTGGGTGTGGGTGTGTCTGTCATGCTAACCCAGGACACAGTGAACCCCGGCTCCCCTCTTGGCCCAGCACCCACCAGTCGTGTCATGCAGCTGTTAACCTCTCCTACGACCTTGAAGCAGGAGAACAGCAGGACTCAGGTGAGTTGAGGGGCCCTGGAGCCAGGTGGAGACCTGCCAGGGGCCCTAGGCCTCCTGTTCAACCCTTCCTGGCCAAGCACCTTGTTCAAGAGGTGAGTGGGACTGGGGGGCATCTGGGGGGGAGGTGTGGTCCCCAGGCAGAGAGATGGGGGGGTGGTCTGATTTGGGGGCACACACTTGTTTGTACAAATCAATCATTTAAAGGCTGCTCGCTGGCCTTTGGGCAATGAATTCAGCACAAAAGCCCAGTGACCTGCTTTTGTAATCACGTGTTGACCCAGGAGAAAAAGTTCTTTTGAAAACCTTTTACAACACAGAAGATAGTTTTTAAGAAACTGAATCAGCATTACCTTTATGAAGAAGAGCCACACTTTGTGCTGCACGGAGCCTCGGTCAACACATCTTTCCTCGAGCTTCTAGCTCCGGCTCTGCCAGTCTCAGCCCTGGCTATGCGTTAAAATCACCCAGGGAGCTCTTAAAACTATTGAGATCCGAGGCTCTGCGCCCTGAGCATGTGCCTTAGTTGGTCTGGGGAGGGGCTTACGCAGTGACTGGTTTTTTTTAGAAGCTCCCCAGATTATTTTCCTTGGGTCAAGAACCCTTGTTCTGGCTGAAAGCAGAGAGTAGTCAGCCTCTAGGCCTCTTAAGTATGGAAGCCCCTTCCCCGCTTCTCAACACAGGTTTTCAATAAATCCTAGAATGTCTGAGATGCACTAAATAGGAAGATAAAAATTCTGTTTAGGAAAAATATGCATTGCACCCGAGCCCACCAGCTTGCCCATCGTGTACCCACCAAGGTCAAGGGCAGCTGTCTAGCACAGTCTTTCATACTAGGGGGTTAACCGGAAAAAAAAGCACCGGTGGAGGAGCCGCACGGGGGGGGGGGGGGGGGGGGGGGGGTAGGGTGCACGTTTCGCAGGAAATCACAAGTGAATGACCATCTGACAACTCTGATTGAATCCCTGGGAGTGTCCAACTGCCCCCAGCCTTCCTGTGTCCACCATCGGCAAGTGGGGGCTTTCTCTGAGCCTCTCTAGTGCACATGCTCAGTGGTGCCGCTAAGAACTCCCTAGGGGTAAGGACCCAACTTCCTTTCCACACACAGCCCCTCAAACTTCCTGCTGTGGGGCTCTACACCCCACGGGACCCCCACCCAGCCACAGTGACCCAATCTGGAGGGGAGAGTCCCCTTAGATCCAACCCCTCTCCTCACGTTTGCACAAAGCAAACTCAGTGGCAAGTGTCACCCTGCACCTGACCCCTGGGGTGCCAGGTAACCATGGCAAAAGATCCTTTGGGATTCTGCCTTGGGCTGTGATGGTGGTCAGCAGTTTATTTCAAATATCAGGTGAAGAGGCACCAATGGAGGGAGGAGCCCGTCCCACTCTGGGTTTCTAGGATCCTCTGAATGTGTGCTGCCCTTACATGCAGCTTCTGTCAAAGCCTGAGCTCTGATGACTGCAAAAGACCAAAGCCAACTCTCTTTGGGGTTTCTGCTTCCTAATCCTGAGCAACTCTTCCTATCACTTCTCCCCTGCCTTAACTTCTTTCATTGTTGTTTAATAAACTTTAGCAACTGCCCTCACCAGAAAGCACTGCCGTAAGCAGTCGAGAGTGGGTTGGTCTTCTTCCACTTTTCTTTCCTGGTAGCTGAAGAGCTAGGATAAAATTATATACATATCGTTTACACTGCAGAGCTCCATTAATATCCTCTAAAATACTTCTTTCACTCCCTCTCCTGAGCTTCAAAAAAACCATTGACCGAGAGGAATTACCCATTTGACGATGAAACTAAGGTGTGTATAGGGACAGGGCTGAGGTCAGAAGGTAGGTGGTGCAGAGCCAGGGCCGGGGATCTTTTGGCTCACATCCTCCCCACTACCTCCCTATGTCTAGGGCTGGGCCTGGCTTGGGGGGCAGGATGGAGGAGTTGAGCTTTGAAAGGCAGCTCTGTGATTCTAGAGCCCTTGATCCCAGCTGTGGGAGCTCCCAGGCTCCATGAAAGAGCCCATTAAAGAGTATTCTGATTAGAAATACACAATGGAATTCAAAATCAAGCAGAATAACTATGTTTCTCCTGTTGCTTTCAAGAGAGGCAAAAAGGGTTACAGTAAACTTAGGAAACCTAAAGATGTATTTAAAAATGAAAGGTTAGTCTCTAGAGTTCAGGGGTTGGAGCCCTGGTCTTATAAAAGTGAGAGGCTGGGGGCAGGAGAGAATGAGTTTGGCTTCTTGGTCTCTTGGAGAGCATGTTGGCAGAGCCATCAGGATAGAAGGACATGTGGTCATATCTGTTACTACAGGACGGAATTTTTGTTAGAATTATGGCTTCAGTTTGTGTTGGTGTGGCTGGACTGTATTGGCGATCTGCTCAGCTAAGCCCAGATGGAGGGGTAAATTGCTGGTGGAGATGCCTTTTCTTTATGAGAAAGGGAAGCGGGGGGGAAATGAAACCTCACTCTTTCATTGGATAATGACTACTGATCATAATCCTGCTTTTTGCCTTGCCTGCCAAGAAGCTCCCAGCGGACATATGACACTCTCCCTCCTTAAATGATTGCTTGTTTCTTTTGAGCTTTGTTCTAACTATGCTATTTTGTACATCCTACTCCATTGCCCCAGCCAGAGGCAATCGTCCCTCCTCTGAATCCAGGGATTTATGCCCTCATGCCTTGGGGTTATGGTTACTGTTGGCTTTGCTTCTCTGATGAACTGTATGCCTCTTGAGGACAAGGCATGATCACTATCCCCCAAACTAGCCAGACTGTGTCTAATACATTACTAATTTCCACAATTACTTGTAGAACAAATGTTGGCTCAGTTGGTTAAAAAAAAAAAAGTGCAAGTCTGACCACGAGGGAAAAGAACAAGGAGTCCCTCCTTTAACAATGGAAATGTCTCATCAAGCATGTTTCCCTTTCTTGCTTTAGGGGCCAGCAGCCTCATGGTACTTGAGTGTCTAGCTGCTAGAACGTTGTCTGGTAGAAGGACCAGGACTGCCACGGGCACACTTGCGTGGTCCGTAGGCTGGACGGAAATCTGTTTCTTGGGCCTGGCTGCTGGAGGGGTTGCGGTCCAGCCTCTGGCTTCCCAGGGCCTGCCCCCCCCCCCGCCCCACCATAGTTGTTCTGCCCCCAGCCCCACCCCTGGCACTGGACCGGGTATGTGTGTGCACTCCGCCTTCCCCGCTGCCATCAAGTCTGTGAGCCCCGCCACGGGCAGGGACCCTGCCTTCCTCATTCTCAGCTCTAGGCCCTGGCACTGCCTTGGCCCCCGGGGGCGGCCATCCGACAGGGAGGATGTTTACGCGGGGCTGGAGCCACATCCAGAGGAGGAAGCCGGCGGACTTCTGGTATGTTGCTGCAGCTGGTGTTGTGAATCAGGCCGACGAGCAGCGCATCCTCTTACCCGGCTATTTCACGACACCAGGGTTGCATCATACTCATCCTCTCCAGGAGAGCCTCGTGGGACCGGGCGGCCATGGACATGGGGATGGGCTGAGGTGGGGCGGGGGTGGGGGGGAGGCGGGCAGTTGGTGTGTGAAAGAGTGTTCTCTTTGGTTCCCTGCGTCTCAGTCAGCTTGCCCCTCAGGATCACCTGGGAAGCCTTCCAAAAACACTGAGGCCAGCCCCTCACCCCCTCTCCTCTGCCCCAGGCCCCTGGGATCTCCAGGGTGGGGCCAGAGAGCCAGCATTCGTTAGGGGTTCCCGTGTGATGCAGTCAGGGGTGAGCCTGGGGCTCCTAGCCGGGCTGTTGTCTGTTCCTGCCTGGCTTTTGCCATAGCCCCTCCTGGCCCTCCCTGGCCCTGTTCTTTCTGTCTTGCATGGCTCACACCACAACTGCTGCTCCCCCGCAGCTTTCCAGAAATAGATGGCATCCACTACTCCAGGACAAAGGCCAGGCTCCTTACCCTCGCCTTACCAGGTTTCCCTGCTCAGGAATGATGCTGCCGGTTCCCCCACACGGCCCCTTCTTCTGTCAAACGCCTGCCCAACGTGAATCCATGTGCTGGTTCTGTCAGCTCTGCCTTCACAATATACCTCGACTCCCAACACCCCTCACCACCCCGCCACCCACAGCTGCTCCCCCCGGCCTAGCCACCACCACAGGGCACCTGTCGTGGCCCCTGACTAGCCTTGCCTTGCCTTGCCTCCCTCAGTCCATCCTCCATACAACAGCCAAAGTGATCTTTGACAAATAGAAATCTGACCACCACATAGTGGAGTAAAACACTTCTGACCCTAGTTTCCAAGGCCCCATGTTCCCCCTTTCATGTCTCAAACCCCGTCTCCTTGGTCCCTCTGCTCCACCATACCGGCCTCCTTGCTATCTTGAAGCTCCAACTGCACTCTGATCCCAGGGCCTTTGCATATGCTCTCCCCTCAGTCTGGAAGCCCTGAACTTATACCTGCTCACATATTGTTGGAGCTTAGCTCAAATTCCTCATTTTCAGAGAGGCCTAAAGGCCCCTCCTTTTTTTTTTTAAAGCTTTGTTTTCTTTTTTTTTTTTAAGATTTTTAATTTATTTTTTGACAGAGAGAGAGACACAGTGAGAGAGGGAACACAAACAGGGGGAGTGGGAGAGGGAGAAGCAGGCCTCCCATGGAGCAGGGAGCCCGATGCGGGGCTCGATCCCAGGACTCCGGGATCATGGCCCTAGCCGAAGGCAGATGCTTAACGACTGAGCCACCCAGGCTCCCCTAAAGCTTTGTTTTCTTAATAGCACTTATCACTAAATGTATTATAAGGATTGTTTGTTTATTTACTGTCTGTCTTCCCACTAGAATGTGAGCTCCAGGAGGGCAGGGTCTTTGTCTTGTTCTCCATAGTGCCTCCCTTGCCTAGCACAGGGCATGGTATGCAGTAGGCACTCAATAAATGTGTGTGAATGAAGAAACACCTCCTATTTCCCCCCTTTCTTCCCTCCTCCCCTGATCCCCATGGCATTGTGTGCTCCAAGCCCTACCACACCTTGCCTTGCACTGACCCCATGCCCTAGAATCCCCTCCCTCTCCCAGGCAGCCCTCCCACCCCTCACCCCACCCCCAGCCAGTTGCCACGATCACCTTGCTGGCCTGTCTGCTAGGTGAGGCTGTGAATTCCAGTGCTGGTACACAGAAGGAGCCCAATAAATGCTTAAGTGGCTCTGTGCCCATGAAGACAGGAGGCTCTGAGATCCAGAGTTTGCAGCAGAACGCCCCCGCCCCCCGCCCCCTGTCCTGACTCCATTTCAGCCCTGTGTCTGGGGTTTTCACTTCTAGGGAGTTTCCTGACCACTGAGTCCTTAGTTCCTTTTCCTGCCTCTGTTCTCCTTCCCCTGAGAAGCGGGAGACTCAAGGAGCCCTAAGGCTCTCAGCTGGGGGCTGACACTGGCCAGGTGGGTCATACCCGACATCTGTGCAGCTGTCGATCCCATTCTGCGGCTGAGGCACATCCCAGGCAGGTGACTTGTTCGAAGTCACATGGAAACTGAAGCCTGAGATGTGAGCTTGAGACTCAATCTCAGGGTTTTGTTCGGGGTCCATTGGATTCTGAGTCCTGGCTCCCAGACCCGCAGGGCTCGGGGAGCCTTGTGGAAGCTGAAGTCCTGCAAGATGGGTATGGTGTCCAAGCCAGCACTCTGTCCCCCACCTGGAAGAGTGTCTCCGATTGGATGACATGCCATCCATGTGTAAGAATCCCCTTTCCTGGGGCTCTGTGCTTTGGGGCAAGGTATTCTGACTGTCTCTTCAGCTCTACATTGCTAAGCCCTTCAAGCGGTCCTGTTTAACTCCCACCTCACCCCAGAGAGATGAAGGGGGCAGGAAAGGTTTCTTAAAGCAGCAAATGTTCTCCCTCTGGGGCTGGAAAGGAGCTGACCCGGGCCTGGGTTTCATGGAGGTAGGAAGAAGTGACTTGCCCAAGGTCACCCGGCAAATCTGTGGCCCCTCTCTCTGTCTGTGGCCTCAGTGCTGCTGGAAACCAGCCCCCGCCCCTTCTGGTGCCGTCCTCTCCTGAGATGTTAATCAGGAAATTTCCACAGTTGCTCCAGGGACAGGCTGTGTAGGATTGGTGGAAGGGGGTGTTGGGCCGCTGCGACTTTTACCAGTCAAGTGGCAGTTGAAAGGTGAGAGAATGATAAGATCTGCCCAGAGGCGCCATGCGAGGGAATGAGTAACCTGCCGGCCTCTCCCTGACCTGGCCCGAGTGGGCGCTGCAGCGAAGGTGGAAAACTGACCTGGAGTCCTCACCTCCTAGCCTTCGGCCCACTGGCCGGTGTGCGGGGTGTGGACACACTTCTCCAGAAGCCTCTCTGAGGGGGGGCTAGAGATCCTCGTAAGGAGGTAGGCAAGCCTGGGACTCATTAAGAGGAGCCCAGAGAAGAGTCTTTTAAAAAATTAACTCATATGAAGAATTTATAAACTTTGCAAAAAGCTACACAGTGATCATAACCTTTTGGGTTTATCATTGAAGTCCTGTCATCCCTGGCTCCCCTCCATGTCTGGCTGAGCTGGTTGAAGGCCCAGGAGCTGCCCCTTGCAGCCCTGACTTGGGGTAATATTGTCAGCCAAGGGTTTCTATGGCAGCTGCTCTTTGCCCTCTTTGCTTCTGGCTCCCCTTCAATATTCATTCAACAAATGTTTATTGAGTACCTACTCTGTGCTGTTCCAGTTGCTTGGGATTATCAGTGAACAAGATAGGCCCGGATTCCAGCTCCCGTGGGCTTGCCTTCTAGCAAGTTGGACAAAATCTATGTCCCCCTTCCCAGATAAATGCACTTAGGTATAAAAACTTGTCCACGCTTGTGGGGGGCTCCACAAGCACCCTTATCTTGGAGCGTGACTCCCTAGCACTGTTTGCTACTTCAACACAGTCCAAGCATTTCCACCTGCCCCCTTCTGCCTGGCCCTGCAGTTGGGCACACCTGTCCTGGGCCCCTCTGGACCGGAGCGAGAGGGGACAGGCAGGCCCCTCTGTAAGTTCTCAGTCAACTAGGACTGATGTGCTATTGGAGGTCATGGAGTCCAGAGAACTCCAGGCATCTCAGAGAGCCCAAGTCTGAGAGGCGGGGCAAGCAGGGAGAGAAAATGTGTCCCTCCATGTCCCTCCTGAGGATGGCTGGCAAGCTCAGAAGCCTGGAGCTAGCGATGGCCTCCATCCATCCCTGGCCTCCGGAGAAGCAACTCATCCTCCAAGACTCTTGGTCAGGGGTCTGTCCCATCCCTGCTGTCCCCACCCTGACCCTCCTCTAGGAGCGTCTCTCCCCTTGCTGCTCTCACTCCACAGCTGGGCTGGTCCGTTTCCATGTCCCTTTTCCCTACTCACTCGGCAGCACCATGAGCACAAGCTCGCCTTCCCTCTGGTGGCACATCAGGCGTCCACCCCAGAATGGGCTGCAGTGAGTGTGCGGGCTGGGTACCCGGTTACCCTGCGGGCCACTGACCAGCCACAAGCCCCAGGGACTCGTCAGTCCACGGGGGGACGACAGAGCACACCTGGCACATGCTGAACTCTGGTTTGGGGGTGCTTGCTCGTAATGGTTTCTATACTCTGAGACGTCTTTGGAAGGACATGCACAACCAGGAGTCAGAGGTCTAAGTAAGAGAAAACTAACCTTTTATATATACGTGTGTATCTTTTCAAATGCCATACCATTCATCTAGCCACAAATACTAAGTACCTAAAAAATAAAACTAAATACCATGTACAAAAATGAGAGGTTTTTGAACCTGCCTGGGGTGGGGCCTCAGGTCATTAGGCTGTCTCCAGGGTCCCTCATAAGGCTCCCAAGTGTCCTTTCTGGCAAGTACTCCTTCCTCAGGTCCTGCAGATGTCCTCCGCTCTCGGACTCAGAAGAACCTCCCGGGGACCCAGGGCTGGGCGTGTTTCCCCGTTTCCCGCCCTGTGTCTGGCGCTGGCCCAGCCCAGCCCTCCTGGTGCCAGGCAGGGCTGCTATCTCAGCGATCAAATGGTGGGCAGGACAGCAGTGGGCACGTGCTCCGCCTCCCACCCTGTCCGGGGACCCTGCTCGCCAGCTAAGGGCGGTTTGGACCAAACTCTCTGCCTCCTCCCTGCTGTGGGCCCAGCCTATAAATCCCCCCAGCATGTCGCCGCTGACCCTGGCCCCCTCCCCTGCCACCCAGAGCCGCAATGGCAGAGCTGCCGGCGTCAGAGATGCCGGGGGACCCCGCGCTGTGCAGCGGGCGCTTCACCATCAGCACGCTGCTGGGGGGCGAGGAGCCCCCACCGCCCACTGCCTACGACAGCAGTCACCTGAGCCACGGCAGCACCTTCTACATGCGCACCTTCGGCTACAACACTGTCGACGTCGTGCCGGCCTATGAGCACTATGCCAACAGCGCCCTGCCCGGGGAGCCCCGAAAGGTCCGGCCCACGCTGGCCGATCTGCACTCCTTCCTCAAGGTAAGCACCAGCTCAAAGACTGGCCACTTCCCTGCCGTGCGGCCTTGACCCAGGAACCTCATTTCTCTGAATCTTCGCCCTGTCACCTGTGCCACGGGGACACACGAGTGTCTTCTTCGTGGGTTGAGAGGCCTGAATGAAAGGCAGGCATGGAAGCTGTAAAGCTCCGGACACATGCAGTAATGTTTACCGTCCTGTCGTTGACCACCCAATCAAACAATCTTGGCCTCCCAGAGAGGTAATGAGCTCCCCGTCAGTGGAAGTACACAAACAGAGGCTGCACACACCTGAAAGAGATAGGGAGGTGGGAATGCGGAAGGTCTGCAGCGGAGGGGAGGCTCGCTGGGTTTGTTGCAGGGGAGGCTGGACTTGAAGGGTGGAAGACGGGGAACTGGATGGTCATGACGCCTGCCTGCGTGACCTGTGGCCTCTGGACTCCCAGCAGGAAGGCAGCCACCTGCATGCCCTGGCCTTTGACAGTCGGCCCAGCCATGAAATGACCGACGGGCTGGTGGAAGACGAGCCAGGCACCAACAGTGAGAAGAACCCTGGGGAGCCTGTGCGCTTTGGCTGGGTCAAGGGGGTGATGGTGAGTAGGGTGAGGATGGGATGTCCGGGAACGGAAATGGGGAGACAGAGCTCCATCCAGGTGCAGCTGACTTTCAGGTCTTAATGGCCAGGGTAGACCCAAGGCCCAGCCTGGGCCTCAGTTTCCCCATCTGCAGAGTGACTTCCAGTTTTCCTTGGTTTTGTGCTTCTCAACCCCCATTTGCTCCCCAGGTTGATACCTCACCCTAGGAAAGATCTCTGGATACTCACGTGTCCTGTGGCAGTGAACAAGTTATTTAACCTGTCTGTGCCTCAGTTTCTTCATCTGTGAAAAGATGAGCATTATGAGTTAATAGACGTGAATGGCTTGGATCAATGCCTACCTTGGGATTATTAGAAGAAACTGTCCTCACCCACAGCCACCAGGGGGCAGCACTAAACACACAAATCCATGAGCCTGTTTTTGTCAGGGAGGTTTCCTGTAGTGTAGAGCACCAGTGAGTCTTCAAACAACAAAAAGAATCAAATGAACTTGGCTTTGGAAGGCATTGTGGGACTTTTCAGAGGGGATCGCATGAGATTTAGAAGAAGGCTTTGGTCCTGCTCTGGGAGGGTGGCGGGGGGAGCGGGCAGGTGCAGTGGAGGGAGGCCTGGGTTCTGACCTTACTCTGCCAAATGCCTGCTGGCTGTGCCTCTGTTTCTCCATCTGAACTGCGAGCTCCCCTCCACCCTAGCAGCTCGTTTATGGAGTATGGATCTTCCTCCTGGGCTGTGGTGGCCAGAGCCTGGCATGGCCCCATTCGGTGTCTCAGAGCACACAGAGGGCCTTAGAAGTCTCCCCACCTTGTAAATACCACAAGCTCCTGCCCAACCCCAAGAACTTGGCTGGGGCCAAAGACCACATCAGCACCCACACCTCCCTGGAATTCAGTCTCAGCTGTAGCCTCTGGCTTTGCTGTAAATTTGGAAGCTGAAGTCACAGCAACCCGAGCGCTGTTTCTCCTTGCACGTTGGGCATTGGCTCAGCTGCTATTCGCTGAGCTCCTCCTAGATGCCAGGCCCTGGGCCGACAGCTGGCCACTGGGGCCATGGTTGGGGCTGGCAGACATAGGATCCTGGGCTTGGGGCCGGGTGACAGGTGATGATGCTTGCAGCCCATCCTCAGACCCCAGTGGAAGGGCAGAAAGGTGGGTGGGAGGGGCAGGTGAATCTCTGGGTACCCATCCCCTCCCTGCCCCACAGAGCTAGAGGGGCATTTGAGTAGGAACCCAGTGAAGTGAGCAGAGCCAAGGAAGGAGCCAGGTGTCCCCTAGGCCGAAATGCCCGATGCCATGCCATGACTGGGGACAGGGACTTGTGTGTTTGGCTTTGGGGTATCAGCCCATCCGGATGGCCTCCAACCCCTCTCTCTTCCCAGATCCGTTGCATGCTCAATATCTGGGGTGTGATCCTCTACCTACGGCTCCCCTGGATTACAGGCCAGGCAGGCATTGGTGAGTGCCATCTCTGGGGGGAAGGAGGAGGGTGTGCCTGAGACCTGCTCCTCCCAGGCCTCAGTCCTGAACTTGGCCCGCAGAGACCACAGGCTTCTGCAGTGACAGAGGTCAGGGAAGTGTGGCAGAGGAGTCTGGACATGGAGTTATCCGGCCTGAGGACTCTCCCTGGCTCTCTGTGCCCTCAGTAGGTCACTTAACCTCTTGGAGTCAATCTCTACTGCACAGCGTCCAGGTTAAGAACCTGTGCTCTGGACAGACACCAAGGTTCAGAAGCTAGCTCTGATGCATGTGAACTTGGATAGGTTTCTTAACTTCTCTGAGCCTCGGTTTCCTCATCAGTAGAAAGGGGGTGATAGCTGTCCCTACCTCCCAGACCTATTGTGGGGTTTCTATGATGCATGTAAAACAGCATAGGATTTAGCACCCAAAGGTGTTCAAGTGGTGATTATTTTTTATTACTAAAGGAGGGTGCCTTCCCTTCCATAACAAATGATCCTTTATATAGTGGCTCATCAACTCCCTGGCTATTCAGAATATACCAGGAGGGAGACAGAGACCCATTTTTCGGATGAGAAAATCAAGGCTCAGAGAAGGGAGGTGACTTAGGTGGTATGTTGAACCAGTCGGCTGACTCAGGTTCCTCACATGGCTCCTCACCTGGGAAATGCCCCCACTGAGTTTTATGGTGATCACATCCCCACCCACCCCCACAGTCCTGACCTGGATCATCATCCTGCTCTCCGTCACTGTGACCTCCATCACCGGCCTCTCCATCTCGGCCATCTCCACCAACGGCAAGGTCAAGTCAGGTGGGCCCCACCCCACACCCAAGGCCCTCCCCTTTCCTGTTGCTCCCCCAGTCTTTACCCTGGGAATGGGTCTCTGAGCCACTCCCCACCTACCCCATCCCCACCAAAATGGGGATGCCCCAGGCTGCTCCCTCTGGTTCCAGGTGAAGGCTTTGGGTCCCCCACGGATGGCCTCAGTTTTACCCTGTGCTGTGGGCCCAGGGGAGGGGAGGGTCCCATGGTTACCCTCTCCCAGCCTCAGATTCTGCCTGCCCCAAGCCCACCCCAGCCAGCTGGTTTCATGGCTCCTGGCTCTGTCCCCAACAGGTGGTACCTACTTCCTCATCTCCCGGAGTCTCGGCCCAGAGCTAGGGGGCTCCATCGGCCTCATTTTTGCTTTTGCCAACGCCGTGGGTGTGGCCATGCATACCGTGGGCTTCGCAGAGACCGTGCGGGACCTGATCCAGGTGAAGCCAGAGGGAGCCCGGGCAGCCTCCCTTGCTCTCCCCGACCCCGTCTAGGCCAGGCCTTCCTGCCCCTCTGCCCGATTTTACCCTTCAGGGGCCACGGCCACAGTCTGACCGCTGTGGGTGACCGTGATGATCTCAAATAAAGACCATTCCCAGAAGTCCCCTTCAGGGCCGCGTGTTGCCTTTGGAGCTCAACCGTCCAGATCGGCACGGCAGCCACTCTAGGGGCTCTGTTGCCAGGGAAGGGGGTTGTGTTTCTGTTTAGCCGTGAGAGGACACCCATACTTGAGGTGAATCAAGTTGGAGGAGTCTGGGTGGGGGGTGTGTTCAGAGGGCAGCGTGCAGCCTGGCCTGTCCCCCTCCCCAGGAGTATGGCACACCTATCGTGGACCCCATCAATGACATCCGCATCATCGGCGTGGTCACCGTCACCGTGCTGCTGGCCATCTCCCTGGCTGGCATGGAGTGGGAGGCCAAGGTGAGGAGGGGAGGTCGGGAGTGATCAGGTGGAGAAGCGGGAGTCGTGAGGCCTGGGTCCCAGGCCTGGTTCTGCCTCTTCTTGGTGTATTAAATGGGCTTCTTGTTCTGCGGCTGTGACAGAGAGACCCTAAAGAACGGGACCTCTCTCCTGTAACCATCTAGGTGTGTATGGCTCCCGGGGCTCAGGCACCCAGCCCGCTCCATCCTATGGCCTTCATGCACCTGCTCTACGGCGGCCACAGTCCAATCAGCAGGGAGGGGAGAAGGCCTTTTTCTTTTCCTTTTCGGGCCCTGTCCGGAAGTTGCACATATCCCTCTGCATCCATCCCGTCAGCCCGAACTTGGTCTCGTGGCCACACCTAAGGGGCAGGCAGGGCAGGGAAATGTGTCCTCATGTGAACCCATATCCAGCCAAAATTCAGAGGCTTAGCACTGTGGAAGGAGGGCAGAAGAAACATGGGGCGTCAGCAGGCAGACTTGGCAGATCTGGCCCCTGCCCCCCGCCCCCGCCTCTCCTCTCTCCCCCTCACTCTGGCCTCCAGCTCCGCCACCCTCCTTCCTCGCTGTCCCCAGCTTGTGCCCCTGATCATTCTGCAGCTCGCTCCTCCACCTCCTTTAGATCCCTTGAAGACACCGTCGTAGACCACTCTGCTAACGTAGCCCCCACACAGCCCCCAACACACCCTTGTTCTTACTCTAGAGTCATGTCCCGTATTTATCAGCAAGACAAGAGCCTTGCTATATTGCCAACTCCTAGAACGGGGCCTGCAGCATAATGGGTGGCGGATGAATGAATGAATGAATGAATGGGGGAGGGAGGGACTCTGGGCAGGTTCTGTCCTGCTGGGGCTCCCTGAGCAGGCGGGGCCAGGCCATCTGACCTCTAGGGTCCTTTACACCCAGGCCCAGGTGCTCTTCTTCCTCGTCATCATGGTCTCCTTTGCCAACTACTTGGTGGGGACGCTGATTCCCCCATCTGAGGACAAGGCCTCCAAAGGCTTCTTCAGCTACCGGGGTACGTGCAGGTTGGGGGCCCTGTCCATGGCTCCGGGGACAGGTACAGTCTGCCCACCCATCTGGCCCATTCTGTGGGCACCGGAAGGAGGGTTCCCCCAACTGCCAGGCCTGGAAGCTGCCAGAGAGGAGGAGCCTCCTGCCTGCCTGGCTGGGCCCAGCCTTCTGGGTGGCCCTGATTCAGGCTTTGGTCTTCCCAGCGGACATTTTTGTCCAGAACTTGGTGCCCGACTGGCGGGGCGTCGAAGGCAGCTTCTTCGGAATGTTCTCCATCTTCTTCCCCTCGGCCACAGGCATCCTGGCAGGGGCCAACATCTCCGGGGACCTCAAGGTGAGCAGGATGCCTGCCCTCCTGCCTCCTGGCCCTGTCCTACCAAGATCTCCCACTGGGCACTGAGCTGGGCACTGAGATGGCGGGGCCAGAGCTTCTAAAATCCAGTCCAGTCCAACTCAACTCAATCGCAGCCAATCCAAACCAACTCCGTTCACCCCACTCAATTCCGAGGTTGTTGATTGACACCAGCTCTGTTCTAGGCCTGGAGGACCACCCTAAAATGGGCGGAGCTCCTCCGTAGTTCCCAGGACTCTCAGCCTAAGGGGGAAGACTGAGCCAGCTTGACCTTCCAAAGCTCAGACTGGTTCATGCACATCTTTACTGGGCTGGCATCCTCCCAGGGCTCCCCACTGTCTTGATGCGGGCCATCTCCTCTGCTCAGAGTTTGAGGCTCCGGCCCACGGTCGTCAGTCCCATGTCCCCTGCCCCAGCCCCGAGGATCAGCGGCTTACCCTGTGTGGCCTGTTCCTCCTCTGTGTCTTTGTCTCTGCTGTGCTCTCTCCCTGGGATGTCCGACCCTTGTTTCTTTACCTTGAGATGTTCTGTTCCTCTTTCAAATAACACCTCCATCTTTAAATCTCTCCCAGCCCTCTGTCAGAGTCCTGGCTCCCCTAGCCGAATGATGTCAGGCCATTTACGTGTCTCTTCTCCCTTCCAGTTCTCTTTATCTGGAGAACTGAGGCCTACCTCTATGTCACCATTCCCAGCTAAGAGTCAGACACATACTACGTGCTCAGTACACGTTTGTTGAGTGAATAATGGTGAAATGTATTGACTGGGAGGTTTAGAGCACAAAGAGTACAAAGTGGGGAAGAAGGAGAGATAGATGTCAGCAGAGGCTCCAGCAGAACTTCTGGATGGAGGTGGGGCCGGAGCGAAGGGGCCGGTCGTGTCTTTGCCAAGGCAGGATCAAGGAGATAGATGGGGCGCGAGTGGGGTGAACAGTGAAAACCCGGCTCGGTGCTGGGAACCCTTCCCTCCCAGCCTCTGGTCCTACCTGAAAGGTGCTCCTTGATGCATTTTCTTAAGTGAATGAAGAACGGTGCTTTGGAGACAGTCTCCACCCAGCCTGGCTCTAACTGGGGGTGCCCAGGTGGTGCACAGCATGGCCTGGAAATCGCAGAGTGGCCATGTTTGCCCAGCTCCTCTCCCTTCTCTGGGGAGCGGCCAGCAGAGGCCTGGTCTGCCTGCCTGCCCAGAGGTCCCTGCAGAGGTCAGTCTTGTGCTTAGACAGCCTGGTTCTCCTGCCAGCCCTGCTACAGACTAGCAATTTATCTAGACGCTTCGTCCAGCCTCTCAGGTTACCAACCAGCACGGTGTGCAGGTGTCAGGGCTCGGCAGCTGTCCCGGAGCTGGGGGGTGGGGAGTAGGGGTACACTTTTGCTCTGTCCTGAATGCCCTCAAGCCCTCAAGGGGCCCTTCTCTCTTGGGTCCAGCCCTCTGCCCATTCTGCGAGACACGGTGCTGTCAGCTGCTGAAGAGCAGCTCCCATTCATGGAGACTTTATGCAAGTCCCTTAAAACCTCTCTGGGCTTCAGCTTTGCCAACTATAAGATAGGACTCATAGCACCCACTCCTGCTTCCCAGAGCAGGGAATAAGGATTCCGCGTGCTGATTTATGTGAAGCGCTTGGAAAAGTGCCCAGCATGAAGGAAGTACAAAGGGCTGGTTGTCAAGGTCATGGTCATTTTTCCCATGAGGCTGCAGGGGGCCTCGTTCTTTCCAAACATGACCCTGGGTGGGGGGTGCAGCCGTGAGGGCTCGTCACCCCCACTTCAGAGAGGAGCAAACCAAGCTCAGAGAGGGCTGGGCGTTGCCCAGGGCCAGACAGCAGAGGGGCTGGAGGGCAAATTTCTAGAGCAAAGAGGCCTCAAATCCATCATAAACTAATCATTCAAGAATATTTTCTGAGCATCTGCTTTGTGCTAGTGTCTTGTGGATACAGCAGTAAACAAAGAACAAAGACACAAATCCGTGCCTCATGCAGCTGACATTCTGGTGAGAAAGAGAGACAATCAACCCATAAGTAAGTAGGATGTGACATTCCCCAACCCCTTAGCTCTCACAGAGCAATCTCGTGAACATCACCCTGTGCTATGGCCAAGGAAACCTTTACTAGCTTAATTTTCTGATGGGGAGGCTGAAGCTCAGAGACAAGGGACTTCCTGGTGATTGATGTGGGGTCTGTGCCGCACCTGGGGTGGTCCCAGGGTGCGTCCCTGAGCACGACACAGCCCCCGCTCCTAACTGCTCACATTTATGGTGTACTACAGTGATTCTCATCTCACGGATTGGGGTTGGGGGGCATCACTGAGGCTCAGAGAGGTTAAAGGGCTTGTCCCAGCTCACACAGCTGGGGGGAGATGCTGAGATGTGGATCCAGATGTGTCTGATTTGTAAGCCAGGCGCGGAGATTTCAGGCCAAGATGTAGGGGCTGGATGGAGGCCTGGAGTAGCCACGTCCCAGGGCCTCTGTAACAAACGACCACAAGCACTGTGGCTTAAAACAACAGACATTTATTCTTGCACAGCTCTGGAAGCCAAAGTCCAACAAAACAAAGGTGTCAAGGGCCATGCTCCCTGTAAAGGCTCTCGGGGAGAATCCTTCCTGTCCTCTCCCAGCTTCTGGCGGCTCTGACAGTCTTTAGCCTTCCTTGGCTTGGAGCTGTGTCTCTGCAGTCTCTGCCGCTGTCTTCCCATGGCCTCCTTCCCTCTGTGTGTCCTTGCCCCTTCTTACAGGAACACTTGTCATGGGATTTAAGGCCCGCCTAACCGGGTAGGACCTCAGCTTAACTAATTACATTTTGCAAAGACCCTATTTCCAAATAAGGTCATATTCTTTTTTTTTTTTTTGTAAAGATTTTATTTATTTATTTGAGAGAGAGAGAATGAGAGAGAGCACATGAGAGGGGGGAGGGTCAGAGGGAGAAGCAGACTCCCTGCCGAGCAGGGAGCCCGATGCGGGACTCGATCCCGGGACTCCAGGATCATGACCTGAGCCGAAGGCAGTCGCTTAACCGACTGAGCCACCCAGGCGCCCCCAAATAAGGTCATATTCTGAGGTTCTGGGTGAACACGAATTTTTGGAGCTACTGTCCAACCCACTAGAGGTGGGATGGGAGGTTGAGCCGGCCTGCTGGCCTAGGGACCAGGGACTCTGTGTGCTTGACCTGGTCGGGCCATCCTGGTACCCAGAGCAGGGCTGGCAAGGCCCCACCAGGAGAGACCTCAGCAGACCTGGAAGCTCCAGAGCCCCCAGACCCCCTCCAGCTCTGCACCTCTGCTTCCACTTGGCTCTGCCCTACCGCTCCCTTCCTCCCAGCCCTGGCCTTCAGAGCCACCCCAGTCGTCGCCTCCGCCATGAGGCCTTCCGTGGTTCCTGCAGTGTCTCCCTCCCCCAGCCTTGTTCTCCAGCACACTCCAGTCCGCCCCATGACAGGGGCCATCTGCCCCGTGTCGGCAGGATCCTGCCTATACCTCCTTCCCTGGGGCCCAGGGTCCTCCAGGGTGAGGGCCAGGGCTTGCTCATCACGGAGCGACCATCGGTTCCAACTCAGGCTCCCGAGTGTTGAGGCAGAGAAGTGGGTTGTTGCCAGCCTGGTTTGGACCTGCCTGTGACAATGTCATGGTCCCTCCCAGCTCTGTCATTTGTGGTTCTACCGGCCTGTTGTGCAGGACAGCCCAGTAAAAGCTGGGAGTTTGCTTCCCAGTCCTGTGGCCTGCCCCTGGGGTTGGGGTCTACACCTGGCAGGGAACCTGCTGGAAAAATCCCGGCCTGTGTCACTCCACCCGGGACCAGCCCCCAGTGGCCCGAGGCTGTGGACCTCAGTGTGGTAGGAACGAGCCGCCCCTGGCTCAGCCAGCTGGGCCCTCTGCACAGCTTCCTGGCCTCAGTTTCCCCACCAGCTGGATGGGGACACTGGCCACTTTACAGGAAGTTATATACGAGGAAGGGTCTGGAAGAGTGGAACACGTGATGTGCACGTGTGAAGATTTGCTATTTCTGTTAGGAAAATGCCAGCAGAGAGTTTTTCCTCGGAGGGGAGAGAGTTTGGGGCTTGTCTGTATATTAATTGCTGCGGAAGCACTCAGACCAGTTGGTGCATAATGGTGATTAACTCGCAGCCGGCACTGCCTGTGAGCCAGGCCCTGGTCTAGGAGCTTGGTGTGGATTAAGTCACTTAGCCGGCATCCCTGTGAGGCTGGAGGGGCTGAGGCGTAAAAGAGCATGCCCACCACCCAGCCAGTCACCTGGAAGTGAGCGCAACCAGGCTGACTCCAGAGCCCCCCACTTCAGGGCCCCCAGAGCCTGCGTTGGCCAGTGTCCTCGGGAACCAGGCATGGAGCTGGTTGGAGCTTCTCTCCGTGCCTCAGGCTCCCAGGGCCTGGATGTGTTCTCAGCCGCATGATCTTGCTTATGTCCCATCCTGCTTTTCGGGTTGCAATCGCAAGGGTTCTTCCTCTCTGGGCCCTGGGGAAGGGGGCTCTGAGAGGGGGCCGGGTCGGGGGGTCACTGGCCCACCCCCGGCCTCGGACAAAGGCAGGGCCTGGAAGGAGGCCCAGAGGCTGCCTGATGCCCTCCCTCCCTCCCCCCTCCCCAGGACCCTGCTGTAGCCATCCCCAAGGGAACGCTCATGGCTATTTTCTGGACCACTGTCTCCTACCTGGCCATCTCAGCTACAATTGGTGAGTAGCTGCCCAGGACCACTGAAAGGGTTTCAGGGTGCTTCGCTCTCCAACAGGGAGAGCTGGGCCAGGAGCACATGGCCACCTCAGGAAGTGGAAGCTCAAACCTTATTTTGGGGGGCCAGTGGTGGTGACCAGAACATCTTCATGGGAGGTGGTAGTTTGTGGTGGGGATGGGGGTGGTCAGACCAGGCTCTTCTGGTCCGTTCAAACCTGAAGTTACAGATGCAAGGGTGGGAAAATGCTAGAGGACAAATTGTACGCTGACCCAACGACTAATAATAATAACAATAACGATGATGGTGGTGGTTGAAGATGATACTAGCCCTTGATTCAACCATAGGCCCAGCCCTTCACGTGCCTCATCACATTGAATCCGGGCACTGCCTTTCCCACCATTTTACAGAGGAGAAAACCAGGGCTCAGAGAGGTTAAGGGACCTGCCCAAGGTCACACGGCCACTGAGTGGTGGAGCCAGGCTTTGAACCCAGGCCTGGGCTGTTGACACTTGCCTCTCACGGAGGTCCTCACAGGTGCTCCCATTAACCACCCTGTGAGGCAGGCTGTTCACAGATGGCCAAGGGACACGGCCCAGGGCGCAGCCAGTCTGGTCTCTGCTTTGAGGAGGACACGGGCGGGGGTGGGGGTGTGGGGGGGGGACCTTAACAAGCCACTTCACGTTGCTGGGCCTCTGTAGAATGACAATGACAACAAAGGCGATGGTGAGGCTTGCTTCCCGGGGTTGTTACCCGTCCTTAGCGTTGTGCCTGGCACGTCTGTGTTGCTGTTACTATTGTTATTATTATTACTTATGCCTACATGCTGAAGAGGGAGCTGGCCTCGCAGCAGCTTCTCGCCCTCTGCAGGAGTGACCATGTCTGGGGGTGGGAGGAGAGGAGGGAGGAGGGAGGGGAGGGAGGGAGGCCTCCGCAAGCCCTGCTCCCTCTTCAGGCTCCTGCGTGGTTCGGGATGCCTCCGGGGCCCTGAATGACACGGTGACCCCCGGCTCGGGCGCCTGCGAGGGGCTGGCCTGCGGCTACGGCTGGAACTTCACCGAGTGCGTCCGCCAGGGCAGCTGCCGCTATGGCCTCATCAACTACTACCAGGTGCGTGCGGCCCCTGCCGGGAAGGCCACCCCAGACCGGGGCTGGAACAGGCCGGGACGCACTTGGGCCCCAGGCTTGGGGGGAAGAGGTTCAGGCTCAGGTGGGGGCCCCGGGGCCCAGCCCCTGCCTCAGCGGCCCCTGGGATCCCCAGGTAAGGGGTGTGGACTCCGAGGCCTCAGGACCTAGCCCCTGCCTGCAGCGGGGACTGGGGTGCCCTGGGCGGGGGCTCCGGGCATGAGGGGCTCCACCGCGAGGGGCCTGGACCCGTGTCCCCGCAGACCATGAGCATGGTGTCCGGCTTTGCGCCCCTGATCACGGCTGGCGTTTTTGGGGCCACCCTCTCCTCCGCCCTGGCCTGCCTCGTCTCTGCTGCCAAAGTCTTCCAGGTGAGGCTGCGGAACGGGCGGCGGGAGGGTCCAGGAGGCCCAGGTGCAAGGGTCCCCTGGTGACTGCTAAGGGTCTGGGGGTATCGCGGGACAGGGACAGTCCAGACTGAAGGCAAAAGGGGGCCAGTGACCAACTCGCGCAGGAAGCAGCCCCCCTCCCATGCGTGCTTTGAAGAGCACCTGCACTTCCCACCCCAGAGTCTCCCCTGCGCAGCCTGGCGTCCTGTCTGCAAGTCCGCTGACCCCTTTTCACCCCGCCACGGTTGCCTCCCCTCTCATCTTGCCCTTTTGCTGTCTCCCTGGTGAGGTGTGGGTGGGCATGGAGATGACTCCCATTTAAGAGACAGAAACCAGGATGTAGATTAGAGGAAGCGCCCTGCTGGGGTGGAGGGAGTAAGCAGGGCCTGGGGCGGGGAGGGGAGCTGTCGGGCAGAGGAGGGGAGGGGGGCCCAGCCTGGGGTGAGCACATCTTCCCGTGCCCACAGTGCCTGTGTGAGGACCAACTGTACCCGCTGATCGGCTTCTTCGGGAAGGGCTACGGCAAGAACAAGGAGCCGGTCCGCGGCTACCTGCTGGCCTACGCCATCGCCGTGGCCTTCATCATCATCGGTGAGAGGCTGCCAGGGCGCGGGGGCCTGTGAGGGCCCCTCTCCGTGCTGCTCACCTTGGCGCCCAGTGCCCAGCCAGGCCCAGCAGGGTGTGGGCACTCAGTGACTAACCCTCGAGTGGGTGAGGCTGGTCATGTGGTCCCCGCCCCTCTCCCGGCTCCAGACAGGTGGCTGCCACACCACACCAGGTGGACCATTCTATTTCGTTAGAAGGGACCCTACCTGCTCTTGCTGATTCTGCATTCCTGTGTCCTGGCAAGTGGCCCCCCCACCCCACCCCCACCAGCCCCCAGGTCTGAATTAGTCCCCAGGACAACTCTGGAGCCCAGGACAGCTCTTGGGAGCTGATACAAAGAGCTGGATCAATATCTCTGTAGTGTGTATAAGCTAGACAACCTCGTTTCTCAGACCTTGAGCTGCCAGACCCCTCGGACTTCGTGGTAGAGGATGCCCCAGGAGACAGATCCCAGTTAACCAGTTAGTTAGATTGGCTTTCTACCCTGGCTTTGCCATATTCCAGCTGTGCTACCTTGGACAAATCATTTTACCTTCCCGAGCCTCAGTTTCTTCATCTGCAGAATGGGAGCAATAGCGCATAGCAGGTGCGTCACAGGTGGGCAGGCAGAGACTTCTGTGTACATACATACACACGCATGCACATGCATTGCATTTCATGCACACACTCCCCAGTACTTCCTGATTTACTTAGCCAACAAGGCAGAACTTGCTAGGAGAAAGGTGGCCACACCAAGCAAGGACAGTGGCCATGCTATGGCCCCCGATGCAGGAGTGGGGCGGGGGCTGGCTGCTGGTCGTCCTGTGGTCCTGCCATAGCTGAATCCCTGCTGTTCATGCTGGCATCAGCAATCATGAGACTCACCCTATCAGTCTACTCTCTTCCATCAAGGAAGCCTGGCCAGACACTGGGTATTCCCGGATCCTGAACCAGATGAAGAGGCAGCAGGGCCACCCCCAGGGGATGGAAACCTCTCGTCAGGCCTAGTGTTCCCCAGACACATCCCTGCTTCCTGCTCGTCCTGCAGTCTACCCCCAACTCAGATTTTGTGTCCTTTGATCTGAGTGGATCTGACCGCAGTTCAGACTGAGAACCGTAATCTCGGATGCTCTGGGGCTGGGTTCTTGTGGCGATTCAAGGGAATCATGCTCAGAAGTCCCGACACCTAAGAGGTGCTTGTCTTGTTTTGGGGTTCCCCTCGAAGCAGGCCCCTGAAACAAGGATACCCATGCAAAAGTTTGTCTGGCCGTGCCAGGGGCAATGGCAGCCGAGTGAGACAGGGAAGGGAGGACCCAGTTCTTCAGTGGGTTTCCACTGTGGGTGGAACTGTGTGTGTCCTATGGTCCCAGAGTTTCAGATAGAAGAGGACGTGGGCCTTGGATCACATTGTAAAATATATTTCTTACTGTAATTTGTGGCTACAAAAAAAGTATGACAACCACTGTCCTTGGTTCTCCCATAAGATCTCCCATTTCTCTGCATCCTCTTAAGAGCCGGCCTTTTACAGTAAACAAAACATCGGCCCTTTGTTTCACAAAAAATGATGGACCCATTTCACAGATGAGAAGGTTGAGACGCACTGAGCCTCTGCGGCCTGTCTGGAATCCCCCAACTGCAAGGAAGGGTACCAGGCTGCTCCCTGACAGGTTGCCCAACAGACTGTTCTCTCTCTCCCTCGGGTCCCCGAAGCTGAGCTCAACACCATTGCCCCCATCATCTCCAACTTCTTCCTGTGCTCCTATGCCCTCATCAACTTCAGCTGTTTCCACGCCTCCATCACCAACTCGCCTGGTAAGCAGCGCCCCCTCACCCCTCTCTGGGAGGAGGCATGTGGGGCGGGGGCCGGGGTGGGGGCGGGGAAGGCACGGATGTAGGTGGGCACACCAAGGTCACTTCTCACATCGAAACCAATTCAAGGGACCATTCATGTCATAATAATAATAGCAGCTCTCATTTCTCAAGCACTTATGCTGTACACGGAACACGGATTCATACACTGTTTACAGGGTGCAGAGATTTCTCTAGTGCCTTCCTCCACCAAATTTACAGGAGTCAGGAATCTGACTCCCCAGAAAAGGAAGAGAATTGCCCAAAGTCCCAGGTTGTTGCAGGTTGCACTTTGCACAACTCCCGGGGTGCCGCTCACATACATCATCCATTTGTATGTTTATTCTAAAAAATTTCTGGCAGGTGGCAGTGAAGTATCCTGAGAAAGCCTTTTTCTGATTATCCCCGAATTGCCAATGGGCTGGTCACCAGGCCATCTTTTCCTTAGCCCGGGGACCGTGGCACCCCACAGTTGTGCCATGGGGTGGCTGTCCCTGGTGGCTCTGCAATGGCCCGGGGGTGTGGAGCCAGGGAGAATCACAGCCTTCCCCGGCCTGCCACCCCCTTGGCTCCGCGAGAGACACGGGAGCTGGTGCTGTTGCTGACGTATGGCCATATTTGGATGCCTTGTCCTTGGTGTAGCCTGTCAATGTGGCCAAATGCCAGCCAAGGCAGGCGTGTGGTCCTCCCCAGAGCCTCCAGCCCAGCCCCAGGAGAGCCGGAGTGCGGAGGGGGGGGTGCAGGTGGGCACAGGCTGGGACCCTGGCTCTGGGCATGGCTGGCATTGCCACCCCGGCCCTGCCCAGCAGCCCTGGCCCAGGAGGAAGCTCCAGAACATGCCCACCGACCTGCGTCCTCCGCCCAGGGTGGAGACCCTCGTTCCAGTACTACAGCAAGTGGGCGGCGCTGTTTGGGGCGGTCATCTCTGTCGTCATCATGTTCCTTCTCACCTGGTGGGCGGCCCTCATTGCCATCGGCGTCGTCCTCTTCCTCCTGCTCTATGTGATCTACAAAAAGCCAGGTGTGCGGGCTCAGGTTGCCCAGGGGCTCAGGCTCCCTTTCCCCCACCCCCCGAGGGCACCAAGCCAGCCATCTTGCCCTTCAGCTCAGCTAGAGGGCCTGCATCAGGCTCTGTGCTCTCAAGGGCCCTGCTCTGACCCTCCAGCCCCGTCCCTCCCCATGGGGTGAGTAGTCTATGGGGACGTGCCCACTCAGAGCCCACACCTCTACTTCTGGACCTCCCACCCCTGGCACCCAGGACCCTGGAATTGCCTGCCCAGGGCCATCCTCTTGAAGTGGCTGGGCTGCTGGGGTGCACATCTAGGCCTGAGGGGTGGTGAGGGGCTGGCTGACCGAAAGACAGGTGGACACAGCATGCAAGCAAGGATCCTGGGGTGACAGTGATCTCGGGACAAGATGCAGAACTCCAGGAAAGCCTAGAATTCTAAATTTGAACCTGGTCTTCTAGGTCGTTGTCTGTTGGTCAAGAGAGGTGAATATTTTGTAGAGTTTAATACTTTGGTTTTTGGGGTTTTTTTTTTTTAAGATTTTATTTATTTGTCAGAGAGAGAGAGAGCACAAGCAGGGGGAGCACCAGGCAGAGGGAGACACAGGCTCCCCGCTGAGCAAGGAGCCCAATGTGGGGCTCGATCCCAGGACCCTGGGATCATGACCTGAGCGATGGCAGACGCTTAACCACCTGAGCCACCCAGGTGTCCCTAGAATTTAATGCTTTGGAGTGTACGTTTTAAATATGTAGCTGTATGATGCGTGCAAACATTAGGAAGAAATCTGCAGGCTGTCCACCCACCAGGCAGCCCAGCTCCCACGGTGCCTGATTCCTAAAGAAGGTCATCATTCCCTCCCTCGGCACGACTGGTTTCTCCCGGGGGTTTCTAATCTTGTGCTCACCCCCCACCCTCAGAGGTGAACTGGGGATCCTCGGTACAGGCCGGCTCCTACAACCTGGCCCTGAGCTACTCGGTGGGCCTCAACGAGGTAGAGGACCACATCAAGAATTACCGGTGAGCGCAGCCGTGTCCCTGCTCTGGGAGGCTCCCAACCACCTGTCACCTGCCCCCGCAGTCTGGGGGTGGGCACCACCCAGGCTCAGAGAGGGAACAGACGTGGAGAAGCACCGCTCCGCGGTGAGGGGCTAGGTTGACGTGGCTCAGTGGGGACCAAGCCAGTCTAGTGACCTCTCTGTACCTGAGTTTTTACAGCAGAATATGTTCTTCGAGACGCAAAGGGCTATCCAAGGACGATCCGGTGTTGTAGTCCCTGTTACAGTCATCTGTGAGGCTGACCGTGACGAACCTCTCCTAAGCGAGGAGAGTCACGTGTGTGGGACTCCGTCCCACCAGACGGTAATGCTAA
This sequence comes from Mirounga leonina, assembly GCF_011800145.1. Classification (NCBI taxonomy): domain Eukaryota; kingdom Metazoa; phylum Chordata; class Mammalia; order Carnivora; family Phocidae; genus Mirounga; species Mirounga leonina. The sequence continues at coordinate 27,217,589 of NW_023270469.1, read as the reverse complement.
CATCAGCCACATGTATTCGCGTTGCATTGCTGCTCAAAAGTGCCTTATGCCAACTTACCACAGCCCCCTGGGGCATATGAAATTACTAACCCCAGCCGCTGATGAGAACATGGACACACAGAGACATTAAGTAACTGGCCCGAGGTCACACAGCTGGTGAGTGACTGATTTTGTCTGGCTCCAGCTGAGTCTGGCAGTGGCCCCGGACCACGGCCCTTGGTTGCCTCTTCATCCAGAGACTGAGTCCCCCCCCCCCCACATGGCACAGGGATCTTGAAAGTGATGTGCCTCCCCACCCCCAGCCTTTATTCTCCCCGGCACCTGCGTTTTGTACCCAGATCCCCGTGGGCTCTGTCCAGATGGCTCATGCCCTTTTCCCTTCCCCTCCTCAGCCCCCAGTGCCTAGTGCTTACAGGGCCCCCCAACTTCCGCCCGGCCCTGGTTGACTTTGTGGGCACCTTCACCCGGAACCTCAGCCTGATGGTCTGTGGCCATGTGCTCATCGTGAGTGGCCCCTATAGGTGGGGTGGGGTCATGCCCTTGGAGGAGCCCTTGGGCATGAAGTCCACCCTTGGACGGCGGCCAGAGAGTGTGGGGAGGAGTGCGGGGCGGAGGGGCTATGGAGCAAGCAGAGCCCACCAGACCCTGCTGTGGGCCTGGTTCTCTCCCCTCCCCTGTCCCCATCGCTGGCTTCTCCGCACTGCCCCGCCTCTTGCCTGCTCCCTCCATCTTCCTTCCCCCGCCCTCCACCCTCCCTCCTCCTCCTCTTGGCCTCCCCTAACTCCATAGGGGAAAAAGGGTGTGGCTGAGCCCCTGGGGCAGCCTCCAGGGAGGAGAGGGGCTGAATCTCATTAGGGCCAGAGGGTGAAGGCAGCTCCTGATGTCACCTGCCCCCACCACCCACAGGGACCTCGCAAACAGAGGATGCCTGAGCTCCGGCTCATCACCAATGGGCACACCAAGTGGTTGAACAAGAGGAAGATCAAGGCCTTCTACTCGGATGTCATTGCTGAGGACCTCCGCAGTGGTGTTCAGATTCTCATGCAGGTGCCACGGGTTCGGGGCTTCCCCACAGGACTTAATACTTGGTGTGACAACCTGGAAGGTGGGATGTCCCGAGGGGCTAGTTGAAGCTCCTTTTGCTGCAACGGGAGTGCCTGCCTCTCTTGTCTCTCCAGATATGCTGACTCAGGGCACTTTCTCACGGTGTCCAAGGGCCTATGGGAAACTGAGCTGGGAGCCCATGGGGCCTGTGTGATCTTGAGCAATTCTTGTTTTTCTTTTTTCTTTTTTTTTTTAAATATAATTACAGGCAGCAAAGTGAAAAATATTAAGTGTATAGTCTGATACATATTTGCATATGCAGATACACCCAGGGGTGTGAAGCCACCACTCAGATCAAGTTCTAGAATGTTCCACTGGGCAATTCATTTTCCTGCTGGGTTTTCTCAGCTTGTAAAATGGGGTGCATAGATACAATAACAGTTGTTAATCCTGAGCCAGCATATCAGAGTCCTTTCTAATAATTCTAAATACTTCTCGTTTTAAAAAAAAGAACATACAGGGTCTTCTTTGGGGGGGGATATGAAAATATTTTGAAAGTAGATAGAAGTGATGGTTGCATAACATTGTGACTATACTAAATTCTACTGAATTATATGCTTTAAAAATGGTTAATTTTGTGTATGGGAATTTCACTTCAAAAAAATTTTTAACATTTTTAAACACTAAAAAAAGTATAAACGATGTAGGGGTAAGATGGCCTGGGGATACTCTCAGTTTGGCATCCACATTCAAGTCCCTTGGGATGAGAAATAATTTGCTAGAGAAGCAGGAAGTGGGATAATCCAGAGCTAATGGGACAGTCCGGTCCTGGTAGCTTCTGGCTGTAGCTTCCCCTCTCTCCTGGGTGTGTGTAGGCGGGCAGGACCCTGACTGGCGGATTGTGATTCCTGAGCCCTCACACGTGGTGGAGAGGGTAGCTGGGCCTGAGCGAGCCCCACCCCAGTCACAGAACAGAGCCTCTCACCTCAGTCCAACATCCTTTGCAGGCCACAGGTCTTGGGAGAATGAAGCCCAACATTCTGGTGGTTGGGTTCAAGAAGAACTGGCAGTCTGCTCACCCAGCCACAGTGGAAGGCTACGTTGGCATCCTGCAGTGAGTGAGGGCATGAGGGAGGCAGGGCCTGGGGTCTGTTGATTTGGGCCTTCGGAGTTTCCTCGGCCTTGGGAAGCAGGGGGGATGCAGTGGATATTATAAGAAGCTGGTTCAAAGCTGAGGAAGAAACAGACCCACTGAGGGCTCGCCACTCTGACCTCTGGGCCATGGGTGCCAAGATGGGCCAGGAACATGCAGGGAACACAGAGAAGGAGACCCATAGGGAGCAGAGGGGACTGTGGCAAGCTGCCGTGAGCAGCTGTGCCCAGCTAGAAATGTGGACCCAGTGTTGCCAGAGCTTCTGGTTTCTCAGAGAAGCCGAAAAGGTGGGTTTTTAGGTGACAACCTTGTGCCCGCCTGTGGACTCTAGCAGATCTGCAGAGAGCCGGCTCTGGAGCTGTGAGGTGGTGCCACGGAGCGGGAAGCGAAACCAGGCCTCCCAGGAGGCGGCAGTGTGGGGAATGCGGCCACGAGGATAAACTCCCTGGGGACTTCAGGCCGAAGTCCAAACCCTTTCTCCTTCAGCTCCGCCCGTGCAACCTCCAGAAAATGCCTGCCTGAGTTGCTTTTCTGTGTTGACGTGGTACAGAGAAGTACTGTGTAGTAGCCTTTAAAGAACAAAGGCTGGGGGGCCCGGGAGGCTCTGTCAGTTGAGCATCCGACTCTTGATTTCGGCTCAGGTTGTGATCTCAGGGTTGTGGGATCAAGCCCCACATCAGGCTCCATGCTCAGTGTGGAGTCTGCTTGGGATTCTCTCTCTCCCTCTGCCCCTCCCACCCTGCTTGTGCATGCTCTCTCTCTCAATCTAAATAAATAAATAAAAATAGAAGTATTTAAAAAATTAATAAATAGAAAGAAAGGAGGAAGGAAGGAAGAGAAAGAAAAAAAGAGAGAAAGAAAGAAAGAAAAAGAAAGAAGGAAAGAAAGAAAGAAAGAAAAAGGGAAGAAGGAAGGAAAAGAAAGAAAGAAAGAAAAAGAATGAAGAAGGAAGGAAGAGAAAGAAAGAAAGAAAAGAAAGAAAGAAAGAAAAAAGGAAGAAGGAAGGAAGGGAAAGAAAGAAAGAAAAAGAAAGAATGAAGAAGGAAGGAAGAGAAAGAAAGAAAGAAAGAAAGAAAGAAAGAAAAAAGAAAAGAAAAAGGGAAGAAGGAAGGAAAAGAAAGAAAGAAAGAAAGAAAGAAAGAAAGAAAGAAAGAAAAAGAATGAAGAAGGAAGGAAGAGAAAGAAAAAAAAGAAAGAAAGAAAGAAAGAAAAAGGGAAGAAGGAAGGAAGGAAGGAAAAGAAAGAAAGAAAATGAAGAAGGAAGGAAGAGAAAGAAAAGAAAGAAAGAAAGAAAGAAAGGAAAGGGGAAGAGGGAAGGAAGGAAGGAAAAGAAAGAAAGAAAGAAAGAAAAAGAAAGAATGAAGAAGGAAGGAAGAGAGAAAGAAAGAAAGAAAGAAAGAAAGAAAGAAAGAAAGAAAGAAAAGAAAGAAAGAAAGAAAGGAAAGAAAGAAAGAAAGAAAGAAAAGAAAGAAAGAAAGAGAAAGAAAGAAAGAAAGAAAGAAAGGAAAGAAAGAAAGGAAAGAAAGAAAGGAAAGAAAGAAAGAAAGAAAGAAAGAAAGAAAGAAAGAAAGAAA
>NW_023270469.1:27052652-27213718 GCF_011800145.1 Mirounga leonina | reverse complement strand
GGGAGGGAGGGAGGAAGGAAGGAAACTGAGTGTTGGGGGCCTGGGACCTGCTTCCTGGTTTGCTGTGACCCAGCCACTTGACTCTGAGCCGGGCATCTCAGCTACCTCTGACCATGACAACAGGTAGTGGAATACCTGTTCTCCAGCTCCAGTGCTCCAAGACCTCAAAGTGCTGGGCCCTGAGAAGTGCCTGTCCCAGGGATGTGTAACTACAGGAGCCCACGGGGGCAATGCTGAGCCCATCAGATCAAGCCCCGCTGGTGGTCTCTGGGGCCCTCTGTCAGCTGGGCAGAGAATATACTTCCGGGTGGGAGTCTTCTTGACGTTCCCGCAGGCAAGCTGTTGCTGCCATCTTGGGCGAGGCCATTCCTGTATGTGCCAACCCTCAGTGTTCCGTCTCAGCTCTTCGATTCTAAAGCCAGCCGGCCATTTCCTTAGCATGGATCATGGGCAAGTTACTCCCTGAAACTCAAGTTTTGCCTCTGTAAAATAGGGTTGAGAATTCCCATGCTCACCTCTGTTGGCAGGCTTGTGCAGATTATCCAAACATATCAGGAGGACAGGGCCTGTCTTGAAGACTGGCCTGACTTGGTTTCCCCCCGAGTACAGGGTCTGCAGCATCCTTAGTGCCACGGACCATAGAGCTAGAGTCTCCCCACCTGCATGTTACACAGGTGGGGAGACTGAGGCCCTGAGAGAAAGAAGGGCACGGTGGGAAGGCAGGGCCCACTGTAGACATCTGGTCTCCTGGGGGCCGGGGGCTGGGAAGGAGAGGAGCCTGACCCCACCTCTCCTCTTTCCAGTGATGCTTTTGATTTCAACTATGGTGTGTGTGTCATGAGGATGCGAGAGGGGCTCAACGTCTCAGAGGTGATGCAGGCACACAGTGAGTACACACCCACCTGCTTGGAGCCCCTGTCAAAAATCAGAACAGGACCCCAGAAAGTTCTAGAACCCGATTTTTTTTAAGTGGTGGAGGGAAGAGACGGGGACGTTAGTAAGGAATAAAAGCTCTAAAAATTAGCTGTTGATGGCCTCTTAGAGCTCCTCAGGTTTCCAAATGAAGACACGGGCCAAGTTCAAGGTCACACTTCCAGCTGGGGCCAGAGCCAAGACTGGACCTCAGAGCTCCCCAACCACTATCAGGGTTTTTGTAACCAGATGGGATAAAGAGGATCTAATAGAGAGGAAGAAGGAAAAGAGGGGAGAAAGGAGAACGCCCACGTAAAGACACCAGAACATGGAAATACAGAGAAAGACCACAGAACCTGGACATTTTGGTCCCCAAGACCCTCTGTGGGGCACCGAGAGGGCTGTGTTTTACTTTTATCACACAGGAATCTGCAGACTCTGCATTAGTCACGTGGGGAGGACTGAACGAAATCCTAGATAGTATAGAAAACAAAAGGGGGCGGTACCGGGGGGGTGGGGACTGAGAGGTGTGGCGGCCACATCTGTGGCCGCTGGTGCTGACCTGTGTCACCCTGGGCAGGCAGTGGCAGGCAGCTGTTGCGGGAATATTGATGCAACCAGTATTCACAGACCAGCAACTGTGCTCCTGACGGACGCTGTGCTCGGTGCTGGGGGTACAGCAGGGAACGAAACCGAGTCAGCCCGGGGAAGCAGGGTTCCACAGGACAGGCGGGGGACCCATAAGTCATGGCAGACAGTGACACGGACACAGGGCACGTGGTCAGAAAGGCCCCTCCGATGACGGGGACATTTGCTGAGAAGGGGGGTTGCTGCGAGGGCTCCTGGCTCAGGGGACACCTGGATGAGGCCTGATGCAGGGGCAGGAGGAAGCCGGGGCAGGGGGGGGGGGGGGGGCACTGGAGCGCCAAGGGCCGGGTCCAGGGCAGGCAGGGGCCGGATGAGGGGAAGGTGAGGAGTCAGGACTTTCTTCCTAGTGTAAGGGGTAGCCTGGGAGAGGAGGAAGCCAGAAGTGCCCCAGGTTGGGGAGAGCCCGGGAACAAAGCTGCCCCCTCTCTTGCAGTTAACCCGGTGTTTGACCCAGCGGAGGACGGCAAAGACACCAGCACCAGCGGGGCCAGGCCGTCTGTCTCAGGCACACGTCAGTCCGCACCCCACTCAGAGGCTCAGGATGCTCTCAACGTTGTGGGGCAGCGAGTGGTGGGCCATGAGCAAACCTGGTCACGGGCAGGAGGTGCCCGAGACCCTTGGGGTTGGGTAACCCCAAGGTTACCAGGGCAGATGGGCTTGGGCAGTATTCGACATTGCAGTCCTCCTCGGGAACCCACCTGGCATTGTGGGTACCCGCCCAGCTGGCTCCAGGGCCCATGTGTGAGACCCCTCCCAGGGCCCCCTGGCCAGGCTCAGGGGTGACAGGCAGGGAGGAGAGGAGTAGGCTTCTCCTCCAGTCCCTTCCCACTGCTGCCCTGGGAGGCAGGGGAATAAGGGAGGGGCACGGCCGGGACTGCACGTCCGGGACCCCGGCTCCTGGTCTACCTGGCTGAGAATCGGGTTTCAGGGTCTCACTGTCCGAAGAGCCAGCGGTGGAGCTCTGGGCCAGTGCCCACCATGCACACCCTCAGCAGGGTGCTTCCTGCCCCACGTGTGCGTAGCGCAGGTGACAGCGAGCCCACCTCACGGGGCAGCTGGCTCCGTTTTCAGACAGAGTCAGGCATTTGAAGATGTGCTGCTCTGAGGTGACCAGCCCCTCTGCTCCCACAGTGGACCCTGAGGCCCTGGTGCGGGAGGAGCAGGCCAGCACCATCTTCCAGTCTGAGCAGGGCAAGAAGAGCATCGACATCTACTGGCTCTTTGATGACGGAGGTCAGTGCCCGCCCCGGTCACCAGCTCTCCCCGGGGCCGCCTTCCCTCTGCCCTTCCTGGCCGCTCTGGACAAGGCCCCTGCAGGGACCACAGAGCCCAGCGAAGGGGACTAGGAACCTCTGGGCTTGGGGAAGCCTGGCTGGGCCCCTCATCTTGGCTGTAAAATGGGGGACTTTGTCGGAGGAGCTGAGGTCAGCGTGGGATGGAACGTTCAGACGAGATGGGCCTTTGGGGGTCACAGGCCCCTGCCATAAATGGGGGAAGCTGTAGGAATGTTCTTCACTTCCCAAAAAATACGCTCTCTCCCACTTTTCTTTTTTTTTTTTTTAAAGATTTTTTTAAATTTATTTATTTGAGAGAGAGAGAATGAGAGAGAACACATGAGAGGGAAGAGGATCAGAGGGAGAAGCAGACTCCCCACTGAGCAGGGAGCCCGATGCGGGACTTGATCCAGGGACTCCAGGATCATGACCTGAGCCGAAGGCAGTCGCTTAACCAACTGAGCCACCCAGGCGCCCCTCTCTCCCACTTTTCTTAAGACACATGCCTCTCGGCTCTATTGTTGCACCCCTGATGGAGCCCAGCCTAGACAGAAAAAGCTTCTGCTCCAGGAGCACGTATCCTCTGTAGACTGAACACTTACGACACGCTTGACACTAAGTGCAATCCCTAGGCAGGAACTATTATGAGACCCCTTTACAAAGAAGGAAACTGAGGCACAGAGCCATGAAGTAACTGGTCAATTGGTCCAGGGTTGCACAGTGGTAAGTGACAGCTGGTCTTTGGCCTCATGTGGAGAGATGACAAGGAGGGATGAGGGTTCCCACCTACTGGTCAAATCTTTAATCTTCAAAAAAAAATGCCAGCAATCCAGATTTTTTTTTTTTTAAGATTTTATTTATTTATTTGACAGAGAGAGACACAGCGAGAGAGGGAACACAAGCAGAGGCAGAGGGAGAGGGAGAAGCAGGCTCCCCACTGAGCAGGGAGCCCGATGCGGGGCTTGATCCCAGGACCCTGGGATCATGACCTGAGCCGAAGGCAGACCCTTAACAGACTGAGCCCCTCAGGTGCCCCAGCCAGCAATCCAGATTTTCATGTGAAAATCCCCCAATTATTAAATGCCAGCTCACGGATTTAAAAACATCATGCAGGCCACATGAACCCTAGCCCAGAGAGCCCCGTGCGCCACCTTGGTTTAGTCTAACACCCTCATTACATAGTTGGGTAAACTGAGGTCCAAAGAGAGGAAGAGGCGTGCCAGTGGCAGATGGGGCAGGAACCCAGAGGGTGCTCTATCCTGAGAGCAGCTTCCCCTTGATTTACGTGGACTCTCCTTGCCAGGCCTCACCCTCCTCATCCCCTATCTTCTTGGCCGCAAGAAGAGATGGAGCAAATGCAGGATCCGCGTGTTCGTGGGGGGCCAGATCAACAGGATGGACCAGGAGAGGAAGGCGTAAGTGGGGAGCGCTGGTGGGGGGTCGCGCAAGACCAGCGCCATCCCAGCTCTGCCCAGGGTGCCCCCTCTTGCTCTCCCCCACCTGCGCCCCCCCCCCCAGGTGGCCTCAGCTCTCTCCAGGTCACAGCAGTGGGGAGGGAGCTCTGGGCAGGAGCAGGTTTCTGTCCATTTTGGAAGTTGTTTTGCTCTCCCATGCCCCCTTTAATAAGACGCAGACGCCCTAGTTCCAGCCATGGCGGGGAGGAGTGTTACGTTTTAAAGCCACAAATCTGCTCAAGGAGAAACCTGTGTGAAGTGAAGGACGGAGAAGGCCCTTCCTGCTGAGAAATGAGGTGGGGCTGAGGATCCTTCAGGGCAACCACCCCCAAGCTTAGGATGCTGTCCCTGGTGAGACAAGAGGTGACATTATTGGCCAGGAGTTGGGGCAGCAAATCCCACTGGATTTCTTGGTGAAAAGTGACTTTTTTTTTTCAAAGATTTTATTTATTTGACAGAGAGAGACACAGCAAGAGAGGGAACACAAGCAGGCGGAGTGGGAGAGGGAGAAGCAGGCTTCCCGCTGAGCAGGGAGCCCGATGCTGGGCTCGATCCCAGGACCCTGGGATCATGACCTGAGCTGAAGGCAGACGCTTAACGACTGAGCCACCCAGGCGCCCCGAGAAGTGACTTTTGATTCTCTTCCAACCGTGCGGCTCATTCCGCAGGAGAAGGGCTCTCTGCTCGGGAACCCATGCTAGTCTGTCTCCGCCAGAGAGGACAGGCCTGGCCGAGGAGCTTGGCGGGCAACAGCAGAATTTAGTTCAACCAGCCAGAATTTAGTCACGTTTGTTTATTTACTTGGGTTTTATTGATCGCTGCTTTCTGGCAAGAGATGCTGGTTTTCTGTTGAAAATTGCCGTAGGAAATTTCAAGATGTGGCTAAGGAAGAATGTGAGTTGATTTAAGCTGAAAAGGAAGTAAATGGTCAAGGCAGGTAGACAGGTGTGCCTAGAGTTGGGCAATGGCCTTGTGAGGTGGAAGGTTGTGGGATGGAAGACCATTAGAGGGGGTGGCTGGGTAGAAACAACGGGTGGCTTGCTCAAGGTTGTGCGATACATTAGCCAAAGAGAAGAAACTCTGCCCGGCCTCTGGTGCTCTTGGCAACAGTCCCACCCTGATGCCCCAAGGTCAGGAACCTGGGGACTGTGTCCCCATGACCCCTTCTCAGTCACCCCCCGTGTGAGTTAAAGGCGACCAGCAATCCCATCTCCTGGTCCTCACCCCTGCTGAGAACCTCTGCCCCAGAAGGCCCTTCTCAGCAGTGCCGAGGAAATCAGCGTCTGGCCTCGCTGTGATCTCCAGAAGATAAAGAAGTCAGGGAGGCCGCTTTGCCGGCTCAGCTTTCTGTTGCAGCCCCGAATGCAAGCCCCGGGCTCAGCAGGTTTAGTGGAGCTCAAGGCCATGGCACCATGGGCTCACGGGTTGTCCGGCACGTGAAGGTTGTGGAATGTCCTCTGCCTCCCAGCTGTCCTTCAGCCAGGCCAAGCCCTCTGGCCTCCTTGTGACCCTGAGGCCAGGCTGGTGCTGCCTCTGGCCGGGGCCCTGCCCAGGCCTGCCACCCCCATGCTGCATACCAGCACATCTGCTCACAGCTCTGCTTTCCTAATTTCCCTCCCAAGTTCGGGGACCAGCAGCGGCTTGATGGCTGGGCCGTGGCCTGGTCCTTAAGGTTTATCCCTGGCCCCTGCACCCCACCCAGCCAGCCACTCACTGCTCCCGCCCCACCTCCTGCACCCCCATGCCCTCACTCATTTGGACTTCCCACCCCCATGCACTCAAACCCTGCCAACTTGTTCTGGGGTATCCCCATGTACTTGGCTAGAGCCAAGGCAGGTGCATTATTTAGAAGTCTCCTTGGCTGATTCCACTGTGGACACCCCCACCTCACCCCCTTTGGCCTGTCATAATCTTGCACACCATGCGCTATCCAGCTAGATTGCCACCTCCTCTGTGAAGCCTTCCCTGACTGCCACCAACCACAGATGGCGTCTCCTCCCGTTACATGCAAAGTCAGTGCCACATGACTCGCTCCTATCGGTTCTATACTTCGTTCATGGGTGTCATCTCTGTTTCTGCAGCCCACCCTGCAATTTCCTGTGGTTTACCTTCCATCCCTTAGACCCTTGCTCCTCAAAGTGTTCTCTGTGGATCAGCGGCATCGCATCACCTGGGAGCTTGTCAGAATGCAGAATCCCAGGCCCCACCCCCGACCAGATGAATCAGACTCTGTATTGTACCAAGGTCCCTGGAAGATGTATAGACATTAAAATGTAAGGTGTGCTAGTCCAGAGATGGCCACCGGGTACTTGGGGAAATACTGCTCAATCACTTTTCCTTATCGCTTTTCATCCTCTGACCTACTTTATCAATATTCATCTCTTGTCCGCCCCTGCCCAGGTGAGAACGTAAACTCCCTGAGGCCAGGGTGTGATCTGTTGTATTCACTGCTGCGTCTTCTGTAGACACTCAGTACAAATTCACTGAATGGAAGAATACGCATTTAAAAAATCTCCATCTTCCAGGATCATTTCCCTGTTGAGCAAGTTCCGACTGGGATTCCACGAAGTTCATGTCCTTCCTGACATCAACCAGAAGCCGCGGGCTGAGCAGTAAGTTCTCTGTGTTGACTTACTTCCCAGGCAGAAGGGCCCGCTGTGTGCCCCGCACAGCCCTGTGTCTGGTGCGCCTCGGGCAGGGGCGCCGTTAGCCACCTGGACAGGGCTCAGGGGAGGAAGGAGGAAGGTGAGGATTTTGCAGCCCTTTATCTTCCCTGTCAGGGTTTCTTTCTTTGCATATCAGAGCTCTGGTCTTTGCCAGAAACACACCTGGGCTGGAGGACAGGGAATGTTCACATTTGTGCAAGTGTTTTCAAGCTGGTGCAAGTCTCGGCTGTTCTGCCACTCGAGGGAAGGCAGGTGTTTCATCCTCAAGGGACCCCACCCCCACCCACCCCACGGACCTGGAGGGAGGGACGGGGGGACGGCGGTCTCTGGCTTCACACTTCTCACTGCTTGCTACTCATAAATTTCTAAAGTTTCTCCAGCACCCTGAAGGGTTGTCATAAAGCAGTGGTTCTCAAGCTTCGGCCTGTGTCAGAATCACACGGAGGGCTTATGAAAACACAGCTTGCTGAGCCCCGCTCCTCCCGCCCCACCCCGCCCCAAGATTCTGCATCAGTAGGTCTGGGGTAGTGCCTGAGAACCTGCATTCCTAACAAGCTCTCAGGGGCTGGTCCCGGCACTTCATTTGGAGAACCACTGTCTTAAGGACAGTCTGTATAAAGTGCTTAACACAGTATCCAGCCCCGAGTCAGTGTTCAGTAAATGCTGGATCGATGGTTTCTGCCTCCTCATGGCTTCCGAGCTCTAGAGCTTGACCTTTTCGTGAGGTCTCGGCTCCACTACAGACTTGCTTCCTTCTCTAAGCCTTGCCTAACTGAAGTTCTTGAAAAAGGAACTGCAACTGGCCCAGCTCAGCCCTGCCCGCAGGGCCCAGGTAGAGGTCACCGCAAAGCCTCTTTCTTGGCTACCTTTGCTCCAGTTGGCCATGACCAGGGCTTGCAGAGTCACATGCCCAGAAACACATGGCTGGAGGACAGGGGCCATGACAGAGGCACGTCCCTTCCACGGGGCTGAGGGATACTGGAGCAAACAGAACCGAAGGTGCAAAGGCCCTGAGGCAGAAGCATGGCAGCCACAGCCCCTGATGTTATTTCCATGAACACACCGGTGCTGGGAGTGGGGAAAACGTTGACGGGTCTGGGCCATAACTCTCCTCCTGCCCCCATGCACCAGCAGGCTCACGGACTTTAAGCAAATCCCCATGTGAACTTGGAGCTACGCTCAATGGCGGTCCGAAGGGATGATGACTCACCTGCTCAATGATTCAATTCCCTAGTCTGAAACTAAGACATTTATAATCGGGCTTGCTTTCTGTAAATCCATGTACATGAGGTTTCCCAGCCCTCCCTCTCCTCAGTAAAGTCAGGTCCGTCCTGACCTCTTACCTCTCCCTTATATTCCCCATTGCCTGGAGAGGGCAGGACCTGGTCCGCAGTGACAGACACATCGGCTCCTACCATGTGCCAGGGCAGAGAGGAGTAAATCAGAGCCCCAGGCCGCTGGGGATTACGCCGACCCCAGTGCAGGCGGGAGGAATCCAGAGCCACGGGAGGAGCGTGGCAGAGACGCGCCAGAAAGCACGAGAGAATGCAGCTGGGCTGTTTCTGTTGGTGGAGGAGCAACGACTTAAGACATCTGGGCATCCTTCCCCGTGGGAGGAGCTTGAGAGCAGGCCCACAGACCCCATGTGGCAGCCCTGATCTTTAAAACCCCAGCCTTGGGCGCCTGGGTGGCTCAGATGGTTAAGCGTCTGCCTTCGGCTCAGGTCATGATCCCAAGGTCCTGGGATCGAGTCCCGCATCGGGCTCCCTGCTCGGCAGGGAGTCTGCTTCTCCCTCTGCCCCTCCCCCTGCTCGTGCTTTCTTGCTCTCTAAAATAAAATCTTTTTTTTTTTTAAAGATTTTATTTATTTATTTGAGACAGAGAGCATGAGGGGGAGGAGGGTCAGAGGGAGAAGCAGACTCCCTGCCGAGCAGGGAGCCCGATGCGGGACTCGATCCCGGGACTCCAGGATCATGACCTGAGCCGAAGGCAGTCGCTTAACCAACTGAGCCACCCAGGCGCCCTCTCTAAAATAAAATCTTAAAAAAAAAGTTTTGGGGCACCTGGGTGGCTCAGTCATTAAGGGTCTGCCTTCGGCTCAGGTCACGATCCCAGGGTCCTGGGATCGAGTCCCACATCGGGCTCCCGGCTCGGCGGGGAGCCTGCTTCTCCCTCTGACCCTCTCCCCTCTCATGCTGTTTCTCTCTCGCTCGCTTTCTAAAAAATAAATAAATAAAATCTTAAAAAAAACAAAAAACAAAAAAAAAACCCAGCCTTGGCCCTTCTCTGCCTTCACTTCCGGCGCGCTCTCTCCTCCCTCGCTCAGCCAGACTTCTCCAAAGAGATCGACACTCTTTGCAGCCACTTCCTCACGGAGATGCCCCTCGCCAGTGTCAGCACGGGCCTCCGCCTCACCCACGGAACCCCTTTCTGGGCTCATCTTCCTCTGCCTCTCCGCTGCATCCCACAGTTTCCCTCTTGAGACAGTTCTTCCTTTGGCTTCGGAGGCTTCAGCCTCCACAGGATTCCTCCTACCTCAGCGACCCTTCTTTTGGTTCTGGTTGCTGGTTAGTCCTCCTTTTTCTGAGCGACACTTGCCAGCATCTTTGGGATTCGGCCCTGGACCTTTTTCTCTTGACTCTGTCCCCAGTGTGAGCTCCTCCATCCATGTGGCTGCAGGGGGCTTCATCTGAGGGCTGACCAGTCTGAATTTCTATTTTTAATCCTGTAAGTCAAGTCATACAGAACAGCCTCCAGCAGCTCCCCAGCTCACTCAGGGCAAATAGCGAAGGCCTGCGTGGTCTAGGCTCTCGCACTCGTGTGTCCTCACCTCACCCCGCTTTCCTCTGTCCTCGCCTTGCTCTAGCCATACTGGCTCCTTTGCTGCTCCTCAAAGAGACCGAAGACGCTTCTGCCTCAGGGCCTTTGCACCTTCAGCTCTGTGTGCTCCAGCACCCCCTGGCCTGTGAAGAGCTGGCTTCAGAAGGACAGCCATCCTTCAGCTTCAGGGAGGCCTTCCCTGCCCCAAATATTTCCAGTCCTGGTACTCGGTCTGTGCTTTCTTCATAAAGCTCGTGATCTAGATTTGCCTGTTTATTGCCCAGCAGATGGTGAGCTCCGTAGATAGAGGACATTGTAGGGTTTTTTGTTCAGGTGTGTAGCACAGAGCCTGGCGCAGGATCGTTAGTGCTCAGGAACCACCCAGGGAATGGTCGGGTGGGTGGAGGTGGGTCTCAGGCCAGGCGTTGTGGACAACTTACAGAAGTTCAGTGGAATGCCAGACCCAACGGGTCAGTGCTGATTTCTACATGGAAGCCGCTTTGATGTAAACCACAGCGGCGGAATGCGTTCAACCTGAAAAGCATGTCCCTGTGGCGCCCGTCTCCGCCTCCCCTGGTTCTCCTGGAGACTGGGCTGTCTCACCTGCTCTCTCTGCCCCAAGCACCAAGCGGTTTGAGGACATGATTGCGCCCTTCCGCCTGAATGACGGCTTCAAAGACGAGGCCACTGTCACAGAGATGAGGCGGGACTGCCCCTGGAAGATCTCAGATGAGGAGATTAACAAGAACAGAGTCAAGGTACCCAAGAGAGAAGGGCCTGGCTGGGGTGGGGTGTGGGTCAAGGCGCTCCTCTGGGTCAGGGCCACGTGCCCCATCTGTCCTGAGCTTCCTTAACCCCCTCCCCTTGACCATCCCCCTCCACCATGCCCCGGCCTCTGAGCTATCCTCAAGCCACAGATGCTGGGTAAATGAGCTGTGGAACTCAGAGCCGTTCTTGGCATGAGTCACACCCCGCTGTGGCGATGGACTGGTGGAGGCTCCCCCTCTTCCCCTCTATCCCTGGTGGAAGGGCTTCACGGCACAGTTGGCGAAGGTCAAGGTAGAACTTGCACTGTGGGCCAACAAAGCTGCTTGATGGTTCCCCTTAGCCTGCGGGCGCCCCCCTACATGTAGCCCAAAATCATGGCCACTCCTGCCCAGATAGCATCTTCTAGATTCTTCAAGGCCTAAAGGAGGGTAGTGGCCGCCATGGCCACTTTAAGATGGGGTGAGCAGTTCTGCTCCCTGTGCTCCAGGTCAGTGATCCCCCACCCCCACTTTGCCCTCAGAGGACATTGGACAATGGGTCCGTTTGCCACTGGCGAGTGGGATTGCTACTGTCACTTAGTGAGTAGAAGCCTGGGACGCTATTGAACATCCTACAACTCACAGGACAGTTCCCACGATGAAGAATTATTCTCCCCACAATGTCACCAGTGTAGGGTCTGGAGTCTGTGATCTCAGTGAACTCACTTCCCTGACGTTTTCCATTCTCTCAAATGGGGGGTCCTCCCACAATCAGACTCTGAGTGTCAATCATGTCTGAACAATCTGGAGACAGGCCTTGGGGTGGGAGGGAGTCTCCCCCACAACCCAATCTTACATAAGCTTTAGGGAATTCTGATCTGTCAGCCCTGAGACCCTGCCCCAGAGGGCTCACAGCTCCTTGGAAAATGCTGGATAAAGTGTAGTGTCCAAAGAAGGGTCTGGCCTGGCCTGTCATGGAGGGGGAGGTGGTACGTTCCGCCTCTGCTCTGAGTCTTCCTTATCAAGTGCCTTCCAAGTGCCGAGCCCTCGACATCCGCGTGTTTTTGCGTGGGTTATCTCCCTCAGTGCTGCCCACATCCCCCCATACGATAATGGGATTATCGTACCCATTTTACAGTGAAGACAGTGAAGCTCGGGGAGGCCACGTGCTTTGCTCGGGTCCTCTCTGCTGTGAGTTCTCAGGGCTGAGATGTGGACCCAGCTCACCCCACACCGCGGAATGTGCTCTCTCTCCCAGCTAGCCCCACCCTCCACCCCCAGTCATGGAAATAAGGTCTGGCAAAGAAAAGCCAAGGAGGGTTTCCCAAGGAGGTGGACTTGGCACTCTGTTACCCTGAGTGTCCCCTTCCGTCTCGGAGGAAGGAGTCTGTAATACTTGAGGGGGAAGAATTCGTGCATCTGGTCTGGGCTTGTCGGGGACCACTCTTGAGGATGTGGGCAGTGACCCCGCGGCTTCTCCTTGCTCCAGTCCCTCCGGCAGGTGAGGCTGAATGAGATTCTGCAGGATTCCTCCCGGGACGCCGCCCTGGTGGTCATGTAAGTAGCCGCCGCTGGGAGGGGAAGGCCGTCCCCGAGGCCCAGGATGTCCGCTCTGGGAAGGGGCTCAGGAGGTGCGCGCCGGCTGAGGGCCCGAGCCCTCCCCTGTGAGGCAGAAGGGCCCAAAGCTCCAGGGAACGCCGCCCAGGTGGCTTGTTGGCACGTGGCTGGGCCTGCCCCCGCTCGGCTCCCCTCACCTGAGCGCCAGTTGGCAGAGGTCCAGGACCTCACCTGTCTCCGGCCTCGCCGGCTCCCCTCCCCACCGTTTGCCCTTGGTCGCCACCTTTCCCTGCCAAACTCAGCTTGGCAAAGACGACCCCGCTCATTCCAGAAGAAAAGCGTTTCCTGGTTGTTTGGGAACCACGCAGGCCTCTTTGGCCAGGGGCCACCCCCGGCTGCGGTGGGTGCCAAGCCTGGGCAACAGCAGGAACAGAAGCTCGCTGCGCCGGGCTCCGTGCCTCATGGGCCCTCGGCTGCGGCCGCCTGTGGCCCGCTCTGAGCCCCTTCTCATGGGCAGGGGCCGAAGCCGAGGAGGTGGAAGGTGAGGGCGCGGGTGGCGGTGGCAGAGAGGGTCCCGGAGGCCCGGAGGGAGAACACGGGCAGCCCGGCCCGCTGACTCCCCTCTCCCAGAGGAAGCCTAGCTCGGAGGGAACGGGCGTACTTGGCAAGGCCTGCAACTGGCCTGGCTTTCCTGAGGGCTAGCCACCTGGGAACTCCTGAGGGTGGCCCAGAAGCCGGCAGAACCTGTTTTCTCGTGCCCCGAAACCAGGATCAAGCACACCACTGAGGGACCCCAGTGCCAAATGAAAAAGTGGGGCCCCTTCTTCAAAAATTATCAAGAATGGCAAGAAGGCAGCAGCGGAGGATGGAACCCAGCATGGGACCCTTCTAAGTGTTGGGGGGGGCGGGGAGCATGTGACTGCACAGCTTGCACGCCCAGGAAGCCGGCTCTGCTCCCCGGGGCTCTTAGGGAGAGCATTTTTTTGGTACAAAGAAGTGCTTTGTGTTTCCTTGATGCGGGAACTGTGGAAAGAGAAAGGGCTGCATTTCTCTGCAAGCCTCTGGCCAACACCCAGCAACCTAGGGCAAGATTGGCCTAGGTTGTGGACCGGGTCAGAGTGCAAGACAGTGGTTTCATCCCGGGACGACTCCCCAGACGTTTCCTTGGGTTGGTGCCCCGGATGTGCCAAGCCACCTCTTCATGAGGGCCAGCCCCGTTCAGAGAAGCAGGTTTGTGCTTTGTCTCCGCTCACTGTGCAGCCTTGGGCAAGTACTCCTACTTCTCTGCATCTCAGTCTCCCTGATAATAGAGAAGGGTTAAACCTAATTATTTCCAAGGTTGTCCTTCACCCCAACCAGGAGGTGGAAGGTGAGGAAGAAGTAATTTCTGAGGAAGAAAAAAATCCTCCCCTGCCTCAGGAGGAAAGATAAAATTACACTTTCCAGCATTTTGAAGAGCATACTCAGACCATTTTCTAGAGCAGGTTTGGGGCAGAATTTGGTTGTTTGCTGTCTACCCAACAGCAGTTTATCTGATTAATGGCCTATGTTTGAGTTCAGCTTCACCCTCGCAGCTGATAAACCAGCCTTATAAGATAATAAACCGGCCCAACAACCTTTGCCTAGACAAGCAACCTATTTCCGGTCTCCCTTTTGGGACTCGAGCCCTCTCTTTTCCTATAAAGACACCCTCCTCAAAAGCAAATAATAATTGAAATAATAATAATCAACATCGCATTTTATTGATTGAGCCACACTGGAGGCATGGGGTCTTAGTAATTTTCAAAACTCTGTGCAGTGGTTCTGTTTTACCCCCGTCTCCCCCACAATACACACACGTTGGAAAGAGGGAAACTGAGTCTCAGAGAAGTCAGGCAACTTGCCCGGGATCCCACAGCTGTGAAGTGAGGATTCGGTTTTGAAGCCTTGGATCCAGGTTAGAGCCAAGCCTGCCTTTCTTTGTGGCCAAGAGATGCAAATCTGAACAAAAAGTTCCTCTGTTCTGGAGCGGCTCTATTTCTGAAGATCTGTGGCTGCCAGTGCATATATCCTGGGAGCAGGAGTTGGGGGTCGTTGGCTGGTGCTGGGGCAGAGTGCAAAGGGAGCCTGTCCCTCGGACGGGTGGATGGGTGGACAGGTGGACAGGCTCTGCTGGGGAAGGGGACATGACGCTGAAGCTTGAAAGGCCAGGGCAGGAGTGACAGGTGTCCCCTCGAGAATGCAGCCACCAGCCCCCTCGCAGCCTTTGAAATTTCTGAACTCAGTGCCAGAGAATGACGTAGGAGTTCCCGGAGAGTTTTGTCGATGACATAACCAAAACTTCAGCCCCACTGTGAAATCAGGAAAGTTTCGTTTTGATCTTTCCATTTCCCTTTCTCCTTAAGAGTCACCAGACACAAACATGTTCTAACTAAGGCAACGCGAGCTTCATGAAATAGCCCTGTTCCTGCAACCTTTCCCCGTCCCGGGGACCTTGCTTTTCTTTTCTTAAAAATATTTTTATTTATTTTAGAAAGAGAGAGAGCAGGGGGAGGAGCAGGAGAGGGAGAAGCAAACTCCATGCTGAGCGTGGAGCCCGACGTGGGGCTTGATCCCATGACCCTGAGATCATGACCTGAGCCAAAACCAAGAGTGAGATGCTCAACCGACTGCGCCACCCAGGTGCCCCACCCAGGCGCCCTTGCTTTCTAGAGGAGGGTGGAGGTGGTCCCAAGGGAGGCTTCGAGGATAGAATTTTAAGCAAGGGACAGGTGTCCAGGGCCCCCTGTCAGCCTTCTCAGTGAGGGTCGCTGTGAGCAGAAGCATCTGGGGTGGGAGAATCCCACAAGCTGCTCACCAGCTTGTCGCTTGCTGCTGCTAAATCGCAGTAAGTGTGACAATAGCTTTTTGCACGAGGAGGTGCTTGCCAGGTGCCGGGCACTGCGGGCGCCCTTTGTAGGCTCTGACCTCTTTGGAGCTCGCTAACAGCCTCTGAGGGAGGTGTGTGTGTCCTCACCTCAGGGAAGAGAAAACAGCGGCTCAAGGCAGCGAGCCACCTGCCAAAGCCACGTGAGCCACATGGCCAAGGAGGGGCAACGCTGCTCCCAAGCTGCCCTGCGCCCAGAGCCCCGGCCCTGCAGCCAGAGTCGCTCAGCGCCTTCCTTTCTGCCCGGTGGCCTCGGCCGGGAAGAAGGCCAGCGCTGCAGGGCCTGCCCCGTCCCCCAGGGTTGTGTTCAAGTTCAGATGCAACAGTGGCCGGGGATGTCCTGTAGGAAAACAGACTGCAAAGGGCAGCCCCAACTTCACGTCCCGCCCGCCGGGCCTGGGACGTACCGCCTTCTCCTGGAGTCAAGAGCAGGTCAGCTGCGGTCATCCTGAAGCATTTTTGGAATCCCAAGATGGTGAGAAAGTCACCTCCTGAAACAGCCGTGATGATATGGCTCAATGATGGCCCCAGGGCACCTCATTATCTGCATGACTTTGCCGTGTGGACAAGGGGCCCTCAGGGCAAGGGTGGAGTACTGGTCCCAGGGCCTCGCATACATGGTAGAAGGCAGGACAGGGACATTTAGCTGAAACGTGTGAGCAGATCACATCGTCGTGATTCGAGCAGCCCGAGGGGGAGAGACCCCCCCCCACTGTATCAGACTGCATGCTAGACGCAGGGAAAGGATAATGAGCGAGACAGACCTAGCCTGAACATAAAGTCGACTGGGGGAGACAGACAAAAAACAAACAAATGAAAAGAGGGTTTGGAGAATGGGAAGCGCTGTGAAGACAATGAAATAGGGTGCTATGATAAAGAGAGACAGCAAGCTTGTTCTGGAAGGGGGTGATCCTAGAAGGAGGTGCAGGTGAACCAAGGCCTGGGTGATCTGAAGGAGCCAACCAGGTGGAAGGTGGGAGGCACTACATTTTGGGTGGGGAGAGCTTCACATGGAAAGGCCCTGGGGCAGGAGCAGCTTGCCATTTTTTTTCAGGAATGGAAGAAAGCCATTATGGCTGTAGGGTTGTAAGCGAGGCCGAGGGTAGAAGGAGGTGAGGTTGTGGATGTTGGTGGAGACCAGATCATGTGAGTCTTACAGGCTGTGGCTCTGTTTACACCAGCTTTGTGGCTGAAGGTACTCTTGGAGTCAAGCTTTTAAGAAGAGCGGTAGGTCGTTCTTAGGGTAGCTAGGAAGAAGGAGCGCTAAAGGAGCCAGTAAACAGAGTTTCTGATCAGAAAGCGAATCACAGGCTGGGCTGTGTGGGGAAGGGCTCCTGCTAAGTGTTTATCTGCTGCTTCTTCCTGCTTGCAGTACCTTGCCTATAGGGAGAAAGGGGAAGTGTCCGAGCTCGCTGTACATGGCCTGGTTGGAGACGCTGTCCCAGGACCTCCGACCTCCGGTCATCCTGATCCGAGGGAACCAGGAGAACGTGCTCACCTTTTACTGCCAGTAACTCCAGGCTGGGCCATGCCTGCCCACAGCTGAGGGCGCCCGGGACATCCGCCTGTCCGTGGGACAGACTCTCATGTCCTGTTGTACTTTAAGCATCTGATGATCCGACTGAAGAAGCTGGTAGATTTCCAAACTTTGGCTGGTCCCCACTCCCCTGGGACAGTCCTCTGGGCTTTGCTTTTATGGGCCAGAGAAGTAGCAGATGAAGTTGTGTGGAAACTTCTCTGGTGAATCCATTTTCCTTTTAAGTTTTCTTTTGATCTCGATTACAATGAATTAAGATTTCAGTCTTTGATTTTTTTTTTAAAGATGTTATTTATTTATTTGAGAGAGAAAGAGAGAAAGAGCACAGGAGCAGGGGGAAGGGCAGAGGGAGAGGGAGAAGCAGACTTCCCGCTGAGCGGGGAGCCTGATGATGATGATGATGATGATGGGCTCGATCCCAGGACCCCGGGATTATGACCTGAGCTGAAGGCAGATGCTTAACCCACTGAGCCGCCCAGGCAACCCCAGTCTTTGATTTATATGCAAATTTGAGTCAGAGTGCTGAGTGTGAATGTGGCAGTTTCTAGGCCACCAGTCAGGAGGATGGGCGTCCTCCTGCAGCCCTTAGAAGGGTCCTTTGAGCCTCCATGATGCAAATTTCTTTAACTGCTTCTCACTCTCTTCACTTTGAATAATGTGTCTTCAGCCTTAGGGTTGGTTCTTTGGTAGATAAGGGACTTTTAAACCAGTTTAGGCTGCAACCCACAGTAAGAAATATCTTTTATGTTGAGACTTGAAACAAACACACACTGAAACTATAAATGAAACAATACTTACTCTTACCATGGGTGATGCACTCCAATATATTCTATTGTATTTCTTTTTCTCTTTTTAATGTGGGTTGCAATCCACGAATGGGTGGTGACCCGGGATTTGCAGAAAGGCCGTGTTGGGCATCACTGCCATTTCCCCAGCATACCCCCCAGAGAAGGAAAGGGAATGAACAGAACACATGAGGAGGGGTACTGATGGTGGGCATCAGTCGAGAAAGAGCTTCAAAGGAGGGAGGGGCAAGATTCAGGGTGTCTCATGGAAGGGTGTTGACTTTCAGGTTTGGTTGAGGATGGAGGGTGGAGGTTTGGTTAGGGATTCAGGTTTGGTGGGTCAGGAATGGAGAAGCAGAGAAGAGGCATAAAGATGGCCAGATTGGCAAGGGATCAGAAAGGTCCACACTCCTCCTAAGTCAGGGAACGAGAACAGGGGAGGAGGAAGCAGCAAGAGATGGAGGCAGAGAGGGCTGCAGTGGGGGATGGGTGTAAGATGGGGGTCACAGATGAGAAGGAACCTGGGGAAGATGAGCGTGGCTCAGGTAAGGGTGTTTTGATACCCCCAGAGTGTTTGCACCAACCAAGCTAGGACACAAGAGCAGAATGTACATTAAGAGAAGTCCAGTGTCGGTGGGCGAGGCTCCCTGGAAAGGCATTTCAGCTCTAGACGCACCCCAGCAGCTTACAAGTGGGTTGTTGGGGGGCTACGACTGGCCAGGCCTTCCTGCAATAGCCACTTTCTTCAGGGTGGACGAAGGAACGAGGCATCTTTGGATCTGGTAGGCTCCCTCCAAGCCCACTGAAGTGTCCACTTCATCATGAAGGCAGAAATCTCTTTCTTAGCGTCAGGACCCGCAGGACTTCAGGGTCTCGCAGGTACTCTTGCTGCAGAGACCAAAGGCTCTGGGCTCCCAGGCTGTTACAGGCCCCACAGTTGTTTCATGGTATCAGGACTTACTTGCTGAGAGTGACCAGGTGCCTGGCCGAGCTTACCAGGGATGGCTTCTTTGCTCCTGACAGACGGGAGGGGGGTCCTGCCTCTGAGCCATTCCACAGACCTGGGACCAACCCCCACCTCCAGATAGGCGAAGCCTCGCTCAGGGATTGCTTACCTTTCTAGAGCCACATAGAAAACTATTCCCTGAAAAAATAGTTCACAAATAGACTGGGGAGACCCTGATCCAAGGTTAGAGAAGGCTCTGGCTTAGGGCATTAAAACAAACCAACAAACAAAAAGACTAATTTTTACTCTCTTAGAAACTGCATTTTGAACAATAACAGCTTTGTTTTTTGTTTTAAAAAGCCTTGAGTTAACAGTAAGGTCAAAAACAATGAAATGAATAAAAAATATGTTACTCAGTCAACAGATTTTATTTGTTTTGGAATACACTGTTTCTCAACTCTGCTGAGTGTTTTGAAAAAATTAACTGTATTGTTTTCTCAACCCTGGATTGAACTTTTCCCTGAACTTCCACTGGTCCTTTAGGTCATATTGGCAGATTTCCATGTGAACATCTACAGGAGCCATTTATATTCCCTTTGCTTCTCTTGCCTGTGTTTGCAGACGCACAGGGAACTCATTTTCTTCTGTCTTGATAAAAGCCTCCAAGTATTCTCAATCTTGCCTCAACCCGAGAGGTGGAGGGGTTAAATGGAAAGAGTCACGGCCTGGCTACCAAGAGGCTTGGACTTGAGTCTCCATCTCCCCCCAAAACTGGCTGTGCAACCTCAGATACCTCTTAACCCCTCTGGGCCTCCGTCTGTGACAGGAGAGAGCTGGACCAGAACAGGTGTCCCCAGCCAGCTGGCCTGCTGATGACTGTGGTTTGGCCCACACATGTTGGATCAAAGTCATGGGTTGCTGGGGGTAGATTGGAGAACACATTCTTCAGCCACGCCTCACCCTCAGCCATTACTTCCTACTGCCCTGCCTTGGGATGGGCTGGGGTGGGGGCCCCTTGAAAGCCCTCCGATTCATTGTTCGGCCCATAGAGCAGCAGAATGATAACAGATTTCAGTTCCCAGTGTATCTCTCTCTCTCTCTCTCTGCCTCTGGGTGCTAAGATCCTCCACCTTCATGAGTTTCAGCAGTGGGAAATGTTTCCCATATAGTCTTCCCTTGCATTGTGCATGGAATGGGGCCCAGCAGCAGCCAGCAGCCATGCTGGCCACCCCTCAGCAGGGGCACCTCACCCCTGTCCCCTGGGAGCCACTGTCCAGTCAGCTCTCAATTTTCTCCTCAGCGTCTCAGCTTCCACATTTCACATCCTCCTTCGGTTCCTGCCCAGACTTGTGGTGGCTCTGAAGTAGGCACTGTATGGCCCATTTTTCACCCAATGGGCTTGCTGAGTTCTACCCCCCAGGCAGAAAGCTGTGGGCCTCATGAGTACATGGAGAGTCCCCATTTGGACTGGATTCCCTTTTACACACCTGCCTGGCCTCTCTTGTGTGGTGAGGGAGAGGTGAGTTTTACAGGGATGAAGCTAGCTGGAGTGTTCTAGAAGAACCACCTGGCTGGAAGGCCCCCAAGCACATGCAAAGCAGCCAGGTTTCGCTTGTAGCTATGTTTAGCTCAGGAAGTCACAAAAAATGCTGCTAAATTCAAAAGTGTTCACAGAAGCGGGACCCAGGAAGGCCCAGCCACTGCTGCATTGGTAATTCTCTGTTTGAAGTGAGGGTCAATCTTATGATTGAAGGCATAAGCATCATATAAGTGCCGCTTCCTAAAATGGAACCAAAACAAATTCAGTTTCTAAAAATGCCATGTGGGTAGAGCCTTGTGAAGAACCACCTGGCTGAGAGGACAGACAGCAGAATGTCATACAGATGGACAGTGTCAAGAGAGAACAGTGGTTTTTGTCCCAGCTTATAAGAGAGTTACAGATAAAAGGCTCTAAGGATGTGAAAGAGGGAGCAAACACGGGAGATCAAGGGAATTAGGCTAGTCTCTCTAGAGAAAATGGCATTTAGAATAGGTGTGGATGATTGGTAGGATTCTACAGACAGAAAGGAGGGCTGGGGTTGGGTCCTCCCAGGGAGCAGGAGTAGTTCGAGCAACGACCCGAATAAGGAGAGCCCTTGTTTGGAGAACAAGAAATAAGCCAGTTTTCCTGGAGTATGAGGGCTGTGGATGTGGAAAAATAAGATCAGGAAAGTCATAATGTAGAAGGCCCCCATGCTGAGGCTGAGGAGCTCATAACTGACTCAGAGGCACTAGGGAGCCACTGAAGGTGAAGGGGCAGATCTGAGCTTTAGGAAGCTTAGCTGGTCAAGAGATGGAAGAGGCTGGAAGAGAAAAGGCAGGGCACCCAGGGAGGAGTATGTGCAGACTGCAAAGGCAAGTCAGCAAGGCCCAACACTCTAGGAGTGGCCGAGGGCACGGAAAAGAGGGAGGAGATGGAAGAAAGGATGTATAAATGGTACCTTCCAGAACTAGGAATTTCCCGGATGTATGTGTGGGTAGAAATAGGGCCCCAAAAGTTGAGCCTGGGCAGCTGTAAGATGGGGAAACCATGTACTATGGAGGGCAAGGTAACAGGCTTTCTGCTGGAAGGAGAGAGAGTAAGTGGGTTTGGTTTTGGATACTTGATGGGTGAACACATCCCAGTGGGCAGAATTGTGGTCCTAGAGCTCAGAGAGCTCAGGGTGTCCACTGTTAGCTGGGTGCTCTTTGAGAACAGAGACCATAAATAAATTTGGGAGTCATACTCATGAACAAGAATATTGAAGACAAAGTTTTGTTTTTTTTCTTTAAAGATTTTATTTACTTATTTGAGAGAGAGAGCACGAGAGGGAAGAGGGCAGAGGGCAGAGGGGGAAGCAGACCCCCCGCTGAGCAGGGAGCCCGATGTGGGACTCGATCCCAGGACTCCAGGATCATGACCTGAGCTGAAGGCAGTCGCTTAACCAACTGAGCCACCCAGGCGCCCATTGAAGACAAAGTTTGAGTGAGATCACCAAGAGAGAAAGTACAGAGAGTGGAGAGGGTTGCAGGCTAGACCTTGGGATGGGCTATATTTAGGGGGCAGGAAGAAGGAGGGGCAGCCAGCAAAGCAGCCTAAGAACCAGCATTGATGGGGCAGGAGGAAAACCCGGGTAACCAAGCTCTCAGAAGACACCAGAGAAAGGGTCGAAGAAGCAGAGGGGACTCTCAGGGCAGCTGTCTGCAGAGGGGCTGAAGCTGCTAAGAATGCTGTTGAATTTGGGTCCTGAACATCACTGGAGCTTTGCAGAGAATAATTTGGTAAAGTGGTGAGTCAGGGACCAGGGATTGAGGAATAATTTGTAGAGAGAAAAGGAAAGCAGCAGACATGCATATAGATCTTACACGTGAGGTCTCTCCCCAGCAATGGAGAGAAACATAAGGAAAATAAGGTGGGAAAAAATGAGTTGGAAACGTGAAGGAGAAGTAGATTCCAGGGAAGGTGTTCTAATTATTATTATCTTAGGGTGTGTATCAGCCCGTATAATGCTAGGTTATGCTGCAGTAACAAATTATCCTCTAAATGTTAGTGGCTCACATGGCAAAGTCTGATTTCTCTTTTACAAATATTTCTGTGCTGGTTAGGCAACTCTTCGGGGCCCCTCTTCTCCAGATCACCACCCAGTGATCAAAACTATTCCCATCTAGTGAGGACATCACCTCAGCCAGTAGCTTCCAACTCATTGAGGAAGGGAAAAGAGAGCTGGAATGTTGTGCACTGCCTTCCAAAAGCTTCCGCCCAGAGTGACGGGTTACTTCTGCTTGAAGTCCATTAGCCAGATCAGTCCCATGGCTCCATCTAACTGCAAGAGTGCTGGAAAATTGGGGGGAACATCTGAATATTCATTGAGCAATAAATGTCTCTGTTACAGGGTGGGGTGAGTAATAGAGACCTGGCTATATTTATAGGTCAGAGCAGAAAGATTTAGAATGCAAGGAGGAAATTAATGGACCAAGAGGTAGTAATGGGGAATCAACAAAATGCAGGGGGATATTTTGCCCACCAGCTGGGAAGGCACAGCTGACGTCTGCCAGCCCAAGGGTGCAAAACTCTCAGGACACCTGCCCTTGTGACTTGCCCTGGCAGGGCTCCTGAGCACCAGGGCAGAAAGCGAACATGCAGAAGGTAGGTGACACATTCCCCAGCAATGGGGCTAGGCAAGCAAAAAGAATGGAAGGCCAAGGCAGGAGAGGGTCAAGGAGAATGATAAAAGTACATGAACTCCCAGATGGTTAGAGAGGCCAGAAGTGAACTGCAAGAGTTGAGAAGATTTTGAGGGGCTGGTAGCATGAGGACAGGAATGGTGCTCAGGGGGAGTGGGAGAGAGGGAGACAGAGAAGAACACGGTGTAGTTTGTGGTCTGTGTGTGTGCACTTCAAAGCGTGAGATTCTGCAGGAGGTAATCATTTTCGAGCAAAATCTAGAATGTCCACCATTTGACCACCATGAGATCTATGAAGGTGGTAACTGGGCTGAACATTTGGGTTATTGGAGGGTAGTGAGATCTAGAAGTCTCAGGGGAGGGGCCGGGGCAGCTGGAGGGTACTCAGGGCAATGGCTGTTTACCAACTGGCGTGGGGTATTTCAATATCTCAACTACTGAAAGAGGTGAATGGGCATATGTCAGCCATGATGGCCACCATGTCTGACTCAGCTTTGCACCCCAGCACCCACACAGGACTTGGTGTTAGAGTGTATCCTTCAGTGACATCTAATGCCTTCACATGGTTGTGTGGCCATCACCACCATCTAGCTCCAAAACTTTCATCATCTTGAAAAGGAAATCCGAGACCCCTTCAGCAATCCCTCCTCACTAACCCCTGGCAACCACTAATCTGCTTTCTGTCTCTATGAATTTGACTCTTCTGGATATTCCATATGAATGGAATCATGTACTATGGGACCTTTGTGTCTGGCTTCTTTCACTTGGCATAATGTTTTCAAGACTCATCCATGTGGCAGCAGGTGTCAGGACTTCATGCCTTTTTGTAGAAGAATAATATTCCATTTTGTTTATCTATTCATCAGTTGATGGACATTTGAGTTATTGCTACCTTTTTGCTATTGTGAGTAGTACTGCTATGAATATTCATGGACAAGTTTTTATTCAAACTCCTGTTTTCAGTTCTTTTTTTTAATTTTTATTTTTTTAAAGATTTTATTTATTTATTTGACAGAGAGAGACATAGTGAGAGCAGGAACACAAGCAGGGGGAGTGGGAGAGGGAGAAGCAGGCTTCCCTGCTGAGCAAGGAGCCCGATGTAGGACTCGATCCCAGGACCCTGGGATCATGACCTGAGCCGAAGGCAGATGCTTAACGACTGAGCCACCCAGGTGCCCTTCAGTTCTTTTGGATATACACTTAAGAGTGGAATTGCTGGGGCATATGGTAATTCTATGTTTAAGTTGTCCGGGAAATGAACCCTGGATACATTTTTAAACCTCGTAAGGGCCGAGTTTAGAAGTGCACCCACCATGCAGTTAGCTATCAGGCCCATCGTTGGCCCCAATCATCAATCTTGACTGGCCATCACCTTAGTGTCTCTTATTCAAGAGACAGTTGGGGTTTTCAAAAACCAGATCCATTTTTTTTTTTAAAGACTTTATTTATTTATTTGAGACAGAGAGAATGAGAGACAGAGAGCATGAGAGGGAGGAGGGTCAGAGGGAGAAGCAGACTCCCCGCCGAGCAGGGAGCCCGATGCGGGACTCGATCCCGGGACTCCAGGACCATGACCTGGGCCGAAGGCAGTCGCTTAACCAACTGAGCCACCCAGGCGCCCAAAAACCAGCTCCATTTTAATTTTCTTTAAATAAAAAAGGAATGTAGGGGCGCCTGGGTGGCTCAGTCATTAAGCATCTGTCTTCAGCTCAGGTCATGATCCCAGGGTCCTAGGATCGAGTCCCGCATCGGGCTCTCTGCTCAGCAGGAAGCCTGCTTCTCCCTCTCCCACTCCCCCTGCTTGTGTTCCCTCTCTTGCTGTGTCTCTGTCTGTCAAATAAATAAATAAATAAATAATCTTAAAAAAAAAAAAAGGTATGTAACAAGCACTTTTAAGAGATCAGCAGGATGGTTTGGAAATAACAGGAAGTGGGTGTCACACTCCTCAAAGTTGGCAAACCACAGTCCGAGATACCTCTTTCCTTGATCAAGCAAAGACACATCCCTATCACTGGCCACATCATAAGGGAGGATTTGCCTCAAGGGCTACTTCTGGTGAAGAAAGAAAGCTGCTTCCCGCTGGGCTTAGCATGGGCACAAGAGTTGCTGTGGGATGGATTTCATGAGTGTAAAACAGGATGTCCTTTTCCTGGGCCAAAGAAGATGGCATGTGTGTGGCCAAATTGGGACTTCAGAAATGACCATAAAAGGCAAGGTTTCTGGCTGGACCTTGGGGGCGTCTCTAAAATCCCAATAAAATAAGAGTTCCAAGAACAAAGTATAGAGGTACAGCAGTGCTTAAACCCCAGATTGTTTAAAACAAACCATGTGCTCTGTCCGTGACCTTTTGCCTGTTCAGGATTTGCAAAGGCCCCTTCCAGACCTTCACAACCCAACTGTAAAGTAAAACAGATCTTGACTCCTTCTTCCCTTTCCCTTTCTCAGAATTTAAAGATGAATTAGGTCTCGGCAGAGACAGCACCACGGAAGTGCTACTCTGATCAAGTAAAAAAATCTCCATAGTCTTTTCATTTCCACATTTCCAGGAATCTCATTGAAGAATCTGGATTTCCCTTTAGCTCACTGTATTTCTTTTTCTGATATGCTTGAATTTCTATTTTTGAAAGACACAAAATCCATATTGTATGATTTCATTTATATGGGCTACCGGAACAGGCACAACCGACTGGGAGTGGCAGAAAGCCGATCCATGATGCCTGGGACCAGGACTGCGGGGGAGGGTGAGCGGGTTGACTGGGGAGGGGCACTAGGGAACATTTTTGGAATGATAGGAATGTTCTAGATCTTGACAGTGGTGTGGGTTACACAGGCAAATACACCTGCCAAAACTCTTTGAATGGTACACTTGAGATCCGTGTATTTTCCTGTATGTAAATTATACCTCAGTACAGTTAATTAAAAACTAATAATTGCAAAGAGTTACTAGCTATGTGACTTTAAGCAAGTTCTTTAAACTCGCCATGCTTCAGTTTCCCCAGCTGTATGTCGGAAATAATGATAGCATCCTACTTCATAAGGTCGCTGTGAGGAGTAAATGAATGCATCATGCAAGGTTCTCGAAGCTATGTGTGTGGCATGTGGTAAGCACGCCACAGTGTTCACCATGAGCTCCCCTCATGAGCCCACCTTCATTCCCGCCCTGCTTTATTTCTGCAATGTTTTATTTTCCATTTTTCCCACATTTCCTTTTTTGGTCTATCCTAGTGCTCATCGACATTTCCCCTTGAATGAACCGGTTGGTCTTCTGGCCCCAAGTCTCTCCCCTTCAAATGCAGCCTCCGTGATGATATGGATCCACAGATTGTGATCATGTCTCTTCTACTGCTCGAAAACTTCCCACTGCCCACAAAAAAGGCCAACTCTCAAGGGTGACCATATAAAGTCTTTCCGGAGGGGGTCCCAGGAATTCTGTATAGTTTTACCTCTCGCTGAAGTTATCATTACTATTATCTTATTTTATTTTATTTTTTTTTAAAGATTTTATTTATTTATTTGAGAGAGAGAGTGAGATAGAGAGCATGAGAGTGGGGAGGGTCAGAGAGAGAGGCAGACTCCCTTCCGAGCAGGGAGCCCGATGCGGAACTCGATCCCGGGACTCCAGGATCATGATCTGAGCCGAAGGCAGTCGCTTAACCAACTGAGCCACCCAGGCACCCAACTATTATCTTATTTTAAAAGATTTTATCTATTTGACAGGGAGAGCGTGTGCACACACACAAGCAGTGGGGAGGGGCAGAGGGAAAGGGAGGAGCGTCTCTCTGCTGAGCAGGGAGCCTGATTTGAGGCTTGATCCCAGGACCCCAAGATCGTGACCTGAGCCGAAGGCAGACACTTAATGACTGAGCCACCCAGGTGCCCCTCATCACTATTTTTTTTTTTTAAATAAACCCTGTACTGGGGGTGCCTGGGTGGCTCAGTCGTTAAGCATCTGCCTTCGGCTCAGGTCATGATCCCAGGGTCCTGGGATTGAGCCCCGCATCGGGCTCCCTGCTCAGCGGGGAGCCTGCGTCTCCCTCTCCCTCTGCCTGCCACTCCTCCTGCTTGTGCTCTCTGTCAAATAAATAAATAAATCTTAAAAAATAAAATAAACCCTGTACTTACTGTCAAACTTGACCTGTGGTTTCCAAACATGGCCTTTGAACCAGTACCAACTTGGGTGCATCAGGCCCCATTTGGTAGGCCTAAAATGGGACCCAGACACCCATCCTGCGTTTTTTGTTTGTTCCTTTACATGTTTCGCTGAAGCATAATGTGCAAGCAGGGAAAGGCATAAATCCTAAGTGAACAGCTTGATCTGTTTTGACAAATGTCTGTACGGGTGTAACCCACACCCTGTCAAGCTAGGACATTTCAACACCCCAGAAGTTTTCTTCATGCCTAGTGGTGCGTTGGTAAAAGTTTAACAACTGATTCCCTCGGATAAGAAACGCTCTGCTTTGTAGTGTTTGCTGATCTGTGTGGTGTAAACATTCCCAGCGTGGCCAATTTCGAGCCATCAATATGATGTCACTGAAAGAGTTGTCACTGAAGAGGCTCACAGTTGGTCTTTGTGAGTCATACCAGCTGACTCGGGCACACCACCGCTGTGGCCCTTCCAAGTCAATCTCTGCCGGCCCCATCCCCAGGCAACCATGAATCTGTGTTCTGTCACCAGAGATTAACGTTGCTTATCCTGGAGTTTCATATGAATGGAATCTTATAATATGTACTCTTTTTGTCTGTTTCTTTCACGCACTGTGGTTTTGAGATTCATTCATGCTGCTGCATGTATCAGTCGTTGTTCTTTCTTTTATTACTGAGTAGTATACCACTGTATGGATGTTCTATAGCTTGCTCATCCAGTCTCCTGGGGACAGACAACGGGCCGTTCCCAGTGTTTGGTGCTATTATGAATAAAGCTGCCATGAACATTCTTGTGCAAGTCTTTCATTTCTTTTCGGTAAATCCCTGTGATGGTAGTGGCTAGGCTGTACATAAACGTGGGTTTAACTCTATGAGAAACTGCCAGACCGATTTCCAAAAGGGTTGTACCATTTTTATAGTCCTATCAGCCACATATGAAAGTTCCAGTTGCTCCATATCTCTGCCAATACTCAGTGTTGGTGTTGTAGGGAATCTTTATTTATTTATTTATTTATTTATTTATTTATTTATTTAGAAGAGAGGGAGGTGGGGTGAGAGGCAGAGAGAGAGAGAGAGAATCTCAAGCAGGCTCCATGCCCAGCGCAGAGCCCGATGCGGGGCTCGGTCTCACAACCCTGAGATCATGATCTGAGCCAAAATCAAGAGTCAGACATTTAACCAACTGAGCCACCCAGGTGCCCAGGGACCTTTACTTTAAAAAAAAAGTTCCTTGGGGCGCCTGGGTGGCTCAGTTGGATAAGCGACTGCCTTCGGCTCAGGTCATGATCCTGGAGTCCCGGGATCGAGTCCCGCATCGGGCTCCCTGCTCAGCAGGGAGTCTGCTTCTCCCTCTGACCCTCCCCCCTCTCATGTGCTCTCTCTCTCTCCCTCAAATAAATAAATAAAATCTTAAAAAAAAAAAAGAGTTCCTTGGGTGATTTTGTTTCATAGCCAGGTTCAGGGACCACTGGACTGGACTGGTTTCCGTCTGCTAAACACTAATGCCCAACATTTATTGAGCGCTTCCTGCCTGGATCCGTCCCAGGACCTTCAGCATGTCCTATCCTGTAAACCTCACAACAACCCTATGAAATAGATACCATTATTCTTCCTATTTTGCAGAAGAGGAAATTAGGTACAGAGAGGTTAAGTAACTTGCCTAAGGTCACGTAGCTCTCAAGGGGCAAAAGCTAGGTTTGAAAACAGGCAGTCTGGCTCTGGGATCATGAGTTTAACCACTGAGTTAATACTTGCCCATTCAAATTCTGTACACAGTCATTCTATTGGGCCTAATCAGTAATTGCTGACATTATTATTGTTATTCAAATCCCACGCATCCTTCAAAGTCCAGCTCAGATTCCACCTTTTCCATCAAGTTTTCTCTGACTTCCCCTCTTCTCCTCCTGCCGCTATGAAATCCCTCAGTGTAATCAAGAGTCCTTCAGAAATGTGGGAGACTTTTGGGTTGTCCTTTATTTCTGTATTGTTGTACTGTCTTATCACCCCCCCATTATCTTTTTAAGATTACTGAGAATAGGGTCACTCCATGTTTATCTTTCTATTCCTGGCATGTTTGTGGACTTGAATTTAATGTTTTTGTAAATATGCTGTAGGCAGAACCACCAGGGTCCTTTAAAAGGAGCTCTCTTATTGGGAGATAAAAGGGAATCACAGAAATTAGATTGCCTTTTCCCCAAGGGAAAAAAAACCACACCCCTTTACTTTCTTTCTGATGAAAGTGGATGTGCTGTCTTAAGGGGTCCTGATGCTTGTCACTGCAGGTGAGAGGAGACCATGCCATGTGGCATACTTAATTCCCCAATAAAGTCATTATCTCCTGCCTGGCTGCCTCCTTTAAGGCTTCTGCTTATTTTATATGACCTGGCCCCACCGGTCAGCTTCTAGCTAGTTCCAAGACTACCAGATCATAGTCATTTTCTTCCATCTTTGTATGAAAAGCAGGACCAGCTACATAATTTGTGAGGACCTAGTGAAAAATGAAAATGCAAAACTTCTTGTTCAAAATTTATTCAGAATTTCGGATGGTAACAGCAGAGCATTAAACCAAGACTGGAGTTCCGTGTGACTGCATGGGTCCCACACCTGTGAAGCCAGACGTGATGAAAATAGACAGAACCGTCCTCAGCAGACAAAAACCAATCACAGAAATCTGAGCATGGGGACAATTTATCTCTAAAGCCCTCCACCTCCCTTCTTAACAAAAAGACTGCTGAAAAAGAAGTCACCCTAGTTCTGTGTTACATTAAGGCTGACTGTTATGGAAAAGGATGTTCAAGTCCTGACTCCCAGTACCTATGAATGTTGACTGTATTTGGAAATGTGGTCTTTGCACATGATCAAACTAGGATGAAGTCCGTAGGGTGGACCCTAATCCAGTATGACTTGGTGTCCTTATATAAAGGGTGGGGTGGGGTGGGGGTGCCCTGGTGGCTCAGTCAGTTGGGCATCCCATTCTTGATTTTGGCTCAGGTCACGATCTCAAAGTCACGGAGATTGAGCCCCCTACGCTCCTCAGGTTCCACGCTGGGTGGGTGGAGTCAGCTTGAGATTCTCTCTCCCTCTCCTTCTGTCCCTCCCCGCACTTGTGCACTCTCTCTGTCTCATAAATAAATAAAAATCTTTTTTTTTTAAAGGGTGGGGGGGATTGGCACACAATGCATGCATGGAGGGAAAATTATGTGAAGGCCTGCACACAGGGAGAACACTGTGTTACTGTGAAGGCAGAGATGGAAGAATGCAGCTACACACCTCAGAACTCCAAAGACCGAGGCAAACTACCAGAAGCTAGGGGAGTAGCATTGAACAGGTTCTCTCTCAAAGCCCTCAGAAGGAACCAACCCGCCCAACACCTTGATGGCAGACTTCTAGCCTCCAGAACTGTGAGACAGTACATTTCTGTCCTGCCAGCCGCCCAGTTTGTGGTACTACACCCACTAACCACACCAGGCTCCTCCTGTCAGCCTCCTGCCCTTGCCCTTGCCAAGCTCCTGACACCTGGGTAAACAGATGGCCCAACAGGACTGGACTAAGGATGGGGCCCGCACAACGTCAGTTTTGTTTTTCAAGACCTTTTCTCCTACAGGGGGGAGGGAGGAAGGTTGTCTACATCAGAGACACTTTTTAGAAAACTCAGAACCTTCCCATCCTGGTCTCAGCCCCAGTTTAAAGGAAGCATGTATTAGCATCCTATAAAGCGAGGCCCTTTTCGAGGGTCTCCCAGCCTAAGCTGGACTGTGTGGCCCGTTTGCCAGTCATAAAGGTGATCCTCCAAACTTGAGGGCGCAACGTTCACGTCTGAGGCCACAGATGAAGTGGCCACAGCAGGTGGGAAGCCTCCGTCCTTGGCTCCATCCCCAGGATGGCCCCAGGAGGAATCCGCCCGGTTCTTCCCCGCCCTGCTAAGGCCTGTGGGGGCCGCCCTTCCGGGTGAATTCGCAAACGCAGTCCACCGAGCTGTTCTTTGGGCTGGGGTCGGGGTAAGCATGGGAAGCCTCCCCCGTAAGGCAGCCTGTGGGGCCTGACGTCCCGGGCCGCCCACCGGGAAGGGAAAGGGGAAGTGCGCCTTGGCGCCTGGGGTCAAAAAGGGCGGGGAGAGCTGCTCTGTGAGGGCACAATTTGCAGAAGCCGCCAAGCCGGGGGTCTGCCGGCCTGACCCTCCTCGAGGCGCCTGGAACAACCCGAGGTAGGGCGCACCCCAGTTCCGTCAGGGCCTCGGCGGGCCGCAGCGCACCCAAACATGGCCGCCGAACCCGGGTTCCGGGGCCGCAGCCGGGATTCCGGGTGACGCACGACCGACGGGTTGCATCAGCCTGCGACCACGTGCTCGGCCCGCCCCTCCGCCCACGGATCCGGGCGCCGATTGGGCCACGTTAGGGCCGTGACCTCCGCCTCAGCCAATGGGAGGCAGCCACAGAGCGTTCTCGCCGCAGAGCCCTGGCGCGAGGTGCCTATAAAAGGCGTCTGAGGCGGGGGCGCGCGCGCGCTCCAGAGACGCGAACCGTCGTTGCGGAGTTTGTGGGGGGCGCTGCGTCGCCGCCTGCCTGGCATCTCGGAGCGCCGCGGAACCCACAGCGCAGCCGACATGGAGGTCGAGCCCGAACCCGAGCCTGAGCCCGTCACGCTCCTGGTGAAGAGCCCCAACCAGCGCCACCGCGACTTGGAGCTGAGCGGCGACCGCAGCTGGAGCGTGGGCCGCCTCAAGGCGCATCTGAGCCGCGTCTACCCCGAGCGCCCGGTGAGAGGGGCCCCCGACTCCCCCCGCCAGCGCCTCCCGCCCCGGCTGTCATCCCCTCGGCCCGCCTCGCGTCCGCCTCCCCTTCCCTTCCAGCTTCTCCCTTTGCCGCCCCTCCCCCGACGGCTGGTCCTCACCAGGTCACGTCCCCAGGGCTGGGGGCTTGCCCTGCCCTGACGCGGTAGGCGCCGCCGCACCCGGCCCAGTGGCCGTCACCTCCAAGTCCTAGGCCGCCATCGCCCCGCCTTCCCGACGGGACGCCTTCCCTTGTCACTTCACCTCCCGTGGTCCCAGCCCCGCCTCCCGGACCACTGCCCCGTCCCCTGGGTCTGGCTTCGGGCCTTAGCCAAGCCGTTGAGACAGCAGTTTGACCTTGGGTGAGTCATTGCACCCTTCCAGCCTCAGTTTCCCCGGAAGGACAGGGCGGCTAGGCGTTCCGCGTTAGGATTGCATCCACCGGCTAGAAGCGAGGACACAGAAATGCTGCCAAGTGGATTTTCTGAATGCCGCGTCTCAGTGTGGAGCGGAGGCGGCGGAGGCCAGTGGCCAGGGAAACGGGGAGCGCCCAGGGAGTGTGTCCTTAAGGTCCCACACCCAGGAGCGAGACGTGGCTCTTCCCCTCCCCGTCCACCTTCCGCCCTGGGCCCCTCCCTGCCGCGCCGGTCTCCGCAGCCTTCGCCGAGTCCCGGGGAGGAGCCCCGCGCGCTTTCTGGCTCGAGGGAGTTAGAAGGGAAGCAGGCACAAAGAGTCTCCCTGAGTCTGGGTTTTAAGACTTTGGCCCCTCAATTACAGACTTCCTCGCTTTGTTTTGGTGGACACATCTGTCAACATCACCCTTAGCACCGCCCTCCGTCCCCACCACGTGATGGAGGCGGCTGCATCCTTCCTGTATTTACTTTCTACTCTGATATTATGTAAGTGTCACAGTGCTTTACTGCCCGCAAGTGTAATTCTCCATCAGACAGGAGGAGACATCGGGGCGAAAAAGATGGTGAAATTCTTCCTTGTTATCTGTAAAGTTGCCGTGTGTGGTAGCTCGGGGGTCAGGCCCTTTTTGCTCCTTACTTGTGCAGTATGGAAGGTAGAAGTGAGTTTTCCTTCTGAGTTATTCTTTTGAATTTTGCTTATTTATCTAATAAGCTTTCAATTCTTTTTTTTTTTTTTTAAAGATTTTATTTATTTATTTGAGAGAGAGAATGAGAGGGGGGAGGGTCAGAGGGAGAAGCAGACTCCCTGCTGAGCAGGGAGCCCAATGTGGGACTCGATGCGGGACTCGATGCGGGACTCGATCCTGTGACTCCAGGATCATGACCTGAGCCGAAGGCAGTCGTTTAACCAACTGAGCCACCCAGGCGCCTCAAGGTTCAATTCTTCAGCATACCCCTTGGGACTGTGTATAGTTTCACTCCAGCTGCTTCCAAGAAACTAGGTGGCTGTGTTGCTCTGAGAATGGCTATTAGGTATGCAGATAGGTGTCGTCGCTAGTTGCATCATTTGGTAAAAGGCAGTGTTTTGGAGGAGAGCTTCCCTTAAGGGCTTCCTTGGGTGATAAACATCACTCCTATTAAGTCCGAAGACCCAAATAAAAGACCTCTCAGGTGCGTAAGTTTGTGCTTAAAAATCACGGCTGGAGAGCACTCATCATTTGGTTTCTAACCTGAGAAGTCTTACTTTTATAATTTTTTTCAAATCAGCCTTCTGGGTAAAGACACAGCATGTCAGGTCAGCCCTCTAAAAGGAAACCCACAGGCAGCTATGGTTTTCAAACCTTTACTAGTGTGGAACTCTTCAATGTAAAGCAGGACCCCACCTCTCCAGTAGCGTTTTATGAAATGATGTGTATAGCATTACCTATAAAGTCGATCGGAACAGTGGTGAAGAAAGTATCCATTGTGGTTCTGTAGTTTTAGGTGCATAGTGTCAAAAATTCCTGATTTATGCAGATAAATAGATGCAGTTGTTGTTTTGATTGTTTTAAACAGTTTGCTTTATAATCTCCAACTACTTGGCAGGAGCAGCTTTATGCCAAATTTTGCATAGTTGTTTGTATCGGCACTGGTTGGTGAGCTCTAGTGTACTGGCTTTGGTCTATATCATTTGAGGCTAT
This sequence comes from Mirounga leonina, assembly GCF_011800145.1. Lineage (NCBI taxonomy): Eukaryota > Metazoa > Chordata > Mammalia > Carnivora > Phocidae > Mirounga > Mirounga leonina. Next base: position 27,180,263 of record NW_023270469.1, on the reverse strand, counting down.
TCGTTTTAAGTATGGTTTTTAAAGGAATTAAAAATGGATTTTAAAAGTGAGATTTGTATGAAAGTGTGGAGAGTCCTTGCAGTTTGAAATTACTGGGAAGGAGAAGAGGGGTTGGAGTCTTGACTTTTTAGCAGCAGGTGACCTTAGACAAGTCCGTTTCAGACTTTCCCTCCCTTCCAACAGGGATACTAAATCTCACAGGGTTGAATACCTCCTCTGTAGCTGCATTTGTATGTTGGGAAAAGTCTCTTTGAGAGTTTAGAATTAGTTTAGAATTGCTTTGTGTTATCTTAGGACAATACGAGGTGATTTTGGTGAAGGCTGACCTTGCTTGGGAGCACTGAGCTTTCTCTGAGACCATACAATTTGTGTTTTTAATGGCAGAAAGGAATTTCCTTGGGAATTTAAAAGTCATGTAGGTCACCATAGGTTTTGTGGACTGGAGATGATTTGCCATCCTAAATTTATTTGTATGTTAGAGAGAAATTAAAAGTTCAGCACTTTATAAAGAAGAGTTTTGTATATGAGACCTTTGGAAAAATGTTTCCGGTGATTCTAGGAAAAAACACCCATGTTCGAGTTATTTGTATAAAAGTTTCTTCTGTGGTTGGGAAATTGTGGGAGCTAAATGCTGACCTGTGCTACTCTTTCTTGCCATGACTAGTGTCCAGAGGACCAGAGGTTAATTTATTCTGGAAAGCTGTTGTTGGATCACCAGTGTCTCAAGGACTTGCTTCCAAAGGTACATCATTTACACATTAACTTTTGAATGTTTTTTAAGCACTTACCAGGTTGAATTTAGGTCCTAAAGTACCTCCTTATTACTTTTAGCAGGAAAAATGGCATGTTTTGCATCTGGTGTGCAATGTGAAGGGTCCTTCAAAAATGTCAGAAACCAGTGCAAAGGTATGTCTGCTTTTTCAAGATTATAGCAATCTCTATAAATCAGACCCTCATGGTAGAAATAAAGGGAGTTGGAAAAAAGAGATTTTATTGCCTTTTTATCAAGTAATAGTTTGTTTCTTCCCCAGTGATAATCAGGAATTAGAAACTTATCAATACAAGTGCATGTCTGCTATTATAGTAGTAGACTGTGCCATTCGTGTGTAGTGGGAAAGTAGAGTTCTACATTACACTGTCTTCCGGGACATGATTTGACCTGCAATAGCTGTGTATCCAGATCACTAAATCAGCAAGACACTCTAAAATGGGTTTTTACTGAATTTAGCACATAATAAGCTGCTTCTAAGGAATCACTCATTTTTATGAACAGTAAAAAAGTGAATATATTTCCTTTGGAAATTTTCATTGTGATGTATTTAATTGGGTAGGAAAAGACCACCATCTCTATCACGTGATCTCTAAAGACTGACTTATGTTTGACAACCAAAATCATTTATTTTTCACTTCACAGTGTTGATTTGAATATACAGTAATAATATTCTTTTTTTTTTTTTTAAAGATTTTATTTATTTATTTGAGACAGAGAGAATGAGAGAGAGAGAGCACATGAGAGGGGGGAGGGTCAGAGGGAGAAGCAGACCCCCTGCTGAGCAAGGAGCCCGATATGGGACTCGATCCCGGGACTCCAGGATCTGACCTGAGCTGAAGGCAGTCGCTTAACCAACTGAGCCACCCAGGCGCCCTTACAGTAATAATATTCTAATGTAGTGATAACACTAAATTAGGATTACGACTCTATTTCCTGAAACATCTGAACGTAGGATAGGAAATTTCTTTCCTTTAGGTTGCTAGCTAGGTTGTATTTATAAATCTTGTTGGTCAGATTTAGTTTCTTGATTTAGTAAATTTAGCACCATAAGATTTGTAGAACATTATCAGGATGCTTTCTCATCAATGGTAACTTCATTGGAAGATTTTAATGAAATTACAGCGTAGTTACTCGAGGAAAAAATATGGATTTTTAAAATATCTATATATTGAAATTGGGTTGAACAAATTTCAGAGTATTTTTTACATAACATTGCATCTGTTTACTTTTGTCAAGTTCAGAGGTCGGGGTGAGGGACATAAGCCATTCACAGCAAAAGAATCCTTTTAGTTTGGTTGCAGACAGTTGCATCAGATCCTTTGTTCTAATATTTATCTTACACTTACTTAGGTTGCTGAATCCACAGAGCAGCCTGCTGGTCTCCATCAGGGACAGTATCCTGGGGATTCCTCGGGTGATAGCTTAAGGCAAAGGGAGGTTCTTCGGAACCTTTCTCCCTCTGGATGGGAGAATATCTCAAGGTGAGTGTTACAATAGAGAACCAGGTTTATACAACACGGACATGCATCATTTGCATCAATTTTAAGAATAAAGTATGTTTATAGAATATAGTCACAGAACTTTAAAATGTACAACATTTTGCTTTTTAAGGGCTTCACTTTAAAGATCTGTTATGTATTTAACTTAATACACAGCCTTTTAAGAACACATAAACATATGGGGATGCACGAGTTGAAAATGTAGGCATTTCCCTTCCCACGTGGGTGTGCTTTGCATTGTGCTGACCTCATGATAGGGACTTAGTGCTGTTGCTGTGGAGAAAACAGCCAGTGTAAGCATCTCACAGCTGCTTTGCCAGTGGCTTTGTGCTTTGTCTGTCTTAACAATGGGTGACAAAAGGTGAAAAGATGAAGAAATGCTCTGCCAAGGACTGAGTTGGTGGTGCTGGGAAAAAAAGGTCTTGTCTTTAGAGCAAAAGCCAAGAGTGACTAAATGCTCTAATGTTTGGATTTCATAGCTCTTGGAACATCTTATTATGAAAGTTCTTATGAGAAAAAAATAATTAACTGCAAGTTGAAATTCTGTAGCCCCTCAACTCCCCTGCTTTCCTTTTCCTAGTAGTTATTATTAATATTTGATTTTGACAAAGTCAGGTATTTGAGGAATGATGAGTTGTTTTTTTTTTCCTTAACGGAAATTTCAAATACACACAAGAGCAGAGGGAACTGTGTAATGAACCTCACATAGACATCACCTGAGCCCAGTAATGATCATAGTTTCGCCATGCTTGTTTCATCTATTCGCCCTTTGCTTTTTCCTTTCTGACATGTTTAAGTAACTCCTAGACATCATGTCAGTTCACCCCTACGTACTTGAGTAAAACCTTAGAGTTCTCTTGCATATCTACAATGCTGTCCTCATCAGAGCTACAAAAGCACTTTGTTATCATCTCATTTCCTTGCACTATAACATTTTTAAACGATCAAAAACAATATTATACCAAGACCTACTTGAATTGGAATACCATTTTAGAAACACTCTGGCTCGGGAATTTGGTTAAAAGACTGTCAGCATAGGGGCACCTGGGTGGGTCAGGCAGTTGAGCGTCTGACTCGATCTCAGGGTCTTGAGATTGAGCCCTTAAAAGAGAAAAAGATTGTCCGCATATAAATTGGATAATTGAATAGAAACACTTAAAACTACTTCCCTTATTCTAGCCATACAACTTGAGATTTGTGGCCCATATGTATGTGAATTTCACCTTGATAAAACTTGTCGATTGTATTCAACACCTATTTATTGAGTAGCCAGTGCATATAATTTTAAGGATGGGAGTTAACCAGCAGAGATGATCACATAACCAGTTCCTGATTTTTCCACAATGCTTTTAGTTTTGTGAATTGCTGCCAAAGGAGTTCACTCTGAAAAGGGCACAAAGCCAAAGATGACACCCATATGCTCTGCTTAAGAAATAGGAGTTTGGTGTCAAACAGGTCTCAAATCCAGCCCTGCTATTTAACTAGCTCAGTGACTTCCTGCAAATCCCTCGTCTTCCTTGAGCTGTATTCAGGCTCCCTTCTGTGACGTGGAGGGGGAAGCTCCCTCCCCACGGGTTGGTGGGGATCCGGTGAGGTAACAGCCCAGCAGCCTGTACAGGGCACAAGTGGTCAGTAAGCACGCGTGAGTGATGCCACATACACACGTAACTCTGCCCCGCTGTGTAACTCAGATTTAGGGGTGGGGAGAAATGGGTAGTAGGAGGAGGGGCTAGTTTTCTTCAGGAAAGGCTTTGAGAGAGATGTGGCTTTTTAGGGCTGCTCTTTGAAGGATAAACGGTGGGTTTAGAGCTGCAGTGACACTCAGCAAATGGAGACTGGGGGTGCGGGTCCACCTAGCCTGAACGGGCCCCGCTGGTTTACACGTCCTGGCAGTGACCTGCTGAGAGTAGGGCTCTGTCAGCACTGCCTGTGCTCGTGTCGCACGGGGGCCTCTCACAGTCCTCTACCAGTGAGCTGTCACACAGCCTCCTCTTTGCTCTCTCTTCGAAGTGCTGGTTGTAATTTAGACCTTTGCGTTTATTCATACGACACCTAGTCAAAATGAGTGTTTTTAAAAAAATCTGTCATAGGCCTGAAGCTGTCCAGCGAGTGTTCCAAGGCCTGGGGCCTGGTTTCTCGGGCTATACAACCTATGGTTGGCTGCAGCTCTCCTGGTTCCAGCAGATCTACGCACGGCAGTACTACATGCAATAGTGAGTCCTTTCCTGTCCTGCTGGGGGCGGCCGGGCGAGGGGTGGAGGAATGAGGGTAGTCATCAGTCTCTGCAGAGCCTTGCTCTGTCTGGCCCGGTGTAAGTGATAACTGCTACCTAATTTGTGTATTAATTCAGGGGGGCTTGTGTCTGTACATAGTTTGATGACTCATCCAGAATCAGTTACTTCCTTTTCAATACGAGGTATCTTTAGTTTCGTGAAAAGTTTAATTTGCTACTGTACCATACTTTTATAGTTTTATACTTTCAACTCCCGATGAAATTTACCATGTGGCGCTCTCAGGAGCAGAAAAGGCATTTATAGATTCAACTGTTAGTAAAGAAATTATTCACTAAGTTAAAGAAGTCAAATTTTTTATGTACCTACTTATAATTCTTAACAGTAAAAGACCCTGTGTAAATAAGGCTATGAGAAGCACAGTCTTCACAGTGCTTTGCTCTCAACAGTATCTGCCTCTGTTGATTTTCTTTTAGTTTAGCGGCCACTGCTGCATCGGGGGCTTTTGTCCCCTCACCAAGTGCACAAGAGCTACCTGTGGTCTCTGCACCTGCTCCAGCCCCTATTCACAACCAGTTTCCAGCAGAGAACCAGCCAGCCAATCAGAATGCTGCTCCTCCAGTGGTGGTTAATCCTGGGGCCAATCAAAATTTGCGGATGAATGCACAAGGTGGCCCTATTGTGGAAGAAGATGATGAAATAAATCGAGATTGGTTGGATTGGACCTATTCAGCAGCCACATTTTCCGTTTTTCTCAGTATCCTCTACTTCTACTCCTCCCTGAGCAGGTTCCTTATGGTCATGGGGGCCACCATCGTTATGTACCTGTAAGCAGATGATTTCGCTTTCCTTCTTTCCCTTTATTACAAATTAATGCTGCATGGGGGCTCAAACCAAGTACAGAATTTTTCTCTTTTTTTGAGCAGTCTCAGTCATTATTTATGAAAGTGTGTTTCTGTTTTTAAGATTTTATTAAGAGTGCGAGCAGGGGAGGGGCAGAAGGGGAGAGAGAGAATCTTAAGCAGGCTCCATGCCCAGTGCAGAGCCCGATGCGGGGCTCGCTCTCACGATCCTGAGATCATAACCTGAGACAAAATCAAGAGTTGGACACTTGACCGACTGAGCCACCCAGGCATCCCTATGGAAGTGTATGTAAACAGCATATTATTCTGGCACCTTCAGTGCAAGGAACTGACAGTTTGGTTGGGCACTGCTGAGAACACATTAATTGTATGTTAATGCAAGAAGGACATTCTGTTTTCTTCTAGATAAGGGATCTGCCAGGCTCATGAACCACAATAATATGGCCATTCTAAAGCATGAAAGGGAAAATTGTATTTGTTTTGAATAAAAACAAGTTTATCTTTATCAAGCTGTAGTTGCTGCCTCCCAGGATTAGAGGTCAGGCACTGACGGCAGCAAAGCTCTAAAGGGCTAGGGAGCCTTTACAGACCTGACGTTTGGCTTTATCCACGGCTCAGAGTAGTGGTTCTCAACCAGGATGATTTTGTACTCCTAGGGTGTGGCACTTCTGACTGTCACAACTAGAGGGGTGGTCCTACTGGCATCTAGTAGGTAGAGGCCAGAGGTGCTGCTGAGCATCCTACCAAGCGCAGGACAGCCCCACAGTAAATATCCAGCCCAATATGTCAGTAGTGCCAAAGGTGAGAAACCCTGGCCTGAAGTGGTAAGTCCTTGTTTGTGGTCAGAACTGACCAATGTTTCCTATGGAGTGAAAATGGATTCTTCAGTTTTAAAAATCATAAGAGAGCAGTATTTGAATAATAAAACAATTACTCTTATATCCAGAATTAATCATTGTTAAAATTTTGTCATATTTGCTATAAGACTTGTATTTAGTTGGATTTTCCAAATAAAATATTAGTCAATTTTTTAAGTTTTTTAGTCTCTAGAATCATATATTTGTGACCAAATTTAGGTCTTATTATTATGTAGGTTATTACATATTCTAACCCCAGCTCTGTGTGCATGTGTGTGTTTATCCCTCCCGACCCCCTGCTCAGGTTTGCAGGTGTAAAGTTTAGTTCAGGATCAGCAAGAGTACTTTCTGTGTGCAGGGTGCTGTTAATGTTCGTGGGCACACAGTGCTGAATAAAACATAGTCCCCATAGTGACCTTGAAGAAGCTGACAGGCCAGTGAGGAAGTCTAGGAGATGGTGTGGTAGAAAGTCTCTGCAGATGGGCCTGGCTGTGAGCTTCTAATCAGAGCATTGCTGTGATTAGAGGAGGAGAGCAAGGGGGACCCTATCTAATCAAGAAGAGCCTTAAATTCTTGAACAAAGTTCACTGTGATTTGCTAAGATGAACTTTTATGTGCTTCCTTTGAAGGCATCACGTTGGGTGGTTTCCATTTAGGCAGAGGCCGGTTCAGAACTTCCCAAACGATGGTCCTCCTCATGAAGCCATAAATCAGGACCCCAACAATAACTTACAGGTAAGGAGCTCCCAGGGGGGCCCAGCAAGCTTCGTGTGAAATGCCAGGCTCTCAAATCCTTAACATTTAGATACTTAGCCTCATAGTTTACCATTTCATTAGGCTGAAGTTTCAAGATTTTTTCAAATTTGTTCTTAGAGCAGTAGCTTTTTTTTTTTTTTAAGATTTATTTATTTTGAGAGCGAGCAAGACCATGCATGCGTGCAAGCAGGTGGGTGGGGTGGGGGAGAAGAGAGAGAGGGATAGAGAGAATCTCAAGCAGACTCCCTGCACCGAGTGCGGAGCCCAACATGGGGCTCGATCCCGTGACCCTGAGATCATGACCTGAGCAGAAACCAAGAGTCAGACACGTAACTGACTGAGCCCACCCAGGCACCCCTAGCAGCAGCTATTTTTATTTATTTATTTATTTATTTATTTTAAAAGATTTTATTTATTTATTTGACAGACAGCAAGAGAGGAAACACAAGCGGGGGGAGTGGGAGAGGGAGAAGCAGGCTTCCCACGAGCAGGGAGCCCGATGCAGGGCTCGATCCCAGGACTCCGGGATCATGACCCCAGCCAAAGGCAGACGCTTAACGACTGAGTCACCCAGGCGCCCCAGCAGTAGCTATTTTTAAAAAAACATTGAGTATGCCATAAAATCCATCAGGTATTTTGGTCCTGTGGCAATTTGCATCTTGGCAAATGTAAATAATGTTTTTTTAAACTCACTATTTTGAGCATTCAGAGGTCTATAACCATGTGTTATACCATGGAAACTGCTAATGGATAGTTATTCTAATTAAAGATTAGGAATATAAGCATGTCTCACTTCCAGAATGGATTTCCTGGAGAATTTCCCTAGATTTATAGAGCAGTTTAATCCATAATCCCAAAGGATATTCTTTTATAATATAAATTGTCACCCTAGTATCTATTTTTAGAACTCTGGGTTTCCATTTTTAGTTTCTTAACTCGGAACACTGCCAAAATCAGAATATCCATATTTAATGAAGTGGTTAACTTAATTCATGAGTTTAATAATAAAGATCTGGTTACTTCTTTTGTTCTAATTCTTATTGCCAGGGATTTTCAAAACTGGGAGAAGGTCACCAGCAGTTATGCTGTGAGGCCTGAGAACTCAACATCCAGCCGAGGACACCATTTCCTGCGGTCCTGTCTGCCTGGTTGCTTTGAATATGGGGCCAGGGATTTACTCTGCCCTTTCCTGACATTATTTCCTAATGGTTTTCTCATTGTGTTTCATTAACTGTAGGAAGGCCCTGATGCTGAAGTTGAAGACCCCAACCGCCTTCCTCCAGACAGGGATGTACTGGACGACGAGCAGACCAGCCCTTCATTTATGAGCACAGCCTGGCTTGTCTTCAAGACTTTCTTTGCTTCTCTTCTTCCAGAAGGCCCCCCAGCCATAGCAAATTGATGGTGCTTGCTTTCTGGCTGCTGGAGGCTTCGACAGGCGTGGACTGGATCTTCTGACTCCAGCTAGATTTCCTCACCTGGACATGGCAGTGGCACAGAATTCGAGAATCAACGAGGAGGAGGATATGCTTTTGTGATCAAGCAAAAGCAGAAACTAAGACATGAAGCCATGATACAAATTGATGAACAAAAAATGTCCAAGGCTTCTCATGTCTTTATTCTCTGAAGAGCTTTAATATATACTGTATGTAGTTTCATAGGCATTGTAAGTAGAAGGCATTAGTGTCGCATGTTTATGCCTGAGGAACTTTTCAGGTGTGTGAGTCTGCATGTGTGTTTGTACATAGATATCATAGATGCAGAAATGGTTCTGCTGGTACGATTTGATTCCTGTTGGAATGTTTAAATTACACTAAGTGTACTACTTTATATAATCAGTGAAATTGCTAGACATGTTTTAGCAGGACTTTTCTAGGAAAGACTTATGTATAATTGCTTTTTAAAATGCAGTGCTTTACTTTAAACCAAGGGGAACTTTGCAGAGGTGAAAACCTTTGCTGGGTTTTCTTTTCAATAAAGTTTTACTATGAATGACCCTGGCAGAGACTCTTGTCATCTTAGCAGTTTGCTCCATGTCCATGTCACTGGGTGGTCAACAGTTGAGTTGCTAACTTGTGAGTCACCTGAATGTTTTGCTTCTTTTTATAAAAGGACTATTTGTACTAATGAAGAATGATAAGGTAAGGCCATGAAAGTTTTAATTTACTAAGAATATACGTGTGTTTGTCCCCATTCCCTGATTCCAACAGTACTGGCTTTGTAGAACCCATCAGACTTGAATTCCCCAGGTTTAAATTACTGGCATTGGGGCGCCCGGCTGGCCCAGTCGGTAGAGCATGGGACTCTTGATCTTAGGGTCATGAATTCAAGCCCCCCATTGGGTATGGAACCTACTTTAAAAAAAAAAAGGCATTAAGTACCTTCCATCTTGGCAATTCTGTGGTAATTACACCTGCTCATATAGCAGGCTTTTGGTAAGCTGAGCTTGCTTCTGTGATTTTAATCTTTTACATATTAATTTTGAGACTAATCTCAAAACACAGTTGCGTGTATTTTTCACACACAAATAATGCTACAGGCAGAATGCTGAAGGCGTGGGCAGGGTGTTTTCGGCAGAGTGAATCACTTGTATCATGGTTGTGATCATTTAAATGAACCATTACTGAAAACCTTGTTTACATCAAATACTCCTCAAACAGTTCATACTAAGGCTTTTGCAAGGCTTGGGTAGAAAAGCCTATTGATTTTCAGGGGAGGGGGCCTCACCATCTGACAAGGTGCTTGGAGCCCCAGACAGCTGGTGATACCCGTCTCCTGTTTCTAAAGGAGTGGGGCCACTCTCCCTGTGAGGTCAGCCTGTGATGATGAAACTCCAGATTCCATGGGCCCAAAATAATTCCAGGAAGATGCTCCCGAGCACAGCTGACAAGGATTCACATTGGCCCAAGCCGCACCAGGACAAAGGGGATCTTCAGACAACAGGGAAGGCTTAAGACGGCTGACAGGTGGGGGATGCGGCAGAAGGCAGAAATGTTGATGCTTCCACAACAGTGACTAAATGTAGTATAATAATGCACTACATACCACCATTCGTATTTAGAAAATTACTGGTTTGGATCTCCATGAAAAAGTAGCAATTAAATACCTGAAAACAAAACAAAATTTCCTCATTGCAGCTTAAACCATAGCAGCTTCTTTAAGTTTGCGTTTTCCGAGGTGTGTTTTCCTAAATCCTAGTTCCACAGGAGAAACTGCAAAAATGAGCTCATGGTCAAGTAAATTTGCAAACCACAGTTTGATCCCGGACTTCCAGGATTTTCAAAATGCTGATGGGCCTGAAGGGAGGGCGGTCTGCAGCCTCTTCCTTCCTAGGAAGGTGCCTAGGACCGAACCATGTGGAATGTTTAGGTGGCAATACTTTGCAGGGCTGGGCCAAGTTTCTCCAGAAGGCCGTATATGCTCTAATCAATGAGGACTTATGCTGCTATTTCTCCCAACAGGTCCAGGGATCAAGGGGCAGAAATGGGAGTGGTACTACACTCACTATGACCCTATTGATCAATTAGAAAAAATTTTGTTTCTCTTTCCCACAATCTTGTGCTCTGCTCCAGAGGTCTTAGTTCCCAAAGGAGTATATTCATTTCCTAGAACTACCATAAGAAATTCTACAAACTGGGTGGCTTAAAACAATAGGAATTTATTCTCTCACAGTTCCAGTGGCTAGAAGTCTGAAATCAAGGTGTTGGCAGATGGCTTCCTTCTGGGGTTCCTGGGGGAGAACCTGTTCCATGCCTTTCTCCTAGCTTCTGGTGGTTGCCAGCAATTTCTTGATGCTCCTTGGCTTGGAGCTGTGTCACTCCAATTTCTGCCTCCTTCACATAGTTTCCTTCCCTCTGTTTCTGTGTCTCTGTGTCTTCACATGACCTTATAAGGATGCCAGTCATTGGATTTACATCTGCAAAGACCTCCTTTCACATTCCAAGTTTCTGGATGGACAGGAACTTCGGGGGACATAGTTCAACCCACAACAGGGAGTAATGCATCCACTGGGTGACAATGATTCCATTAAACTGAAAACTAAGACCGCCACCTGGCTACTTTGTGGTCCCCCTCCTTCTGAATCAATAGGCAAAGAAGGGAGTTGTTCTGTTGGCTGGGTGGATCCATCCTGATTATCAAGAGGAAATTGGGCTGCACTCTACAATGAAGGTAAGAATTCTGGAATACAGGAGATCCGTTAGGTTGTCTCTTCGTACCATGCCTTGTGATTAAAGTCAATGGAAAGTTACAACCCAATTCAGGTAGGACTACTAATGGCTGTGACTCTTCAGGAATGAAGGTTTGGGTCACTCGGCCAGGTAGAGAACGATAACCATCTGAGGTGCTAACTGAAAACATGGAATGGGTAGTGGAAGAAGGGATTTATAAATCCCCAATTACAGCCACGTGACCAGGTGTAGAAATGAGGACTGTAATTGTCCTGAATATTCCTCATTTTGTTGTTTGTATGTTTGCACACACACACTTGCATATTATATATTTTCTTCCCTTGTCTCCTTATCATCTAACATAAGATGAATTAATCATACCTAACTTTACATCACAGGATTTTAGTTACAGGATATCAAGGACAAGAGTGACCATCACCCAAGAACTTGGCATCCTCTCCTGGGGAAAGGGTCAGCATGTTTTTTGTGAAAACCGCAGGATAGCGGCATCACATTGAGTGGAAGCATGACTTTGTTTCTGTCTTTATCCAGAGATGAAGTGTGGTTTAAGAACACGAGCATGGGTACGGAACTGACAAAGGGTGATCTTGACGATGGTTACTTCATGTCAACCATGGCAAGGCCCAATTATGCAACCAATCATTAACCAGGTGTTGACGTGAAGGTATTTTGCAGATGTGATTCACATCTACAATCAGATTCTAAGTAAAGGCAATTATCCTCTATAATCAGAGTGGGCCTCATCCAATTCACTGAAAGGTCTGAAGAGCAAAAGGGAGGTTTCCCTGAGGAAGAAGCAGTCCAGCCCACAGCCTGCAAGGGAGCTTCTGCAGTCTCCAGCCTGCCGGCCTGCCCTAACACTTGAGACTTGCCTGGCCAGCCTCTGCAATCACGTAAGCCCATTCCGTGGTATAAACGAACGATGAGCTCATCTTCTACAGGTTCTGTTTCTCTGGCAGAACGCTGAATGATACAGGGTCCCGGCTTGGAGACGAGGGTCCAGCTCCTCATCCTGGGGTGCCGGGCTGGCCAATGGGAGGCTGCTTCCGGGACGGCTGTGTCACGCATTCAGAAGAGAGTGCACCTCTGGCTGTGCTTTGGACCAAATGCCTGTGGGGGAGGCTCCAGGGGAGGCTTTGCTCTGTGCCTTGTAAAGGTCTCCCGTCCCGGGGAGGGGGCTGGGTCGGCTTGCAAGAAGGAAGGGGTGAGGTCGGAAGTGGTGGGTTATCAATGGCACGAGGACCTGGGGAGTGGGTCGGGGAAGGCTGTCTCTGATGTGGTGACATCCAAGAGTAGCTTTGCTCACAGCATTCTCCGTGGCCTAGCCACAGGAGCAAATTCTCTGATACCCACTGGATTCGTCCATGCCTGAACGTGAAGGTGCTTGTGGTCCCCCATCCACACAGCTGGCTGAAGAACACACAGGCAGGCACATGTACCCTACATTCAACACTCAACAGTTCTGTACTGAGGACCCACCTGGTGCTGGCTGTTCCCTGCCCTCAGGGAGCTTATGTCCTGGTGGGATGACAGACACCATGCAAGGGAACAAGTGGACATAAAATGAGAAGGACTAGCAGGGAGAAACGTAGACAAGAGAGAGAATAATGGGTTGGGGGACATTTTAGATAGCAGTGGGTTTGGGGCAGGGCGAGTAGTTAGTGGTCAGGGAAGACCTCTGAGGAGGCGATACCTGAAGGAGGAGCTGAAGCAAACCCAGCAAAGATTGGGGAAGAGCCTTCCAAGTAGTGCAAAGGCCCTGAGGTAGGAAGAGGCTCGGCATAGCCAACGTCTTGGAAGGTAGCTGAAGGGGAATGGTGGGCGATAAGATCCAGAGGTGGGTGGAGCGAGGTCACATAGGGCCTCGCAGCCACTGTAAGGAATGCGGGTTTTCGTCTAAGTGAGATGAGAGCCATTGGAGGAGCCATAAGAAGGGGTCGGGGTGGGGAGGCTCATTCTTGAAGGAGCTGGAGTTTAATGAAGGATGAGGGAGGAAAAATGAAAGCCTGCCAGGAAATCGCAAATCCAGAGCCAGAGCAAGAAGGTGGCGCAAAGCCGGTGAGGGGATGGTGGAGATTGTCGATGACACAGGGCAGGATTAGGGGATGTGGGGTCAGTGAGGGTAAGGCTGACTGGGGCGACCACAGGGAAGGTGGTGGTGTGTTCTTACGGGGGTTGGCCTGTGAGGGGAAGCTCTTTGTAGCGGTGAGGCCAGAGGGGTCGTCCCCTGGAAGGGCAGAGTGCGTGGGGACAGGAGAGCTGGTTTGAGCCCCAGCCACGGGGCCCTGGGGAAGTTGCACCCCACTCTGAGCTCCTGCTTCCTCACCTATAACGCAGACCCCTGGGGCATATAAAGCCTGCTCTGCCCACCACACGGGGCGCATGAGGCTCAAAATAATGCAGTGTTTTCCAAAGGTGCCAAGAGTGAGCTGGAAGGGGCGTGCAGAACAAATCTAGAGGGTCCATGGTGGAACCCTTTATTTTAATAACCATGTTATTTTTAAATGGTTTAGATGAGTGTATTTTTCCACTTAAAGTGAGAATACAAAGGCCCCTTTAAAAAATGCATTTAAGTAAAAAAGCAAGTCAGTTTAAAAGGTTAGGTAAATAATAGACAAAACAAAGCACATGCAGTTTTAAGGCATTTAAAATAGCTTAATAAAGAATTTGCTCACGGTATAAAAAAATAAAAGCACACGCAGAGAAGACAGAAATCCTGACAGTAGTTCTCGAATGATCGAGGTTCAGGAAACACTCTACGCCAAAATTTTGTGAACGTAGTGCCCATGAAAATGTTTTTTAAAAAAGACACGAGGAGTAGCGCGTCTGTCTGTGTTTTGGGGGGGTTCCTAGGGGGGTGCGAGGACAGGTGTGGGCTGATGTAGCTGGAGTTGCCACGTAGGGGGGCCGGTGTGCGCGCGCGGGGGGAGCGTGTCTGCGCACACGTGCGCACGGGGTTGTCTGCGCATGCGTTGCTTTCTCGGGGCAGGTGCGGGGATCGGGCGCCTCCGGGGTGTGCTGTGAACAGTGACACGCCCCCCTCCCCAGCCCCCTCCTCTACCCCGTGGGACTGGGTGGGCAGGACGCCTGCAGCCGGGTGGTCACCAGCCACCAGGGGGGCAGCGGATGGCTGGGCAGCGGCCTTCTTTGGCCTGTTCCTCAACCCAGAACCTCAGATCTTCGGGACCTCTGCACCGCAGGCCGCGTGCGCTCTGAGCCTGGCCCTGGAGGCCATCTGAAGGCTTCCTCTGCCCCTCTCCACCTCCCCCGACTTCCCCCAGGCCTCTGCCCATTGCCCCTGGCTGAGGGTTTCTGGAAGGCCTAGGACGCAGTAAGTGGGGTGTTGGTCGTAGGGCGGGTTGGGACCCGCGGGCAACCTCCGGTGGGCTCATGGGGGCTTGGGAGAAGGGACCCAACTGGCCTGCAGCCCTGGGGTTCTGGCACCCGGCCCTCTGGGAGCACAGCCAGCCTGGGGACAGCAGCACCATTTAACAAAAATCCCAACTCCTTCTCAGATTCATCCTCTCCGCAAATACTTCCCGAAGCCCTGCTGGGTGCCCGGCGCTCCCCTTCCGGTGATGGGCCGCTCCCTCCGCCCCGGCCTGCGGGAGGCTGCCTGGAGCTGAGAACATTCGTGGGCAGTAGCTTTCCTGTCTCCTGGAGCCAGCAGTGGGCCAGGCCTGCACCAAGCAACACCTCCTGAATTCTCAGGGCGACCCTCGGAGAAGGCGGAGGCTCTGAGGGCTCACGTGACTTATCCAAGTCCCACTGCCAGTGAGCAGCCCATGCTGGGAGCCTCGCGGAGCTGGTTCTCATTAGGAAGTCCTTCCTTTTCCTTAGAGAACCCCAGACACGGCGGCCTGCTCTCGGCCTAATGCGCCTTATGTGGGACCAAACACGAGGAGCCCGGCAGTCCCCTGCATCTCGGGAGGTACCATTACTTCCCCATTCTTGCCCCGACCCCAACCCCAGGTGAGCACGTTAACAATCCAGGGCAGGCAGCCTCAACAACACAATGTGGTTACAAATATCCCGTCCAGGGCGCCTGGGTGGCTCAGATGGTTAAGCGTCTGCCTTCGGCTCAGGTCATGATCTCAGGGTCCTGGGATCGAGTCCCGCATCGGGCTTCCTGCTCCTTGGGAGCCTGCTTCTCCCTCTGCCTCTCTCTCTCTGTCTCTGTCTCTCATGAATAAATAAATAAAATCTTTAAAAAAAAAAACAAACAAACACAAATATCCCGTCCAGACCATGCTCTGGGGCTGTTGTGCTTACCTGCTTTAGGGACGTGGGATCCTATTATATGTTTCTCTCCCCCAGTGACACTGGTCAGCTGAGTAATGCCCCCCCACCACCCCCAAGGTATGCCTGTCCTGATCCCTGGAACCTGTGAATGTTATTTTATATGGCAAAAAAATATATTTTTCTTTTTTTTTTGCAGACGTGATTAAGTTCATGATTTGAGATGAGGGGATTATCCTGGATTAGCCGGATGGCTTCTAAATGTCCTCTCTGAGAAGCAGAAGGAGATGTGACACACAGATGGAGAGGAGAAGGCCATGTGAACACGGAGGCAGAGATGGGAGACGTGTGGCCACAAGCCAAGGCATTCTAGCAGCCGCCAGAAGCTGGAAGAGGCGAGGAGCGGGATCACCCTAGAGTCTCTGCAGGGAGTGCAGCCCCGCGGACGCCGGGTGCCAGCCCAGGGCTGCTGATTTGGGACGGCTGGCCTCCAGAACTGTGAGCAGATACATTTCTGTTGTTTTAAGCCATCGAGTTAGTGGGAGTTCGTTATAGCAGCCACAGGAAGCTAATCCGGGCACCAGATGTTAGCAAACCATCACCCTGATCACCATCATAAAGATCATAAAACGATCATTTTTAAGTGGCAGGATACAGAATGGCATGTGTAAGAGGAACCTGTTTTTGTAAACAATGTGGCATGTGTGTGCACATTTGTGTGTGCGTGCGTGTGTGTGTGTGTGTGTGTATCCACGCAGCCACAGAAAAATAGTGGGGAGAAATGAGAAGACAGACATGCTCATTACCCAGCAAGACTTCCTTCCAGCAATTTAAACTTAGGACATAATTCAGGCTGTACGTGACGGCATGCATACAATACAGTCCAGTATGGTTCAATTAATCATATTGCAGCTGCTGAGTAGAGCACTATACAAATTTTGTTTTTGAGAGAGAGAGAGAGAGAGAGTGTGCACGCATAAGCAGGGGAGGGAGAGCAGAAGGAGAAAGAGAATCTCAGGTGGACTCCCCGCTGAGCACGAAGGCCAAGGCCGACTCCACTTGGGGCTCAATCCCATGACCCTGAGATCATGACCTGAGCAGAAATCAAGAGTCAGACGCTCAAGTGACTGAGCCACCCAGGCGTCCTGAACACTATACAAATTTTTAAACAAAGATCTTGTATAAATGTACTTATTTCTACAGAGATAAAGAAAAGGCTGTAAGTAAGATGGCAAGTAAAAAAGGATGTTATAAAAATATGATCTCACTTAAAAATAATAATCACCTAGATATAAGGAAAAGTGTTTGAAGGGACACAGACCAAGGTGCAAACAGCAGTTGTCACCAGAGAAGTGGATGGGATCATGGGTACTGTCAAGTTTTCCTTTACTTTGCTTGTCTGAATTATTTTCTACAATGAGCATGAATTATAATAAAGAAAAATATATAATCAAAGAAAAAAGTTTATAGGGAGGGAGAAAAAGCCAGGCTGAAATACTATGTGAGGACAGAAGAGGTGAGAAAGAATTTGGGGAGCTCAGGCTAAGAAATCCGGGGAGGCTTCCTGGAAGAGGTGCCACTGGAGCTGGAGAGGGAGGCGTGGTGGGAGTGGAGGAAGACATGGGCTGGTCGGCGGAGCCAGTTGACTAGATTTCAGGTTCCTAGTCAGTGGTGTGCTGGCAGAAGCTGAAGAATCAGTTCTTGGGGGGCAGAGCAGAAAGCCTGATATGTAACCTCTGCCAGTTTCTGGGGTATAAATACTCCCACCACGGCCGATTTCACGCTCCCAGCATGATGTCACTGAATGCCAAGTTGGCAAGAGATGTACCATAGCACAGCGTTATATAGTGATTTCACCTCTACCGATCCATTGGATGTCAATAACCCCCAGGACGTCTTTAGTAGTAAAAGAATTCGGAAGTGATGTTTTGAGTTAAATTTGTTTGGTTTTTTTTTTAAAGATTTTATTTATTTGACAGAGAGAGAGACAGCGAGAACAGGAACACAAGCAGGGGGAGTGGGAGAGGGAGAAGCAGGCTTCCCGCGGAGCAGGGAGCCCGATGTGGGACTCGATCCCGGGACCCTGGGATCATGACCTGAGCTGAAGGCAGACGCTTAACGACTGAGCCACCCAGGCGCCCAAGTTAAATTTGTTTTTAATATCATTTATATCATTTAATTTTTAATAATAGCTGTACTTAATAACTGGCTTGCAGAATTCCTAAAAATTTAACAGTTGACTCCCGCGAGTTGATCGAGTTCCCCCTTCACTCCGTGAAGCTGCCTCTGGGAGATTGAGGAGCTCTAAGCCTGAGATCCCCCTGGAGCTGAACTGTGACAATGACCAAGCGTGCATTTCCCCAGGTCACTGACCAGCAGCAAGAATGTCAGCCTCTCCCTCAGTCCTTGGTTGCTAACAGAAGGCCACGGGCTCCTCATGTCCTTCCAGTGAAGGGGAAGGCCCCCCGTTGCAGCCTAGGTGAGGCCTTCCTGCCCTAGCCCTTTTGAACCTAGAGGCCTCCACCAGCTCTGTCCCTGGGAGGGGTCATCACAACCATCCCCTATCACCCAGGCTGGGACTCTTCCCATGAGAGTGAGGGGACTGGGCCACAGCTGCTTCCAATCCACGCTCCCTCCAGGGCTGGGGGTGCAGGTCCTGCTACCCCAAATCCTCGGTCACAGAGTCCCCCACACCGGAGCAAATGATGAAGTCAGTCCTCACTCTTGCCTCAGCCCCCCAGCCTAATGCCTACATCCTTCTTCCCCTCTTCATGGTCAACACTGACTCTTAGGAAGGGAATTTATTAGCTAGTTCTTGCTATCGTGTAGTTGACTAATAGGGCAAAGTCAGTGGGAACCCCCTATTAGAATGGGATACATTCATCCTGGGCACAAAATCTAAGAAGGCAGAGAAATCGGGTAGTCAAGATAAATACTTTAATGAAATAGTTTTAGAAATCAGAATTAGGGAATCAAAGAGATATTTGTACGCACATCTTCATAGCAGCATTATTCACAAGATAAAGAAGGCAACAGCCAAAAGGTGGAAGCAACCCAAATGTCCATCAATGGATCAAAGGATCAACAAAATGTGGTATATATGTACAGTATTATATTAGTTTCAGGTGCACAAGAGAGTGATTCAACAATTCCATACATTACTCGGTGCTCATCATGATAAGTGTCCTCTTAATACCCTTCACCTATTTCACCCGTCCCCCCACTCACCTCCCCTCTGGTAACCCCCAATTTGTTCTCTATAGTTTCTTTTCTTTTCTTTCTTTTTTTTTTTTAAAGATTTTACTTATTTGACAGAGACACAGTGAGAGAAGGAACACAAGCAGGGGGAGTGGGAGAGGGAGACGCAGGCTTCCCGCGGAGCAGGGAGCCCGATGCGGGGCTCGATCCCAGGACCCTGGGGTCATGACCTGAGCCGAAGGCAGACGCTTAACGACTGAGCTACCCAGGTGCCCCTGTTCTCTCTAGTTTCTTGATTTATCTTTTTTTTTCCTTTGTTCATTTGTTTCTTAAATTCCACCTATGAGTGAAATCATATGGTATTTGTCTTTCTCTGACTGACTTATTTCACTTAGCATTATATCCCCTAGATCCAGCCATGTTGTTGCAAATGGCAAGATTTCATTCTTTTTTTTTTATGGCTGAGTAATATTCTAGTGTGTGTGTGTGTGTGTGTGTGTATAAAATGGAATATTATTCAGCCGTAAGAAGGAGGGAAACTCTGATCTCAGGTACAACATGGATGAACCCTGATGACACTGTGCTATGTGAAATAAGCCAGTTGCGAAAGGACAAATACCGTATGCTTTCTCTTACATGAGTTTCCTAGAATAGTCAAACTCCTAGAGACACAACGTGGAATGGGGGCCTCCAGGGCCCGAGGGAGGGAGGAATGGGGAGTTACTGTTTCATGGGGACAGAGTTTCAGTTCCAGTTAGTTATACTGGAATTTTAAAAATGAATTAATTAGCATTTAAAAAACCCACCATGTTGATGGCGGCGTGTCAAAGGGACATGGGTGCCAACTGAAGGAAATCCCCGTAGCCAAATATGGGGCAATTTTAGCAAGACCAACAAAAAATAAAGTAGTATTGGATGATAACCCAAAGTATGAAGTAAGTATCCGCGAGTCCACAGAGATATAAATAAATGATTGAATAAATTAGCGAATGAGGGAGAAGAGAAAAATCTCCCATGCAGAAGGATTCCAAATAAATTAGGCAGATGCTCTGCCCTAAAGGAAGAGAGCTGCTTTTGGTGATTTTTATACCATGTACAGTACAGAAAGCAGGAAAGTGACTTTATGGGGGAGAAACCTGGAAAGTACCACCTCAGCTAGGTGGTCAAGGTCAGCAGCCACGGGCACACAAGTCCCGTCCGTCGTATGCACCCTTGCAAAGTGATGAAAGGACACTCTGCCTCGGTGATGTCCCGACAACCCATTGCTCCAGATCCCAGCAGGGGGCATCCTACCGTATACCTGAGCAGCGCTCCTCCAAACTGTCAGGATCTTCAAAAGGAGGGCCGAAGAAACCGTCACTGTCAACAGGAGCCTAACGAGACATGACAAGCAAATGCAATGTGGTGTTCTGGATGGGATCCTGGAACAGAAAAAGGACATGAGGTGAAAGCTAAGGACACCTGGATAGCTATGGACTTTAGTTCATAAATTCATTGTCTCATTAATTGTAACAAAGTTACCTTACTAATGATGCGAGATGTTAATATGAGGGGAAAGCAGGTGCCATAGGGGAACTCTCTATCCTATTGCTCTATTTTGTAGTCAATCTAAAACTGTCCTAAAAAAGTAAAGTCTAGGGGTGCCTGGGTGGCTCAGTCGGTTAAGCATCTGCCGTCAGCTCAGGTCATGTCCTGGGGTCCTGGGGTCGAGTCCCACTTGGGCTCCCTGCTCATCGGGGAATCTGCTTCTCCCTCACCCAGGCACCCTGTAGGATTCCATTTCTATAAAATGTCCAGAGTATGCAAAGCCATAGAAACAAAGCCGATCTGTGGGGGGAGGGCGAAAGGAGGAATGCCTCACGGGTATGGTGCGAATGTTCTGGAATTTGGTGATTGTATGACATTGCGAAAGTACTGAATGTTGCTGAACTGAACACTTTAAAATAATAAGTCTTGGGGGCGCCTGCCCAGGAGCTGTGAGGAAGAGGAACTGATCATTTGGTGTTTTGCCAAGGGGAATTCTTGGCTCCAGCTGTGGGTGAAATACCGTATGTTGTAATGTTTTTAAAAATAACACATTTGGGGCACCTGGGTGCCTCAGTCGTTAAGCATCTGCCTTTGGCTCAGGTCATGATCCCAGGGTCCTGGGATCGAGCCCCGCATCGGGCTCCCTGCTCTGCAGGAAGCCTGCTTCTCCCTCTCCCACTCCCCCTGCTTGTGTTCCCTCTCGCGCTGTGTCTCTCTCTGTCAAATAAATAAATAAAATCTTAAAAAAAGTAACACATTCATGTGACTCAAAGTTCAAAAGGCACAGAAGTCACCTACCCTTTCTTCCAGACACCCGACTCCTCCCAGAGGAGGCCCATACTTTCAGCATCTCGTGTACCGACCCAGAGGTACTCTGCGCAAATCAAGCGAAAGCCTGTATCTAGGACTCTTTATGGGGTCCACTCCCTTTATCTCCTTGAATGCAAAGGGCTGCAGTCAACACTTTCCCATTTTACAGATGAGAAAACTGAGGCTCAGAGAGAGCCAGTGACCAATCCGTGGTGACACAGTGAATGTGTTAGGGGCCTGCTAGATCCCATCCCTGACTCCCAGTGCATTTCCTCACCACCCCCTCACTCGGGTCTGGGGCCTCGGGTGTAAGTCCCGGCTCTAAAGGTCACCAGCTGTATCATCTAGAAAAGCTTGCTGCACCTCTCTGACCTTGGACCCCTACCTAGGAATTGGAGACATCAGATGGTGGCTGCTTACAGAGTGGTTGTGGGGATGGAATGAGGCATGTGAAGAGCTCAGCACAGCACCTGCCATTTCATACTCCATTCAATAAGCATTTGTGGGCCTACTATGCGCCAAGCACCTACTATGTGAGGACCCAGCGCAGCCGTGATCCTGGCTCAAGGAGCTCACGGTCTAGCAGGCCCGTAAAAGAGCTCAGTGAACAGTGGCTATTATTACTCAGCAGATAGTCACATGGCCTTCTGGCTCTGGCCATGGAAGCGAGACCACACAGCAGGGCCTGAGACAGCAGCTGTATCTCCCACTAGAACGCGGGATCGTGACAGGAAGGGCCAGGGGCTGTCTTGTTCTCCCATCTCTGCCTCCCTGCCCGGGACCATTTATTGCCCAGATGCTCAGTAAATATTTGTTGAGTGAATGGTGCTATGTGTCCAGTGACAGGCACAGTGAGGATCCATCGGGGTGGGAAGGGCAAGGATAGGTGGTCAAGGAAGGACTCCTGTAGTGGGCAGGGCGGCAGCCAGCTGTGAAGGCCGAGACCTTGGCACAGGGAGCCAGGGTCATTATCAGCCTGGTTCCTGTTACTAGCTTAGGACGTGAGGCAGGTCCGCACTCCACTCCTTGTGTGTCCCCAGGCCTCCTGCCCCCTGGACCCAGGCTCCCCAGACCTCCCAACCTGCACCATGAGCTGCCAGGTGAGGGCTGGCTTCTCCTGCCCTGGGTTCACTGGTCTGTAGGGCTCCTGGGGGCCACTGTGATGGTCAGCGTCCAGCGTGGGCCTGGGCACGGCAGGCACTCACTCAGACTTGCTCCCCTCCCGCCTGGGAGCCAAGGACAGGGAAGCCCAGGAGCAGGAGTGGTCCAGACACCCAGAAAACTCTGATTCCAGGCAGCTGTCCCAGGAAGGAAAACTTGAAGGGTGCCAGCCAGAGGACCTGGAGTTACGCTCCCGGAGAGCACCTTGCCTCATCCTGCCTCCCGAGACAGGCTGTGGGTGATGGACAGGGTTTGGGAACCTCCAAGGAGGGCAGAAGTGCTGGGGAGAGGGCAGGTCAATGTCCCAAGACCTGAACGTGCAGGTTGGGGGTGAAGAGCGAGCCCAGGCTGGGGAGGCCCTTTCAGCCAGCAACTCTTCCCTCTTTGGGCCTCGCTCGGCCTCTTGCTCAATACAATAAGGGCATAGGGGGGCTGAATGCAATGATCTCTGATTGAGGATACCAGTGGTTGAGACCCAGGACTGTAGACTCAGTTTGTACTTCTGGGGAGGAGGTATCCCAGCAGGGGCTGGGTGAGGCTGGGCTTAGCATGGTCTGGTTCAGGGGATGCCATTTGACTGGGATCGTGGGGCTCCTGTGGGTCAGGATCAAGAAGCTAGCTTCTGACCGGGATCTCTGGCCACGGTCAGGGCTCAGGGCTCTCTCTCTGTGTCCCCTGCACATAGCCATCTGACTTACACCAGAGTACGGCCCAGTCCCCCCACCCCACCCTGAAGAAGCTGAGCTATGGCCAAGCCTGGGGGTGGCTGTAGGGGGCTGGGTCTGGGCCTGCAGCCCCTCACCACTGCCCTCCCTCCTAGTGAACCAGGAGATCACCAAGGTGGCCCAGACAGCCTTCCAGTGAACCGGCTACCCAGATATCAAGGGTGAGAGGCCATGAGTATCCTTGGCCAAGTCAGATGTGCTCTGTTCAAGTAAGTGAGGCCTGAGGTGTGAACAGGCTGGACACTGGGGTCGTGGGGAGTAGCCTGATACTTGCTCCCAGCCCACAGAGAGAACCCAGGCCTCTCCACCTGACTTGGTTCTGGGAGCAGAGAAGCCTGATACCCCTGCCCAGCCCCCAGCCATGCTTCTTTAATCTACCCTAACCTTACATGACCCTCAGGGATATCCTGGAGTGTATCAACCTCTCCAATAGCCCCAGTAAGATTCAGGCCTTGGAAGGGCCCTTTTCCACTGCCTTAGACAGATAAGGGTCTTACTTTTGGTAAAGGGAGGCAGGGTAACAAGATCTCTTGGCAAAATGGGTCTCCTGACTCTCCAAGGGCTGAGGCAAAATGGGTCTCCTGACTCTCCAAGGGCTGAGGCATGCTAGGGACCAGGAACCTTTACAAATGATGTCTCAGTTTATCTTCATCACCTCCCGCTGATAGCCCTGCTCACCGAACAAGAAGGAAGGAACTGAAAGAGGTCAAGCAGCTTGGAGGTCACTCGGAGACAGACAGCAACAGGCTCAGGCTGGGTGCATGTCTGTGTGTCTATCTTGAGGCCCAAGGGGTGGGGAAGACACTATTCAGAAACCTTGTCTCTGCCCTAAAACCGACCTCCTCCTCCTCCTCCTCCTCCACCTCCGCACAGATAAGCTCACCCCAAGTGGATCCTGCTTGACCCAGATCATCTGATGTTGGAGTCGGTGTGAACGTCTTGCAGCCAGTAGGGGGCGCTGGCAATGCTGGAATGTGGCTTTACCTTTCTTGAGAAAAGCACCAGCCTGCTAGGGTTTGGAGTGAGGGTGTCCTCGATCCAGCCCCTCCTTCCCTGTGGGACCTTGGTCTTCAGTTTCCCCTTCTGTAAAAATGAGGATAAAGCCATCCTAGACCTATGTCACAAGAGGTGACAGATGGCAGATGTGCCCATGAAAGTTCAAAGAAATACTAGCCTTAATAAATCACCAATAATTCACTAAGGCCAGATTGTCATAGAATAAATTTCATTCATATACAACTGTTATCCAAAACAGACATGGGTGGAGTAGAGTTAGTATTTGATTGGCCATGATTGACTTTAGGTGGAGCTGGATAATGGGGACAGTGAGAATTCTTTGTATCACTCTCTCAAGAAGGAACAGGACAGAACAGAGAGGGAAGACAGCAGATATGTCTGGACTCTGGCTTCTGGGCACAGTATAGCACAGTGGCTTAAAATACAGGATTTGGGGGGCTCCTGGGGGGCTCAGTTGGTCAAGAGTCTGCCTTCGGCTCAGGTTGTGATCCCAGAGTCCTGGGATGGAGCCCCGCGTCAGGCTCCTTGCTCAGCGGGGAGCCTGCTTCTCCCTCTCCCTCTGTCTTCCACTCCCCCTGCTTATACTCTCTCTTTCTCTCTCTCTGTCAAATAAATAAATAAAATCTTTTTTAAAAATACAGGATTTGGGCTGGGACAGACTCAGGATTAAATCCCAGTTCTATGGAGGCCACGTAAGCTCTCTGAGCCATTTCCATCTGTGTTCAGTGCGAGCAACAGTGGTGAGCACCTCGTGGGGTGGTTGCGAGGATCAAAGTGGGAAATGCAAACAGACCCTCAGTGCGGTGCTCGGCACCCAGTAGATGCTTGGTGCACGATAGCTATTTCCTTGTGTCATGTTCTACAGGCCGAAGTCAGGCCCGTGGTGAGGGCTTGGGTGGGTCGAGAGGAATGAGAGTCTGAATGTGTCCCAGTGGCCTCCTGTCTCCCTGCCTCCGGTCTCTGCCCTCTGGTCTTTGCTTCCCAGGGGACCTCACTGGGACCCATCTTTGATCATGCTCCTCGTGCCCACCCTGGAGACCCACGGCCTGACTCCTCTTACGAGTCCTAAGACTAACCTGCTTAGGTTAGTCCTGCTCTTTTTCGGGAGCCCCCCGTAGCCAACAGCAATGACAGCTATTATAACAGCTACTGCTAAGCTCCTTCTAGGTGTGAGGCACTGAGCTAGATGCTTTATGTATTGCTTCATTCGGTGCTCATGACCAGTGCTCATGTCCAATCCTGTGTTCATCATTTACATGCTGGGACACTGTTCGTAAGTGCCAGAGCTGGGTTTGAGTCCAGCCATGATGCCCTCAAAGACTGTATTCCATGCCCCTGCTGGATGGGCATTATCCAGGCCATAAGGCGTTGTGGGGGGCTGAGACTCCATGACCAACCCCAAGCTCAGAGAGCCCCAGCAAGAGGATGTGACTTTCAGTTACTCCTAGTTCCACAGTTGACCTCAGGTGGGCTCCTTGAAGGTCGTAGGCTCCTTGGAGGTCATGGGCTTTGCCTGCTCTGCCCAGTGACAGTGGTGTCCATAATCCACTCCCCGAAGTGAGGTTCCACTAAGAATCCATGACCCCCCCACCTTCAACAGAACTTTGCCCTTTCTGCATAAGCCCTCCCTCAGCTTTCTGGTCAATCCACTTCTCTACCCACAGCAATGACGTCTTTGGTCCTTCTCTACCATCCTGAAATTTCTAGCTGCCCCCTCCTGTCTATCTCCCAACTCTCTCCCCACAAACAGCCTTGCCCCCTACTTCCCAGATTGCTGGGCAGTGTGGCCAACAGAACCTCTCCCTCATCTTCCTGTTCCCCATATCACTGACTCACCCATGTTCCCATTGTTCTTTTCCTGCTCTTTTTTTTTTTTTTTTTTAAGATTTTATTTATTTTTTGACAGAGTGAGAGACAGCAAGAGAGGAACACAAGCAGGGGGAGTGGGAGAGAGAGAAACAGACCTCCCATGGAGCAGGAAGCCTGATGCGGGGCTCGATCCCAGGATCCTAGGATCATGACCTGAGCCGAAGGCAGATGCTTAATGACTGAGCTACCCAGGCGCCCCTTCTTCTCCTGTTCTAACAGAGGATGGTTCTTCCCTTCTGAACTGCAGACCAACCCCTTCCAGCCTGTGAATTCAGCTCAGGAACATCTCTCTCCTTCCAACTATGCAGCTCAGAATTTTAGGCTTGCCCTTGACCTGCTCTTCCTCATCACTGAGTCCTGTCCATCTGTTTCCATCTCCTCCCTAGGTCAGGCTGCCATGCTCTCTTATGGGGACTGATCTATAGCTTCCTGCATCCTGACATCTTCCTGCATCCTGAAGTCCCCTACAATCTCTTGCCCACAGCAGCCTCAAGAAGCAAAACTGACCCTTCACTTGCCTGCTGAAAACTCATCAAGGATAAAGAGAGTCTTAGGATACAGGCAAAACCATGGTCTCCAGGTTCCTGTATTATCTGGCCCTCATCTACTGCTCAACCTAGGTGTTTTGGACCTAGCATAATTGTTCAGTTCCAGGTTGTGTTCCATCAGCTCTGGAAAATTCTCAGTCACTGTCTCTCACAATTACTGCCTCTCCTCTGTTTTATCTGTTCTTAACTTCCTGAATTTCCATTAGACTTATGTTGGACCCTCTCATTCCACCCCACGTGTCTTAGCCGCTCTGCGTGTCTTAGTTGCTTTCCATATCTTTATTAGCTCAATGCTAAATTCTAAATCATTTCTGTAGATACCTCTTTCAATTCTCTCATTCTTTTTATACCTGTGTCTAATCCATTTGCTTATTCACTGAGTTTTTCATTTTAATATCAATAATTTTTATTTCTAGAAATTCTATTGAGTTCATTTTCCAAGCTAACTTTTCTTTCTTTCTTTCTTTCTTTCCTTCTTTCTTTCTTTCTTTCTTTCCTTCTTTCTTTCTTTCTTTCTTTCTTTCTTTCTTTCTTTCTTTCTCTCTCTCTCTCTCTCTCTCTCTTTCTTTCTTTCTTTCTTTCTTTCTTTCTTTAATCCCTGGAGTCCTGTGATTTTATTATGGCTCTATTTCCTTAATCAGTGAAAAATTAGTTCCTTTGTAGTTTCTTCCACGTGGTTCTATTCCATCAGCTCCTTGGGGTGCTTATCCTCTAATTGGTTGTGTTTTGCCAGCTCTCTCTTGTGGTAGATGGTTTCCGTGTATGGCTTTTCATTTTCATTTTCATTTACTTACAAGCTCTTCTTTACCGGAATTTGGTTGTCCTGTGAGCAGACTGCTCTCTGAATTACCTACATTTCCTTAGAGCGTGGTTTTGCATTTATCTCTGCCAGGAACCCCAGAGTTGACTTTATTCATTAGTCTGGATGTTTTTCTCGGTTCCTTCCTCAGCTCAGGAAGTCCTACAGCATGTTGACAGTATAAATACATACTTTAACACTGCATGTGCATGAGCTGGAGTTTTCCATTTATATCCACACCCAGCCCCACCCCAACACTCCTTGTGGCTGCCTTGTTCACTTTCCTTTTCACAGAAGGGAAACGTCTTTATCCCACCTCCTCATCTTACTTCTTTCCCTCTGAGGGTGTTAAAACCCCAGGCCGGTGTGGTTTGAACCCACATCCTCATCCTTACCTCTCTGGGCTACTTTACTTACAGTGTTAGCTCTCAGTTCTCTGCATCTCCAGTACCTGAGAGTATCCCTTTCTTTCTTTTGAGCTCGGCTATGTATTAAATAAAACATTTTGTTGTAATATAGCCATTGGTTCAGTTGTTTTTTGAGGAGAGATCTCCTTGAGCCCAGCCCAACAGTCCACAAATTCGAGGTCCTGCTGACCTGCCCAGGCCACCTCAGGCCACACTCCCCAGCTCCATCCCCTGCATTTGTCATGCTCCTCCCTCCACAGGGCCTTTGCACGTGCTGTTGCCTCTGCCCTGAAAGCTTTCCCTATTGCTTTTGAGTCTGACTGTGACATAAAAGCTTTTTAGGAATCTGTGAACCAAGGCTTTTATGGGCAGGAATGCTTCCAGAAGGCACATTTAACAGGATCTCAACGGGCAGAGAGAGAGCTGTGGGAAAGTGTCCTGGCTGGGGGAGTTTGGGGAGGGAAATGGATGGGACAACACTGACGGGACCTGAGGGGGGCTGGGGGAGTGGTACTCCTAGTGTGGCTGAGGGGAAGGGTTGTTTTGGGGTGTGAAGGGGTTGCAGGTCAGGTCAGGAGGTAGGTCGATATCATGTCTTAGAGTCTTAAAGGCCAGGAGGAAGCAGCAGAAATCACAGAAGGCTTGGGGGTTGCGGGGGGGAGAAGATGACATGGCGGAGCTGGTATGGGATGGCTGGATTGAGAGGCATGAAACTGAGCCCCTGCTAAAATGGCAGAGAGCAGGAACAGCCCTCCAGGATCAGCAGGGCCCACCCGTTCACTGTACAGAGGGAGCTCCAGAGGCTGGAACCGGAAGGACACTTATTCAAGGTCATATGTCACATTCAAACCAGAGTGAGGAGTTTCTGTGTCCCCAGTACTTGTATGTAAGCATGTATGTATGTATGTACGTACGTATGTATGTATTTTCAACAATATCTATTGATTTCTTACTCTGGGCCAGGCCCATATGGTTCCTAACTTTATTTTTTTATTTTTTTAAAGATTTTATTTATTTATTTGAGACAGAGAGAATGAGATACAGAGAGCATGAGAGGGAGGAGGGTCAGAGGGAGAAGCAGACTCCCTGCCGAGCAGGGAGCCCGATGAGGGACTCGATCCCAGGACTCCAGGATCATGACCTGAGCCGAAGGCAGTCGCTTAACCAACTGAGCCACCCAGGCGCCCGGTTCCTGACTTTATGAAACTTACAGTCTAATGGGTAGAGATGCCGATAACTAACCAGCAAAAGACTGTCTAACCACTAACTGT
This sequence comes from Mirounga leonina, assembly GCF_011800145.1. Lineage (NCBI taxonomy): Eukaryota > Metazoa > Chordata > Mammalia > Carnivora > Phocidae > Mirounga > Mirounga leonina. The sequence continues at coordinate 27,151,524 of NW_023270469.1, read as the reverse complement.
GCCCAGAGTTATGAAGGAAAAAAAACGAGTAGTCAGGGAAGGTGTAACAGAACTCGTGACTCACTCTCAGGAGGCTATTCGAAAGTTATCTGTGGGTCACACTTGGGCATATATCAAAATCACCTGCAGGGCTTGCTAAAACAGATTCTTGGGCCCACCCTCAGCACTTCAGATCTGGTGGGGAGGAGCCTGCATTTCTAACAAGTTCCCTCTCTGCCTGGAAGCTGCCTGCGGAGGGTCCACACTTGGAGTATCGCCCGGCTACCTGGTCTCTAGAGAGTAAAAATGCAAGTCAATTCTACCGCCAGCAGACGAAGCCCCACCTTGCTTTGACGATGCTTTCATTTTGGAGGCACAGGCCATTGCTGTGTGGGAAGGTCCTGGTGCACATTGTTTTCTGATCACCAGGAAGAAGTTGCTGGGAAGGTGGATAAGTGAGAATCTGGGACAGGAAGGGCCCACGTGACTCCAAAGCCACAGATGCCGGGAAACCACTAACTTGATCTTTCAGAAGATCAAGAGTGAGGCCTGACCCCACGATTCCCCGGGGTCCGTGGTTGCCCACACTCTCCAACCGCTCTGTGCAGAGAAGTCCAGGGTCCTGAGAGGACCACAGTGAATCTGCTCACTTTCCCCTGGGATGCCTTCACTACCAGCTAGGCCCCCTACTCCAAAAGGAAGCTCTTCCTAAGCCTCTGGGATTCCCAGTATGTGCTGCTGAGGGGGGGCGGTGGCAGACTCCCCAGATCTCTTCCTGGTCCCTCTGGAGTCAGGCACAGATATTGGTGGGGAAATACAGCGCCTTCCTTCCAGGACTTATGACCTGACTGCTGGGGAGACAGGACCCCTACCTAGACTTTTTTTTCTTTTAGGTAAGCTCTACACCCAACACGGGGCTCGAACTCATGACCCCCAGTTGCATGCTCTACGGACTGAGCCAGCCAGGCAACCCCTCCTACTGAGACTCTTAAATAGGAGGAAGAATCAGCATGAAGACCAGAGGGAGGGGGTGGCAGGAGCAAGGGACCCTCTGAGCCAAGGCCTGGCAGCTGGGACGGCAGATCTCAAGAGAGTGCTCAAGACGGCTCTCTTAGGAAGGGTCTTAACTACTAGGCAGAGGCACTTAGGATTCTTCCTAGAGTTTCTTTTCTGGGGGGGGAGGGCAACAGAGGGCCACATTCTCCTTTTTGATTTCAGAATTAAACTGAAGACTGTTGCCAACTTGAGAGAGGGAAATGCTCTTGGGGAGACGGGAAGAGACAAGCTCTGTAGTTCCTTCTATCTTACAGAGCAGACAGGAGGCCCTCAAGGAAATGAGGCAACAGGACCAAAAGCAATAAGACCATACGATCTTCCCCGTGTCTCTTCCTGTGACCCACCCTTCTCCCTGGGGTGTCTGTTGGGAAGGCCCTTAGGTTGCAGATAGTATGGATGAAGGGGGTTGAGAGGTGCGAGAGCAATGGCCGGGCCTTGGTTTCCCCTCTGTGGAATGTGGTGACAGTCAGAGCCCACCGCAGGGCTTAGGAGGCACCACTCGGGAGAGGTACTCCCTGACGTGGGAGCAGGACGAGAGTTGTGGGATGGGATGTGCTTTATCACAGGCATATAGATGAGTGCCTGCGTGGGTTGTAGGGCCATCTGCCCCGTGGGTCACCTGGGTACCCAGGGAGCACTCACACTGGCCCTCTGATGGGCACAGAAGCTCCAAGTCTGTCCAGAGCTTCCTGTGCTCAGTGATCACCACAGTGGTCATCCTTGAGGTCGGGCGTGGGCTGGAGGAGTGTTGGGGGACATGAACCTGATGGGGAGGCACTCAGTCACCTTTTAGCTCTCCTCGGGCAGAGCTGCAAATGCCTCTGACCCTCCAGCCACGGGGAGTCCGGGGTCCCCTTCCTCTGAGGCAGCTCTCCCTGCTGGTAGCATTGCATGCCCATGCCCCGGCCAGAGCGTGGATCCCTGTTTCTGGGTTGACCCAGAGAATAATATCTCTGCCACCACATAGGATGGCTCAACCCTCTTTAAGGGCACAGGTCTCCGACTGGCAGCCTGATGTGGCAGAAAGAGCCTTGGGCTGGAAGGCTGGGACCCGGTGCACGCCCAGCCCTGAGCCTCAGTTTCCCTTCCTATAAAATGAGAGTGTTGGCTTTGATGCTCTCCAAATTCCCTTTTGACCCCGACATTGTAGGATATTCATCCATATAAGGTGATGCTAATGGGGGAAACTCAGACCCCCTTACTGGGGTGTGCAGGGGGTATTTTGGAAGGCCCTGTCGAGAGCTTTCTGCTCCCTTGCCCACAGGATACACTGAGCTGGCCTTGCCTTTCTTTTGGACATCTGCTTGCCCATGTGGCTTTGAGAGGAGAAGGTGGAAGCTGGAATTGGCCTGGCTGGGTTTCCTTGTCTTCCCCTTGGTCGGCAGAGAGCACGTCTCAGAGCTTCTCTCTCCACCCCCGCCCCAGCACTGGCCCCTTTCAGCCCCCTTGCCCACCCAAAGGTGGGCATTAAAGGTGCCATCTCCCCCTCTGACCAGCTTCCTGCCTGAGTTGTCACTCATCCTCTGTTCCATGTGATTCCAGTGTTGGACAGGAAATAGGGGGGCACAGGGGGCTTCAGATCCTGAGGATGGTGGGGAGGGCAAGGGGCCCTCACAGAGGTCAGCTTTCTGGAGGCTCTAAAAAGCAAATCAGGCTTTAACCTGGAAGAGACATCTCTCATAAGCATATTTTCAGCTAGACCACCTTATGCTCAAAGCAGGTCTTCTTCTTACCCTCAGGCCATAATACAAAAGTTTTCTATCATCCCAGCCTTGGGAGGCACCAGGCTCCAGGAAGGATGCCACATTGGCCAAATGGGATGGAGAAAGAGGAAGACTAGCATGTGCAAAGTCCCTGGGGCAGAAGGAATCAATCATGACAGATTCAGGAAACTTAGTGGAGGGGTGTCTGGGTGGCTCAGTTGGTTAAGCATCTGACTCTTGATTTCGGCTTGGGTCAGGATCTCAGGGTCATGGGATTGGGCTCTGCACTGGGTGTGAGGCCTGCTTATTCTCTCTCAGCCTCCCTTTCCCTCTGCCCCTCTCCCTCCCAAAAGAAAAAGAAACGTAATGGAGGCCAATGTAGCACAGAGAACAAAGAGGAGAGGGAGAGAGATGAGGTCAGGGTCCACATCATGAAGGTGCCAAAGGGCGTGGCCTGTATTTTGCTGGCTAGGAGGCAAGAGAGATGCCCCTTCACCTTCGGGAACATTTGATGGGAGGCCACCATCTTCTGAGCCAGGTTCCTTCCAACCCCTGCTCTGGCCCCTTCAGGTGCTCTCCTGGGCTTGTTTTTGTTTTTTTAAAGATTTTATTTATTTATTTTGACAGAGAGAGAGAGAGCACAAGCAGGGGGAATGGCAGGGGGAGAGGGAGAAGCAGACCCCCGCTGAGCAGGGGGCTCGATTCCAGGACCCTGGGATCATGACCTCAGCCAAAGGCAGACACTTAATGGACTGAGCCACCCAGGCGTCCCTCTCTTGGGCTTGTTTCTCTTTATCTCTCAGGGCCCAAAGCAAGGGTGTGGCTCACTAAGCGGACCAGGAACACTCATGGAGACTGGCAGGCAGAGCCTCTAGCAGGGTCAATGTAGCTCCAGTAAAGGTGTCTCCAGTCGTTGGAGATGAGGACTTAAGTGCAGGCGTGTCTGACACTGACCTGACCACTACCTTGCAGTACCCTCATATTCCCATGGGACGGAAGTGAGCTGAGAGTGCAAGCTGTCCCGGGGAGGTGAGTGGAAGCCCTTCCTAGCGGGCTGACTTGTCCCCAGGATGGCTGTGGCCTCTGCAGGAGGAGGGGAGCTCCCTGTCCCAGGAGGGGTGCAGAAGAGCCAGGAGGTTGTAGTGGAGCTTTGGAGGGGTAGTTAGACCAGCCCCCGTTCAGGACTGCTGCAGAGCCCCTCCGGCGGGGAGCCAGCTCATCTTCCTTCTGTCCCAACGGCCCTCTTGGTTCCTCTCTTTCTCATCTCTGCCTCTGCGACTGGGGCAAATTCGTTTACCTCTCTGAGCCTCAGTTTGCTCATCTGTAAAATGGGGCCATGCTTTGCGTCTGCACTTTAGGGTTATTCTGAGGACTGGATAAATTCCTAGATAGTGTCTGGCACCGGGTCAGGGAGCCGAAGGCGCAGTTAGTAAGACCAATTATTGCTGTTGCCCCCTTCTCCCCTCCTTTCATTCTGAGAGCACCGCGGGCCAGGGGCCAGGCCCACTGGGTTCTCCTCTTTGCCATCCCGTCCCCGCCCCCTCAGTGTGCCGGGAGGCCGGGAGAGAGGAACTCAGCCGGGGTTCTCCCGCGGCGCCCTGACCCCCTCCCCGCGCGCGCGCCCCTGCCTCCGAGTCGCCTCCCGGGGCCGTACCTGGGCCGGGGCGCACGGCGTGGGGAGCGCGGGAGCCGCCGTGCGCCCCCGCCCAGCCCGCGCCTCCGCGGGCCGCGGCGATTCGAATCCACGTGATTTCCCGGCAGCGGCCGCCGGCTCCCAGCGCTGGCCCGGGCGCTCTCCGCCCGCTTTCAGTTTCGTGCGCCGCGCAGCGACGCAGGAGCGCGGCGGGGCCGCAGCGCGGCGGGTGAGTGGAGAGCCGCCCCGGGGCTGCGGGCCCGGCCGGGCGAGCGGCGCGGCGAGGAGGGGGTGCCCGAGGGCGCTGGGCGGGGGGCGGGAGGGGGGGAAGCCCCCGCCGGCCGCGGGCTGGGCGGCCGGGTGGCAGGGCGCAGGGACTGACGGACCGGTGGACAGATGGGGCACCCGCTGCCCGGCGGAGTTTGGGGGGCACGGGTGCGAACCGCAGGGGGTGGCAAGTCGGGATCACCCGGGCTGAGGGGCGGGGTACGCGGCTGCGCTCCCCTTTCTCCCCACCCTCCCAACGCTCCTGGAACTGTAACTTTTAATTGCTTTTTAAAGAATTATAGCAGCGGGAGGTGGGGGGAGGGGCGAAATTGATAAAGGGGATCAAGAGTTACAAACTTTGTTGGATACACAAGGTAAGTAAGTCTTAGAGATCTACTGTACAGCCTAGAGCCGGGGGCTAACACGCACAAATAATAATAGAGGGCAGGAGGAAACTTTTGGGGGTGATGGATAGGCTCAGGGCATAGGTTGTGGTGACGGTTTCTCAGATGCATACTCACCTCTAATCTTATCAGGTTGTATACATTAAATAACGACAGCTTTTTGCACGTCAGTCATACCTCGGTAAAGTGCTTTACCAAAAAGAGGTGCAAACTTTCAGTTATGAAATAAGTAAGTCAGAGAGATGAATGCACAGCAGAAGGAATATAGACAATGGTATTGTAATAGTGCTGTATGGTGACAGAGGGTAGCTTCGGGTGTATAGAATTGTGGAATCGCTGTTTTACACCTGAAACTAATATAACATTGTATGGCAACTCTACATCAATAATAATAATAATAATAAAGCATTACAGAAGTCACGCTGCTCATTCTGCACAATTCAGACTTTTTGGCCTAAGTACGCTTTTTTTTTTTTTTTTTTTTTTGAGAGAGAGAGAAAGAGATAGCATGAGAGGAGGGAGGTTCAGAGAGAGAAGCAGACTCCCTGCCGAGCAGGGAGCCCGATGCAGGACTCGATCCTGAGACTCCAGGATCATGACCTGAGCCGAAGGCAGTCGCTTAACCAACTGAGCCACCCAGGCACCCCTAAGTACGCTTTTTAAAATTATGGACAGTGTCGCCCCTATCCGAGGATAGAAGGAACAGAGTTAGTTAGGTTTAGCCATGCCAACTTGCTGGTTTGGACATAAGGAAGCCCCGTGTAACCACCACTCAACTCCAGCATTCCTCAGCCCTGCTTCATCTCTGCCACGCCTCATTTTGAAACAAATGGCAAAGAGACGTCACAGCATCTCATCCGAAATATCTCAGAATGTACTAAAAGATAAGGAATCTTTAAAAAAAAAAACAACATAACCACAGTACCATCTGAAGACTGGAAGCATTTTAAGAATAATTTCTTCATGTCAAATTGCCACAGACTATGTCTGATGAACGTTTTAATCTCACAATAGGGTGAATACATGGGCGTCATTTTGTTACTTGCTTTTTGCATTTTATGTGGTTTTCAGCCATTTTTCTCAGGAGATCAGAACCCTGGAGTTTGCTGAGGTGGCCATTTGGGGAGGTATGAGAGAGGTCCACCTTCATCCTAGTTGGCATCCGTTTTATAAGTCGGGGGTTCTTCCATTTCTTTTTAAAAGACTGGGGGTTTGGGACGCCTCCGTGGCTCAGTCGTTAAGCATCTGCCTTCGGCTCAGGTCATGATCCCAGGGTCCAGGGATCGAGCCCCACATCGGACTCAGCAGGAAGCCTGCTTCTCCCTCTCCCACTCCCCCTGCTTGTGTTCCCTCTCTCGCTGTGTCTCTCTCTGTCAAATAAATAAATAGAATCTTAAAAAAAAAAAAATAAAAGATTGGGGCTTTGCAGACTTTAAAAAAGTTTGAAAACCAGCACTTCCTAGCCTCCCAAACCTGGGGGTGTCAGGAGGTGGGCTGTAGCCCCAGGCCAGTACCTAGAGCCTCCTCCCTCCAAACTGCTTTTCCTTCTCTGTGAGAAGCAATAAGCCCAGAAAAGCATTCGGCTTGGTCTCCTGTTGGGAGAACAGAATGGGAGGGAAAACCGATTATTTCAAGGTGCATGCGGGCTTCCCTGCAGCAGGCTTCCCTCAAGCCTCGCCGAGCTAGAGGGCCGATGGACTGCGGATCGTGCTCACCTGCCAGGTCCCCAGACACGGCACACGGCCTGCCCGGCACCTGGTGTGGGAGGCAGGCGGACCACGGCCCTCATCTGGGAACTGAGGGCAAAAATACACCCTTCAGAGCATGCCTCATGGTTGGACGAGATATGTCCCAGGGCCTGGTTCACCTCAAAGCACATGGACAGTAGTGGGTCCTCGGTGAAGGCACAGCAGCAGAAGGGAAAGTTCTCTGGAAGAGTTTGCACGGTATGCTTAGCTTTGAGCCACCACCTGTTACAGAGGTGACTGGATGTTTGCAGGGCCGGGTCCGTCTCTCTGTCCCCCAACACACATACCCCCCTGTCCGCTGAGGAAAATGCCACAGAACTTCTTAGTATGTCTTTTTCCAGCTGTGATGAATTGAATTGTGCCCCTGAGAAAGATACGTTTAAGTCCTCGAACTCAGTATCTGAGTTGTGACATTATTTGGAAATAGGGTCATAGCAGATGTAATTAGTTAAGATGAGGTCGTACCAGAGTAAGTGGGTCCTTAATTCGGGATCACTGGTGTCCCTATAAGAGAAGAGGTCAGCTTATGAAGATGGAGACACGCCGTGAGCTGACAGCCGTGTGACAACAGAGACAGAGATCAGAATGGTGCATTTATAAGGCCAGGAGCCCCAAGAATTGCCAGGAGCCCCAAGAATTGCCCCCAACCCCAAGAATTGCCAGCAACCAGCAGAAACCAGAAAAGGCAAGGAAAGGATCCTCCCACGCCCCCACCAGAGGGTGCTTTGTTACAACTGTAACCAAGCTAGGAAGCTAATTCACTAGCGCAGCTCCTCGCTTCTGCTTTCCAGAGTTGGACTAAAGGTCAAGCAAATTAACACCAGGGCGAATACTTTGTAAAATCTTTCTGTAGGTGTTCTGAGGACATAAACTACTGGTGTCCTTTGCCAGATCTAGTTTTCGAGCATTGGCAGGTAGCCCCAAGTCTACGTTGGCTGAAACCCGGTCTGCAAGGAAAACACCCAGAGGATTTGCTAAGGAAAAAATTTAAAAAATGACAAATGATCAGTCTGGCTATTGGGGTAGGCTGTCTGGAGAAGACAAGATTTTTGATCCCTCTGGCCACCCTGGAGAACATGTCTCCCACACACTGTACTTAAAACCGTAGAAGTGATGGGGCAGGCAAGCACTTGGTTATATGTGGGACTTGTTACCTGTAAACTGGGCATGATTGTGTCACCATATGCTATCTGGGGGTACTTGGGTCCTTGAGAGCTGAGTAAAGTTGGCATGAATCCCCGTTCTGTTCCTTTGGGAAGCCCTAAGTGTTCTTCAGCCGTCTGTGAATCTGGAGGGTGGAGGTGGGTGTGAGCTTAGTTCCTCTGGCCATCTCTGATCCCAGACTCAGCAGAAGAATCTGCTCTGTGATCATCCTTTCTCTCTAGTTGACCAGGGCATGAAACCAGTCATTTTCCTGGGACGGAGAGATGAGAGTGGTGGGGAAATGTGAGTTCACTCATTTATCCTGCTTGTTTCAAGCCTGACTCTCTGTGATGGGACTCCTGCTCCATCCTTTGGGTCACTCCAGAGTCTTCCGATAAATTCTCAGACACAGGAGTCTTCCCCAGAAAGGTTTTTAGCAGCCCTTCTCCCTGAGATGCTTCTGACATTTAGCAAAGGAGAACTTCAGAGCGCCTGAGGGAACACTGGCTTGACCTCAGATAACCTCTGTTTGCACTTTGATTTCCAGTCTTTTTTCTATGTGTGGATATTCATTTTTTTTTTAAATATTTTGTTTATTTGAGAGAAAGAATGAGATAGAGAGAGAGCATGAGAGGGGGAAGGGTCAGAGGGAGAAGCAGGCTCCCCGCTGAGCAGGGAGCCCGATGCGGGACTCGATCCCGGGACTCCAGGATCATGACCTGAGCCGAAGGCAGTCGCTTAACCAACTGAGCCACCCAGGTGCCCGATATTCATATTTTTTAATAGACTCATACATAAAAACTAAAATGGAATTACACTTTTTAAACTGAATAAAATGGAATTACCCATTAAAGGAAAAGTACATCATATATCATTTTTGAAATTATTTCATTTTGAGTAGCTAACACATTCATATAGTAAAATAATATAAAACATACAAATAGGTGTATAATGAAAAGTAAATCTCCCTCCTTCCCCTGTCTCCCAGCCACCTGATTACCCTCCCTGAAAGCACCAGTGTTATCAGGTTCTTATATCTCCTTCCAAAGATCATTCAGGTGGGCCTTTACAAACATGGATATGGATAGATAGATACAGATATTGCCATTCTCACAAGTGGTGATACACTCTATATAGTGTTTTTTATCTTTTTAAACTTTAATGCAATTTGGAAATCTTTCCACATCAAAACAAAACAAAAAATCTGCTTTTTTCTTTTTAACAGCTGCAGAGTATTTCATTATATGGTTGTGCCATAATTAATTTAACTACCGTTAGGCCTTTAGGTTGTTTCCAATCTCTTGCTATCCCAAACAGTGCTGTAATGAATATCTTTGTTTAAGCATCATGTTTGCATATGTGAGAATAAGTCTTTAAGAAAAACATCCAGGAGGGACGCCTGGGTGGCTCAGTCAGTTGAGCATCTGCCTTCGGCTCAGGTCATGATCTCAGGGTCCTGGGATCAGGCCCCGCGTCGGGCTCCCTCCTCAGTAGGGACCCTGCTTCTCCCTCTCCCTCTGCCTGCTGCTCTGCCTGTCTGTGAGCTCTCTCTCTCTCTCTCTAATAAATAAATAAAATCTTGAAAGAAAGAAAGGGAGGGAGGGAGGGAGAACGGGGACAGGAGGGAGGATGAACAGACATCCAGGAATGGATTTGCAAGGTCAAAGGAAATACGCAGTTTGAACTTTGACAAATATGGCAAATTACCCTCCTTAAGTGTTGGACTAAATCTCATTCCCAGCAGCAACGTGTGAGGGGGCCTGCTTCCCACACCTGCCCCAACATGCGTGGTATGAAACTTTTCCCTATTTCCAGACCTGGGAGATGAATAATGATATCTTCCCCCCCACCATTTCTCTTATCTTTTCAAATATTTAAGGGTCATTTGTAGTTCATTTTCCATAGCCTGTCTATTCATATTCTTTTTCCACTTTTCCATTGGATTGGTAGTCTTTTTCCTATTTAGTTGTAAAAGCACTGTACATATTAGGGAAACTCTTTATAATATGAGTATACTGGCGTTTTAAGTGACTGCATAGTTGTCCATAGGATGGTGGAACCATATCTACCCTTTTTAAGCATTTAGATTGGGTCTTGTTTTCTTCTACTACACATGGACTGTGTCCTCTGTTTTATGTATTAAAAGAAAACACACACGCACACAAAATGTGACATTTTAATTCTTCCCACATGACCCACCAGATTGGTCTCAGGAAGGGAAGTAGTTTTGGGAAAATACCTTGATTGGGCTTGGGGCGGGTGGGGCCTGTGGGCAAAGTGGCGGGCAGGAGCCGGGACGCAGTGAGCCGGGCAGGCTCTTTGCATGGCGCCTCTGAGTGTGGTGGGGGTGCTGGGGGTGCAGTGCTGTATTTGTTCCCAAGAGAAGGGAGGAGAGAGGGAAGGTGGAGAGAGGCTAGGCCACGGAGGGAGGAGCCCCCCCCCCCCACAAACTTCTTGGTGGGGTGATGCCCCTTACTTACTCCACGGGAGGTGGGTATTGGCAGCACTGATTCCTGCCTGGCTCCGCCCAGCAATCGTTAGCCTACTCAGCACAGAGTTTCCAGAACATGTCAGGTCCTGTGCTGGGCACTGGGTTACAGCTGAGAACATGACAAGTCTCACGGATGTGCCAACAGAAACAGATAATAAACAAGTCACAGATATGTGACTGCAGGGAAGAAAGACAAGTTAGGCGAGAGGGTGGGCACCCTGGGGGTGCAGGGACGGTTGTGTTTGGAGAGGCCAGGCACGGCCCTCCCATGAGGGGCCCCGGGGACACTTGAGGGGTGTGAGGCAGGGGGCCATGAACCATGTTGATGTCTGGAGGAAGAGGGAACCAGGCAGAGACAATGGCAAGAAAAAGGAGGAGGAGAGGAGGAAGAGGAGGGAAGGAGCAAGGGAAGAAGGAGGACTTGTTTCCAGTCTTCTGTGCTCAGCATGCTTATTGCAAGTTAATTTTTGTGCATGTAATTTAACAAAAGCTGGACCTGCAGCAGGAGCCGCCCCCCCGGAGGAGACCTCGTCACTACAGCCTCCTAGTCCCTCCCCTGGGTTGGGGGCCCTAACCTTCCCGAGGCCATGGGAATTGCAGGTGGCCTGGTGGCTGAACCAGTTTATCTGTGTCCAGAAGAGTCGGGCAGCCCCCGCTGACGTGCAGCACTGTGATGGACATCCTGGTAGCTAGAGCTTTGCTCACATTCTGGATTGTTTCCTTAGGCTATGTTCTCAACGTGGACTTCTAAAGGAACATGTAGACTATTTTATGACGTTAAAAGGCACATAACATAAAATTTACCATCTTAACCATTTTTTTTTTAAAGATTTTATTTATTTATTTGAGACAGAGAGAATGAGAGAGAGAGAGCACATGAGAGGGGGGAGGGTCAGAGGGAGAAGCAGGCTCCCTGCCGAGCAGGGAGCCCGATGTGGGACTCGATCCCGGGACTCCAGGATCATGACCTGAGCCGAAGGCAGTCGCTTAACCAACTGAGCCGCCCAGGCGCCCCCATCTTAACCATTTTAACCACTGAAAATATTCAGTGATATTATGCACATTCACACAGCTCTACAGCCATCACCACCATCCATCCTGGAGACTCTTCTCATTTTGTACGACCAAAACTCTATGTCCATTACCCAGTAACTCTTCATTCCCCCCTCCCCAGCCCCTTCATTGTATGAATATACCACATTCTGCTTCTCCATTCCTCTACTGATGGCCACTTGGGTTGCTTCCGTGTTTTAGCTATTACAAATAATGCCGCTGTGAACATGGATGTATAAACACCTCTTTGAGACTCTGCTCTCAGTTCTTTTGCGTATATGCTTAGAAGTGGAACTGCTGGGTCATATGGTAATTCCATTTTTAATTTTTTTGAGAAATCGCCATCCTGTTTTCCGTAGCAGCTGTACCATTTTACATGCCCACCAGCAGTGTACAGGGGTTCCAATTTCTCTACATCTTTTTTTTTTTTTTTAAGATTTTATCTATTTATTTGACAGAGAGAGAGAGCACAAGCAGGGGGAGCGGCAGGCAGAGGGAGTGGGAGAAGCAGGCTCCCTGTGGAGCAGGGAGCCCAGTGCGGGGCTCGATCCCAGGACCCTGGGATCACGACCTGAGCCGAAGGCAGACGCTTAACCATCTGAGCCACCCAGGTGCCCCTTTACATCTTTGCCGGTATTGTTTTCTGTTTTGTTCTGTTTTTTGATAGTAGCCATCCTAATGGGTGTGAGGTGGTATCAATCTTATTCTAGTTGTTGTTGTTTTTTTTAAGATTTTATTTATTTATTTGACAGAGCGCGTGTGTGCACAGGCAGGGGAAGGGGCAGAGGGAGAGGGAGAAGAAGACTCTCCGCTGAGCAGGGAGCTCGATGCGATGGGGGGGGGGGGGGGGGGGGCATGATGTGTGTGTTCTCACCCAGGCACACCTTGTTGTAGTTTTGATTTGCATTTCCTAAGGATTGGTGATGCTGAGTGTCTTTCATGTGCTGATTGGCCATTCGTCTTATCTTTTTTGGAGAAATATCTCTTCAAGTCCTTTGCCCATTTTGAATAGAGTTGTTGGTCTTTTTGTTGTTCAGATCCAGGCATTTAGTTTTGTTACTGAATTGTAAGCATTCTCTATATATCCTGATTATAAATCCCTTGTCAAATACATGTTTTTCAAATAATTTCTCCCATTCCTGGGTTGCCTTTTTACTCTGTGGTAGTGTCTTCTGATGCACAAAATTTTAAAAATTTTCATGAAGTCCAATTTGTGTGTGTATATGTATATATATATTTGATTACCTGTGCCTTTGGGTAAGAGGAGATCATTGCCAAATCATTGTGGTTCAGCTTTCTGTGTTTTCTCCTAAGAGTTTTATTGTTTTGGGTCTTATATTTAGGCCCTTGATCCATTTTGAGTGAATTTTGTATGTGCTGTAAAGTAAGGGTCCAACTTCATTCTTTCGCATGTGAACGTCCAGTTTGCCCAGCACCATTTATTGAAAGGACTGTCCTTTCCCCATTGAATGGTCTTGGCACCCTTGTCAAAAATCATTTGGCCATATATGCCAGGGTTTATTTCTGGACTTTCTTTCTATTCCATTGGTCTATACTGTTGACCCTCGAACAATGTGGGGGTTAGGAGTGCTGACCCCCAGGCTGTCAAAAATCCTGTGTAACTTTTTACTCTCCAAATACCTACCTACTGATAGCAGACAACTGACCAGAAGCCTTACCAATGATAGAAACAGTCGTTTAACACATACTTTGTATGTTACATGTATTATATGCTGTATTACATATACAATAAAGGAAGCTAGAGGAAAAAATGTTATTAAGAAATTCATAAGGAAGGGCACCTGGGTGGCTCAGTTGGTTGGGCGACTGCCTTCGGCTCAGGTCATGATCCTGGAGTCCCGGGATCGAGTCCCGCATCGGGCTCCCTGCTCAGTGGGGAGTCTGCTTCTCCCTCTGACCCTCCTCCCTCATGCTCTCTCTCTATCTCATTCTCTGTCTCTCAAATAAATAAATAAAATCTTAAAAAAAAAAAGAAATTCCTAAGGAAGAGAAAATACATTTACAGTACTGTATTTCTCGAAAAAATTTTGTGTATAAATGGGCTTACGCAGTTCAAACCCATCTTGTTCAAGAGTCAACTCTATTCTGTTTTTATGCCAATACCACACTGTTTTGATGTAGTTGGTAGTAAGTTTCAAAATCAGGAATTATGGGTCTTCCAGTTTTGTTCTTCTTTTTCAGGATTCTTTTGGCATTTGGAGTCTCTTGAGATTCCATATGAATTCTAGGATGGGTTTTTCTGTTTCTGCAAAAAAAAAATCATTGGGATTTTGGTAGGGATTATGTGGAATCTGTAGATGGCTTTGGATAATATTGACATTTTAACAGTATTAAGTCTTCCAATCCATGAACCTATAATGTGTTTCCATTTATTTATGCCTTTAATTTCTTTCGACAGTGTTTTATAGTTTTCGATGTACACGTTTTTCACCTCCTTGGTTAATTTATAAGTATTTTATCCTTTTTGATGCTAGGGTGCATGGAATTGTTTTTGTAATTGCCCTTCCAGATTCGACATCATTTGTGTAGAGAAATGCAACTGGTTTTTGTGTGTTGGCTTTGTATACTGCAGCTTTGCCAAATTCTTGTATTAGTTCCAACAGTTTTTCTACATAGAAGAATATTGTATATCATCTGCAAACAGATCATTTTACTTTCTCCTTTCTGATGTAGATGCATTTTATTTCTTTTTCTTACCTAATTACTCTAGCTAAGAATTCCACTACTATATTGAATTGGGGAAAGTAGACACCCTTGTCTTGTTCCTTATTTTAGAGAAAAAGCTTTCAGTCTTCCACCGTTGAGTATATTTGCTGTGAGTTTGCATACTTGGCTTTTCTTATGTGGAGATAGTTTCCTTGTATTCCTAGTTGGTCGAGTTAAAAAAAAAAATAATGAAAGGTTGTTGAGTTTTGGCAAATGCGTTCCCTCTATCAATCAAGATGATCATTTGTGTTTTCTCTTCCTTTTGTTGATGTGGTGTATTGCATTGATCAATTTTCATGTGTTAAACCATCCTTACATTCCAGGAATGAATCCCACTTGGTTATGGTGTATAATCCCCTTTTTATTTTATTTTATTTTATTTATTTATTTATTTATTTATTTATTTATTTATTTATTTATTTGAGAGAGAGAGAGAACGCACACAGGCATGGGGGTGGGGGCCAAGGAGGGAGGAGAGAGAGAGAATCTCAAGCAGACTCCCCGCTGAGTGGGGAGCTCAATGTGGAGCTTGATCTCAATGACCCTGAGATCATGACCTGAGCCAGAATCAAGAGTCATACGCTTAACTGACTGAGCCACCCAGGCATCGCAGTGTATGATCCTTTTAATAGGCTTTGCATTCAGTTTAGTATTTCGAGGATTTTCACACTGATGTTCATAAGGGATATTATTAGTCTGTAGTTTTTTTTTTGTTTTTTGTTTTTTTTTAAGATTTTATTTATTTATTTGAGAGAGAGAACGAGAGACAGAGAGCAGGAGAGGGAGGAGGGTCAGAGGGAGGAGAAGCAGACTCCCCGCCGAGCAGGGAGCCCGATGCGGGACTTGATCCCGGGACTCCAGGATCATGACCTGAGCTGAAGGCAGACGCTTAACCATCTGAGCCACCTAGGCGCCCCAGTCTGTAGTTTTCTTATAGTGTCTTTGGCTTTAGTATCAGGGTTATGCTGAACTAATAGAGTAAGTTAGGAAGTGTTTCCTTCTCTCTCATTTTTGGGAAAGTTTGGGAAGAATTGGTATTAGTTCTTCTTTAAATGTGTGGTAGAATTCACCAGTGAAACCATCAGGTCCAGGGCTTTTCTTTGGTGGGAGATTTTGGATTACTGATTTAATCTCCTTATTAGCTACAGCTCTTCTTAGATTTTCTACTATTTTTTAGTTAGTCTTGGCAGGTTGTGTGTTTCTAGATATTTCTCCATTTTATGTAGGTTTTCCAATTTGTTGGCATACAATTGTTCATAATACTCTCTTATAATCCTTATTTTTTCTGTAGAATTGGTACACTTTCAGTTCTGATTTTAGTAAATTGAATTTTCTTTTTTTCTTAGTCTATCTAACTAAAAGTTTGTTGATTTTGTTGATCTTTTTAAGAACCAATTATGGTTTCATTGATTTTTCTCTATTGTTTTTCTGTTCTCCATTCCATTTATTTCTGCTCTAATGCTATCATTTCCTTTTTTCTAGTGGTCTTACTTTTAGTTTGTTCTCCTTTTTCTAGTTCCTTAAATTGTAAGGTTAATCTGTTGGTTTGAGACCTTCCTTGTTTTTTAATATAAGCATTTGCAACAATACGTTTTTCCCTTATAATTGCTTTTGCTGTGTCCCATAAGTTTTGGTGTGTTGTGTTTTTTATTTCATTTATCTCTGAGTATTTTCTAATCTCCCTTGTGATTTCTTCTCTGCTCTATTGATTGTTTAAAAGTGTGTGGTTTATGGGATGCTTGGGTGGTTCAGTCGGTTAAGCATCTGCCTTTGGCTCAGCTCATGATTCCAGGATCCTGGGATCGAGTCCCACATCAGGTTCCTTGCTCAGCAGGGAGTCTGCTTCTCCCTCTGTCTGCCGTTCCCCCTGCTTGTGCTCTCTCTCTTTATCTGACAAATAAATAAAATCTTTATAAATAAATAAAAATCTGTGGTTTAATTTTGACAATTTTGTGAATTTTCCAGTTTTCTCTCTGTTACTGGTTTCTCATTTCATCTCATGGTCAGAGAAGATACTTTGTGTGATATCTGTCTTTCAAAATCTATTGAGACTTAATTTGTGGCCTAAAATATGGTCCATCCTGGGAAATGTTGTGTGTGTACTTGAGAAGAATGTGTATGCTCTTGTTGGGTAGAATGTTCTGTATGTCTGTTATCTACTTGGTTTACTGTGTTGCTTAGGTCCTCTATTGCCTTACTTTGCTTCTTCTGGTTGTTCTATTATTGTGAGTGGGGCATTGACATCTCCAACTATTACTGTAAAACTGTCTATTTCTCCATTTTGATGGCCTGTTGTTAGATATGTAAATGTTTATAATTATCTTTTTAAGATTTTTTTTTTTTAAGATTTTATTTATTTATTTGAAGAGAGAGACACAGCGAGAGAGGGAACATAAGCAGGGGGAGTGGCAGAGGGAGAAGCAGGCTTCCCGCCGAGCAGGGAGCCCGATGCGGGGCTCGATCCCAGGACCCTGGGATCACGACCTGAGACAAAGGCAGATGCTTAACGACTGAGCCACCCAGGCGCCCCTATCTTTTTAAGATTTTATTTATTTACTTGAAAGAGAGCAAGCACAGAGAGAGAAGAAGAAGTAGACTCCTTGCTGAGCAGAGAGCCCAACACAGGACTCAATCCCAGAAACTCCAAGATCATGACCTGAGCTGAAGGCAGTTGCTTAACCGACTGAGCCACCCAGGCACCCCATAAATGTTGATAATTATTATATCTTCTTGTTGTATTGAACCTTTTATTATTATATGATGTCCTTTTTTGTCTCTTTACACCTTTTTTGATTTAAAATCTATTTTCTGTGATATTCCTACTCTCTTTTGGTTATTATCTGCATGGAATATCTTTTCTTCTTTTTACTTTCAATCTGTTTTTGTCTTTGTATCTCAAGTGAGTTTCTTATAGACAGCATAGAGTTGAATCATGTGGTTTTATCCATTCTGCCAATCTCTGATTAGAGAGTTGAATCCATTTATATTTAAAGTATTTACTGATAAGGAGGGACTTATTTCTATCATTGTGCTATTTGTTTTTTATATGCTTTATAGCTTTTTTGTCCTTCACTCCCTGCATTCTGTCTTCTTTTAGGTTTAGTTAATTTTTTTGTAGTGAAATGTTTAAATTTTTAAAAATTTCCTTGTGTGTATATTCTATAGCTGTGTTCTTTGTGGTTACCATGGGGATTACATTTAATGTCCTAAAGTTACAGCACTCTAATTTGATTTTATAATAGCTTAGTTTCAGTAACATACAAAAACTCTGCTTCTTTACAGCTCTGTCCCTACTCCTTTTAGTTGTTGATGTCACAAAATTACATCTTTATGTATTGCGTGCCCCAAAACATAAACTAATAATTCCTTTAAATGTATTAGTTTCCTGAATTATGTAGAAAACAGGATTTAGAGTTACAAGCCAAAGTTACAATGGGACTAGCTTTTATGCTAATAATTTTTTTTTTAATTTATTAGGCTCTTAAATCCCATAGAAAGCAAAAGGTATAGTTGCAAACCATCCTTACAGTAATATTAGCTTTTATAATTGCCTATGTATTAACCTTTATGGAGATCTTTATTTTTCCATACAGCTTCAGAATACTGTGTAGTGTCATTTCATTTTACTCTGCAGGACTTCCTTGAGCATTTCTTGTAAGGCAGGGTTAGTGGTGATGAACTCTCTAAGCTTTTTTTTTTTTATAATTTAAATTCAATTTAGGGGATGCCTGGGTGGCTCAGTCAGTTAAGCATCTGCCTTCTGCTCAGGTCATGATCCCAGCGTCCCGGGATCCAGCCCCCACATCAGGCTCCCTCCTCAGTGGGGAGTCTGCTTCTCCCTCTCCCTCTGCCCCTCCCCCACCCTGCTCCTGCTCTCTCACTCTGCTTGCGCTCTCTCTCCAATAAATAAATAAATAAATAAATAAAATATTTTTAAAAATTCAATTTAGTTAACATGTAGTGTATTATTATTTTCAGGGGTAGAATTTAGTGATTTATCAGTTGCATGTAATACCTAGTGCTTGTTCCATCAAGGGCCCTCCTTAATGCCCATCCCCCAGTTACCCCATCCCCCCCCCCACACCCCATTCCAGCAACCCTCCGTTTGTTTCCTAGAGGTAAGAGTCTCTTACAGTTTGCTTTCCTCTCTGTTTTGCTTTTTTTCAATCTTTTTCTTTTGGTTCGTAATGTCCATTGTCCTGTCTTGAAGTTCACGGATTCTTCTGCCTGTCCAAATCTACCTTTGAATTCCTGCAGTGAATTTTCCATCTCAGGGATTGTACCCATCAACTTCAGAATTTCTTTTTGATTTCTCTTTAAGTTTTCTCTTTATTGATATTTTCATTTTGTTAACACATCGTTTTCTTGACTTTCTCTTTCTTTAGTTTTTTGAGCACTTAAGACAGTTTTTTTTTTTTTAAGATTTTATTTATTTGACAGAGACACAGCGAGAGAGGGAACACAAGCAGAGGGAGTGGGGGAGGGAGAAGCAGGCCTCCCGCCGAGCAGGGAGCCCGATGCAGGGCTCGATCCCAGGATCCCGGGATCATGACCTGAGCCAAAGGCAGACGCTTAACGACTGAGCCACTCAGGCGCCCCTTAAGACAGTTTTTTTAAAAAGATTTTATTTTTAAGCAGTCTCCACACCCAAAGTGAGGCTCAAACCCACAGCTCTGAGATCAAGAGTTGCATGCTCCAGTGACTGAGCCAGGCAGCTGCCTCTTTAAGACAGTTGTTTTAAAATCATTATCTCAGGGACAGATTCGGTTGATTTTTTTTTTTTTCCTTCAAATGAGTCATACTTTCCTGTCTCTTCATATGCTTTGTGCATTTTTTGGTTGAACCCTGGACATTTGAATGTAATAATGTGGTAACTGAAAATCAGGTTTTCTCTGTCCCCACAGTTTGCTGGGTTTTTGTTATTGTTTCTGTTTATCGTGTCGGTTTTTGCATTGTTCTGGGCTGTCTCTGTGCGGAGGATGTCTGAGGTGTAAACTTAACGTCTTCTTGTGTCTTTTCTGAGTTTTCCTTGGGCATATATGGTCATTTTCTAATTTTCTCCTTATATGCAGTCATTTTTAAATGTCCTAGTCTTTAATGCCTAGCCCCAGAAAGGGGAAAAGGGGAGAATAATGGTGGGAACAAAGGGATCTGGCCCTTTCAATCTCCTGAGAGTTTAACTGGAGGGAGAGAGTCTTGCAGCAGTGAGGGGAGATTTGACAACAAGGACTGCCTGCCTTTTCTTTCTGCACCTCTGTGATCAGAAGCGATAATCAGTGAGCAGAGCACAAATCTCCAGTATTTGGAGGACAAGGTCCTTTTTACTCACCCCGATTCTTGTAAGCTGTGTGCAGGCTGCCCCAGGAACATATGCACAGCTCTCTGTCTGCCATGTGGCTGGGTCTGGGGTATGGATAACTGCTACTGGGCTTATAGCTAGAATTGACTGAAATTAACCCCAATTTACCACCAATGCGTTCACCTGGAAGTGTCAAGCATTCAAAGACCCCAGAGTTCCGGAACAGTTCTATCGGATTGGGCACGTGCACTTGTGTTCTCGGTGGGGAGACAAAGTCCTGGTGCTTCCTACTCTGCCATCTTCCCAGCATCCTCTCCTCGACCCTTATTTTTAAAGTATTTGAGACCACGTTTCTAAAGTTCTCTCCTAAAATACTATGCAGATGTAGAAGCTGCAGGTAGCTGGAAAGTTACATGATGCCCCCAACACCCATCTCCTTGGTGGAGGGGTGGAGCCCCTACCATCACCAAACCCCCAACCCCCATCAGCCTCATGCCTTGGTGGTTCTTTCTGCCCCTCATGGGAAATGGAGGGAGCATTCAGACCCTGGGGAGCTGGGACTCTGAGACATTCAGATCTTGTTGTGGCATCTGGTTGTAGAAAGAAATAGCTTCTGACTTATGTGTCTTCATGGTAGCCTTTTCCCTGCGGTCTTGAAGGTGTTCTGTGCATTTCTGGGCCTCAGGATCCTCTTCTTGAAATGGATGAGTCACTGTTTCCCCTAACAGAGACTTACCCAGTCGGAGTCAACAAGATGATTTTAGGAGGTGTGCAGTTAGGGCATTCATGTAAATTGAGTCATAAAGGGAGAAGGTTATCTTCTTTTCAGTTCTCTTTAATCCTTCCAGATTAGTCAAGGAGAAAGTCTCGGTTGGTGCTGAGTTAATGCTTCTCACACTTGTGGTCTTCTTTTCAGCAACGGGAGGCCAGGCCCCAGTTAAGGCAATGGTTCTGGTTCTATTTCAACAGTGTCATTTTGGGTTTATTTACTTTGTTTGTTTGTTTTTCTTTTTTTTTTTTGAGGGTTATCTTCTGTTCATGGTGAGCACTACTTTAGAAAACAAAGCTAAATGTGAGATGCTTCTTAGAAAAATTTTAAGGAAATTGTTTTCTGAGTCTCAGATCAGGCAAAAATGGTCTCAAATGTGCATTAAATGACTTAGAAATTCTGTACTTCTCCCTAAAGGGTGAGATCATGAGATATAAACTTCAATTGACATATTTCTGAAATGTTTAGAACTTTTCAAATGACTGATTATATTTTATAGCAGAAAAATAATATCTATGGAAATGGTAATCTCCTATGGAAAGAAGATTATTTGTTGAAGATAGTATGGTGCTTCAGTTAGGAAAAAGTCTCTGGATTCAGCATAGGTCTTATTTTATTTATTTATTTAAAAATTTTTTCATTTTGGGGGCACCTGGGTGGCTCAGTCAGTTAAGCGTCCAACTCTTGATCTCAGCTCAGGTCATGATCTCAGAGTTGTGAGATCAAGCGATGGGCTCTGTGCTGGGCATGGAATCTGCTTGAGATTCTCTCTCCCTCTCCCTTTGCCCCTCCCCCACCAGTCTCTCTCAAAAAAAAAATTTTTTTTTTCATTTTTCACTGAGGTATAATTAACATGTGACATTATATTAGTTTTAGGTGTGTAACATAATGATTTGATATTTACATGCATTGCAAAATGATCTCCACAATAATTGTTAATATCTATCACCACACTCTAACAAAAAATTTTTTCTGGTGTTGAGGACTTTTAAGATCTATCTCTTAACAACTTTCAAATATGCAAGAGAGTATTATTTTTTGTATTTTTTAAGATTTTTTTTTAAATTTTTTAAATAATCTCTACACCCAACATGGGGCTTGAACTCACAACCCCAAGATCAAGAGTCGCATGCTCTTCCAACTGAGACAGTCAGGTGCCCCTGCAATAGAGTATTATTAACTATAGTCACCCTGCTGTGTATTACATCCCCATGATATATTTACTTTATAACTGGAAGTTTGTACCCTTTGGCCCCCTTCCCCCATTTTTCCCCCCCCGCCCAGCACTCCTCAGCAACCACTAATCTGTTCTTTGTATCTTTTGTCTGTTAGGTTAGTTGGTTGGTTGGTTGGTTTGGTTTGGCTTTTTAGACTCCACATGTACGTGAGATTATATGGTGTTTACCCTTCTGTGTCCGACTCTGTCCCCCAGAACTCCAAAACCATATTCCTCGGGGATCCTCACAACTGCATGGTTGAAAGTAAAGAGGGGATTTCCAAACGTCGGCTTTGTTTCCAGTGGGTGTAGCTGTGCTGAGCTGGGGCCTGGGTGAGAGCGGCTGGTGGAGTGACAGAGTGGGGCACAAGGTGCCAAGGAGCAGGCCAGAGGCGGAAGTGTTAGTCATTGGGAGACAGCTGCAGGGTTTCATCTAAATAAGGCCATCTTGGTGGCTTTCCTGTCCCCAGCCTTTCAGAGGACAAAAATCACTTGGTTCTGGTTTGCTGGAGAGGCAGGGCGCCAAGTGCGAGGGAACACAGAACCATTCTCCCCCAACTGGGAGTGGAGAGCTGGGTGTCATCGTGCCTAGAACATTCGTTCCCAAGCTTGTCAGCACACGAGAAGGTACAGATGCCTACATTTCACCCCGAGAGATGATGCTGTGATTGGTCCAGGGTAGGGCCCATTGGAATTTTTGAAAGCGCCCCCCCCCCCAGGTGATTCTAATGTGCAAACGAGTTTGGGAGCCCCGGACCTGGCCTGAAGATCCCGGGAACGTGTTGGGTGAAAGCCTTCCCGTGGAAGCCTCACTAGCCGCTTCGTGTGGGTGCTGGGCCCAAACCGCCAGGGCTGAACAGGAGAGGCAAGGCCACTACCTGGTCACCTGCTGGCTCTAGGG
This sequence comes from Mirounga leonina, assembly GCF_011800145.1. Lineage (NCBI taxonomy): Eukaryota > Metazoa > Chordata > Mammalia > Carnivora > Phocidae > Mirounga > Mirounga leonina. The sequence continues at coordinate 27,129,135 of NW_023270469.1, read as the reverse complement.
CACCCTGGTCCCAGAGGAGGGTGCATCTGGAAACCCTAGGGGGTCCTTTGGTGGAAAGACCAAGCCTTTTGAGCAGGAAGGTGGTGGGGGTGAAGGAGGTGACTTAAAGCAGTGATATGGGCTGGCATCCAGATTCCCCAGTCTGCAGTGACGAGAAGACAGAGACCTCGTTGGATGCGGGACAGGGACAGCCCGGGCCTGAGGCCCAGAGTGCAGACTTGGGCTGCTCCGCCCTCTCTGGGCCCCTCCCCACCCCCCAGCTTCACACTCCATCCCCCCAGAGGGCTCCAGGGCCAGGGAATGTTTGCTCAGCTGCCAGTTCTGTGGCTCTCTAGCCGTGGCCTGGCAGATCTCCTCGCCACTGGGAGCCTCGGCACCAATAAAGCCCTGTGACCAAGTGTGAGTCCTGGGGGACCCTGACATTGTGAGGACAATGAAGAGGATGGTTTTCAAAGGCAGAGTCAACCCACGTCATCATCCCCCCGCGGAAATGTGCTGCGTCGAGGACCCCTGTTTCCTGCTCTGCCAGCTTTTGTGGGTGAGGGAGGAAATGGCTGTTGACGTCTTTCTGCAGCTGAGCGCTCTGGAGCAGCCCCCCATGGGAGGGGGGCCATTCCTGGGGTGGGGCTGCATCAGCCTCCCAGAAAGAGCCCACCCGTCAGTCCAGCCCTGCCTGTGCTGCGAATTTGCCGTGAGGGCCTCTCAGTCTCCCCGTCTATAAAATGGGCCCAGCACGGACCTGCAGCCGGGCCTCTTCCAGCTCCGTCTCCCTTTGCACCGAGGCTCAAGCATCCTCTGAAGCCTGGGACTGCAGCCAGCCATCCCTGGGGGAGGGCAGAGGCCCCGGGCCGCTGTTATCACCCCGGGCAGGGCTTGGTGTGGGGCATTCTGAGAGGACGTGAGGGCCCCTGTGGGTCTGGGTCACCCCAGGGTGGCCAAGCCTGACGGTCCACGTGGTCCTGAGAAACCAGCTTCCGTGGCACTTTCCTTTCTGTGTTGTGGGATATTTCTGTCCACGGGCTCGCCTTTCATGTGGCCCCACCGACCATGGCCGTTCTGGGGCTGACGTTAGACGCGAGCCCTTTTTACCTCTGTCCCTCTCTGCCCATTGGCTGTCCTCAGCTGGTCCCTTCTGTCCTCGCTTCTTCCACTCCAGTGCAGGAGCCAGGGGCAGAACCAGGCCTGCCAGTGCCATGGTGACAGGGCTTCCATCAGCCTGACCCTCCCCACCAGCCCCCGGGCACAGGAAAGGCAGGTGGGGTCCCCCTGGTAGAGACGAGGAGACGGGTCCCAACAAGCTGGTGGACAACAAGCCAGGTCCACCCAGCCTCCTGGGGGCTCCCCCATAATCCAAGCCTGGGGAGTCAGGAAGAGCAAAGAAGCCAAAGGTACAGCAGTCAGAAGTCTGTGACTCAAGCCGTGTCCTCTCTGCCATCCCTCCCTTCCTTCCTCGTATCCTGTGCTGGGGGCTGGGGTTACAGAGGAAACAACAGCAGCGCCATTTGTAATCATAGTCGACATGTTCTGGGCCTTTCTCGCGGGCTGGATGCCTTGCCTGGTAGATGTTAGTACGCCCATAGCGGACTCTGATGGTGCTCCCTCTCACTCACCTGCTTCCCCCTCAGTCAGCCAGTGCACCCATCCCCCATCCACCGTGGGCCTAAGCCGCCAGCATCGGCACCCTTCTGGAAGGATTACCCTTGGCTAATAGCAATGATCTCATACAGAGGTACCTCCCCCCCCCCATCCATTGGACATGACCCATAACCAACGACTGACTGATATGGGAGTGTAATGGCCCAGCCCCCCTGACCCTTGACAGGACAGGACAGACTCTATGGCATCGTTCACACTCCAGAGCAACCTCCCCCAGGCCCCCACCATGTATTGGTCTGAAGCAAGACTTCCCTTACCCTCTCAGTAAATAACTTTTGCAGGAACCCCTGTCTTGGGCTCTGCTTCTAGAAGCCTGATCTAGAACATTCCCATTCTACAGATGGGGAAACTGAGGTACCGAGAGACTAAGTAACCTGACCAGGGCGCCTGGGTGGCTCAGTTGGTTAAGCGACTGCCTTCGGCTCAGGTCATGATCCTGGAGTCCCGGGATCGGGTCCCGCATCGGGCTCCCTGCTCGGCAGGGAGTCTGCTTCTCCCTCTGACCCTCCTCCCTCTCATGCTCTCTGTCTCTCATTCTCTCTGTCTCAAATAAATAAATAAAATCTTTAAGTAACCTGACCAAAGCCACACAGCTGGCAACTAGTAGAGACTCAAACCCAGGACCCTGGTGCAAGGCATCTGCTCTGATCCATAATCGGGCACTGCCCCAGCCCCCAAGCTATTTCTGGCATGCAGAGGGAAGCTGGTGGGCCGAGAGGAAATGATAATGCAGAGTGGCCAGACCTGCACGGAGGAAAAAGAAAAGAACGCTAAGGAGTGAAGGGCAGTGGTGGGGGGCATGGCTTGGTCTGGGAAGGCAGCCTGGAAGGCTTCCCGGAGTCGAGCTGGGGGCAGAGGAGGAGTTTGCCCGGTGGGAGGAAAGGGAGAGGGTGTTGGAGGCAGAGGGTGTCCCAAGCAGGGAGGATGGGGAGGCGGGGCCGTGCGTACTGTCCTATGGGCAGGGTGGCAGGTGCACGAGAGGGCCGGGAGGTGGCCAGCAACCCGATGGTGACAGACCATTTATTTATTCATCCTTTGAACCTTTCCTGGCCACTTCCTGTGTAGGTGGCACCTACTTTGTGACAGGCGTATTAACGTGGTGTGACTTTATCTGAGAGATGATGGGAAGCTGTTAGGAGGTCCAGACAGAAATGAGGCCAGGCCAGACCAGGGCTGAGTGTGAGAAATAACTCCAGCCAGAGGAATGTGCTCGAGTGTTATGAACGCCATTCTGTATCATCCCACATCACTCAGCCTCATCCTTTTTCATGACTGCATGGAATTCCATCGCATGGACGTGCCATAATTTAACCAGCTCCTTTTCAGTGGACATTTAGAGTTTTTCCAATCTTTTACTGCTATAAACAAGGCCACATTAAGTGTTCCTGAACGTATGTTATTTTGCCCATGATGAATAAATACGTGAGCATGGAATGGCTAGGTGTGGTTATGTGGCATTTGCAATCTTTATAGATTAACACTCCCACTAGCAATGCATCCGAATGCCTGCTAATTCATAACCTTGCCAGCTATATAATTTCCTTGACAATCTAAGAGCTGGGAAACCATATATCTCTTTTAGTTTTTAACATGTATTTATTTCACTTCCTGTGAGGTTGAACATCTTTTCATATATACTTCATTCAGAACCATTCATATTTCCTTTTCTGTAAACTAGTTCAGGTTCTTTGCACACTGTTCTGTCAGGTCGTTGGTCTTTTTCTTATTGATTTACACTATCTCTTGATATAGTAAAAGCATTCATGTCTTTGTGATGCAGTTTGCAGATATTCTTCCCAGTTTGCCATTTGTCTTTTCACTTTATTTGTTGGGTTCTTTGGCAATGTAAAAGTTCTAATTTATACCTGATCAATTTCATTCCCTTTTTCTTTTATGATTTCTGAGTTTTGTGTCATGCTCAGCTAGACCCTCTCTACTCTGAAATTATTTTTAAAACTTTTCCCTGTTTTTTCTTCTAGCACTTAAAAAAATTTTTAACCGCTTTGTTGTGAAATCGTAACGTAGAAAAAATGCAGAAAATTCAACGTACAGCTTCATGAATTGTTGTAAATTGAACACCTGTAATCTTCTAGTACTTTTAGAGTTTAACTTTTTACATTTAAATATTGGCCCCATCTAGACTTTATTTTGGCATAATTTGGGGGGATTTAAACGCATACTTATTGAAAAAGAATAGCTTTACAAATGTCATGGAATATTTTAAAATTTGTCATATGCCAAGCAAAAAAGGGAAATCTCAACATACTTCCCCGAAGCAGAAATTGCATAGGACTTATTCTTTGTACAGCATAGTAAAACAAAAAAGTAATGGCAAAAGTTGAAAGAATAACTTACTCCTCCATTAAATGACTCACTTCAAAATTATAATTATAATCTACTAGTAATGTAAATTTGATATAAACTTGACATAAATTTATGGAAATTGGCCAAAAGTGGTTTCTCTTATTATTTTTTAAAATGAAAAGACTAGAAATGATTTAAGCAATCAACTAACTCATAAGCTTAATGAGCAACAGTCTCAGTAAATTAGGGAAGAGAAGTCAGGAGATTAAAAAAAAATTATAAAACTAAAAAAGAGAAAATTCCACAGAATTGATAAATGGAAATGAAAGTTTTGTCTTTTTAAACATAAGACACAGCAGCTGCTGGCCAATCTAATGAGAAAAAAAACGAAGCAAAATAAATTAAATGTGAAGATATGAGATTTCTTTTTTTTTTTTTTTAAGATTTTATTTATTTATTTGAGACAGAGAGAATGAGAGAGAGCATGAGAGGGAGGAGGGTCAGAGGGAGAAGCAGACCCCCTGCCGAGCAGGGAGCCCGATGCGGGACTCGATCCCAGGACTCCAGGATCATGACCTGAGCCGAAGGCAGTCGCTTAACCAACTGAGGCACCCAGGCGCCCGAAGATATGAGATTTCTAAGTACAGGAAAAGATCACATGCAACTGTGTGCTCTACTGTTTGAATTTTTTTTTTTTTTTTTTTTGAGAGAGAGAGTATGCATGTTGGGGGAGAGGCAGAGGAAAAGAGAGAATCTCAGGCAGACTCTGCTGAGCACTGAGTCTGGTGCGGAGCCCCATCCCATGACCCCAAGGTCATGACCTGAGCCAAAACCAAGAGAAGGACACTCAACCAACTGAGCCACCCAGGCACCCCTCACGTTTGAACATTCTTGACAAAATGAACAAGTTTCTCAACTGTGAACATAAAACACCAAAAGTTAATAAAAATAAGCGACAAACGAAATTTTAAAGTTGTCATATTTGGGGGCACCTGGGTGGCTCGGTCCATTAAGTGTCTGCCTTCGGCTCAGGTCATTATCCCAGGGTCTTGGGATCGAGCCCCACGTCGGGCTCCCCGCTCAGTGGGAAGCCTGCTTCTCCCTCTCCCTCTCCCCCCTGCTTGTGTTCCCTCTCTCGCTCTGTCTCTCTCTGTCAAATAAATAGAATCTTAAAAAATAAAATAAAGTTGTCATGTTTGGTTTTTTAAAAACTGTTCAAATCATCAGATAGCGTTGGAAAGGACTCTGGCTCTCACTCGGGGTCGGGGGGAGCTCTGCGAGATGGAGGCACCTGCCATGGGCCACAGCTTGACAGGGACACTCTGAGCCTCCGTGGAGGACGTTGGGGCGGGCAGAAGAGGTACCAGGTCTCCCGGTGCAAAGGACCCACGTGAGAAATGGTGGCGCCAGGTTCAGGCGGCAGCCGTGGAGGAAGTGAGAGTCTGCAGTCCACATGGAAAAAGTTAGCCCTCCTCGGCCTGAGCTCCAGGAAGCAGAAGGCAGCCCTTCAGGGACGTGGGGAGGGTGGTGGTGGAAGCAGAAGTCTGGGCAGGGAGAGGGAGGTCGGGATTGCTGTTTGGGACTTAGATATTTTTAAATGCGTACAGGGCATCCAAGACATAGAGTTGTGAGAACTGAAGTAGTGGAGGCCGAGAGGCCCTGGCCTGGCGTCTAGTCCATATTCTTTACACTTTCTGTTCACCCCCTTCGCTCGTTTTCCAGTGCAAATGTCATTCTGTGCCCATAACACACACACAGGCATTCAACTAAAAAGTAGAATAAAATGTCTTCAATAGGTATGAATTACTTTTTGATTTGAATTTTTAGCCTCTCTGTCATACTTGACGTATGTGTTTATCCTTATTGATTGCCTTCTTACTTCTATTTTAGTTTTATTATGTAACCTTATGGAGGGAATTTCCATTTCTGTGAGCCATCACTGATCATTTCTTATGCTTATTTATCACGATGGATTTATCTTCTTTACACATTGGGGTAAAACATCTACTCAATTTTTTTTAAGACTTTATTTATTTATTTTAGAAGAGAGAGAAAGCAAGAGGGGGGAGGGGCAGAGGGAGAAGGAGAGAGAGAATCCCAAACAGACTCTACGCTGAGTGCAGAGCCTGACACGGGGCTTGATCCCACAACCCCAAGATCATGACCTGAGCTGAAATCAAGAGTCGCATGCTTAACAGACTGAGGCCCCAGGTGCCCCTTCTAGTTTTTAATGTAAATGTCTTTATGTATTTTTTAAAATAAAAATGTGCCTATTAAGAAGTTGGGATGTAGGGGCACCTGGGTGGCTCAGTTGGTTAAGCGACTGCCTTCGGCTCAGGTCGTGATCCCAGGGTCCTGGGATCGAGCCCCGCATCGGGCTCCCTGCTCGGCGGGAAGCCTGCTTCTCCCTCTCCCACTCCCCCTGCTTGTGTTCCCTCTCTCGTTGTCTCTCTCTGTCAAATAAATAAATAAAATCTTAAAAAAATATAAAATAAATATTATGCAGCCATCAAAAGGAATGAGATCTTGCCATTTGCAACGACGTGGATGGAACTGGAGGGTATTATGTTGAGCGAAATAAGTCAAACAGAGAAAGACATGTATCATATGATCTCACTGATATGAGGAATTCTTAATTGCAGGAAACAAATTGAGGGTTGCTGGAGTGGGGGGTGGGGTGGGAGGGATGGGGTCACTGGGTGATAGACACTGGGGAGGGTATGTGCTCTGGTAAGCACTGTGAATTGTGCAAGACTGTTGAATCTCAGATCTGTACCTCTGAAACAAATAATGCAATATATGTTAAGAAAAAAAAAAGAAGAAGAAGGTAGCGGGAGGGGAAGAATGAAGCGGGGGAAATCAGTGGGGTAGACGAACCATGAGGGACGATGGACTCTGAAAAACAAACAGGGTTCTAGAGGGGAGGGGTGTGGGAGGATGGGTTAGCCTGGTGGTGGGTATTGAGGAGGGCCCATTCTGCATGGAGCACTGGGTGTTATGCACAAACAATGAATCATGGAACACTTCATCTAAAACTAATGATGTAATGTATGGGGATTAACATAAGAATAAAAATAAATAAATAAATTTTGTCTTAACACACACACACACACACACACACAAAAAGAGCATGGTGTAGAGCGTTCTCCTTTGCCTGGATCTCCCATACCCCCTGCCTGGACAAAATCCTGTCCCTGGTCTATTGTGTAGCCCTAGAGTTGTTCTCTGTGTATGCAAATACACACACACACACACATACACACAAATAAGCATTTACTCAATGATATACCTTGGAGCTCTTTTGCTTGGCATAACATTTTTATGGTTCGTCCTTGCTGTAGTGTGTATCTGTACTTTGCTCCCTTTTATTGCTGAATAATATCCCACTGTACAGATAGACTATATTTTGCTTCTCCATTCATGAGCTTCTGGACATTTGCATTGCTTTCACTATTGGGCTGTTGTGGGTAACAAACATCTGTGTACAGATTTTTGCGTGAATGTCTATTTTCGTTACTCTTGGAGAGAAATCTGGGAGTGGAATGGCTGGGTTCTGTGGTCACTCTGTGGTTAACATTTTAAGGACCTGCCACACTGTTTTCCAAAGGGGCTGCTCTATTTCACATCCTTACCACCAGTATATAAAGTTCCCATTTCTCCTCATCTTCACCAACGCTTTTACTGTCTTTTCCTTCATGATGGCCCTTCAGTGGGAGTGTGAGATGCCACCTGCTTTCCATACAGAACATTTTCATTCTAAATTAAAAAATAATTCCTTGGGGCACCTGGGTGGCTCAGTCGTTGGGTATCTGCCTTCGGCTCAGGTCATGATCCCGGGGTCCTGGGATCCAGCCCCGCATCGGGCTCCCTGCTTGGCGGGGAGCCTGCTTCTCCCTCTCCCACTTCCCCTGCTTGTGTTCCTGCTCTCGCTGTCTCTCTCTCTGTCAAATAAATAAAATAAAATAAAATAAAATAAAATAAAAATAATTCCTTAAATTTAAAACACTTGTATTACCATGTGTGTTATATGTGTTTTTCCATATGTCTTCTCTTAATACCATTGATTAATGGATGTGTTTTAAGTGTGTGTGAAGCTAATTTCATTCCATTCCTTTGGCCAATTTTTTCTGTTTTTAGTACCATTCCATAAAGTTTTGTGGGGTTTTTTTTTAAGATTTTTTATTTATTTGACAGAGAGAGACACAGTGAGAGAGGGAACACAAGCAGGGGGAGTGGGAGAGGGAGAAGCAGGCTTCCTGCCGAGCAGGGAGCCCGATGCGGGGCTCGATCCCAGGACCCTGAGATCATGACCTGAGCCGAAGGCAGACGCTTAACGACTGAGCCACCCAGCCCCTGTCTTTTCTTCTTTCTAATGACAGTGGTTAACCTCTGTTGTGTTTAGAAGGCTCCATGTTTATGTGGATTTATCTAAAGCTCTGGAACTTCATGGTTCCATCCCTCCCTTCATAGATACACAGTCCGTGCACAGCTGATCTTTTGCCTTTCTTCCTTCCTTCCTTCCCCGTACTTTCCAGCCACCGTTCTTCTTGGCCATTCTGCATTGTTAGACGGCATCTCTCTTAGGCACGTGCACCAGGGTGTCATTTCACTGTGTTCTTGGTGAGGCAGTGATCAATGCCTCTGGGTTTTCTCATTAAGAAGAATGTTTATTCTTGGGGCGCCTGGGTGGCTCAGTCGGTTGAACATCTGCCTTCGGCTCAGGACATGATCTTGGGGTCGTGAGATTGAGTCCCACGTGGGCTCCCTGCTCAGCGGGGAACCTGCTTCTCCCTCTCCCTCTGCCCATCCCCCCTGCTCATGTTCGCTCTCTCACGCTCTCTGTCTCTCTCTCTCTCTCTCAAATAAATAAATACAGTCTTTAAAAGAAAATAAAGAAGAATGTTTATTCTCAACTGCCTCAAAAATTCTTCAAATGTAGTAAGAAAGAAGATTGCAAATCTTACCTTTTTGGGAGTTTTACTGGGAAGGGAAGTTGGCATCAGTGGTGAGGATTATTCTGTTTTCATCCAAATGAATTAGCTGCCAAAAGTCTGCTGGATTCCAAGGATCTACTCGGATGCCACAAGTCACTGGAAGGCAAATGTCCAAGTTGGAGGAGAAATAGGGGCTCCCTCTGGGCCACGTGTGGCAGGAGGTGACACCGGACAGGATTGGGCTGTGCACTGTCCAGGGACTAAAGGAGATGTGCTTGGGGAAGAATAAGATCTGTGTGTGAGGACAAGAGGACTCTTCTAGGTTGAATGCCTCCAGTGTCTCTCGAGAGGAGGGTAAGGGCTGGCGCCTTCCCTACAACATTCCTCTTGGGATTTGGAATATTGAGGAGAGTGCCCTGTGTCCTCTCTTTAGGAACCTACTCTATGGAAACAACCTGCAAATCCAGCTCAGAGCACAGGACTTGGCTCAGGTACTCATGAGACCATCTCTGCGGACACCCTAGAACATCTATGATGAACCAGGAGGCCAAGTAGGTGACCTCTACCCTTTACCTCCTCTCTTTCCCTCCCACCCACTCCCTCACTCCCCTCCTACTCCCTACCAGACTGTTCCCTATCCAGATTTACCTCATTGGGCTGCCCCTCCTACAACAAACCTCCCCTTAGCCACCATTCGGCTTGAGAGTGAAGGTCATCAGACACAGAAAATCAGGGAGAGCCTTGAGACAGAATCCAGTCTACCCATTTTATAGATGGTGTGACTGAAGCCTAGCTAGAGAATAGACTTGCTCAAGGCCAGACTATAAGTGTATCAGCTAGGATAGGCTAGTTTATGGTTTCATAACAACCACCAATGTCCTGGTAGCTTAGGACAACAAAAGCTTATTTCTGTTCCTACTTCTTGTCTCTTGTCAGTCAACTAGGACCTCTAGTCCACATCATCCTCTTGCTGGCCCCAGGCTAAAGGAGCAGCCAAGATCTGGAATAGTGCCGGTCCCTGTGGTAGAGGAAAAGAAAGAACACTGTGAATTGCACATTGGCTTTTAAAACTTCTGCACAGACGTGTCACAAGTCATTCTTCAGCATATTTCATTGACCAAAGCAAGTTTTGTGGCCATGCCTGACTTCAAGGGGGCAGGAGAGTGCCATCTGACCACGGGTCCAGAAAGAGGAGAAAGAGAATATCTGTGAACAGCCCTAATGCCTACCACAGAGAATTAGGTACAAAGCTGGGTCAGGAATGCTAGTCTCCTAACTCTGGGGCTGAGGATCTTTCTTTCTTTTTTTTTTTTTTAAAGATTTTATTTATTTATTTGACAGAGAGAGACACAGCGAGAGAGGGAACACAAGCAGGGGGAGTGGGAGAGGGAGAAGCAGGCTCCCCGCTGAGCAGGGAGCCCCATGTGGGGCTTGATCCCAGGACCCTGGGATCATGACCTGAGCCGAAGGCAGACGCTTAACCGACTGAGCCACCCAGGCGCCCCGCTGAGGATCTTTCTACTATTATCCTCTGTCTCCAAGTCTCTTTTCCGTAGAAGCCTCAATGACCAATAATAATGTAATGTGCTTTTTCTCCCACGGATGGTTATCCTTAAAGAGCGTAATGCCTTACCCCAAGGGGACCGAGCATTAATGGCAGAAACAAAGGCATTGTGTCAGACTGACAGGGTGGACACATTTGAGGGCGAAGGACTTCCCCAGAATTATACCACCTAGACAGTCCTCACTTCCACCTAACACCTTGCTGTCCTGGCTGATTTCTTTATGGGCATCATGGACTTTGAATACCACAGCCCGGAAAAGAAGCTGTGCCCTAGGCCATAACCACACCCTCTGACCAAGATAACACCAAGTCCAGGGACTTAGTCCTTGTCTGGTGCCATCTAGGGCTCCAGGGCCTCAGAAATTTACTGACCTGACAGGCAAGGAATCTCAGTTCTGAGCCTGGCTCTGCCATGGACTTGCAGTATGACCTTGGGTACAGCCTCGGCCTTAGTCTTCGTATCTCTTCAGTGGGGATGGTGATCCCTGCCTACCCCATGGATGTGAGCATGTTTCATGAATCCTAAAGCTCTGTGGCTGAGCGAGGAGCTATTGCTTTGAGTACAGTTGCCAAGGTGTGGCCAGAGGGGCTTGGGGACACATGCCTTTGTTGGGAGTCAAGGGAAGCAGCTGCAGTCTGAACCTCAGGACATACAGTCCTGCACCCCAGCCTCTGAGAGTTGGTAAGACTGCTCCTCCTGGGTGAGCCTCCCACTCTTTTCAGAGTTGGAAGTGGGGTCTCTGCAGTCATGAGGATTATATGAGACACATAAAGCACTTAGAACAGTGCCTCGCCCATAGTCTTTGCTTTCTAAGTGTTTGCTACTATTCTTAAGGAAATAATACCAGAAAGTAGATTTGGAGTAACTAACCAGTTAGTTAACAAATCCCCAATTTTTAGACATTTAGGTTGCTTCCAATTTTTATCTATTATACTAAACTTGCAGTGAAACAGCTTTGTAATTAAAATTTTTATGTACACCCATAATTATTTCCTAAGGCTAGAGTGCTAGAAAAATAATTGCCGAATCAATTTTTTCAAAAATTTTTTAAGCTTTGGGGCGCCTGGGTGGCTCAGTCGTTAAGCGTCTGCCTTCGGCTCAGGTCGTGATCCCAGGGTCCTGGGATCGAGACCCGCGTCGGGCTCCCTGCTCGGCAGGAGGCCTGCTTCTCCCTCTCCCACTCCCCCTGCTTGTGTTCGGGCTCTCGCTGTCTCTCTCTCTGTCAAATAAATAAATAAAATCTTAAAAAAAATTTTTTTAAGCTTGGCTATGTAAGTACCCCTTGCCTTATATTGGTATTCCTACCAGCAGGTGGTTTGAGAGTGCCAGTTTAGAAGGGGAAAATTTGCTGAGAGAGATAGTTTGTATTAGCTAGCGTTTAATTTCACTGTAAGTAGCAGAAAGCCCTAAGCAATAGTGCTTTGAATAGAAACGTATTTCCTTGTCATGTCAGAGAAGTTCAGGACAGGTGGAACGCCTTCCCCATTGCCTTCTTCCGCACTGGCTTCCACCTCATGATCCAGCATGGCTGCCCAAGGTGCAACCATTCACTTTGACATCCCAACCAACAGGAGGAAGCAAAGAAGGATATACAACACTTCTACCTTTATCCCGTTGGCCAAAACTTAGTAAGATGGCCTATTCTAGCTGCAAGGGAGGCTGGGAAATAGAGCTTATTCCAGATGACCAGGAAATATTCAGGAATTCCAATACTAAGGAAGAAGTGGAGAACAGATTAGGGCTGTGGGGACAACTAGTTGTCTCTGCTATGAGATTAGCTCAGATAGAGAGCAGCACAAATAGGTCCATGGAAATGAGAAAAAATAAAGCATTCTCAGGGGACCATCCACAGGGGATGAACTGGACCCTTCCAGAGCCAGGACACAGGCACAAATAAGCAGGGAGTTAAGGAGTACAAAAGAAGCAGACTATTCTCTGGGACTGATCCCTGGGCACAGGCAGGGAGACTAGACAAAGAAACCACTTATCTGCCTATCTACTGCCCCCCAGATGCGGGAGGTAGTTCTTGACTACCCCTTTGCCTTTCTACCAGCTGACTTGTCCCCCTGCTCACCTACCCCGCAGCTCACCTGTCCTCCAACTCACCTGCCTCCCGGCTCACCTGTCTCCCAACTTCTCTGCTCCCCAGCTCACCTGCCCACCCTGTCCCTGCAGGGCCAGCTCCTCATGGACCTCGTTAGCCTCCAGCTGGGCACTGAGCACCTGTGGAGCTGGCTTGTGAGGCTGCTCAGCAAAGACCCAGAATGGCTGAATGCCAAGATGAAGTTCTTCCTCACCGAGATGGAGCTGAGCTCCGGGGACAAGGCCCAGGATGCCACAGAGGGGGTCATCCTACAACTCAGAAGACTGCACGCTCATGGCCAGGCCACTTGGCAGGCTTTCATCCATTGCGTGTGCATGGAGCTGGAGGTACCGCTGGACCTGGAGGTGCCGCTGCTGAGCACCTGGGGCCACGGAGACGGTAAGGGCAGGCGGGAGAGGCACAGAGCAGCCAGCTGGCCCCCCTGGCATGGGGAGCCAGGGAGGCCCAGGGAAGGCTGGGACCCACCTGAGTCACACAAAGATGACATGGTCAAGCCAGGAACCAAATTCTGTGTTTCGGAGTACTTCCCAGAGTAAATTCCTGAGTTTCTCCAAGTCGGCTAGGGACCTGGAAGACCCCTTCTTTCCACCTGGCCTCACCCTAGTTGCCCAGGAAGGCTGGATACAAGGAGAGAAAGGACCAGTGACTCCTTCCAGCCAAGAAATTGCAAATGACCCCATCATACTTAGAGGTTTCTTTCTGCAGCGTGGTCAGGAGAGCCACGGGCAGAGCCCCCCGACCCCTGCTGATGGGCAGGTGTGTTGAACTCTGTTCAGTTCCGTGCATGTTTCCTGGCACCTTCTACTTACGCAGCGTCATGGGGAAACAGAACGCTGAGGGGTAACAGTGTTCTTGGAGAGGAAGTGAGACCCCACTCAAGAGCTCTAGCACAGGGCAGAGTGTAGGGAATGCATGGGGTTCACAGTGCACATGTGTGTGTGTAATCACACCCGCCTGTGCACAAATACATGTACACACACACCTAAACACACGTGCACATGCAGACGTGCACGCACAGACCTGTCCATGTACAGACCTGCATATATGCACACATTTGTGCTCACAGCTGCTTTCCCCAGTTGGGACCTCCACAGATGGCTGAGTGTCGACCTTATTTTCTCTCCTGATGGGGACCCGCCCTGACGGATGAGCCCTGAGCCAGACATGGGGCCAGAGTTGGGCCCAGAGCCTCCTACCACATCCCCATAGCCTCTTACATTCCCCCGTCTCTTTCAGGGTTCCCCAGCCAGCTGGAGGCTGGTGAAGAAAGCCAGCCTACCTCTCAGCTCCACCATGGTGAGGCCTGGGGGTGTGGAGTAGGAGGGGGGTGGTGAGCATGCTAAGTCTCTACCTTGAGCCCAGAGGAGGCTGATGGTGGCTGGGCATGGACATTTCCCTTAAACCAGCCTCCTTATCCCCCAACACATCTGTACATATCCCCTGCCCCCCTGCATGGCTCCTAGCCCCACCTCCTCCCCTTCTGTGCCCCTGAAGGCTTTGGTCTGTCCTGATACCTGTTCCCAGAGATCTAAGCTGGAGCTTTCTGCGTGAGTGGAAAGTTGGCAGCCCTTGGGCAGTGCCTCAATCCCGTCTACTTTAGCGTGTTCTCACCCTGTCCCCAACCCTCAGGCCTCGTCCTCCAGACCCACAGACTCAGGCCCCTCATCATTCAGATGCCCTGGGGCCTGATACTGACTCATGGACTGCTGTCCACACCCTGGCAACCTCTGACTGATTTTCAGATAGGACACAGAGAGGTCAGCGATCAAGTCGTGACCACCTCATGATTCATGGGCCACGCTCTAGTCTCTGAACCTTTATTCTTTTTCTTTTTTTTTTTTAATTGTGGCAAAAATACACATAACCATTTTTTTAAAGATGTTATTTATTTATTTGAAAGAGAGAGTGAACCCAAGCGGTGGAGAGGGGGAGAGGGAGAAGCAAACTCCCCACTGAGCAGGGAGCCTGACGTGGGGCTTGATCCCAGGACCCTGAGATCATGACCTGAGCCAAAGGCAGATGCCCAACCGACTGAGCCCCCCAGGCGCCCCTATCTTAACCATTTTTTTTAAAGATTTTTATTTATTTATTGAGAGAGATAGTGATAGAGAGAAAGCATGAGAGGGGGAGAGTCAGAGGGAGAAGCAGACTCCCCGCCGAGCAGGGAGCCTGATGTGGGACTCAGTCCCGGGACTCCAGGATCATGACCTGAGCCGAAGGCAGTCGCTTAACCAACTGAGCCACCCAGGCGCCCCCTATCTTAACCATTTTAAGTGCACAGTTCAGTGGTATTAAATTCACTCTTGTTGTGCGACCATCACCACCATCCATCTCCAGAACCCTTTTCATCTTGGAAAACTGAAACTCTGTCCCCATTGAACAATAGCTCCCCAGTCTCCTCTCCCCTAGCCCCTGGGAACCACCATTTTACGTTCTGTCTTTATGATTTGACTACTCTCAGTAGCTTTTATAAGTGGAATCATTTTGTGACGGGCTCATTTCACTCGGCATTATGTCCCTAAGGTATCTCCATGTTGTAGCAGGTGTCAGGATTTCCTTCCTTTGTGAGGCTGACGAAAGTTCCATTGTCTGTGTACATCACCCTTGGCTTGTCCATCCATCCATTGATAAACTCTTGGATTGCTGCCATAATTTAGCTATTGTGAATAATGCTGCTGTGAACATGGGTGAACAAATATTTCTTTAAAATCCTGCTTTCGGTTCTTTTTGAGTATATCTTTAGAATCCTAGGTCATATGGTAATTCTTTTTTAATTTTCTGAGGCGCTTCATACTGTTTTCATATACGCAGCGCCATTTTGCATTCCCACCAACAGCGCACAAGGGTTGTGATTTCTCCATATCCTCACCAACACTTGTTGTTTCCTGTTTGTTTGTTTTTTTAATAGTAGCTCTTGTGATGGGTGTGAGATGGTATTGATCTTATTGTAGTTTTGATTTGCATTTCCCTAATGATTGGTGGTGCTGAGCACCTTTCATGTACTTATTGCCCATTCTTATGCCTTCTTTGGAGATATGTCTCTTCAAGTTCTTTGTCCATTTTTTTTTAACCACCTTGTTTGTTTTGCTGTTGTTGAGTTTAGGGGTTCTCTATATATTCTGGATATTAATCCCTTTTCAGATCTATGTTTTGCAGATGTCCCTCATTCTGTAGGTTCTCTTTTTACTCCGTGGACAGTGTCTTTTGATGCACAAAATGTTTTTCCCTTTCATGAAGCCGTTTTGTCTGTTTTTTCTTGTGTTCTCTGTGCCTCGGCGCCATATCCAAGAAATCATTACCAAATCCAATGTCGTGAAGCTTTTGCCCTATGTTTTCTTCTAAGAGTTTTATTGTTAGAGGTCTTATATCTAGGTCCTTGATCCATTTTGAGTTAATTTTTGTATGTGATGTTAGATAAGGGTCCTTATTCATTCTTTTGTGTGTGGGCGTCCAGTTTTCCTAGCACCATTTTTTTAAAAGATTGTCCATTCTCCATTAAATGGACTTGGCACTCTCGTTAAAAATTATTTGACTGTATATGTGAAGTTTTCTTTCTGGGCTCTCTATTCTATTCCATCAGTCTGTATATCTGTCCTTATGCCAGTGCCACACTGTTTTGATTACTGTAGCTTTGTAGTAAGCTTTGAAATCAGAAGTGCGAACTTTGTTCTTTTTTCAAGATTTTTTTTAGAATTTTTTCAGCCTCACAAATTTTGGGATCGGTTTTCCTATATCTGCAGAAAAGGTCATTGGGATTTTATGGGAATTGTGTTGAATCTGTAGCTTGTTTGGGGTAAGATTGCCATCTTAGCAATCTGAAGTCTTCCAGGCCATGTGCCTGGGATGCATTTGCATTTATTTACACCTTCTTTAATTTCTTTCAACAATGTTTTGTAGTTTTCATTTCAAGAAGCTGTCTTCCACCTTCTTGGTTAATGTTTAAGCATTTTATTCTTTCAGTGCTTTCGTAAATGGAATTGGTTTCGTAATTTCCCTTTTAAGTTGTTCATTGTGTGTAGAAACGCAGCTCATTTGTGTATGTTGACTTTGTATCCTGCTACTTTGCTGAATTCATTTATCAGTTCTAAAGAACCTTTTCATGGAGTTTTTAAGGTTTTCTACATATAAGACCCTATCTTCTGCAAACAGGTTTTACTTCTTCCTTTCCAATTTAGATGGCTTTTATTTCTTTTTCTTGCCCAATTGCTCTGGCTAGGACTTTCTACTACTGTGTTGCATAGAGGTGGTGGAAGCAGTCATTGTTGCCTTGTTCCTGATTTTTTTTTTTTTAATATTTTATTTATTTATTTGGCAGAGAGAGAGCAGGAGACCACAAGCAGTGGAAGCGGCAGAGGGAGAGGGAGAAGCAGGCCCCCTGTCAGCAAGGAGCCCGATGCAGGCTCAATCCCAGGACCCTGGGATCATGACCTGATGATCGTGACGGGCTCCTGTTTCTGATCTTAAAGGGAAAGCTTTCTGTCTTTCACCATTGTGTCTGACGATGGCTGTGCACTGAGAACCTTTATTTCTATAGAAGTATGGGCTTTTTACTTACAGCTGTGCATGGCAGTAACATCCAACAGGCTTTAACAGAAAACATCCACCCCATAATCCCAGCAGATCAAAACCGTTCAGTCCTGTCCCTTCTGGCCCGTGTCATTGAGGTGGCATAATTATCACATGGCTGTGACCAGACCTGAATGATATTTAGCCAGTGGGCCCCTTATTGATAGAGGACTTGACAGAACATTAAAATACCCTCAAACTGGTTCTAGTCCCTCTCTGGGATCTGTCAGTCACCCTGCAGTCCAGCACCGAGAAACCTCACACCTGGCAGGGTGAGGGGCCTGCTCAGGGGCTGCTCTGACCCATTATCGATGCCTGGCTGTGGGAGTATCCCGCTTTACTTCTTCACGTTCTTCCCTAAGTCCTCTTGCCTTTCCTCCTCCCCTCCCTTCTCTCTCCCGTTCCTTCTTTTTTTCCTTCTTCCTGTCTTCCTTTTCCAACGTCTTCAGAAAGGCATTAAAGTGACTCTTGACAATCCACAACCAGACGAGAATTCGAGAAACCAGTAAGGGAAGTGAGGAAGTGTGGGAGATGTGACATAAGGGTGATAAAACACACTGACCCCAGAGGGAGGCCACAGGCCCAGCCAAGCACATTGGAAAGTCCACTTTTCTAACCAGCAGTAGCCTCGACAGACCTGGGTCTATCCCAGGCCATTCAGTGCTCTGGGCTGAGTGTTTCTGAGGCTGCTGGCTGTGGGCCCAGCTCCCCACATCCTGGACTGGGAGATCCCCCAGCCCAGAGCCTCTGGGCCTCTCACCCAGGCCTGGGACCCACTTCTGCAAACAGAGCTGGTATTGATGCAGCCTCTGCCCGCCGCCTGCCTTCACTCAGTCCCTGGGTGCAGCGACATTTGTCTGCCTACTGCCTGTTTGTGGCCTGGAGCTCCCCAAAGGTGCTCGGTGCCCCCTCAGCCCAGGCCCCCAAACTTCACACTTTACTCTTCTCTCATTCTTTCCAGGCCTCAAGCGACCTTATCAGAGCTGTGGGTCCTCACCCCGCCCGAAGCAGTGCAAGAAGCAGCAGCTAGGTGGGTATCAAGGCTGGGAAGGACCCAGACATAAGGACCTGCCTTGGGGCCAGGACACAGATCCTGGACTCTGTGCCCTGCTGATAAGCTTCCAGGAGCCCAGCGACTCTTGTCTTCCTTCCAACAGAGATGGATTGGAGGTCCTGGGTGGGCAGAGCAGAGGTGACCAGTATGACCTCAGACCTGGGCCCTCACTGGCCAGTTTAGAGATGGGCAGAATACCAAGGAGACCCCTCACCGCCACCACAAAGGCATGGGGGCTGCTGAGGAGCGGCCAGGCAGGAGGGAGTAGAGAAGACAGAATTTTTCTCATTCTCCACCAGTTGTCCAGAAGAATCCTGTTCTCAACCACCTGTCCCCAGCATCCCCTGACAGCGGCCCCGGTTCTTCCTCTGGGCCACCCAAGCTCTCCCAGGGATCCAGCAATTAGAAAGTCAATGCCCGACATAGTAAGGGCCCAGCTCCAGTTCTGATTGGCCAATGCCTAGGCCTACAGGTTGTTAGTACTCACCCCTGGGCGTCACAAAACTGAAATACTGGGAGGAGAACAGGGTACTCAGATACACAGTTAAGAAGTTGTTCTAAGAAGATGTTGCAAAGGAACCTCCCCGCGCCCCCCCACCGCCGTCTCACTGACAACTTTACAGCATTTATATTGTTGCAAAACAAACAGAGCCGTGATCTGCGCTCCCCCAGCCAGACTTCCCCATTTAAATGGCCCCCAGAACCAGTGCTTCTGTGGAACGAGTTCCTTCTAGGAATTGTGTGTTCTTGCCAGTCCCCACCCCCTTGCACACACAGCTGAGGCTGCAGGCTCCCAACGGCCAGTACTGGGGTGAGGGGATCTAGGGGTGGGAGGTCCCCCACCCTCATGCCTCTCCCTGTGCCCTGCAGAGCTGGCCAGGAGGTACCTGCAGCTGCTGAAGACCTCCGCCCAGCGGCGCTATGGCAGCCGGATCCCGGGGCCAGGGCAACCCCTTGCCTTCCACCAGGCCTACATCCCCCCGATCCTGCAGTGGAGCCGGACCACGGCACCCTTCAACACCCAGGAGGGGGCCACCCTGGGGGACCCCAAGGCAGAAGACGGCACTGATGTGAGCATCCGGGACCTCTTCAACACCAGGGCCGACAAGGGCCCAAGGGTGACGGTGCTCCTGGGCAAGGCGGGCATGGGCAAGACCACCCTGGCCCACCGGCTCTGCCAGAGGTGGGCCGACGGCCAGCTGGACCGCTTCCAGGCCCTGTTCCTTTTCGAGTTCCGCCAGCTCAACCTGATCACACATCTCCTGACGCTGCCCCAGCTCCTTTTTGACCTGTACCTGAGCCCCGAGGCGGGCCCTGACTCGGTCTTCCAGTACCTGGAGGAGAACGCTAACGGAGTTCTGCTGATCTTTGATGGGCTGGACCAGGCCCTCCACCCCCATTCCAGCAGGGAGAGGGAAGGTCCTGAGGAGCCAAGTCCGGCCCTTGCCCTCTTCTCTGGCCTCTGCCGGGGGACCCTGCTGCCTGGCTGCTGGGTACTGACCACTTCCCGTCCAGGGAAGCTGCCCGACTGCCTGCCCACAGAGGCAGCCACGGTCCACATGTGGGGCTTTGACAGGCCGCGGGTGGAGGAGTACATGGTCCGCTTCTTCACGGACCAGCTGTGTCAGGAGGCGGCCCTGGCAGAGCTGCGGAAAAGCAGACACCTCCAGAGCATGTGCGCAGTGCCCGCACTCTGCCAGGTCACCTGCCTGTGCCTCCACCGTCTGCTCCCGCGCAGCTGTCCAGGCCAGTCTGCGGCCCTCCTGCCCACTGTGACTCAGAACTACGTGCAGATGGTGTCCACCCTCGGCCCCCGAGGCTACCCGCCTCCCGAGTCCCTGCTGGACCTCAGTGAGGTGGCCCTGAGGGGCCTGGAGACCGGCAAGGTTATCTTCTCCATAGGAGACATCCGTCCATCCACGATGGCCTTCGGGGCTGCCCTCAGCCTGTTGACCTCCTTCTGCGTCTGCACGGGCCCTGGGCACCAGGGTACCGGCTATGCCTTCGCCCACCTCAGCCTACAGGAGTTTTTTGCTGCCTTGTACCTGATGGTCAACCCCAAGGTGGACAAAAATGCGCTTGCCGGCCACGTCACCCTCAATTCTCGCTGGGTGCTGCGGACCAAAGCTAAGCCGGGCCTCTTGGACCACCTCCCCTCCTTCCTGGCAGGGCTGGCGTCCCACGCCTGCCGACCCTTCCTCAGCCACGTGGCCCGGCGGGATGAGACGTGGGTGAGTGCCAGGCAGGCTGTGGTGATGCAGGCCCTGAGGAAGTTGGCCCCGCGCAGGCTCACGGGGCCGAAGGTGGTAGCATTCTGTCACTGCGTGGGAGAGACCCAGGAGCCTGAGCTGGCCAGCCTCGTGGCCCAAAGTCTCCCCTGCCACCTGTCTTTCCACAATTTCCCACTGACCTTTGCTGACCTGGCTGCCCTGACCAACATCTTGGGGCACAGGAATGCCCCTATCCACCTGGATTTTGAAGGGTGTCCCCTGGAGCCCCACTGCCCTGAGGCCCTGGCAGGCTGTAAGCAGGTAGAGAATCTCAGGTGAGAGTAGGGTCAGGGGAGGACTGGGGAGGACTGGGGAGGACCTGGGAGGGAACTGGGCTTCGGGAGGGTGGAGTCGGTCAGACCCTTCCCGCAGGAGCCTGGGTGCAAATCTCGAACATCGGAACAGATAGTCCGGACTGTCTGTCCCTCAGCCGGAGAGCTGGTGCCGAAGCTCCCTTCCTCCCAAGACCTTAGGGTCCAGTTGGCTCTCAACTGGACACTGCTCTTGTGGTTGCTGGGCTTTCAGTCTCTCTCCCTCTCAGCCATGGGCTGGAGCCTCTGACTCCAGACGTGGTTTAACTTTGGGCAGGTTATTTAACCTCTCAGCCTGAGTTTCTTCCCTAAAATGAGTCAGTAATAATCCTCACTACGTGAGGTTGTTGTGAGAGCCAGGTAAGAGAATGCCAGGAAAACCCTCCTTGGGGAGTGCCTGGTGCACAGTGAAGGCTTAGTATATGCAATAATAGCGAGAGAAAAGGTGAGGCTGAGAGAACCCACCCCGCACCCCCAAATACAGTGGATTAAATAATGTTGAATTTTGTTTCACTGTTATGGAGCACTCAGAAGTAAGTGGTCCGGGTCTCTGAGATGGCTAGCTCCATGTGGTCATGCAGGGACCCAGGTCCCTTCCACTGATGTTCCATCATCTCCTTGGGCACCTGGATCTGCATGGTCAAAGCTGGGTCATGGGCATATCGTGCTCTAGCTTAGGGGAAGGGAAGGGGAGCACGCCTTAGACATACCCCGTGTGTTAAAGCCCACACACACCGAGATGGGGCACATCCCTTCTGCTCACATTCCAGTGGTGCGAACATAGCTGCATAGCTGCTCTGAGCTGCACGGGAGGCTGGAAATGCCGCCTGTAACTGGGAAACCATGTTCCCGGTTAGAGTTCTATCCACGGAGAATGGGTTTCAGTGGGCAGTTAGCAGTCTCTGCCATAATCCGTGTTTGTTATTACTACAAACAAGAGCTACTACTACTACTATAACTATTAACATAACTACTCAGTTCCATCTGTCAGAGGAAGGGATGGGTGATGGCTTCTAAGCCCTGCTCAGCATTGAGCCTCTGCTACCTTGCCTCTTCCTGTGGCAGCTTTAAGAGCAGGAAATGTGGGGACGCCTTTGCAGAAGCCCTCTCCAGGAGCCTGCCGACAATGGGGAGCCTGAAGAAGCTGGGGTGAGCCAGGGCTTGGGTCCAAGAGGGATCCTCAGCTGGATATGCCTGGAACTCTCCCCTCTCCTTTTGACCCTGCACAGGGCAGATTCCTGGCCTGCCCCCTTTCCCACGCCCATTCCTTCCCACCACCTTTGCTTACCCTGTAGGTTAGCAGGAAGTAAGATCACTGCCCGAGGCATCAGCCACCTGGTGCAGGCTTTGCGCCTCTGTCCACAGCTGGAAGAGGTCAGGTGAGTGATCTCCAAGATGACCTGCTGGCTAAGGGGGACAAGTCACTTCCTAGGTCCCTGGGCTCCCCACCACCACCCCGGAGCCTGTAATGAGTCCTGCATTTCCCATCAGGATCTGGCCAGTTTTTCAGTGAGACCCAGAGAGGGGAGGCATTGGTCCAAGAACTGGATGGGTCTGAATCCAAACACAAGGCTCCCAGAGACCCTCGAGCACCGCTTCCTTCATCTAATATTTTGGGCTGTCTTGAAGGACCTTGAACTTTGAGGCCCCTTCCCCATCTTTCTGTGACCTTGAGAGAAGGGATGGCAGCATGTAGGCAGGTGTCAGGCACAGTGGGTACGCATAAATGCATGAAACATATACCTTCACACTTGTGCACATGTGTGCACGCTTGCACTCGCCTGCTCACTTAAATATGTTCCCCTCACTGGCACATTCATAGGTGTGTGCACACCTGTGCACACTTAGATCCACATATACATTTAGATGCAAGTACATGCTAACTGAGCACATGTCCGCAAATATATTCCTGCCCTGTGTTTGTGATGAGTAGCCTAAGAGGGGTGGGGCCGGGGAGCCTTCTCGGCAGCTCATTGGCAGAACCACCACTAGTTTATATGGCACCTTTATGAGATTTAGAAAGGCACCCTTTTGTCCAGAGACATGCAGCTTGGCACTAGGTCATCCTGCTTGTTGAGTGGAGTGTTAGCTGGACCACAGCTCCTATCCCCTCAGCTGGGTGCCTTTCTGTGGGATCACTGGCTGATAGGAGAAAAGACTAACGTCACTCTCTATGATCAGGGGGAAATAAGTGTCAACAAGTTCACATTTCCAAACCTCTGCACTAACCAGAGCAATCTTGCACAAAGGTACCCTCGTACTTCTGTCCCTCCGGCTAGGAACTCAGGCAGGGCTGGGTTGTGGACCCCATTTGACAGATGAAGAATGTGAGGTCAGAAGAAATGTGCTTGGCCTAAGGTTCTGGGTGAGTCAAGGCCAGAGCTGGGGCTGGAAACAGCATCTCTTGTATCCCAGTCTAGACTCTGCTCATCACCCAAGAGCCAAGAGGCCATAATAAACTAGATGGCCTCAGGCACATCCCAGACGTAGCCCTGAGAGCAGTGTGCTGGGTGTTCTCATTCCACCTCATGAGGCCTTCACAGCCCATCATCTTGGGCCACTAGGCAGGAACTCCCCCACTGGGGCTGAATAGGGACAGAAGTGAGGCCAGCAGAGGTACTCTCCTCCTAGCTGGGCCTACTGGATCCTGTGGAGCAGGTTACCAACCCATTGTGGGCCTATGACTTGTGTCTCCTCCATGAGGGCAGCCATGTCACCTGCCAACTGGGGCTCCCAAGGCCCCCAACTCCATGGCTGAGGGACTGGACCTTGGTCTCTTGCAGCTTTCAGGACAACCAGCTCAAGGACTGGGCTGTGCTGAACATCGTGGAGGTACTTCCTTGTTTGCCACGGCTCCAGAAGCTTGAGTAAGCCGTCTTTCCACACACCCCCACCCCTGCCTGAGCTACCCACCTCCCCTGGAGAGCAAAAAAAGTCTGGGGCCCATGGGATACAGGATTCACTCCTGATACCCTTGCCACAATCTTGCAGCCTGAGCCGCAACAATGTCTCCATGTCAACCTTACTCTGCTTGACAAAAGTGGCAGTCGCATGCCCTACTGTCAGGACCCTGCAGGTCAGGTGAGTCGAAGGAGTGGAATCTGGGCCTTCAGAGGCTTGAGAAAAGGGGAGGGGAAGATAGGGAGTGGGGAATGGAGCACTGCGTCTGCAATAGCTACGCTTGTGTGCCTGAATCTGTTTTATTCACGTGGGTATCTCCAGAGCCTAGCTCAGGCCTGGCACCTGGCACTCAGTAGATAGTGCTGAGTAGAATGATGGTGGGTAGATGGGCGGAGGGTTGAAGGAATGAGTCAACGCATCTAGGAAGCATAGCGAAAGAATCATTAGCCGCAAGTTGCTCTCCGTGGTGCTGAACTGGGGTTACCTGTTTGGATTACGGAGTGGGTCAAGTGCCATGCCTCTTAACCTTAAAATACTGTAACTCCCACAAAAACTCTTTGCATTCCTAACTTTTTAAAGTCTTCTCTGTAAATATTGTTTTCCTGACTTTTAAAGAATACTCTCAGGATTCATCGAGCAACGACATAGTCACAGATTTTACTTGTCTGATTTGGGGCATTTCTGCCAGTTGTTTCTGTGTCGGTTATAATAAAATCAGCTTTCTCTGGATGTTTGGGGCTGCAGGGGGTGTGCAGGCAGCGGGTGATGTGTTGGTTTCCAGACCACTGGTCTCACGGCTCAGTGTCTGACTTTTGCAGGGAGGCGGAGCTCATCTTCCTTCTTTCCCCGCCCGCAGAGACTGCTGCAGAGCTGCAAGGGTAAGAACCTAGGGAGGGGATGGGCCTGGGCTCATTCTGAGGAGCAGTCTGGGCTCAAGCAGTAGCAGAGTAAGGTAGCCAAGAGAGCCTATGAAGAGCTGGAATGTGGGGATTCTTCTTGCTATGGCTGCCTGAGAAATGGCTTTCTTTTCAGAGTTGGCAAGGACTTTACCTTCTTCTAGCATATCTGGACCATGTCTGGTTCCTGTGGTGGGGGAGCATCCCCAGAAATCTCAGAGCAAGTCAGACCCTTAGGGAAGGCATGAATATACTGTTAGATTGGTGTTAATATGTGGGGAAAGCTCCAGAAAACTCTTCCATCTAAAAAAAAGCGGGAGGGAGGCAATGATGATACCCACATCTCAGAGTTACTCTGAGGATTAAATGAGTTAATACATTGCAGGTGCTTAAAACACTGCTGACATCCAGGTGGCACTCAGATGCTGGCTAATCCAGCTGTGCATGGATTCCAGCTTGGCTTGTCCTGCATGGGCAAAGAAAGGGAAGCAGCCTTTCCATGAGAGAACATTCCAGCTGGACTTATTCACACTCCTCCCTGGCTGAGACTCACAGACAGATGATGTTATATGTCCTTGGGCAAGTTCTTTCCCTGCTCTGAACTTCAGTTTCCTCCCCCATACAACGATCTAGTAGGACCAAAGTCTTCTTCCCCTCCAGCTGTACAGAGCTATGATGCCCAATATGGTAGCCACTAGCCACATGTGGCTATTTAAAGGCATATTAGTTAGAATTAAGTAAAATGAACATTTAAGTTTACCAGCCACATTAGCTGTATTTTAGGTACTCAGTGGCCATGGGAGACTAGTGTCTCCCACAGTGGATGGCACAGATACAAAACATTCTCATCATCGCGGAAAGTTCCGTTGACAACGCCAGTCTAGAGGTCTGTGAAAACCCGGGTAATGACATTCCATCTTCTCTGCAGCCCCAACCCCTTCCCTGGCCCAGCGGGAGAGAGCCTGGAGGTGCCGTGGCTCCCACAGCCTGGACCCACACACAGTCCATGCTCCCAGGCTTTTGAACCACAGGTGGCACGTATACAAATGGAGAGCTTCACAACATAGAAATAGCAGCTTCTTTTTCCTAAGCTTCAATTTTGTGCCCGTGCTGGGCGCTTGACCGTACATCGTTTCATTTTAATCCTTCAGTCACTCTGTGTTAGATATTGTCATCCCATCTTGGAAAAGAGACCATGGAGGGCGCCTGGGTGGCTCAGATGGTTAGGCGACTGCCTTCGGCTCAGGTCATGATCCTGGAGTTCCGGGATCGAGTCCCGCATCGGGCTCCCTGCTCGGCAGGGAGTCTGCCTCTCCCTCTGACCCTCCCCCCTCTCATGTGCTCTCTCTCATTCTCTCTCTCTCAAATAAATAAATAAAATCTTTAAAAAAAAAGAAAAGAGACCATGGAAGCTCAGATAGGTGAAGTGACTTGCCCAAGGCCAGAATTTGGAATAAAGCCTATTTGCCCTCAAACCTTTTGCTCTTGCTGCTTTTCTGAAATGCACCTTTAGCGCCTCCAAACATTCAGGCCCTGGAATCTAAGACAAGGCCAATGTTGGATTTGTTCTTGCCAGAGCGCCAGACCTACAGGGAAATGCTGGCCAGAGGAAAGAGGCTGAGAGCAGAAGCCTGACACTCAGGTACCTCAGTGGGCTCAATTGCCTTAAGGGGAGGGATGTGATATGGGGGGAGGGCACCTTCCGAGGAGAGGTAGAGCAGGGGTAAGGAGGATAAAAGGAAAAACAGGCATGGAGCAGAGAAAGGACTTTAACCCATCCTGGCCTGAATAAGGAGCATCGGCCATAACAACAGAAATTACAACTAATTTAATGGGCCCTTGCTACATACTGGGCACAGTAGTATTTTATATCCATTTTATATCCATTACCTCACTGTAATTCTTTCAAAAACCCTGCCAAGTGCACTTTATTACTCCTATTTGATAGAGGAGGACACTGAGGCCAAGGGCCTTGTCCAAGATTGTCCAGTTACTAAGAAGCAGGGCCAGGAGGAGACCCCAGGTTTGTCTGCTTCCTGACTCCCCCGGCTCCCACACCTGGCGGTGGCCCTTCGGGCTGGAGGAGGTCTGGTCTAGCTTCTTGCCCTGAGCCCCTCTGCCTCACTCCAGGCTCCAGCAGTGTCAGCTCAGGGTCCATGACGTGCAGGAACTCATAGCCCAGCTCCAGGAAGGCCCCTGCCTGGACGAAGTAGAGTGAGTATCACGGGAAGTGCTGGGATGGGAGATGGGGGGTGGGCAGGGCAGTGTCTGAAGGGCCTCCACTTTGGGTGCATGGTGTAAGGAAGGGCATGCTGCCTCATTAAGAATTTGGGGAACTCAGACCATCATGACAGCTACCACTGTTTAGCACTTGCCCTGGACCAGGCTTTTTTGCATACATCCTCTCATTTAATCTTCCCATCTCTGTGATATAAGTATTATTACTATGCACACTTCATAGAGGAGGAAATTAAGCAACACAGAGGTTAAGTTTGCTCAAGGTCACACGTCTAGGAAGAGTCCAGGCCAGGGTTCAAGCTCAGACAGTCTGACTCTTACCGGCCTCGTCCTTGTAACCAGTGTTATTGAGAGCTGCAAAGTGGAGACCTCATCACGCCTGTCTTCCAAACCACAGCCCTCAGAGTCCCCTCCCCTGTCTTCCTCCCAGAGTAGAGTGAGACTGCCTTCTCTTTTGGGGCTGGAGAAATTCCATTAACGCCCAGCTCCTTTGTGAGTAGGGCTTGGGGATTGGTAGAGGTCCTGTCATGTCCCCAGGAGGGGATCCCTGCTAGGACTTTCCCAGGAAATCAGATGGGTGTGAGGGTGGAGTGATGGAATGCCATAAGGTGTTGTGAGGTGAGTGGCCTCACCCTAGGGAAAGATGAATGGGTGAGGGCCTTGGTGACCAAAGCTTGAGCCTTGACATTGTCCCATTGGGAGAACCAAGACAGGATTAGAAGGTGTTTTTACAAAACACACGCTTCCACCCAGCTGGGTATCACCAAGCCTGACCACCCCCTACCTGCCCCAGGTGCACTCACCCACAGTATGGCCCCATCACCCATCTGCCTACACAGACCAGACATCTCTCAGCTCCCTTACCCTCCCCCCATAGCCAGCCCATCCCAAGTCCACCTACCACTTACATAGTTCTCAACACCACCCTCTTTTCATCCAGCTCCCCAGTCCGAACCACTCTCACTCCTCACCTGGATGACCCCATCAGCCTCCTCACTGGGGTTTCCTGCTTCCACACTGGCCATTTCCACGTGGCAGAGAGTGAACTACATTTCACTGCTGCCTGCCCCCCCCCCTTTACTCCTTCCCATTGCTCATAGTGAAGGCCAAATCCTAAAATCCTGTGTGATCTAAAATGCTGCCTCCAACCCACCAAGGCCATCTGACCCTGTCCTGCCACTGAAATCTTCGATCCTGACACACTGTCTCCCTTTCAGCTCCGCCAGTGAGCTATGCCCCAGGGCCTTTGAATGAGCCATTCCCAATACCAGGAACACCCTCCCCCATTTCTCTCCCACCCCTTACCTACTGAGCTCCTAGTTTTTCAAGCAAGTAGTTCAAACATCAGGGAAACCTTCCCTGATCCCCATGGTAGATCTGATGCCCCTATAACCATGGAGTTTATCATAAGAAGCAATTAACGCAGGTTGAAGCATAAAAAAGCAGCTGAGGGTGGGGCCTTGAAAGCAGGCTGCCTGGGTTCAAATCCCAAGTCTGCCTTTCAGGAGGTGCTTTAACCGCTCTAAACCTTGGTTTGCTCATCAATGAAATGAGGATAATAATAGTGCCTGCTCCACAGGGTCCTTATGAGGATTAAATGCCCAGTAATGGTAGAAGCAGCTGGGACAGGGCAGGCCACGTCATACACAGCCTTGCAGCATCCATCATTATTAGGGCTCATTTACCGGAGTGCTGCTTTGGCTAAAGTCAAGGAGGGACTGTGTGAGTGCAGAGGCTAGGGGGGACCCCACCCCACCAGCACAAGGCATCGGGCCCCTCTGTCTCAGCCTTTCAGGAAACCAGCTGGACGATGAAGGCTGTCGACTGATGGCAGAGGCCGCATCTCAGCTGCACATCACCAGGAGTCTGGAGTGAGTTGCCAGCGTCACTACTGGGTGATGGGGGGGAGCCCTGGAGAGAGAGCCCCACTGGTCCTTGCCACCACCAGGTCCTGCAGTGGCCTAGTGCTTCTCCACTGACCTGCTCTCCCCCAACACCAGCAAAGTTGGAGCAATCTGCCCATGACTTGCCTTTGCCTCTGTCTCGGTTCTAGTTACTAAAACCCCCTGGGTGTGTAGAGCGTGTTCCTCGTACATCGGTAGCTTGTGTTCCAGTTCATCCTTGCAACAGCCCTGGGGTGTGGTGGGATGTTGCACTGGGTGTTTCGTTAGGGTTTGGGGTGGGTGGGTTTTGTGGTGTTAGAGTGGGAAGAGGCATGTTAGGGTGGGGGCACAGTGCCCCGAGGTAAAGGGGTGGGTTGTTGGGGGGGTGGGATGGAAAGAAAGGGTAGTAGGCTGCTGGACGTGCTATGGTGTTACACGGTACCGGGTGGGGTGGTGTTTGGGTGGGATGTGTTGAGGTCTTAGCATCAAGCGTGGGTCGGGTAGGGGAATGTTGAGGCTGAGTAACAGTGGTTTGGGGCCTTGCCTTGGGAGTTCAGTCCTGACTCTGTCACTTAGTAGCCTTAACATCATTTAATGTCTCTGGGCCTCAGTTTCTCCCATTTGTAAAATGGGATTAAAATGGTGGTGATTTGACAGACTAGGAAACAGGCTCAGAGAGGTGAAAACGGTGAGTCAGTTCTTCTCACTCAAGCTGTAGAACCTTATTCTCTGAGTGGGGCAGCGAGGTCATGCAGCTCTTGGCTCATCCACGTGGGCCAGAATCCTTCGAGACACCCTGGTTAAGGACCCAGGACATCCACAGAGTGACAGCCAGCAAGCTACTGTGTGCCAGGAGGAGGGGACTGGAGCTGTCTAGGCCTGGGGACTTGAGCTGCCTGACCGCCACCCCCCTCCCCCACAGCCTCAGCGACAACCGGCTCTCTGTCGACGGGGTGCCTTGTGTGCTGAGGGCGGTGAGCACGTGCCAGACCCTGGCCGAGCTGCACATCAGGTAGGACCTCCCAGTGGACCACTGTTACCCCCTCCTGCCTCCAGCCTGGAGTTCCGGGGCTCTCCCACCATTCTCTCTAAGACCTGAGCATTCTTTCTGGGCCAGGCCTTTGGGACCTGAAGATGCTGCTGGAGCCCTGCCCACACCCTCTTTTCCCAGCTGCTCTCAGCTTATACCTTCTCCAGGAAACTACCCTGGGGCCGATAGGAGCCAGTGGCGCCTGGGTGGTTACCCTCCGAATTCCCCCAACCAGGAGTGGCCCATGACCGAGGCAGAGGCATCACTCTCCAGCCCCCTGGCCTCGGGTAGGACAAACTTTTGGTGCCCTTCATGCTCCAGAGCTCCCTGTGGGATCAGGCCGAAGACCTGCTCTGTTCTGCTTCCCTTGGTCCCTTACCAGCTTCTCCCAAGAGCAGGCCCTCAGTACATCCCATACACAAGTGATCAAGTGAAACTTGGCTCTCTGCCCCATTCAGAGGCTCAGGCTCTGCTTCTAGGGAACCTGACCCGAGACAGGGCCCAACCTTATTTCTGTTAAGTCTCAGGATTCAGTCTGGGGAGCTGAGGGCAGATGCTAATTAATGTCAACACAGTCCCCACCCAGAGGGGCTCTTAACCAAGTAGGGCAGTCCCTGCTTTAGACACCCCTCAAAGGAGGAGAGAGACACTGGTTAACCCAAAAGAGAGATTAGGGGACCTTGATTCACTGTATATAATGATCCAATAAAGGATCCTTAGCTCATTCCAAATGGTGCTCCGTTCATTTCTAGGGATTTACACTAAAGAAGTCAGCGTGCTGGTGCAAACACATTTAGATACAGGAATGTTCACCTCAGTATTAGTTATAGTAGGGAAAAATGAACATACCTTAAGTATATAGCAGTTGAATATTAGGTAAGTAAACTGAGTTACCTTCAGAGAGAAAAACTCAATGAAAAGTGATGATATAGGTACAATTTTAGTCTAGAGCGATGACTGCAGTATAATTTTAATTCACCATTTTTATAGTAAAGTTTCCCAAACATACTCAAAGGGGAGGGAGAATGGTGAACACCCCAGTTCCCACCAATAATTATCAACATTTTGTCACCCTTGTTTCAGCTATCCCTTGAAAAACTAATTTTTAAACAAGAATCTGTCCTTTAATCCCATTTTTTAAGAAGAAGGAAAAAAGAAAGAACATTAGTTGCATTTTAAAAACAAAAGACCTAAAGAACCCATTCCCAAATGTTATCAGCCATCATTGACAGATGGAAGAGGTGGTGGGTGATTTTTCTTTATTTTCTTCTTACTTTACTATAATTTCTAAGTTCTCCACATGGAAGAAGTATGAACTCTGCGATGAGAAATGTGTATTAGGGGGCGCCTGGGTGGCTCAGTCTGTTAAGCCGCTGCCTTCGGCTCAGGTCATGATCCCGGGTTCCTGGGATCGAGCTCCGCATCGGGCTCCCTGCTCAGTGGGGAGCCTGTTTCTCCCTCTGTCCCTCCCCCTGCTTGTGCTCTCTCTCTCTCACTCTCTCTCAAATAAATACGTAAAATCTTTAAAAAGGAAGGAAGGAAGAAAGGAAAGAGAGAGAGGAGAGAGAGAAAGAAAGAAAGGAAAGAGACAGAGAGAGAAAGAAGAAAAGAAAAGAAGGAAGAAAGAGTATTTAATATTCAGTTTACACCGGCAAGGTTAAGGATGCTCCTGCTGTAAGTTAAAGCCCCGTGTAGACTGTCGGCACCTGTCCTGGAGCTGGCAGTGACCTCTGGCAGTGACCTTGGCAGTGATCTCCCTGAACTGGGGTGAGCACACAGCAGAGGCCTCAAGGAGGGTTTCAGCCTGAGAGAGAAAAGGCAGAACGGAAGTTTTCTTTCAAGGGCTTTCCAGGAAATGAGGGTTGATAAGTTTGCAAAATCTCTGTGGTAGAAATATTTCAGGTGCCCGAAAGCTCAGGAAGTCACAGCAGAGTCGGAGGAAGTAGCCACACCTAGAGGCAGGGGATGGTACTTCTGCGGTCCCTCCAGTCCAAGTTAGAAAATGGCCCCCAGACCCCCGTAAGCGTCTTGTCTCCTTCTTCCTCTCTTCTCTCTCTGCAGCGTGCTGTACAAAACTGTGGTCTTCACGTTTGCCCCAGAGCAGGAGCAGCTGAAGGAGATCCGGAAGGGGTAGGGCCCACCATCATCTGGGCCCTGTGCTGAGCCAGGCCCAGACCCTCCCTGACCTCCACGGCTGGACAGCATCACTCAACTCTCATCACTCAACACCTAGACAAATTCACAAAGGAGCAGGAAGCCAGCAGGCTTGGCAAGGGATGAAGCCCAGAGGGGCACTGTCACAGGACAGACTGCCTCCCCATTTCCCTGTGATGCAGGATGGCCGACTGGGGTGGGGGGCGGGGTAGCCGGGAGCCACGCGCCAGACACTGAGGTCCTTCAGCATAAACCCCAAGGATTTGCAGAGCGCTTGGCCTGTAGCTCTGATTTTGGTTAGAACCTTCTGGCTCCCTCAGGCACACACCACACTAAAGCAGTTCACATACCTTGTCCCAGTGAGAGGCTCCGTGATTTGTCCCAGGTCACACAGCCAGGAAGCCAAGAAGCCCAGGTGGAACCAGGGTCTGGCCGTCTCCAGGCCTCATGTAGAGACTGAAGGGCGGGAGGTAAGGCTGAGGGTGGACTCGGAGACAGTGGCTGGGGAGTGTGCTCAGCCTGGCCATGGTATGTGTCCCTCCAGGGCTGCGCTTCGGGTCAGCCTGACGTGCCGGATGCCCTCTGAGCTGCCCCTGCGCCCCACGAGAATCAGGTGCAGAGATGGCCTGCCGGCCCTGTGTGGTTCCTACCTCTTCCCTTCCTCTGCTCAAAGCCTCTCCCCAGGCCTCCAGCCCCAGGGGCTCCCTGGAGGACACAACCTGCCGTATCCAGGAGTTGTGGCCTGGCTTCCCTGCCTCCCACCTCCCCTGCTCAGCCCACCAGAGACGGGGCTCATGGGGCAGCCCCCTCAGTGACCTTCCCCACCCAGGGGGCGCCCACTCCTGTTAGCTCCCCTGGCCTCCAGCAGCTGATGGGTTGTGGGGACTCTGGATGGAGAGACTGGGGACATGTGGCACCTTCTTCCCTCATCCTGGGGTTGGGTTCAGCCCCCGCAGGGCTCCCGTCGATGTTCTGCTGGCCTTCTCTCTTGTTCTGTGTCCATCTGAATCTCCCTGTCTGTCTGTCTCTGTTGTTCCTTGTTTCTCTCATATTTTCTGTTTCTCTGGCTTTGCTGCCCTTTCTGTCATTGTCTATTTGTCCTCCCCTGGCACTGTGTGTGTATGTGCGCGTGCATGTGTAAGTGCATGCACGTGCGTGCATAGGCCCATATGCGTGCGTGCGCGTGCGTGTGTGTCTCTGCAACCGTCTCCTCTGTCTCTCATCCCAGTGTCTCTCCATCTTGGTCTCCCTGTGTCTCTGACTCTCTCTAGCTCTTGACTGCCTGTGCAGGAGGTCTTATGTGCGTGCTGTGTGTTCGTGCGTCCCTGTGTGCCTGGGGGCGGTGGCCGCTGTGGCCTCTGTCCTGAGGGGCTGTGTTTCCTCCTCCGCAGGCTGACACACTGCGGCTTGCAAGCCAAGCACCTTGAGCAGCTCTGCAGGGCGCTGAGAGGAAGCTGCCACCTCGGCCACCTGGAGTGAGTAGTTGCTGGTGGAGGGCGGATGGGTGGAGCCCAGCGGGCCGTGGGTGTTGGTGTGGGGGGTTTTGTTTTGACTTTTTTTAAGATTGCGATCAGCGGTGTTTCCCTGCTGCAATCAGAAACCCCTTAGGGGCGCCTGGGTGGCTCAGTCATTAAGCGTCTGCCTTCAGCTCAGGTCATGATCCCAGGATCCTGGGATCGAGCCCCACATCGGGCTCCCTCTCCGCGGGAAGCCTGCTTCTCCCTCTCCCATTCCACCTGCTTGTATTCCCTCTCTCACTGTGTCGCTCTCTGTCAAATAAATAAATAAAATCTTTAAAAAAAAAGAAAAAGAAAAAGAAACCCCTTAGAGAGTCCGGGGAGGGTTGTGACCCTTCCCCCTAAAATGCACGTCCCCACATATGACCCCCTCTGAAGCCCCTCCCCGACCCCCAAAGGTCACAAACCTCAGGATAGAAAGCGTGGGGGAAACTCCAGCGGACCCGTGTGAGATCTGCTGAGATCTGGTCTGGTAGCCCAGGGCCGGGTACCAGTTTCAGGAGAAGCTATCTCCCAGGGGTGGAGACACAGAGTTCCTACGGGCCCCACGCCCACCCTCCACTAACCTGTTCTCCCCCTTCACCCCTCCCAGCCTCTCAGGCAATGCTCTGGGGGACGAAGGCGCAGCCCAGCTGGCCCAGCTGCTCCCAGGGCTGGGACCTCTGCAGTCCTTGGAGTGAGTAGCCAACTAGACAAAGCCTCTGACGCTTGTCCTCATCAGGACGACGGGTGGGGGCGGTGAGGAGGGGGTGTTCTGTGTCCTGTCTCATTCCTTCCTGGGTTATTGTAAAGATTAAATCAGAAAACGCATGTCTGTCGCCTGGTCCAGTCCCTGGCACGTGGTAAGTGCTCACAAAGGGTAGTTAGCTGCTGTGAGTCTCATTGAGAGAGCCTCTGGGACTCAGTGATCCAGCTGCTGACCTAAGGTTTTACTTCTTGAACCTGACTTTGTGGCTCTGCATGGGCTCTCTGGGAGGCCCAGGCCACCTGGGGCAGGGCAAGCATGGGCGGGAAGCGTTAGCTAACGGTCAGTTACCCTAATGACTGGCAGCCCTTCTGGCCCTGGGTTGCAGGGAGGGGCTGTTGCTAGGATACAGGCTGGATAGGAAGGATGTGTACCAGACAAGATGCCTGAGCAGGGTGCCCAGGGCAGCTGGAGAGCAGAGAGCGGGGAGATGTTCAGTGCGGGAGGGAGGCCCTGGGAGGGGACCAGGAGCCTCCAGACTTTGCCTGCAATAGACCAGAGTTTCCGGATGCTAGAAGGCCCCTGTGTTTTGGGCTCCCACATACTCTTGTTCTCCTGAGCTCTTCGGGGCTAAAGTGAGAGGAGCCCTGGAGAGAGCTCACAACTGTTAGGTTCTCTGTGTGACCTTAGGCAAGTTCCATCACCTCTCTGGGCCCCGGCTTCCCAGGGAACACCTAAAATATAAGGGGGAGGGGGCTTTGGTTTGGGCTACAGCTATAGAATGAGTGCTGGAGCCAGAGGGCCCTTCCTGCTCAGTCTTCGTGGGGCATCTAGGAAGAAGGGGTTACCTTTGTTCCTGTTCTGGGCCTGCTTGTGGGTAGGGAGGAAGGCCTCACCACTGTAGGCAAATCATATGTAGATTGGTGCTTGGCGGCAAATACCCATGTGACCTGATCTCAATACTGTGAAGTAGTCTGAGCCCCCCAACCTGTGAGATCCTCGCTCACCTACCCATACCTGGGCCAGAGGACTGCAGCATTACATGGTGAATAGGAAACACTATGACAGATTGACAGGCCCGAAAGAAAGGCAAAGCTTTGTCCCTGCCTTTTGAACAGGAGCCCCTGCATTTTCATTTTGCAATGGGCACTGCCCTTCTTTTTATCAGGTGGGGAAACTGAGGCACAACTCCAGCCTGAAAGCACTCTCCAGATTCATCGCAGACCCAGAGAACCAGAGTTCTAATCTCACCTCTGTCGTCAGCATGTCTCATAACCTTGGGCAAGACCTTGCTGCTTTTTTGGGCCTCAGTTTCCCCATCTGTACAATGGGGAGTTAGAAGAGGTGCCCTCTGGCCATTTGGGGTTCAGTGAGCTCTGTCATCTGGACTCAGGAACAGCCCTCCCCTGCCCTGGGCTCTGACCACAAAGAGGGCTTTTCTGAGTTGGGTGAGTTCCATCAGTGTCACCCCTGTGATTGTCCAGCCTCAGTGAGAACGGTTTGTCCCTGGATGCGGTGTTCATGTTGACCCCGTGCTTCTCAACTCTGCAGTGGCTTCTCCACTTGGACATCAGGTGAGTGTGCCTCTGGGCCCCTGCCCTGCCCTGCCCTCTGACCCCACGGGCCATCAGCTCCCACCACCTTCCTCATCTGTCCTGTTCACAGTGTCACCTCCTCGGGGCCCTGCATGGCACCAGGCCCCGTGAGCGTGTGACAGGTGTCTGCTGAATGAATGAATGGACGGTTGAATGAAAGTAGCCCCAGGACACTCCCATCTCTCCAAGTTTGACATGGGACACGATCCAGCGACTCTCCCTTGCTCACTCTGTGGATTGTCCTGGGAGACCTTTACGGAAACCGGAAGCTCCCTGATGGTGGCTGAGTGCTCGAGGACCAGTCTCGATCATGGGGTCTCTGGAGCTGATGAGAATTTAGAAGGGAAGCCACCTGGCCAGGCAGCCTGGGGCCAAGCCGGGCAGATGAGCCGTGGTTTCAGTGGGGTCTGCCCATTCCCCCCACTTTCCCCTTCCAAGAGTGGGAGGTGTGGGCACAGACAGACCAGGTTCAAATCCAGGCGCACCACTTAGCTGCTGTGCAGCTTTGAGCAGGTCACTGAGCCTCTCTGTACCCATTTCCTCATCTGTTAAGGAAGAGTAAGAACAGTTCTTACCTCACACCATTATCGTGAGCATAAAAGGAGGTCCTGGCAGTGCTGTGCTTTGTATGTGCTTCAGTCCGTGTCATTATGCTTAGTATGAATATTGTTATATTTGCTGAGAAAGTGGGCCGCCCTCCAGGCCCTCCATGACCAGGCTGTCTGTCTGTCTCAGACTGCTGCTTCCTCTCTGTTTGCAGCTCTGAGAGCCAGCACGTTGTCCTGAGAGGTGACAGAACAGGCAGGTGAGGAGGGAGAGCTCCGAGGGGGGAAGGATGGGCTCCCCTCTCCCCTGGCCTCCATTTCCTACAGGTCCCCCCAACCCCAGCCCTGTGCTGACCACTGTTAGCCCTAGAGTAGCCCACCCAGGTCTGGCTCCCCTTCTGCAGATGTACCCCTGTGTCCCTCCATTCGCAGTAATCATCCGCTTAGCTCTGGAAAGGAGGCAGGGCAGTCGGGGAGGGAGATGGGGGGGCAGTGCGGCGGAACAGGTGCCCGCTCGGGGCTGCTGAGTGGGAGGGAGGGCGGCTAGGCTTCTGCCCCTCAGGACTTCTGCAGACCTCTGCAGACTCCCGACTTCATAAGAGTCACCGCCCTTCACACTCGGAGTGTACGGCGTTCGAGAAGCCAAGGACCGTTTGTGTTCTGAAAAAGTTTCCACACCTTTGCAGTAAACAACAGATTGTTAGTTCTGCACAGATGTTCCCAGCTGCCCCCTAGTGGGGCCACTAGCTAAGGTATCAGAGAAAAGCATTGCCAGACCAGCCGGGCTGTGTGGAGCTGGAGTGGCCCAAGGCCAGGGTGGTCTTGCATCCTGGGCCAGGGTCTCCATTTCTGGGAACTCTCTGGGTTCTCAAAGCCTAGAGAATGTAAGCCTGGGGATGATGAGAGAGAGGAAGGGCTCTGTCCTGGCTCCCCCAGTCCTAGCCAGGTGCTGCCACCCGGACAGGTGTAAGTTGCTGGCTTTTCTCACTCTGACTTCCCTTCCATGGGCCTCAGTTTCCCCATCTGTACAGGGAGGGACTGGATCGTCCCTAGGCCCCCTTCAGCCCTGACTTCTGTGTCTTGTCTTCCCATGTGCGTGATGTGAACGTTCCTCTCAAAAATGGTCTCCCCACTCCAAGGGATCGATTGGCTGGTGGATCTTTGCCAGAGTTCCCGGCTGGAGCCCAATTCTTGGCCTTTCGTCAGCCCCGCGTCCCTAGGAGCCTCTGGTACTGTCTTATCCACTTCTCTTTGGGGGGTAACCACGATACAGGTGAAGAGTCAGGGAGTGAGGAGAGCCTGGGGGCTAGGCCTGGGGGAAAGAGGGTTCGAGAGAAGGAAAAGAAAGGGGGCCAGTATGAGGGCTGGTGAGGGGGGCTGCCGGGCCCAGCGTTCTCCCCAGAGAAAAGATTCCATGCTGTTTTCTCAGAAGACTTCCCAGCTCTGCCATGTCTGTGTGACCATGGCTGGGCCCCTCCCCTCTCTGGGCCTTGATTTCCTTACCTAGGAAGAAAGACTCCTCGGCTGGGGCCCAAACAGGCTTATCCAGAGGAGGAGTGGGAGGACTGTCCCAGGCAGGTGGGTCAGCTGAGGAGGGAAAGCTTAGCTCTTGAGAAGCATGTCAGCGTGGCTGGGGCATGTACAGGGCCAGTGGAGGTGAGCGAGGCCATGGAAAAGGCCTTTCGCTTTTAGCCTGAGAGTAATAGGGAGCCACAGGGGGCTTAAGCGCCTAAGAGGCGTGGTCAGACTGCACTGTTAAAAGAAGTCACTGGCAGGCGGAGAAGGATCGCAGGGAGGCAGGAGGGGAGTTGAAGGGTGTTAAAGTGGTCCAGGCAAGTGACAGTGGTGGCCCAGACTCAGGCAGGGGCAGTGGGGAGGTGTTGGAATGGAGCGAGGGCAGCTGCGCACTGGGGGTCCTTTGTTGTCATTGAGTGGTGGGGATCAGGCTGTAGGGGAGACTTGGGGTGCAGAGTGTGCCCTGTGAGGGGAGGATCCTGCAGCCTGGAGGTTGAGGCGGAGGGGTGGAGAGAGAAGGGGAGAGCCCCTGGGGCTGCACAAGGGCCCTGGGCCCTCCCTCTCTGACCCTCTGCCCGGCCCACTGCCCCCTTTCAGCCTCAGGCAGTGTCAGCTGGAGCCCCTGAGCCTCACCCACCTCTGTGAGACTCTGGAGAAGTGCCCGGGGCCTCTGGAAGTCAAGTAAGTAAGGAGGGCACAGCCTGAGGGGGCACAGTGTGGGCATCTGCCTGGTGACCTGGGGTGGGGGTGTCCTGGTTAGAGGCCAGGTGAGTCCTTCCTGGTCCCCAGCCCCTGTAGCCCTACCCCACCCCTCAGCTATCGGTAGCAGCCTCCTTGCGTCCCGATAGGGCACCTTGCTCCTCTACCAGGAGAGGCTACGCTGGGCCCGGGGCTTCCCCTTTGCCATCTGCTCAACTCAGGGCAACTGGGAGCCCCGGTCTGCTCCCTCCACCCCTGGAGCCCCACCCTGGCGCCCCCTGTGCCTGCCTCCCTAGCTGGGGCATGTCACTTCTGAGGGCCCCCCATCAGGGCCTCCGTTTCCTGGTTCCCCACTCACCCAGCCCAGAAGCCCCGGGTCTGTGACCAGAGACTGGACCTGGAATGAGGCGTCCCGGCTCAGCCACCCACAGGCTGGGTGACTTTGGGCACGTGCCTCGACCTCCTTGCGTCTCCGCTTTGTCATCTGCAGAAATGGGCAGCCCTTTTCCTTTGTCCTCATTGCTCCCATTTTATTACAGCAATTACCTTACAATAGAGAAACCCAAGACAAGCCTGCCTCACCTAAATCAACCCTTCTCCACATCCAGTCAGTGCTGTCGTCGGTCCCTGTGACCCACCTTGTCTGTGCGCATGTTTAGTCTTTGCCTATTAGAGCCACAGACGGGCTGCATTCTCCGTGGTTTTCCCGACGGTCTTTGGTCTTGCTTTCCCGCTCCCATCTCTGATGCCCTCCTGGCCCTTATGAGCAGCTCATCCACGGTCACCTGGTGTCCGTCCTTCCGTGCCCC
Organism: Mirounga leonina; assembly: GCF_011800145.1. NCBI lineage: Eukaryota > Metazoa > Chordata > Mammalia > Carnivora > Phocidae > Mirounga > Mirounga leonina. Next base: position 27,089,904 of record NW_023270469.1, on the reverse strand, counting down.
TCTCCTTGTGCATGCACATACCCGGATCAAGGGGTTTTTGACATCGTTAACAGACACGGGATTTTACCGTGTCAGATCTCCACAGCAAGCTTTTGTCTCGGGACAGTATGTCGTGACTTCCCTGGGATGTGGAGTCCATGAACTTTTTAGTAAAGCATTTATTTTAGAATAGGTTAAGGCTTGATTTACAGAAGAGTTGCAAAGCTAGTCCAGAGAGTTCCTCCGCCCTGGTCCCTGGTGGTTAATATCACCCGTCATGGTCCATTTGTCACGACTGAGAAACCAACCTTGTTGCTACATTCAGCACCACACTCCAGGCTTTGTTCAGATGCCCCTAGTTTTTCTCCTAAGACCCTTTCTCTGACCCAGCATCCCGTCCAGGATCCCACATGGCATTTAGGAATCATGTTCTCAGCCTCTCTGGTCTGTGACGATTTCTCAGCCTCTGTTTTTCATGACTTTGGCAGCTTTGAGAAGTCTTCAATAGATATTTTGTGAAATGTCCCTCAGTGTGGGTGTGTGTGATGTTTTTCTGTTGGGTAAACTGGGGTTCTGGGTCTGGGGGAAGAAGACCACAGAAGTGAAGTACCCTTCTCGTCCCATCTCAGAGGTGCATGCTGTGGACTTAGCGCTGTTGATGTTGACCTTGACCACCTGGCTGAGGGAGTTTTTGTCAGATTTCCCCACTGTGAAGTTACTTTCTAATTAAAAAAAAAAGAACCCCAACTATTATGGCTACTTTGGAGCATATATGAAAGCAGAGCGAGTAGTGGGATGGACCCTCAGGTCCCCGTCTACCTTCCTCAGTAATTACCATGCCATGGCCCCAACACACATGCATACATGGTATTTTGAAGGAAGTCCCAGACACCTCTCAACTTCATCTGTAGTTACTGTAGGATGTGTAGCTAAAAAGGAAGTACCCTTTTTAAAAAAGATTTTATTTATTTATTTATTTGAGAGGGAGTGAGGTGGAGGAGAGGGAGAAGGAGAGAGAATCTGAAGCAGATTCAGGGCTGAGCACAGAGCCCGATGCGGGGCTCGATCTCACGACCCTGAGATCGTGACCTGAGCTGAAACCAAGAGCTGGCCACTTAACTGAGCCACCCAGGCGTCCCTATTTATTTTTTTAGTATAACCACAAAACCATTATCAGACTTAAAATATTTGGGGGGGGGTCTGTTGTTTCTCTTTTTCTATATTTTTATTTAAATTCAATTAATTAACATACAATGTATTATTGGTTTCAGCGGCAGAGGTCAGTGATTCATCAGTTGCATATAACACCGAGTGCTCATTACATCACGCGCCTTCCTTCATGGCTGTCACCCAGTGACCCCATCCCCTCTCCCCTCCGATCAGACCTAAAATATTAGCATGATTATATGACATACTAGAATCATCAAGTAGCCTGTGGACTTTTTTTTTTTTTAAAGATTTTGTTTATTTGCGAGAGAGAGAATGAGAGACAGAGAGCATGAGAGGGAGGAGGGTCAGAGGGAGAAGCAGACTCCCCGCTGAGCAGGGAGCCCGACGCGGGACTCGATCCCGGGACTCCAGGATCATGACCTGAGCCGAAGGCAGTCGCTTAACCGACTGAGCCACCCAGGCGCCCAGCCTGTGGATTTTTAATTGTCCTTGATTGCCTCTGATGTATTTTTACACAACATTTGAATGTTTGTGCCTTGTATTTTTTTATATTTGTACCTTTTAATAGTAACCCTCCACAGTTTAGATGTGCCACGGGCCCTTCAGCCACCCCTCTGTAGAGTCTAGATGGATGCCCAGGCTGCTTCCAGTAATGCGGGAGCCAGTGCTGCAGAAAACACTCTTCTGTCGTGTAACTGCTAAGCACCACCTGTATACCAGGCACTGGGCCAGGCCCTGGGGGGGGCACAAGGGTGTAGCTGGACATCACCGCCTGCTGTCATTCAGCTACCGCAGCGGGAGGCTCTGTGCACAGATGGGGGGTCTGAGGGCCCCCCTCCCTCAGCTGTGGCTAGAAAAAGTGGGATAATAGCATGAAAGTACTTTGCCAACTGTAGAGTGCTAGGACTGCGTACCCAAATATCGTAATCAACGTACTTCATGCCGAACTCCAATAATTAGATGCTAGGGAGGGTGATGGAGCTCCGGCCCCCTCCCCAAATTCTACCACTGCAGGTCTGCTTTGCCTGGGCACATCCTGGAGTTCCATGTGAGATGTGATGGGTAAAGTGGCTATTGCCTTAAAAAAAAAAACACAGCAAGTGTGTAAAGCCCACACTGACCCAACCAGAGCACCGTGTACTGGGGGCCCAGAGGGAAACCATGTGGAAGGTGTTGCGGACGGACCACCCCTCAGCGAAGGCCCCCTGTTCTGCCAGCACTTGGAGCCCGGGGCCCAGTCCTGGGACAGAGGGTATAGAGGTTCCTGGGCATAGAGGTTCCGCCGTGAGGCTCGCAGCTCCGGAATCCTAGGCTGACCTTCCCACAGTCGCTCCCACCCAGCAGACAACACGGTAGAGGTGGGCCAGGCCCCTGGAGGGCCCAGTGAGGGGGAAAGACAGCCTGCAGGGGACAGGAACAGGGACAGCAAAGGGCAAGGGGGGAGAAGGCATAAGGAAAACACAGCCCAAAGGCCTCTGGGAGTGGGGAAGTTGCTCCAGACACCTGCAAATGCTCTGTAAATCCCAGGGCGGTTAGGCACCCTGCTTGTCCCAGGCCTGCAGCCCAGGCAGGCCCCAAAGGGCCGGTATCTGGAGTTTCTCCCAAGTGGACTGGGTTCTGACGGATTATCCAGACAAGTGATCAGCTGGTAGGTCTGGCTTTGACGGACAACCAGAGACCCAAGCTAACTCGCACCTCGGATCCTTTGCTGACGGGCTGTGGGCCTGAACGGCCACTGTTTATCTCATCGTGGGTCAAGGTGGCCTGCTCTTCCTAACAAGTGTCTTCTGCAGAGCACCCATCTCCAGGGCCCTCGAAATAATACTCCTGCGAGTCTGTGACATTTGGGGAAAAGTGTTAGAGCTCCGGGGGAAGTCACAATGCCCAGCAGCGTGCTCAAACTCTGAGAAGTCCTGCTGCAAAGGAAACTATATTTCATTTGGTTTAAGCAGCACTTTCCAAACTTGTATGCCCTTCCTTTCCCTTCAGCCTCAATGATAACTCAAGGGCCCGGCATTTGGAGGGAATGTGTTGGGCCACCCATGTCCAGAGGGCTCTGGCTGTGAGGGTGCAGTCCTAGCTTTCCTCAAGGCTCCCCTGCCTCATTCGGATGCTTTGTTTCGCAGATTGTCCTGTGAGGTCCTGAGTGACCAGAGCCTGGAGACCCTGCTGCACCACTTACCCCAGCTCCCCCAGCTAAGCCTGCTGCAGTAAGACCGGTTGCCCCATCTCCCTGTGCTGGGCTGAGGCTCTTGGCTTGCAAACCCATCCCTTCCTTCCCAGTTACTCCTCTCTCTTGGGCTCTTTTATCTGGCACAGCTGGGAGCTCTTCCCTAATACCTTACTAACCTTGAAGGGGGGTGGGGTGCTATGGGATCAGTTTCCTCATCTGACAAATGGGACTCCTATTCCCCAAGCCCTCTGCCAGGGTTGGGGCTCCAGAAGACAGGTGTTGTCCAGGCACCTTGAAGAATGGAGGGTCTCTGGCAAATGGGCTGTTGTACTTCTCCTCGCCCACGGAAAGGTCACCATCTAACTCCGCCAAAGGGGAACTGAAGCAGCATCCTCCGAAGTATTTAAAACTCTGCTTTCTAATTTCAGCGCAGACTGGTTAGAATTTAAAAAGGATTTACTTTAAATACTCTTCCAGCAGGGGGAAAGCAGCTGCAGCTGGGATGGAAAAATACAACGGGAAATTAAATCATACCGTTAATAACAGCAACATAAGTACTAATGCTGAGGCTCTCTGGGACGCCCGAGGCAGCTCACTTCACAGCCAGGGTCTTGCTTATCCCCGCGTCCTACTGGGAAGGGAAGGAACAGCAGGGTGACGTTCCAGAGGGGGGCAGATGCAACAGACCTGGCGTCCACGCACGGCCCCCACGACGGGAAGGGCATCTTTGGACGCACAGAGTGGCAGGCTAAAATGAGCAGGTGGGAAACCCCAGACCAGGGAGAGACTTCTCCGTGCCCACGTCACACAGCATGAACCCCTAAATCTCCTCGGTCTTTGGAATGAGGTGTCCAGCCTGCCCCACACCAGGGCTAATGCTTTGTACTACTTAGTCCATATGCTGGAGGGCTGGAGACACAGCAGAGAGCGGGGAGAAAAGACCGGGTCCTTGTCTTCTTGGAGCTTACCTTGTAGTAGTAGGCAGCTGGACAATAAGCAAGCAAGACGAATTCAGTGATGAGGTATTTTTCTAGGTAATGTAGTCAAGAGTGCCGCAAAGGTGAGGGCGGTCAGGGGATGTCTCTGAGGAGGGATACTAAGGTTCGACCCAAAGGACGAAAGGGACCCAGCCTTGTGAAGAGCAGGGAACAGCATTCCAAACAGAGGGAAGAGCATGTAGGAGGCCCTGAGGCAAGATTGAACTTGGTGGGCTCAAGGAACAGCCAGAAGGGCACTGTGGCAGGAGGGGAGGTGGAGAGAGGAGAGAGGTGAAGAGAGCCATGAGGAGGAGTTTGGGGTTTTTGTCCAAGGGGACTTGAAAGAGGTGTGATGTGTGTGTGTGTGTTTTTGTTTTTTTTTAAGATTTCATTTATTTGTTTGACAGAGAGCACGAGCAGGGGTGAGCAGCAGGCAGAGGGAGAGGGAGAAGTGGGCTCGATCCCAGAACCCTGGGATCATGACCTGAGCCGAAGGCAGACGCTTAACCGACTGAGCTCCCCAGGCACCCCTGTGATGTATGTTTTCAAAAGCTCAGCCTGGCTGCTGGGTAGAGAAGGGGTTGGGGGACAAGAGTGGAAATGAGAGTAGGGAAGAGGCTGTGTAGGGTCGAAGATGGTGGGGCCGGGGGTTGGTGGGGCTGGGGTGGAAGCAGGTCGATTCAGGGTGCATCTTGAGAGTGGAACGGACGAGACAAGCTGAGGGAGGATTTAGGGGGCAAGGGAAGTGGGGGTGCCCAGGTCGCCTCCGAGGGCAAGATGCGGCTGCCTCACCTTCTCGAAGACAGCGGTTCCCAGCCAAGGGGGGGATTTTGCTCCCCAGTGATACATGGCCATGGAGACATTTTTGGTTGTCATGGCAGGGGGAGGAGGATGGGGAGAGGGAGGGCGATGAATGGGATTTAGTGAGTAGAGGTCTACGGTGCCGCGGAACACCCTACAGGACAGCCCCAACAGCAACGAGTTATTTAGCCCCAAATCACAGAAACTACTCCAAGGACCTAAAGTTTCCCACTTCCTTTCAGCAGGACTACCTGTTAAGTCTGTGCTTGAGGGCAGAAACAATATAATAATAAAACTAGCATGGGTATGGCGCCAGGCAGTGCACCAGCTTGATGTAATTAAGTCCTCGAGACACCCCAGCGGAAGGTATACCATGAGTAATCCTGTTTTCCCGGTAAGGAGGCTGAGGCTTAGAGAAGTTAAGTGACTCTGCCAAGGACACACAGTCGATAAGCAGAACTGGAGCTCAAACCCAAGTCCCTATTTGTCCCTCTTGAGTCCCTGCCTTCCTCCTTATTGCTTTGCTGACCCGCCTGCCTTCCCTCTCCTCTCTTGCCTTCCCTTCCAGCCCATCCAGGCTGCCTGTCCACTCTAGCCTGGCTCCAACTTGCCTACATAAGGCCCCGCTCCTTTCCTTCTCAGGCTAAGTGAGACGAGGCTGTCCCCGAAGAGCCCCCTCCTGCTGGCTGATCTCTTCAGCCTGTGCCCACGGATTCAGAAGGTGGATCTCAGGTGGGCATTGCCCTAGGACAACTGGGTCTAGTCTTGGAGGGTTTTGCCCTGTCTGGCGGGTGTAAGAGGGTAGGATGGAGGCAGGAGGACCCGAGTCAGGGGCATCCTGAGACTGTGGCCAAGGGTGGCTGACTCAGGTGCTGTCTGTTCCAGGTCCCTGTATCACATGACCCTGCACTTCAGGTCTAGCAAGGAGCAGGAAGGCGAATGCTGTGGGTAAGTCCCCGAAACTGCGCCCTGGCACCTGGTTGTTACTGGGGACAAGTAGACTCACCTTCTGGATGCCTAGAACAGAGTACAGATTGCCTGCCGTGGGGCATTTCCTTGAAAGGACCCAGCAAGCAGACTTGTTTCCTCTAACATAAAGAAGTAGAGGTCCAGAGAGGGCCGGGCTTTGGCAAAGGCAAATAAGGAGTGCCTGTCAGGCTTGACCAGAGTTCAGGGGCCTGGTTCAAGGAAAAGGACTTCATAAGTGGCCCACCAGGCCTTAAATCCCAGCTCCACGGGGCCTGACACCTTGGACGAGCTCCTTAACGTTCTGTGATCCTCAGCTTCCACAGCTGAAGGGGGAGCCATCATATTGCAGGATGTTTGCAAGGATTAACTGAGACGATGTGTAAAGCATGAAGCGCTCCCAGATACAGGTGTCCTTGCCCTGCTGGCTCCCGGACCCGTGCTCCGCGGTTATCCCCAGAGGCAGGATGACGGGGCAGAGGGCAACCTTTGCACGCAGAGATGATGTTTCTAATAACTGATGCCGCTGGCTTGCCGAGAGACCTCGTGCCGGACCCTTCTCCTGTCGGCCTCAGCCTCCTCAGCTGTGAAGTAACCATAAATAGGAGAATCAAGATATGTTGAATATCTGCAGGGCATCGTTCTAGAGCCTTCTGCACATTACGTCCTGTAAGCTTCACAGCTGCGATCACATGGCAGGAAGGGGGCAGCCGGGACTTGAACCCAGGCCGTTCTGCAGTGCTCCTCGCCCCAGGGCGGACAGACTGTGGGTGGCTATGTATTTATTGATTCATTTTTGTTAGAATAGAGCTGACCTACAACATAGTACTAGTTGCAGGTGTACAAGCTAGTGATTGGGCAGCTCTGTGCACTGGGCAGTGCTCCCCGCGGTGGGGACCGTCACCATCTGTCACCATACAATAGTGTTACAGTATTATTGACTATATTCCCTATGCTGTACTTTCCATCCCCTTGACTTCTTTTATAACTGGAAGTCTGTGCCTCTGAATCTCCTTCGTCTCAATTCCAGTATCAAAGGCAAGAGCAGGCATCACCCTTCCTCTCTCCCTCCCACCCTGCTTGTCCAACATGAGCTTGAATCAACCACCTAGAGATCCTGTGGTTTCTGATTCAGTGGGTCTGGGCAGGGTTCCTAGAGTTTGCATTTGAACGACTCTTCCCAAGTGATGCAGGTGTGGCTGGTCGGGGATCACCGGCTGATGGAGCCTGGGGGGCCGGGTGGGATCTGTGTGGGAGGTTGTAAGTGGTGGATGACGGATAGTTCCAGAAAATCCAACCTTGGGTGAGGCCCGCTGGGAGCTGGAGGCCACACCCAGGACAAGCCAGGGCAGAGCAGGTCTGAGTGGCTCAGCGCCCCCTCCTTGGGCTTGGGCCCCTCCTCCAGCAGGTTCACGGGCTGTGGCCTCAGTCAGGAGCACGTGGAGCCGCTGTGCTGGTTGCTGAGCAAATGTGAAGACCTCAACCAGCTGGAGTAAGTTGGCGGGGGAGGAGGGAGAGGAGCACGGGAGCACGTGCCTGGGTGGCACTGGAAGGGTGGATGTGTGTGCGTGTGCATGTGCGCATGTGTGCGTGCCCTCAGCCCCTGTCAGGGCCGGCTAACAGGGATGCCTGGGACACGTCCTGGGTCACATCCATAAAATTTCTCTGTACCCATTTCATCCCTTCCACTCCCGACTCTTGCCATGATGGGGCCAGTTTAGGGTATGTCCCTTGATCTACTTTGAGGAGCTCACAAAAGGGCTATGGGAGCCCCTGGGCCTCATGATGATCAAGACATTGGAGCTCTGCTGGCAGATGGGAACCAAAATGGAGAATCTCATGGTCTGCCCGGCAGGGGGTTAAAAGTACCCAGTGGCTCAGCCTGAGGAGGGTCTCGGAGCCAGCTGGGGTGGGGCCTCGTGGGCTCTCGTGTTGTTGAGAGGTGGTATCTGTGTGACCTGCCTTGGGTGCCCAAATAGCACAACCCCCTCATGGGTAGAAAAATAAAAACAGGCAACACTTCCTGAGCACCTTCTCCACTGTGCTAAGTGCTTTACGTAGTCTTTTTATCCTTCCAAAACTCGAGGTACTGTTGTCCCCATTTTATAGATGAGAGTGCTGAGGGACAGAGAGGATTTAAAAACTTGCCCAAGGTCACACAGCTAGGATGATGATGCAGTCTGTACCCACAACCACTAGGCGTCCAGCTTAGGACCAGTGGGACATTAAGAGAGCTGTCTACAACACACACACTTTAAATTCCCGTTGTGATGTGGCCAAAAAGAGAAATGGGGCCGATGGAAATCACACATTAGAAAGATAAATAAGCAGTATGTCTTTGGGTTTTTCTGCTTTCAATTGTAAAGGGAAGTTTTTCTAATTGTAAACATTACTTGATCAAATGGCTTTATGAGACAAACCAATTTTTAATTTTTTTTTAAAGATTTTATTTATTTATTTGAGAGAGAGAGAGAGAGAATGAGAGAGAGCATGGGGGGGGAGGGTCAGAGGGAGAAGCAGACTCCCCGCCGAGCCGGGAGCCCGATGCGGGACTCGATCCCGGGACTCCAGGATCATGACCTGAGCCGAAGGCAGTCGCTTAACCAACTGAGCCACCCAGGCGCCCACCAATTTTTAATTTTTAAAGCCTCTCCCAAAAAGGCAAACAAAGCCTCAAAAGTGTCATCATCGGGGACAAAATGAGGTCAGAGATGCAGGACAAAAATCAGACATTCCAGGGCATGCTGATTATATTATTCTGAAAGCGTAGCACAACCGTAGAAAGCCACAAGGAAGGGAAAGGAAGCATTCAAGTACAATTTCCGTCCGATATTGCATTCCTGAATTAAAAGAAGGAAATCTTCTAGGGAAACCCAGCCTCCAAACCTCTTTCTTTTTTCTGGGATTTATTCTTGTTCAAAGTTGCCGTTCTCACCTGTTGTGAGCCAAGGGCATGGTAAAGGCAGATGGGTTTTTCTCTGAGGCCGGAAGCCTGCGGGAGGCATGGGGGCCCTGGGCATGGGCAGCAGGCACTGCAGGGAAAGGGGGGCACCGCTCACCTGTGGTGCTGGGGGGGCAGCGCAGGAGCTGTTGTGTGCCGGGCGATCATTCTGGGGGTGCCGGAGATGCCGGTGAAGTGGGAGTGAGCACGGTGCGGTCCGGTCACGGCGACAGTGGCTCGGAGCTAGTCCTGTGCGGGTCGAGGAGCAGTGATGGTACCTGTGGAGAGCGGGCTCCGGCTGAGCGGCACGTCGGACTGCCAACCCCTTCTTGCCTCTCGTAGCCTCTCCGCGAACATGCTGGGTGATGACGGGCTCAGGTGCCTCCTGGAATGTCTGCCTCAGTTGCCCATCTCCGGTTCGCTTGAGTAAGTGATGAGCAGCCCAGGGGACAGCCAGGAGGAGGATCCCCCGCCCCCGCGCTAGGCAGAGCCCCCACCAGACATCCAGGAGAGGCTGTGACTAAAGCGTGGTGACCCAAGCTGACTTTGGGACAGGAAAGTGACAGTTTCTCTCTAACCAGCTGATGCAGGACCTCAGCTGTCCTGACTCCTAGTCCATCCTGTCCCTGAAGCCCCTCTAAAGACTGAATCTATGAGACACAGATTTGGAGATGTTGCACAGCGGGGAGGGTCCCTAGGAAGTCACCCACACTCTCAGCCAGTCTCCCCAGTGATCTGGGAGACTAGCGACCTGAGCCCGGATACAGCGGGTTGCTAGGCAACTGAGCTTTGGGCTCTGGGTGTCCCTGAGCCCCTGGGGCTGGAACTGTCAGCCTGGCCCCATCGACCCTGTCTCAGCCCCAGTGGGTGCAGCTCCTGAGGACGCAGGACTGGGTGCCTGTCCTGCCTGTGTGGGGAAAGTGCCCCTCTGGCCTCTCTCTGGACCTCGATGTCTGCACCTGGAGAGTGGACACTTGGACATTGAGGACAGTCCTCCCAGAGGGGACAGAGAGCTGGAGGAGAGGGGACAAGGGGGGGCTGGGCAGGGCTGCCCTAAGGTGCTGCCCCTCCCCCCATCCTGAACCTCATTTCTCTTCCAGCCTGAGTCACAACAACATCTCCCTAGAAAGTGCCCTGGGCCTGGTGAAGACACTCCCCTCCTGCCCACGCATCCGGGAGGCCTCCGTGAAGTAAGACGTTGGTGCCACTTGCTGACGGTGGGGAGAAGCAAGATTCCCACGCTTAGCACCCCCCTCTGTGTGACTTGGGGCAACTTGCCCCCCTCTCTCAGTCTCAGGGTTCCCTGAACGGGGGATCGTGGTTTCCATCCTCCAAGGCCTGCATGACATGGGGACCAGGGAGGTCACAGGGTGGGGAAGGCGAGGATTCAGTGTCCTCACAGAATGTGCTGGGGGTCCCCTGTGGTCTCTCCTTCTGTGGCTTTCACCCTCCCTTGTCCCTGCGGGCCTAGCCCCCTTCCCTCCTGCAGCCCCTGGTGTCTGGGGCTCAGGATGCTGGGCCTCCGGCTTCCCCACACCCTTCTCTCTGCAGCCTGGGCTCTGAGCAGAGCTTCTGGATCCACTTCTCCAGACGGGAGGAGGCCGGGAAGACACTGAGGTAAGGCCTGGTGTGGGGGAGAGGGGCCAAGGGGAGGGAATGGGGAAGAGGAAGCTGACCCTGGGGCAGCTTCCATGCCTCCTCCTTCTCTCGGCCCTTTCCTCCTTCAGACACCCTGCTTCACGCTCACTGCCTGGGTTTGCCGCCCCCAGATCTGCCCCCAACACCCCCGCACCTCCAGTCCTGAGGCCAGGCCTTTGCATTGATGGGTGCCTCTTAGCCATGCCTTAACTATAAGCCTGGAGGCTTCTGAGTATCATGGTTAAGAGCTCAGACTCTGGAGCCACCTGGGGGTAAATCCCAGCCCTACCATTTGCCAGCTGTGTGACCTCGAACAAGTGACTTAACCTCTCTGTGTTTCAGTTCCTCATCTGTAAAATGGGAATAATAGTAAGACCTACCCCTTAGGGTTCTTATGAGGCTTAAAGGAGTTGATATGTATAAAGTGCCTGGCAAGGGCCTGGCTCACTTGAGTTCTGTATCAGTTGCTGTTATTATTACCCACCGGTAGCCTGGGGCGCTCTCTCTCAGCTTCACCACCACTGCCTCGGGTCACTTCCTCTGTATGTCTTTCTTCAGCTGTGATCATGGCCTCTGAACTGGGCCACTGCCTTGGCCAGGCCTCCCCCAATCCATTCACTTCACAGCCCCCAGAGGGATCTTCCCAGAACACATTGGACTGTGGCACTCCACTGTGCTAAGCCCTTCCGGGGCTCCCCATTGGCCCCAGGATCAGGTTCAGATTCCTTAGTTTGGTCTTCTCCCTCAGTCTGATCTGGCTGCCACTTCCCATCGTGTTCCTCCTCACCTCCCCAAAGCCCTACACAGATAAGCCACACCCACACCACGCACATAAACGCACGCACTCCACACACATACACATACAACACACCCACAACATACATGCACACACACACTCAGCCCAAGGGCCCTTCACTCCTTACTAAACACACACTGCCCGATGAAGCTTCCTTCCCTCCAGGCACTCAAGCCAACACTCTCTTCCCTGTAGTTTCCAAGATAAAATTCTCCCAATCCTTTCATACCCAGCTGAAATGTCGGTCTCTCGTGGAATCCTCCAGGGGTCCCTGTCCCGTGACCGTGAACGGCCCTGTGGGGCCCGTCTGCTGGCCACCCAGGGCCACAAGAGCCAGGAGGATGGGGCCCCAACAGGAATCCCAGGCCTCCTCCCTCCAAGGGAGCCTGGAGTAAAGGGGTACTGGGGAGGAGAGCCACGGTGTAGGTTTGGGGTCTGGAGTCTGGCTGACTTGGACTGAAACCCGATTCGGCCCTTACTTCTCACCAGCTGTGTGTCCTTGGGTTAGTCAGTTTCTCTGCCTGTAAATGATGTGGTTGGAATTGCATGAGATGCTGCATATAAGGTAGGCTCATCCGGAGCACCCAGATGCTGGCCCAGGGCCTGGCATAGAGTCAGGGCTCAATAAGGGACACTCCCGGCCCTTTCTTGGCAGGGGGTGGGGTGATCTCTCTCAAGAGATAGGAAGCTCCCAGAGCAGGAGCTGCATCTTTGGCCTGTTCTCAGGCCCTGATTCCAGGCCTTTGCCCTCAGGGTGGAGCACCCCACAGGCCCTGGGGGAGATGGGAGGAAGCAGGACAGCAGCCCCAGCAGGCCTCACTCCAGCTCTGCCCCTTCCCCTCTGCCCTCAGGCTGAGCCAGTGCAGCTTCGGGCTGGAGCATGTGCCCAGACTGGCCACCAACTTGAACCAGGCCCTGCAGCTGACTGCACTCACGTGAGTCACCAGGCCCACCCACAGGGGCAGGGGAGGGGCGGGGGCTCCCGGTGAGGGCCACCCCTGTAACAGACCTCTGTCCCCAGGCTGACCCAGTGCTGCCTGGGCCTGGAACAGCTGACGCTTCTCTTGAGTCTGCTGAGGTGGCCGGTGGGGCTGTTCAGTCTCAGGTACTGTCTTGCTCGGTGCCCCTGGGAGGAGCCAGGGTGGGCCCTGGAGAATGGGTCTCCCCCAGGACCGTGGCCCCAGCCACGTCCTGCACCCAAACCCTGCCACTTGGACCCTGCCTTTAGCCCCAGAAACCCCCTCAGGCATACGGAGAAGCCACCCTCCTTGAGGTGGGGCCTCTGCTTGGGCACTTAAGAAAAAAAAGGAGGGGCGCCTGGGTGGCTCAGTTGGTTAAGCAACTGCCTTCGGCTCAGGTCATGATTCTGGAGTCCCGGGATCGAGTCCCACATCGGGCTCCCTGCTCAGCGGGGGGTCTGCTTCTCCCTCTGATCCTCCTCCCTCTCATGCTCTCTGTCTCCCATTCTCTCTCTCAGATAAATAAATAAAATCTTTAAAAAAAAAAAAAGAAAAAAGAAAAAAAAGGAAACCCCAAAGGACACCCAGATGAGGTCAACAGTAACATACAACAGATATCATGCGTGTATGCTCACGATGATCATTTTGAAACTTTCAGAAAAGGGTTGCTGGAGGGGAGGGCGGTGGGGGCATGGGGTAACGGGGTGATGGGCATTAAGGAGGGCACGTGATGGAATGAGCACTGGGTGTTATACGCAACTGATGAATCATTGACCTCTATCTCTGAAACTAATAATACACTATATGTTAACTACCTTGAATTTAAATTATAAAACAGAAAAAAAAAACTTTCAGAAAAGCAGAGAAGATACCAACAAGTAGAGAGACTGATGTTGAAGACTCATATCCTTAGCCCCTGGGCTTGACAGTTATTCATGGTTCTCCATATTTGCTTCGTCTTTTAATTTTTTTTGGCTAAATTGTTCTCAAGCTATAGATCTCATAAAACATGGCTCCTAGACATTTCACCATAAATTAAAAAAAATAAGGACATTTTCTCCACAATTGCGGTTGAATGAGGACACCCAGGAGGATCGGTGGCAATTCTGAGTGTTGTGATGGCCCAGTCCAATCTAAAAGTTCCCACTGTCCCCAGATGGGGCAGCTGGCTCATCGGACCCAGGATCCAGTCAAGGCCCACACTGGTACAGGGTGGCGATGGCTCTTAGGACTCTTAATCTGTGTCACCCACCCTCCCTGGTTTCTTGTGGACAAAACCACCCGCTGGGCTGTGTCTACACTCGCTGGCTCTGTCTGGTGCCTTCCTCCTGAAGTCACTGCGTTTGTTCCTCTAAAGCCCTGACATTCCCAGAATGGAAGTTAGATCCGAAGGCTGCAGGAGACTCAGTTACATAAATTTGTCCAAAACCCTGACTCCGTGGGCAGTGCTGGGCACGTGTCAGCACAGCCGATGACGAGGCACGTGAAGCCTGGTTGTTCTCCAAAATACCATTCTTGTTCAATTGTGGTACAATAGACATAAAATCTACCATCTTAACCATCCTTAAGGGTACAGTTCAGGAGTGTTAAATACATTCTTATTGTTCTGCAGCCGCAACCCTTTTCTTGGAAAACTGAAACTTTGTCCCCATGACATGCATCCCCGTGTCCCCCTACCCCAGCCCCTGGCAGCCACCACTCTCCTTCTCAATCCACGGATCTGACTGCTCTAGGGACCTCCTGTAAGTGGGATTGCGCAGGATTTATCTTCTCTGTGACTGGCTCGTGTCCCTCAGCATCACGGCCTCAGGGTTCATCCACACTGCAGCAGGTGTCAGAGTTTCCTTCCTTTTCAAGGCTGACTGTTGTCGCGTTGTAGGTAGCCACCGCATTTTGTTGATCCGTTCATCCGTCCGTGGACCCTTGGGTGGTTCCACCTTTTGGCTGAGGTGCTTAATGCTGTTGCGACCATGGGTGTGCAAATACCTCTTTGTATCTCTGCTGTCAGTTCTTTTGGGTGTATATCCAGAATTGCTGGATCACCCAAAATAACACTTTAAAATAAAACTTTTCATACTCTAAAAATAATCCGTACTCGTTGTAGAGATTTGTGGAAAATCCAGATGAACATAAGAAAATAGTACTTCAAAAAAAAAAAATCTCAACATAACTTCAAAAGCAGAAATATTTTAAACAGCTCTCTTTTTTCCTGCTTCTAAATTAATGCACGCACATTGTAGAAAGTCCGGAAAAATATTGGAAACTGTGGAAGAAAGGAAAAAACCACTTGTGAGAATTCTACCATCTAAACAACCATCATTAGCTTTTAATATATTTTCCTCGTATCTCCGTCTCCCTCTTTCTATCCATGTTTTCTTCTCTCTCCATTCATATTTTTCCTTTTTTAAATACAAAATGGGAATGTTTTATATATGGTTTTATTTCCTTATCTTTGCCATGCAACACTATGTGGCCCTTTCCTTAAGTCTAAAACTATTGTTTAAAAAAGGACTATTTTCTGTTGGGATTGTTGCAGTAACTGCAGAACAAAGATGATGTTAATTTCCCGTTTTTTTTTTTTTTAAGATTTTATTTATTTATTTGAGACAGAGAGAATGAGAGACAGAGAGCATGAGAGGGAGGAGGGTCAGAGGGAGAAGCAGACTCCCTGCCGAGCAGGGAGCCCGATGCGGGACTCGATCCAGGGACTCCAGGATCATGACCTGAGCCGAAGGCAGTCGCTTAACCAACTGAGCCACCCAGGCGCCCTAATTTCCCGTTTTACGCTTGTGTTTAGTTGTGTAATTTTATAGTTTTTAAACCAGCAAAACCAAAAAGCCTCTGAGCCCCACACTTGCCCCCCACCCCCGGCTCACCCTGGGGGACCTTCATCTCCTTCTGCTTCTGCAACAGGGTGGAGGAGCCGTGGGTAGGCAAAGCCGGGGTGCTCACCCTGCTAGAAGTCTGCACGCAGGCCTCAGGCAACGTCACTGAAATAAGGTGAGTGGAGGGAGGAGGCCCCTCAGAAGTCTTCATCTTTTCATGACTATTGGGACCATCCCTCACCTAGACATCAGTCTCTTGCCCTGTGGGGTAATAGCTGTGTCACTAGCAAATTCTCTAGATCCCCAAGATGGCAGGGGATACACATTTGTTGGGACCTGTGCAGTAATCAAGCTACAGAGCCAGAGAGAGGAAGGCAGCTACAGAATTAAGACAAAGAGCTGGTGGATCCCAGGTAGACACAGGTGGGAGTCCACACTGATTGTCCGGAAGTGGCCCCTGGATTACAGTAAACACACATTGTGGCTCTAGGACTAGAGGTGACAGAATGACATGGAGTAGCTAAGAGCAAAGGCTTTGGAGTCCCACTGACCTAGTCCAGATCCCTACTGGGTCTGGGAGCTCAGAGTCAGTAGACTGGCAGCCGAAGGCGGAGCTGCTTCGGACCTCATGCTGGCTACCCCTTCTCTCCTCAGCATTTCCGAGATCCAGCAGCAGCTCTGTCTCCAGTTGGAGTTTCCCCGTCAGGAGAACCCAGAGGCCATGGCCCTCAGGTGGGACCTAGTACCTGGGCCCCCATGGGCATAGCTGGTGATGGGCTGGGGGTGGGGGTAACTACTGCTTCTGATCAATAGTTCTCGTGCCTTGCTCAGTGTCCTTTGATGTCCAAAGTGTCTACCTGGCCAAAGAGTTCTGGCCCAACCTGCCCAGCCCCACCCCAAACCTCAGTCTCAGCTCCAGTCATCCCCACCACCTTTTAGTTCCCCCAACACCACCTTGCTCCGTTTGACCTCAGGGCCTTTGCACGGGCTGTTTGTGGACCAGAATGTTCTCTCCTCCCCTACCCTCTTTCTCCTTTTCTCCTTTCTCCCCTACCCTCCTGACTAACTCCCCCCTTATCCTTCAAGTCTCAGCTTAAATGCCACCACCTCAGGAAAGCCCCTCTGAACCCCCAGATGTAGTCAAGTTCTCCCATGATCCACCCTTATAGATGCCTGGATTCACAGCACCCCTGATCCATACAGCACATTTTGGAAATTAAAATGTCACCCCTTTTGAGTGAATGCAGCCCTGCATGTGTACATTCTGGGGAACAGACCACAGCCGGTTCTCAGCCCCAACTCACCTCCTTAGCTGAGTCCCCTTGTGCAGCGAACAACAGCCATACCAGCTGCCCCATCTGGACTTCTTCAAAGCACTTCCCATAGTTGAATAGAAAACTGTGGGACTTTACTTCATTAGTGTTTATTTATCCCTAAAAGGTAATCTCCTTGTAGGCAAGGACTGCGTCCCCAATAGTGACCCAGGTGTTCAGAAACTCCTGCTTCCCTGTCTACCTCCAGGTTGGCTCACTGTGACCTTGGGACCCACCACAACCTTCTTGTCTGGCAGCTGATGGAGACATGTGCCAGGCTGCGGCAGCTCAGGTCAGAACCCCGAAACACGGGGCGCCTGGGTGGCTCAGTCGTTAAGCGTCTGCCTTCGGCTCAGGTCATGATCCCAGGGTCCTGGGATCGAGCCCCACATCGGGCTCTCTGCTCCGCGGGAAGCTTCTCCCTCTCCCACTCCGCCTGCTTGTGTTCCTGCTCTCGCTGTGTCTCTCTGTCAAATGAATAAATAAAATCTTTAAAAAAAAAAAAAGAACCCCGAAACACCATCTAGGGCCCTGAGTTCTCTGGTCATCCCCTAGTGCCCACACCAGACCACATGGAAGAGGCTGGCCAGTCCGGGATGCGAATGAGCAGAGCCCAGGGCAGCATTACTTCCTCTGGCCTTCTTGCTTCCCTAAGCAGGAGAGAATCCCATTTGGCCAGTGGGGGGAGAGCCCCAGGGTGGCATAGATGCCCCCACTGGGAGCTCTTGGGCGGTTCTTTCCCCTCTCTTGGGCTCCCCATCTCTGTGTGCTGGATGATCCCGGAGGTGCATCCAACCTGAAATCCTCTGGACTATGCTCGGGCCTTTTCAGCTTGTCCCAGGTGAACCTCTGCAACACTAGCTCCCTGCTTCTGCAAAGTCTCCTGGAGGCCCTCTCCGAGCTGAAGACATTCAGGTACGCAGACGAGTATGTTCACTCGCCCGCCCATGCATGCTCTGCCCCACACTTCCTGCGCTCCCCAGCCCTGGGCTCAGAGGAACTCTGTGTCCGCACCCCAGGGGCTGGGACCACTCTCAGCCCTGGTTATGATGGCAGAGTGTGTGGTCATCCACATGACCACGTGGCAAGAATGAGTTCCTCTTCAATGCTTTCTCTTTTCCTTTTTTTC
Source organism: Mirounga leonina (assembly GCF_011800145.1). Taxonomy (NCBI): domain Eukaryota; kingdom Metazoa; phylum Chordata; class Mammalia; order Carnivora; family Phocidae; genus Mirounga; species Mirounga leonina. Next base: position 27,072,237 of record NW_023270469.1, on the reverse strand, counting down.
CCCCTTTATTATTTGAAATAACTGCAAACGAACAGATAGACCTAGGAGCAGTTCCGTATACCATTTTCCCAAATTCACCCCTTGTCAATATTTTTTCCCATTTGCTCTTTCTCCCTTCCTCCCTCCTTCCTCGCCCTTCCCTTCTGTTCTTCTCCTCTCTCCCTCTTTTTCTGAGCCATTTGAAAGTAGTTGCATAAACACACCCCTTCACCCCTTACTATTTCAGTGAATTTCCTAAGAACGAGAACATTTCCTTCCCACAATCCAGTAAACGTGTAAGATGCAGGAAATTTAACATTGGTACGCTATCGTTATCAAAACTACCATTCAAATTCAATTTTGCCAAATGTCCCGGTCATGTTGTTTGTTGCTTTTTTTTTTTTTTCCAGTCCTGGATTCCACCTAGGATCACACACTGCACTTAATTGTCATTTGCCTTTTGTCTCCAATTTGGAATGGTCCTCAGCCCCTCTTTGTCTTGCGTGATATTGTCATGACATTTACATCTCAGTGATTTTGTCAGACGTCCTTCAGTTTGGCTTCAGTGTTTCTTCAGGTTAGATTTAGGTTCTGCAGTGGGGCAGAAATCTCACAGAGGTGATGTTACATTCTCCTCGGGAGGCACACGTTGTCTCTTTGTCCCCTGACTGATAGTAACTGTGATCACCCCGTGAAGGTGGGGGTGTCTGCCAGCTTCCTTCCCCTGCAAAACTACCGTTTCCCCCTTTCTAATTAACCCATATCTTGTAGGGAGACACTTTAAGACGCTGTAGATATCCTGTCCTTCCTCACGTTATCACCTACTAATTTCAACCTCCGTTGATAATTCTTGCCTGAATCAAATGTCAGTAGGATGGTTGCAAAATGGAGCTTTTCTCACTTTTAATTCTCTTTTAATCTAGCTGATTGCATCAAGGGGAAGGTGTCCTTTTGGTGCCCGTGTATCTTTAACACCTCTCTCAAAACTGCTACTCATTTTGGTGGTTTAAGTAAAGATGCAGAGCTCGTGGTAAAAGCCAATTAGCTAGCGAGACTTCCAGGGATGCCCAGGAATCCCTGGCAAGGGGGATTGTTGCTACCTGACTGTGGTTTAGGGAAATATTCAACTAGTCCAAGCTGTATCTAAGCTTAACGATTCCATGGTGGGGAAGGTTTATGAAGGGAAGGAGGGTGCCATCCCCCTGCCCCAGCCCTCCTCCTTGCCCTCTGCTATCAGCATTCTGAGCTCTCAAGACCCAGAGCCCCTGCCCGACCTGCTGCCCTTTGACCCCCACCAGGCTGACCTCCAGCCATGTGAGCTCCGAGGGCCTGGCCCACCTGACATCTGGTCTGAGCCACTGCCACCACCTGGAGGGGCTGGAGTGAGTCGCAGGGTTGGGGGGGCGGGTACGGGAAGGGATGGCCCAGCCCAGGGCAGGGGTGAAGAGGACAGCTGGGCCTTTGGTAAGGTGGGTGGTGGGACTTCAGCCTCTCGCTTGGCTCCCTGATGAAGCCCAGCAGCCTTGGGTGTGGCCCGGGAAGGCTGAGCACTGTCTTCTTGGTCCCAACTTATCAGTAGCTCAGAGTGACCCAGGACGAATAACGGTGCCTGTCTGGGCTTGGGCTGGCTCACGTAAAATGTAAAGTGGGGGTCATCACCCTTCTCTGCCAGGGGTGGCTATGGGTGTCAGGGTACAGGGAGGGCTGTGGGGCCGAAGGGATCACTGCACGTGTGTGTGTGTGTGTGTGTGTGTCCCCTGTCCCTGGCTTCCTCTTTCTCAGCCCTCATCCAGGACATCCTTTCTCAGCTGGGTCAGCTGAGATGGCCATGCCCCCTCCTCAGGGACCCCAAAGCCCGGCCCTTGGAGCCAGCAGTGCCCCCGAGAGGCCTGGACAAAGAGGGTGGGCCGGGATCTGCAGAGCCCCAGCTGCCCCCCACAGGGAGCTAGTGAGACTGCTCAGCTGCAGGAGCCGGGCAGGCTTGTCTAACACTCGCCTCGTACTTGGTCCCCTCCAGCTTGTCCAACAATCAGTTTGGTGAGGAGGACGCCGAAGTGCTGTTGGGGGTCCTTGAGGGGATGTGCCGGCTGAAGAGGCTGGAGTAAGTGGTGGTGTGAAGGGGGGTGCGGCGGGGAGGTGGGGAGGAGCTGGGAGCAGGCCTAGGAAATTCTGCATCTCTTGTAACACCAACTGTGACATACCTGAATGGATACAGGATAGGTAACAGGTGAGCCAGTTGCCCTCCCTTTTATTCCCTTACCTGGCTCGGAGTGCCATCAAAATGCTTGATCCCTGGAAATAAAATACTCACTCACACTGACCCAAGCCAGACATTGACTGGCTTGTGTCACAGAAAATTACAAGGCAGCTAACTTCAGGCATGGCTGTATCCAGGGGTTCTGTATTTGTTCTCTCTCTCTCCGCCCCATCCCCACCCCCATCTTGACTTCATTCTCAGGCAGGTCATCCCTGCAGTGGCAGGCTTCCTTTCTACCAGCTTCACATAAAGGGAGCACCTTTCTCTCTCTAGTTACAACACAAGGCTCTAGATGATTCTCACTGGACTAGCTCAGGTCACATGCCCACCCCTAAGCCAAGCACTGTGGATCTAAGCACACAGTCTTCTGAGTGGCTGGATCTGGGTCACATGCCCACCCAACTGTCTGGGCTTGGGGGGCCGGTGGTGTTTCAGGGTGCTGTTGTCAGAAGGAGGGGAAACGAACTGGGGGCAGGTAAGACCCGCAGCTGTCCACCGCTCTTTGCTTATAGTTATTTCCTTAGCAACTGGCAACGTTTTTACTCTCACCTATAATTTGGAAGTCACCAAGTTCCAGCAAGAGCAGAATCAGTCTCAGTGTGAAGGACAGGTTCCCCCCCCCCAACCGCCGCCGACCCCATGCCCAGACATAACAGCATCTAGATGGAACCTTTTACATGGTATCGTCTGCCGTTAATCTCTAAGTTTCTCTGATGACCAAAAATACACCCTAGTTATTATAAAAAGTTCTGTAATTACCAAAATATGTAACAAAGGACACGGAATCCTCTGGCAGTGACACTCCCTGGGGAAACCGCTGTGAATGAGCAGTTTGTGTGAATTTTCCTCCAGATATTTTTCAACATATGTGTTAAATACAGTTTAAAAGTAGCCTTCTGACTTTTTGCCCCTTAACAATAAAATTCTCCTTTGTCCCTTTTTGCTTGTCCTGGGGACTGGGGTGTGGATGGTATCGGAGAGACCTTTGGCCAGAGGACCCACATGTCTTTCTCACAAGCTGTTTCTTTGGCCTCCCTCCCATGTGCCTTCACCTCTGCTCAGCCTCCCTTCGTTCTGGCAGCTTTTGTTGCTGGAGGGGGTGGGGGTGGGAGGGAGTGTTGGAGGCCCAGTGAGATCATTGACTGGCTCATGCATGCATTTGACAGGTGTTTACCTGGGCACCTGGGCCAGGACCTGGGGCTGGAGGTACTGCAGAGAACAGGACAGATGCGTGACCCTTTTCTGGCTTCCTAGGCTACTAGGACGGCTCCTTACCTCTCACCTCCTTGGCCGCCCCAACTCTGAAGTGGGCATAATGAAGAACGGGGATGGATCCCCACTGCCCAGATACCTCTGCCCATTTTAGATCTGTCATTTCTGAGTGTTTCCTCCCTGCCACCAGCTGGCTTCTTCTACCTGTCCATCTGTGGCCAAATGGTCCGGGGCATGGACCCTGGTTAGGAGCCACACCCCCTGGGTTCAACTCGTAGGGTGACGGCTGTCCTAGTTTCCCTGGGGCCCAGAGTCCCACATCCTGGAGCCCCCCTCAATTCTAGGCAGACCAGGACACCTCTGAATGTGTGAGCCTGGGCAAGTTACTTAACTTCTCTGTGCTTTTCTCCCCGTCTTAACTTTGGGGATAATAGCTATACCTACCTTCTAGGGTTGTGGCAAGGATTAAATGAGATAATACATATGAAGTCCTTAGAACAGAACCTGACACGGAATTCACACCCTGCAAGTATTGGCGGCGGCGGCGGCTGCTGCTGCTACTACTACTATTATTATTATTATTATTATTATTATTATTATTATTATTATTATTATTATTATTCCCCTCTCCTGCCCAGGCTGAGGGCCTGAAGGAGTGTGCTCTCATGGGTGATGCATGGTAGGGGTCCAGGAACAGGAGTCCTGTGGCCTTGGGTTCTGTTCCCGATGCTTCTACTTTCCATGTGGCCTTGAACAAGCTCTCTGATAATGCTCGGAGCCTCAGTGTGCCTCATCTGCAAAATGGGGACGAGAGAGTTCTGTCTCTCAGGACGGCCCCGAACTCCGTGCTCGGCCTCGAGTGTATGCCCACTCTGTGGTCGCTAGGTTGCCTGGTCAGCCGTCCGGGTCCCGTGTGATTCGGAACACAGACCCGCTGCCTGGGTAGCCTTACTCGTGCAGAGAAACAGCCTCTGGGTGTCTCGTGCAGTTTCGTTTTGTACACGGTGTCTACTCGGTGTGGATGTAAGTGGCTATCTTGGAGGTCCCTGGGGATTACTGAGCACCGAGGCCTCAAGACTGGATGGGGCCTCGGTCTGCACCTGGGACCCAACCCCGGTGACGCCGAGTCCTCCTCTGGCCTCCTTTCCTCCAGCCTCAGCCATCTCCCGCTCAGCAGCTCCGCCCTGGCCATGCTTACTCAACGACTAAGCCACATGACCCTCCTGCAGAGCCTCCGGTGAGTGGCCAAGGGACCCCATGGGAATGAGTGGGAGGACATGCCCCAGCTCTGTGGTGACCACCCGCCCAGGGAAGCACTAGGGGCATTTCCCTGAAGACCCTCCGTGGCTCCCATCCTGGGGACGTTGCTGCCCTCTCAGGTCGGTGCCCATCGCTCTTGCCTTCCGGTGCCACCAGCTCCCTCCAGCTACAGAAGTGACTGGAAGGGGTTGAGCCCCAGTCCTGGAATAGCCCTTAATGTGCACACATTCCTCTGTGTGCTTGTTCGCATGTCTGATTCCACGCACCAGTGTTGCCTAGATTCTGCATTCCTAACAAGCTCCCAAGTGATACCAATCCTGGGGGCCATAGACCAGCAATGAGGGTCTAGACTCCAATCTGGTGATCTTGACATTCTCCCCGTGGGCCCCTGGCCACCTTGATTAACAGATATAACACCTTCTTTTCTTGGGATTTTGCAAAATACAAAATGCAGTGACTACAGATAAACCCAAGAGACAACACAAAGCATCGTTTTGTGTCTCCCCAAGTCCCCACCCCCATACTGGCCGAGTAGAGTCCACGACAGAAGAGGTCGGAGAGTTCTGGGAAGCATATCAGATGGGACTAGGTCATTTCTTCCAAAATTAATTTTTAGAAAGGCACTTCCCTGAAGTTTAATTTGTGAAATGAAAGAAAACAAAACAATCTTCAGATTCTCAACACAGGGCTGAGACAGTTGGACTCTGCTGATTTGTTGGGTTTTGTTTTCGCCATTCAAGGGGGCAGGGCAAGGTCAGGGCGCAGAAAGGGCAATAAACTGGCTTTATGGAAAAGCCCAGCATTTGCACCGATCAGAACACCTATGCCGTGGAGAAATGATTTGCCTGGATTGCGGAGCCCTGTGAAATTAGCTTTCAGCCAGGGTGGCCCGGCGCTTCCTGACACAGAGGCTGTGGCAAAGCCTGGCCAGACCGAAAACTATGGCCATGGCTCCCGGGCAGGGGACGGGGGCGTTCTGGGCTTGCATTTCCACCTTGCCTGGGAGTCACGAGCGGTCCTGGGCCAGTCATGGCTCTTCCCTGGGCTCAGTTTTCTCATCTGGACTCTGGGTCCAGTCATTCCCACCTTGCCTGTCCCCCTCCCCAGCCCCTGAAGTTTAGTGATTGGCATATGGGTTCCTGGATGTATAAAAGCTTTGCAAACTGTAGAGTTCTTAGCACAGCACCTGCAAAGGCCTAGGCCCCTGCTCCTGACCAAGGCCTCTGCTCCTCCAGCCTGAGCAGGAACGGTATTTGTGATGTCAGCTGCTACCAGCTTTTCGAGGCTCTCAGAGCGGCCAGCAGCTTGCAGGAGCTGGGGTGAGTTGCCTAGCCCTCCCCCAACCCAAGACAACTTTGGCAGGGTCAGATGACAAAAACAAGGGGCTCCCTGATGGAGTATGCCCTGCCCAGCTTAGTCCCACTTCCCACTACATGACCCCGGGCCTAGACCTTCAGGAGACCCCAAGATAGGATGTGAGAGTGTGGACTGCAGCAAGAGGGATTCAGGTCAGACATCGGGGAGAACATCCTAAACAGAAGACAAGGGTTTGAAGTCCTCACCTAACACAGGGTGAGGGGACTCGCTCAGTGTGAGCGGCGGCCTCCCTCCAGATTTCAGCCTGCTCTTCTGTTCTGGGAGGAGGATGTGGACAAAATGACCTGGGTGGCAGGCGGATGGTTCCAGTTCTACTGTTCTCTCCCCAAGCTTGAGCCACAACCAGATCAGAGACATCGGAGCCCAGCACTTGGCTGCCGTCCTACCAGGGCTGCCCGAGCTCAGGAAGATCGAGTGAGTGGTCAGTCCTACTGACGGGGGCCCTCAGTAGCCACACGGCGGTCGGGAGTGACACTGACCCTGGCTCAGGCTGACATTCCTCCCCCACCCTCAGTGTCCAAGTGGTGGGGCTGGCTTACCTGTAACTGCCCTGCCAACTTTGAGACCTTCAGCCAGCGCAGGCCCTGCTCCTCTCTGGCCCTTTCTGCCCCATCAGGCAGAGAAGGTGTGTGGCAGGGGTGTGGTCTCTTGAGCCCTAGCAGGGGCGGTGGGGCGGTGGGGTGGGGGGACCTGGGTGTCCAAGGGTCAAACGTCTGCCCCGCCCTCAGCCTCTCAGGGAATGGCATTGGCCCAGATGGGGGAGTGCGGTTGGCAGAGTCTCTCGCCCTTTGCAAGCACTTGGAGGAGCTGATGTGAGTGTGTCCCCACTGCCCTCTGCCCTTTGTGTCCCCACTGCCCTCCTGGCCTTTGTGGTCCCCAGGGGGCCCAGGGTAGTGCAGGGGTCTGGAGCCAGCCTGCCCGGTGCTCAGCCTCATCCCTCTCGTCTTCCAGGCTTGGCTACAATGTCCTGGGGAATATCACAGCCCTGGAGCTGGCCCAGAGACTGCCCCAGCACCTGAGAGTCCTGCAGTGAGTGTCCCTCCGCTGGGGGGGCTTCTGCTGGGCTGGCTGGGTGGGGTTCCCTGGGAGCGCTGGGTTATCAAGGCCCCCACTGACTGAGCTGCCCGGCCTTAGGTCAAACCGTGGTACGTCGTCCTAGGGCTGCCTGCCTGCACCCTGCCCACTCCCTTGATTCTGGAGTCTGGAAGGCTCCCAATCCCCACACCCGGTCCCCCCCCCCACTCCCCTCACCCACCCACTCCCCTTTCCCCAGCCTGCCATCTAGTGGTCTGAGTCAAGAGGGGGCGCATTTCCTGAGCCAGGCCCTGGATGGATGCCCATATGTGGAGGAGATCAAGTGAGTGAGGGCCATGGAGCCCGGGCAGAGGAGCAGCCAGGGAGGGTCTGGGGGCTCCTCTCACAAGTCTCTTCCTGCCCTACAGCTTGGCAGAGAACAGTCTGGCCAGAGAGGTCCCACATTTCCATCAGGGGCTCCCCCTGCTCAGGCAGATAGAGTAAGTAACCTCTGCTGACTACCTGGGGAGCTGGACTGGGGAGGGGGGCAGCCCTTCTCTGACACCTGGGAAGACCTTTGAAGTGACAGAGGCCTCAGGTATAAGGGAGCCTGGGGCAAAAAGGGGCACCTTCCTAAGTCTCCCCCCCTTCCACCACCACCCCCCCCCGGCCACTCCTCTCCCTCCTACTCTGACTGCACGGTGGGGCAGAAGCAAGCCGGCTGGCTGGAGATGCCCCTGACTCAGATACCCTTTCATCCCATCCTCTTGTTTGTCCCCAGCCTGGTTTCGTGTGAGATTGACAACCACGCTGCCAAGCCCCTTGCCGCCAGCCTGGCTCTCTGCCCAGCCCTGGAGGAAATCCTGTGAGTGCTTGGACGAAGCCTGAGCTGGGAAAAGCAGGTGTCTGGGGGCCTGGCCTGGCTGCCCACCACTGTCCAGCCTAAAACTGGTCACCTTCCTCTCCAACCGGCCCCCCATCTGTAAATGGGGAAGGTCATTCTTACTTAAACCTCCTTTCGAGGAAGTTTGAACCTTTTGGCCATTGAGCGATGTTGGGCAAATCCATTCAGCCCCTCCTGCCTGTTTCCCCACCTGTGGAGTGGCAGAGGGGAGGCGGGGAGGTAGACTAGCCGGTCTCTAAAAGCTCTTTGCCCCTGACCTTCCCTTTGGGAGGTGGCTGGATAGATCACCTCACCTGGTTTATGGAGCCTCAATTTATAAACCACCTGATCGTAGTAAACATGGCTGAAACCAGCATGCCCCCCACCTGCTTGCTGGCCATACCCACCTCCCTCTTGGCAATCAGAGGCGCTCTGACCTTGGGCAGCCACAGGGGCGAACCACACTGCCAGGACTAGCCAGTGACCCTGACCACGCGATGGAAGAAAATACTGTTTCCTAGGGTACAGGATGCAGGGGTTTCTAAGAGGATATTAGGTTTGCATCTTAAAGGGCTTTTTAAAAACATTTTTATTTAAATTCAAATAACATAAAATGTATTATTGGTTTCGGAGGTACAGGCTTGTGATTCATCAGGTTTATATAACACCCAGTGCTCGTTACATCACATGCCCTCCTTAATGTCTGTCACCCAGTTACCCCCTCCCTCCATGCCCCTTCCTCTCCAGCAACCTCAGTTTGTTTCCTATGATTAAGAGTCTCTTATGGTTTGTCCATCTTAAAGGTTTTAATCTTTCTCATTACATGACACCGAAGAGAAAGTCTCAGATCCATGCTAAGGCATCTTTAACACCTAACACTGGTGATTCTCCTTATTTATTTATTTTTTACTTGAAAAGCCAAGAAATATTGTATATGACCATGGAGCAGATAATTATTTCATACCAAAGATAAATTAGAGATCAGCCAGTGCAACCTAATTGTCATGGTCTTGAAATATTCCCGCGCCAGAGAGGGCTTGAATTTTTTCCGCTTCAGTTTTTCTTTGCGAGTCTCCCTTTTTAACCAGCAGGGGGCAGGCCACAGGCTCAGCACCTTTGGAAGGACGTAGGTTCCAACTAGAAGTTAATACTGTTGTCTGTGCTGTGTTTGTCTTTGTAACTACCTTCTATTTAGGGTTGTCAACACAGGTTTCCCACTGCTGGTAGTGATAAGTGTTTCCTAAGATTCATTTCTTAAAGTAAAAAAAAAAGCAGGGGGGAGGACTGCTTTAAAGAAAAATGGGGGGCGCCTGGGTGGCTCAGTTGGTTAGGCGACTGCCTTCGGCTCAGGTCATGATCCTGGAGTCCCGGGATCGAGTCCCACATCGGGCTCCCTGCTCGGCGGGGAGCCTGCTTCTCCCTCTGACCCTCCCCCCTCTCATGTGCTCTCTGTCTCTCTCATTCTCTCTGTCTCAAATAAATAAAAAAAATAATAATAATAAATAAAGAAAAATGGGGTGCATGGATAGGGCAAACATTATGATGGAGGCACATGCAAGGTAGAAGTTTGGATCAGGACATTGTAGCTGCAGACCATGTGCTCTGAATTCTCTGGACAGCCAGCTCTCAAGCTGTCTGGGTTCTTGAGAGATGACCAGCTCAAAAATGCAGTTGGGGGGAGGAAGGGAACACCTCCGTCCTGAAAAGTCTTCAGGGAGGGCGCACAAGCTCCCAATCAAGTGGCCTTTCTTGCACCTGCGTGGCAGCCTCCGCCATTGGCCCCCAGCCCTCCCCACCTGCCACCTTGTCTCTGCCCCTCGACCTCACTGTTCTGCTGCCACTGACCTCAGGACCCCTCCCCTGCAGGCTGTCCTGGAATCTGCTCGGGGATGAGGCGGCTGCGGAGCTGGCCCAGGTCCTGCCGCAGATGAGCCGGCTGAAGAGAATGGAGTATGAGGGGCACATCCTGGGAAACCAGAACTGGGGGAGGACATGAAGGGGGACCTGCATCCTTGGGGAAAGCCAAGAGGCCACTGGGTCAGGCCCCTGCCAACCTTAGCTCTCCCTGGGTCCCAGCCTTCAGCCTTCCTGCTGCACTGTTGTCTATTGGGTTCTGTAAGCATCTTGGCCTGGGGGCGGGGCATATAGGGGAGCCCATCCCCCACACTCACGCCAGTTTCTCTTTCCCCTTTCTCTGCTATCTGTTGAGAAGCCTGGAGAAGAACCAGATCACAGCTTGTGGAGCCTGGCTCCTGGTCGAAGGGCTGGCACAAGGGTCTGGCATCCAAGTCATTCGGTAAAAGGGGCTCACAGGGGCGGGGATGATGGTGGGAGGCCACACCGACCTCTACAATGGAAGGGGACTCCCTGTAGGAGGGGCAAGACCTGGCTTGGGGATTATCAGAGGAGACTTGAATTTCTCCACCAAGAATTTGGCAGCACACGGACCTGGATCAAATCCCAGCTCTGCCATTTGCCAGTTTATGTCAGTAACTCAATCTCTCTTGACCTCAATTTCCTCATCTGTAAAGTGGGCTCAACGATAGTATCTACCTCAGAAAGTTGCTGTGAGGACTAAACGATTATATAAAGCACTGAGCCCAATACCTAGCACATAGTAAGCACTTAAAAATGGTATAATCAGAGCCACCACATACAGCCGTATAGGTTGTGCACTGCACAAGGTCATTGCCTCTACGGGCCATCATTCACATAGTAGATATGTTGGATTTCTAATAAATGTAGTGAAGTGGCTTGTTTAATAGAAACCAATATTTCATGACAATTTCAAATGATGGAAGTAAAGTGTCGTGAAGAAGGGGAGCGTTTTCCTTATTTGCACAAATATATCATACGAGCATGGTCCTGGCTGCGATCACAAGCTCCTAGGGATGAAGACTGAGTGGGAGAAGTCAGGAGCTAGGTGTGGAGGACACCATCCCCCGAGGGGAGCCATGCTGGTCTAAGCTTCCTCTGCCACGTAGCTCTGGGCGCGCTTGGTTCTTCCCCTCTTGGGCCTGGGTGTCCGCATCTGTAGATGGGACAGGGGATGGAGACAAGAGGATGAGCAAGCCGCTCCTAGAGCTGAGTGCCTGTCTCTGTGCCCTGCAGCCTCTGGAACAACCCCATCTCCCCCGACATGGCCCAGTGTCTGCAGAGCCAGGAGCCCAGGCTGGACTTCGCTTTCTTCGACAAGCAGCCCCAGCCCCTCGGGGTAGTTGATGGCCCCCCTCGAGATCCTTCGAATTGAGCCAAGTGAAGCCAACTTCCACTCACCAGGACAGAGGGCTCAGGAAAAGAGCCTCAGCTGGGTGCCCCTGCATGCTGCCCCAAGAAGGAGGGGCATATTTGTCTTGCCACGGTCTTCAGGAAGCGACCAGGAACCTTACATGGCCAAAAGACTACCCTGTATTGCATGGGACAGGCGTGACCAGTTGGGGACATGTCACACAATGAAAGTGTCATGATGTGATATGTGACACAGGTCACACACGGCAGAATTCTATGCGACGTTCCGTGGAACTTGCAGCGTGGCCTCGGGGTCAGTGGCATGGGTCCTGGCACCACACCGTGGCAGGCCACATGATCTGTGGTTCGCACAGGACATGTGACAGATGCTCCTATCATACAACATGTGGCTGGCCAGATCCCCTCAGGCTGGTATAAAATCTAATTTATTACTTTTTAAAGCCAAGGATGTATTTATACATTGCATTTTCAGAGCAGCATGGCCAGGGAGTGTTCTCCATCCAGAAATGGGATGGGGAGAGTGTCCAAGCACTGACTAGCCCAGAGGCCTGAGGGCCAAGCCAGGACTCAGCCACGAGGCTTTTGGATGAGTCCTGTCTTGCCTCAAGCCTCAGTTTTCCCATTTGTAAATGGGATGGCTCCCTCCTCTTGAACCCTAGCTTCCAAAGACTTTGGGCCCAGATCTAGGTACGGTCTTCGGGAATGGACGGGCCCAGTCTGACCTACGTCACAGAAAAAGCCAGGTCTAAGGGTGTGGAGGTAGGCACTACCAAGATAATCAGGGAAGGCCACTGGGTCTAGATACTACCTCAGCAGGATCTGGGTGAGCTCCCAGCAGGGGCTGCATGTGCTACCTGATGTTCTTGTTCTTTCCAAAAGGGCCCGAGGATGGCCCTGCCACACTTGAAGCAAAATTTGACCAATAAATGTGGATGGTGTCCCAGCCTCTACCCTGAGTCTGACATGTCCTGCTAACTCACCAACGTCAGGAGTGTTTCACCCCTTGCCCCAGGGCCTGGAGAGCAGGACAGACCACAGAGAGATGACCTGAGAGGAACACTGGCTTCGGAGTCAGGAGACACGGGGTCAAGTCCAGACCCTGTCTCTGCATGGTCACGGGCTCGTGGGCAAGTTGCCTCCCCGCTCCGGAGTCAGCAGCACCATGAGGGTATTATAGAAGCTCAAAGTGTTAGAAACATTCTTTGTTTGACTTGCATGATATTTAAACTCTTTTCTGAATCAATCGTCAATGTTTAAGATTTATTTATTTATTTATTTGAGAGAGCATGAGAGGGGGGAAGGGCAGAGGGAGAAGCAGACTCCCTGCTGAGCAGGGAGCCCGATGCGGGACTCGATCCCGGGACTCCAGGATCATGACCTGAGCCGAAGGCAGTCGCTTAACCAACTGAGCCACCCAGGCGCCCAATCGTCAATGTTTAAAAGTGAGAGCTTTTACATGAAAATCCAGATTTTCAGCTTTCGTTAGGTGTTAGGGAATCAGGGAATCTGTGGAGTGGTTTGACTGGGCCCCTTAGATGTAGCACACGCCTCTGTTTGCCCCAGTCCCCACCACTCCCCAACGTGCTCCCCTCCCTTTTGCTGCTTGCCTGGTCCTTGTGAAGGCCTGGAAATCTCCTGACCTGGAGGGGGCCACTGGTGGGTGGTATGTAAAAAAACATGGCTTGGGAAGTCAGATGGGCATGGAGTGGACTGTGACTTGACTCCTTGCTGCCTGTCTTCGAAGACAGAAACTATTTCTGGACATGGGTTAGTAATATCCCTTGGCCCCCAAGACCTTTGGAGGCATCCAGGAAGCACAGTATACAAAGTCCCTAGTAGGCAGCAGGTACCGGTTCCATGCTAGCTCCCTTCCCCTTTCAGGGATGAGTATCATATGAGGTGAAGAGATGCTTGAAATGACGGGAGAACAGCACCCACTGCCTGTCACCCGCCTGTGGGCTGAACAAGTAGATCCCTGGAGAAGCTTACTTCCAGAGCCACCCCCCATTGTGAAAAGCAGGCAGGCGGGGTGCAGTTCTGGCCTACCACCACTAGAGGGCAGGTTGCCCCACTGGTGATTCCTGAGATGGCTTCCTTGGCCATTGAGCCCAGAATGAGGTTAAGAGGTGATGCTAGGAGCTGTTCCCACCTGGCCCAGGAGCCTGGGATGTCCTGCCTGCTGGTGGCTTACCTGGATGGCTCAGCCCTGACCTTTGCCACCCTCCACATCGTCGCCGGTCCCCTGGCAAGCATAAGGAGAAAGTCCTCAGGCCAAGTGCCAAGCACCCACGCCCCACGGGAGGACACTCTTATCGGGCCCAGGTCAGGGCACACCTGGCACCGAATGGTGTCATCCGCCTGGTTGTGGGGGAGGGGAGAGGCAGGCAGGGGTTCTAACAAGTGTTCCCGGAAAACTCGAGCTCCAGATTCTGTCTCCCCTGCCCAGGAAATGATGCTGAGGTGACCATGGGCCCTCGGGGTGCACCTTCCTACCCAGGGGGCCCTGTGCTGTCTTCTCTCTTTATCCAGGAGTATGAGTCCCTCCAAGCCCGAAGATGACTTGCCCAAGGAAGTCATGGCTGAGGAAGGAACAGAGCACCAAGCAGAAGCTCTAGGCCAGGTGAAATGCACACGGGGAGAGCCTCAAGCTCAGGAACACTCTCCATTTGCTGTTTATTCGTTTACTTGTTCCCCTTTCTTTCCCCTTCTGCTCTGCCCAGGTTCTAAAGCCCAAAAAACTTTCAGCAGCTGCCTTGAGATGAACGGTTTCTTCAGCACTGCAGAGTTGGCTGGGCTCAGTCACCCTGCTCATTTTATTCATCTTCCTCTTCGGCCACCTGCTTGCTGGGAGGCCTGGACTGTTTCTCTCCAACACGGATGAGGTCCAGTGTCCCTGCCCCCTTCCTCTGAACAGTAAGCTGTTTAAATATCTACATGAAACAAACGCAATTCAAAGAAAGTAAGGCTGTGGCCAAGTGAGCAGTGTAATGAAAATGGCCCTCCCAGGTTCTGGACAAGAGTCTTCTCCCCGGGAATGTGATTGGGCTAGTAAGTGCCCGTGTCTGTCTGCAAGGCTGGGAGAAGCTCATTTTGCTACTTTGTCACTTAGCCTCTGTCCTTTATGATGGGAGTCACAGTCTCCCTTCTTGTCGCCACAGGCCTCAAATCCTCCCAGATTGCCCCTTCCATCTTGTCCCCAAACACACCCATCTGAAATCCACTGCCCAGGCCGATACTTCTTGAACTATAAAATCACAGTTACGGAAACTGTCACATGCATGGAATCATCCGGGCATCTTGTTAACATGCGGATGCAGGTTCAGCAGGTGTCGGGCAGGGCCTAGGATTCTGTATTTCTAAGAAGCGCCACCCCGCCCAAGTGATATCTATCCTGCTGGGCCACACTTAGCTTCACAAGGCTGTTGACCAGGGAGTGGGGCTCACCCCTGCCTGCAGGTTAGAATCACCTGGGGAGCTTTTTTAAATGCCTTTTTAAAAAGCAGAGTATTTTGACACCCCCCCCCCACACACACACACCACCACCACCCGCAGGCAAAGCGGATGAGCAGCCTTAGGTGGAGACTCCCAGGTGTGGAGTATGAGGCCTCTTGAGAAAGCTCGGCAAATCTCTACCCCTGTCCCCCTTCTTTTGTCCCCAGGATCCTGGTGACCCTCTCTTTCCAGAGGAGGACACTGAGACCCAGAGATTTTTCCCAACTTGTCCAAAGGCACATAGCTAGCTAGTAAGGGGTCGCACCAGGAAGCAAGCCTGTGTTTCGTGACTTTTTATTTTCACTCATTTTTCTCTCCAGTTTCAGTGAGATTTACCTGACATACTGCACTGTAGGCGTTCAAGTGTACAGAGTAAGGACTTGACTCGCATATATCGTGAAATGATGGCCACAATAAGTTAATTAACATCCAGGATCTCCTAGAGTTACCAAAAAAAAAAAGTGAGAAAGAAAAAAATGTTTTTTTCCTTGAGATGAAAGCTCTTAGGATCTACTCTCGTAACCACTTTCAAATTTTGCGACTCAGTCCCACAGGGGAAGACCCAGTTTTCTCATCTGTACAATGAGGGGATGAGCAAACTGAAACAAGGCACAAGGACCCATTTTTATCAGCGCTGCAAAGGTGACCTTCTGGTTAATTCTCCCTCGGGGAGGGTTTTGAATCCTCTGTCACCTGCCTTGCCTGGTGATTGTTCTGTAGGGCTTCCACCATCCGTGACCTCCTCTAGACCCATAGCCATCATCGGGGCAAGAATCTACTCCTGTTTTTACAAAGGAGAAAACAGAGGCCCAGAGAGGAACAAGACTTGCTAAGGTCACACAGCCAGTATTCCGTGGAGCTTCAATTCCAATCATGGAACAGGAAGGAAGTTGAGGTGGTCCTGGCTGGGGATTTAACTGGTCTGCAGGTCTGTGCGTTCTTCAGAGAGCCCCCCGCACCAAGTCTGGAGGGCTGTGCGTTCTACCTAGCACTGCTCCTGCCCCAAACCCCCCTGCAAAGGCCAAGGCCAGACCAGAGGGCGGTGGCCCCACCCCAGCCAGAGCTGGACACACCCTCTGGACACATCCCCGAACTTGCAGGAAAAGACCTTGCACGGCTGCCTTGGTAAAGATCCTCCCAGGGCTGGTCTCAGGAAGTTCTGGGGACAACTGGTCTGCCTCCCGGCCCGGGCGGGCAGCCTCCCCAGCCAGTGAAGCACCCTGCCCCCAGCCTGAGTGTCTCCCAGCCTCTAGAACTGGAGTCCTCCCTGGCCCTGGCCCTGGCCCTGGCCCTGGCCCTGGCCCTGGGAAACTGTACCTTGTTGCTCATCCCGCACAAATTCCAGCCCTGCCCTGGCTGCCCAGAAAGTGACCTTTGCCCTGAGGAAGAGGCAACAGAAAAGGCACTTTCACTAGAGAACAAAGGCCAACTGGGGTCCCCAGGTTGAGTGCCTAGGACAGAAGCATCCAGTTTCCTGGGCTGCAACTGCGGTCCCCACCGCCCCACGAATATTTCAGCACAAGGTTGGGGCCGATGGAGGTGTCTGGGGCTGACTGGAAGGGCAGGGGGTGCCTGGGCATCCTGACCCTAGAAGGGGGCATCCCTGCATCACAGCGACCACAACTCTGGAACTTAAAGATAGTCCTAGTGTCTAGGTGTGCTTGGTACTATTCCAACCACATAAGGGTCTCGCTGAATTCCCACAAGCATCCCAAGAAGCAGATACTAAATCTATCCTTCCATTTTACTGAGGAGGAGACTGAGGCCCAGAGGATTGAGTGATCTCACCCAGGCAGTAACTAGAGCGACTGGGATTCAAACCCAGAGCCACGACTCCATGCCTGAAATCTGGAGATTCTTGAGGGGATGTCTCCATCATGGGTACATCTCCATATCAACTCCCTGAGGCAGACGGTATTCTCCGAAGATGGCCACCACCATATCTCCCATGACAGTGACAGTCCTCTCACTGAGGGGCGGGCCCATGGAGTGAGCTGGTAACTACAGAAGTGACAGCTTATGACTTCCAAGGCTAAGGTTCTATAAAAGATAACAAGGCTTCCACGTGGTTCTCTTGGGATGCTGCTCACTCTTGGAAACCAGCTGCCATATTCTGAGGAAGCCCAGGCCACCTGAATGGTCATGGATAGGTGTTCCAGTGGACAACTCCAGCTGAGGTCCCAGCTGACAGTCCGCTTCAACGGCCAGATGTAGGCCTTCTAGAGAACTCCAGCCTCTGTTAGGGTCTGACTGCAACTGTTTGAGAAATCCTAAACAGGAACCATCCCAGCTGAGCTCAGGTGACCCGCCCCCAGAGCCTTGAGAGATAGATAATAAGATTTGGGGTGATTTGTGGGATGCGGCATCAATAACCAGGACCCTCTCCATCCTCAACCCCCTCATGCATGCCTGAGGCCAGCCAGGGCTTGGTACACCACGCTCTTTTGGAGTGTCTTTAATTCACAAGCACGCTGAAGTATATAGGCGACCCTGGTTATTCTCATCTGTCTGTCCAGACAGCCTGAACTGTGGACACAAACACCCAGACGGCAGGTGCTTTATACACACACACACACACACACAATATAGACCTATTTCAGGAAATCGAGGCCTTCTGGTTTTGCAGAGAGATCTCTACCAGGGCGAGGAAAGACTCCCTTCAACATTTTGCTATAACAGCCTTGCATTGTGTGTGGATCAAGGACAGAGTGTAGAATCAACACACGGTGGACACTTGGCCTTCATCAATTGACCTCTGGCCTCTCCTGATCCCTGACTTTGTTTTAGACAGCTTTCTTGAGATAGAATGTTCACCCCTTTAAAGTATACAAGTCAATGGGCTGAGTGTACCTAGAGTCTGCAAACACTGCTATCATCTACTTTCAGGACATTTTTAATCATCTCCCAAGAAACCCCTTATTTTTTTTTAAAGATTTTATTTATTTTTGTGAGAAAGAGAACATGAGCAGCGGGGAGGGCAGAGGGAGAAGCAGACTTCCCACTGAGCAGGGAGCCCGACTGCAGGGCTCCATCCGGGGACCCTGGGATCATGACCTGAGCCGAAGGCAGACGCTTAACTGACTGAGCCCCCCAGGCGCTCAAAACCCCACATTAATAGCAATCACTCCCCAATCTCTCCTCCCAGGCCAAGAGAGCCACTAAGCTGCCTTCTGTGTCTGTGGACTTGTCTACTGTGGACATTTCATAGAAATGGAATCACACAATATGTGGTCTTTTGTGACTGGCTCCTTTCACTTAGCATCATGGTTCCAAAATTTGTCCAGATCCTAGGCACGCCACACCTTTCCATGACTGAATAATATTCCATGGTATGGATAGACCACATTTTGTTTATCCATTCATTGCTTAATGGGCATTTGAGTTGTCCCCAGTTTTTGGCTATTCTGAACCATGCTACAGTGAACAAACATTTGTGTAGGAGTTTTCGTTTGGACATAGGCTTTCATTTCCCTTGGGCAGCTACTTAGGAGTGGAATTGCTCTGCTCCCTGACCTTTATTATATTCTGTCCCTTTGGCCAGGGATCCAGGATCTTCTTCACCCTGGGCAGGCCCAACTACCTCATCCTTCAGGGCTCCTAGAGGAAGTCTGACTTCCATGGCTGAGTTGGGTCTTCTGTGCCACCCCACCTCCAACTTTTTCACTTTTCACAAAATAATACAATTACCTGGGACATGGGCTTGCTCCAGAGAGGTGCGAACTTGAGGGGAGGGACTGTGCTTGGGTTCACCATTGTTCATCCCAGGACCTGCCCCTCCTGTGGTTCTGAAGCAAGGAGAGGAAAGGGATGCTGGGGGCCAGATCAATCAGGAAAGCTTCCTGGAGGAGGTGGGGCTGGAGCTGGGTCTAAGTATGCCTATAGATTGATTTGCACCACAGCTGGGCTGAGGGCTTTGAAGACTTCGGTGGAGGAAAGGTGAGGAGAGCTTGGAGAAAGGAAGGATGGATGGGGGACAGGCAGGCAAAGAACAAAGCTCAGAGCCCTGGGGTTTCTTAGTGGCCGCCCCTCTAAGGCTGCAAAGTGCTTGTGACTCAGACTGGAGGGAGGTTCACAGGCTGCCGAGTGAGTCTCCTAGTTAACCCTCTCCTACCTGGAATGGAAAACCCACAACCCAAGCGCCCGGTCCTTGAGCCGCAGGGCCAAGGGCTTTGGACGTGGCCGCGAGATCTCCCACAATCTGGTTAAATGAGGCTCAGCCGTCCGAGGCCATGAATTGGGGGTGGGGGGTGCACATAAATACCAATGAGTGGTCTGCAGCAGGAGCGCCCGGCGACAGATGCATTTCTTAAGGATCAGTGCTTCTTCTAGGGTAAAAGAAGGCCTTCTCAGAAAAGGGGGTGGGGCTCGGTGCCAGGGCCTCAAGACCCCCTTAATTATGCTCCCGCTAATTAGCCCCAGGCACTGTTGAAACGGTCTTTATCTTATCGTCTCTGCCAGAGAAATATGTGTCATCTTCCCAGTGTCTGGCGACAAGAAAATGCCGAGCTCTTTTACTACGGAAGGGGCGGGGGGGGGGGGGAGGAGAGAGACACTGCGGTCCTAGTGCTGCTCAATGCGGCCCAGAACCTAGCCCTGCGGTGTGCCCCCCGAGGGCGCAGAGCGCAGCCCTGGGGGTCGAGGCCGCAGGCGGCGCGCTGGGGTCCCCGCAGGCCCCGGGCTGAGCCCACCCCTCGGTTCCCGCATCCGCGGCCCTGAGCGCACGGTGCTCGGAACTCGGAGGTGCCCGCGGCTCCGGCGAGGCGGGCCAGGGAGGGTGCGAACCAGCGGCGCTCCGATCCGCGGAGTCCCAGCCTCGAGCGTTCGGACCCTCGGATTCCGGCCTCGAGCGTTCGGACCCTCGG
>NW_023270469.1:27045601-27052642 GCF_011800145.1 Mirounga leonina | reverse complement strand
GAGCGTTCGGACCCTCGGATTCCGGCCTCGAGCGTTCGGACCCTCGGGTTCCGACCCCGGGCGTTCGGCCCCCGCGGCGCCGAGAGCCCCGAGCGCTAGGGCGCGCCGGCCACGGACTCGGAGCGGCGGGCGGCGGGCGACGGGCGGGACAGCGCCCCCGCTCCGCCCGTGGGGAGCGCTCGCCCCTCCAGGAAGCGCCCGCCTCGCCTCCCCACCTCCCTCCCCACCCCGCCCCCTCTCGGCCGGAGGGAGGAGCCCGAGCCGCCGCCGCCGCCGCCGCCGCCACCGCCCGCCCGGCCCGGAGGAGCGCCGGACCCCGAGCGGCTGCGAGCGCACGCGAGCTGGCGAGGGCCGCGCGGACAGCGCCCTGAGCCCGCCCCGCGCCTGCGGGCCCCGCCGAGCAGGGGAGCGCCCCGGGATGCCCCGGCGGCCCGGAGCGCGGGCAGCGGCAGCGGCGGCCGCGCCGTGAGGGCGGCGGCGCCCGCGGGACCCGCGGTGAGTGGGGCCCGGGCGGGCCGGGGGCGGGCGGGGCGCCCTGGCGCGAGCGCTAAGTTCGGCCTTGGGGCTCGGCTTCTGGCGCCGGTGGCGGGCTGGAAGGAAGCTGGGTTCCGCCTCGCGGGCCGTGGCGCCCCGAGCCCCCGCCACCCGCGCGCACCCACGCTCGGGCGCTTGGGTGACTCAGCTGCGACCCGGCCACGCGGGGGCGCTCCGGCTGCGTCCCGGGGCAACGTGGGGAGGGTGCGGGAGGAGGGCGGCGCCACTCGGGGTTCGAGCCCAGCTGTTTAGGGACTCTCCTGCCTTCCCCGGGAGCCTGGGGGCGTCCGGAAGGTAGAGTCCTCGACATCGTCGCAGCTGCCGAAGACTTGGGGTCGGGATGGCCCCTGGCACCCCCGCACCCTGCTGTCAACCCCCAGTCCCCCCGCCCCAGCGCCCTGCCGGAGAGCCAGCTCCCAGCCCAGGAAGAGGGAAGGGAGGGAGTGGAGCTGGGCAGCTTCCCAGAAGTCGAAGTGTGTTTGCAAACTAGTTTTTTCGAAAAGCTGTCTGGCACCTTTGTGGTTAAGGGGGTGGGGTGGGGGGACATGGGGAGAGAGGAAGAGCGAAGCTCCTGATTCCTTTCCGTTTCCCTGCAGCCCTGCTTTTCTGAGACTAGAGGTGTCTTACTCCCCTCTTCCCATCCCATCCCATCCCTCAGCCCCGCCCTCCGCCCCCCCCCCCTTCTTGGACAAGCTCCTTGGAAAGGGGCTCCTTGGAAGGGGGCTGTGATTTGCCCAAGATCACCAGTGGGAACTGGACCCCAGGGCTCTGGGAGCCAGTTGAGGGCTCATCCTGCTGCCTGTGATTCTCCCAGCCCTGTTCTGTATTTGGGGAGAGTGACACCGGCGAGGGATCTGGGAGAATTATGAGCGCCCTTTGTTTTGTCTGCCCTTAGTTTTTGCTTGCCTTAGGGGTGTGGGCTCTCACCCATGGGTGGAGTGCTTTTCCTGTTCCTTGGGGTACCCATAGCTTCAGTAACTGGGGAGAGGAACCCCTTTGTAACCTTCAGCAGCTGCAGCCTGTCTGTGGCCAGTCTTGCTGAGCCCCTTTGGGAGACCTAGGTCTGAGCGTTCACCCAGCGGTGAGCTGCGGGGCCACTACCCCCCCCCCTCCGGAGCCTCCCCGTGCTTATCTGTAAAATGGGCTGATGGTCAAGGACCTGTGCGCCTGGAAGCTGGGTGCAAACATAAAGGAGTGGTTGGTTTTATTGCAATCCCTCTGGTGGAGGGCCCAGTGTGCTCTGGTATTGCTCCAGGCAGGCAGCCTCGCTGGCCGCGGTGGGAGGGGTCAATCCCCCCCGCCCCCCCCCCCCCCCCCCTCCCCCGCCCCAGGCAGGTCTGGCCATGCAAAGAACCAGGGACTGAGAATGTTGACACTTGGATTCTCCTTGCCCTCTGCTACTTCCTGTCTGTGTGCCTTCTCACTCACTGGGCTCAGGGGTTTTTCCATCTGTAAAATGAAGCAAACTATGACACATTCCAGTTTATAGGGCTGCTGGGAGGCTGCAGCCGGGCACAGGGGTTCTGCAAAGTGGGGCGCGCTTCATGAATGGCCTGTGTGGTGTTTCAAGGTACCCCCCTCCCAGGGGCGGTGAAAATTTTAAAACTCAGGGACAAAAGAGGGCCAGGGATAGAGCCTCAGTTTCTATACCTGTAAAGTAGTAAGAACAATACTCTGTATACCTTTGTAATCTTTTAGGGTAATTGTGTATTTATTTAAAGGGAGTTGTGAGGATTACATTAGGTGACAAAGGGCTCACGTGCCAGTATTGGGACTGGTCTGGTGACAAGCACTCGGTCACTGTTAGCTGTCAGTATCGTTGTTCCTGGGAATCCGCATAAGCCCGAGGAGGGCATTTAGGATTCCTTCTGGCATTTTCTCAGGCCAGCCTGCTCCTCCCTCTCCTGCATCCTCCTTGGACAGAAGAGCCTCAGAGGCCTTCTGGACTGTTCAAAGTGCAGTGTCCTGAGTGGGAAGGTTCTACCCCAGTGAGGAGGACACCATGAGGGATGATAGATCCGATTGTGTTCCCATTCCCTGCACCTTGGGCTGGCCTCACAGGGCTCTAAGGAGTGACAGAAAACAGAAGAACATTCTCTAAGAATTCCTTCACTCCTGTCAGAGCAGGGAGCATTGTCCCCAGGCAAGGTCCCCTACTGAGAAGCCCTCAGCCTAGGGCCAGGGTCCCAGCTGCCCGATGGAACTCCCCCCTCTTTCTCCCCCCGCAACCCCCAACACTTACAGGGGCTGCTGGATCAGGGGCAATCATTTCAGGAATCCAGCCCCCTCGCCTTTGGAGAATTGGCCTCAGAAAGGGGGCAGGATCCCCTCCTGTCCTGCCCAGCCCCCCTGCAGGACACAGGATGGGCTCCTTGGGAGCCGGGAGGCTGGGTCACCCTAGGATCTTGGCAGGCAGCAGCTGGAGAAGAGGATGGTCATGTCCCACACCCACTGTCCAGAGGGAGACTATGGGGTCCTAAGGGGAGTCACGGCTTCCTGAGGTCCTGTACTGCCTAAGAACTGGGTGGAGGTCTGAGGCGCCTCCTCGTTCTCAGCCCAGTGCCCTCTCCTCTCGTTGAGCCACTCGGCCCCTGCTCCCGTGGTGGGGTCAAGTGGACTGTGCTGTTCGGTGCTGTTCGGTGTCCTGGAGAGTTTCTCCACTAGCTCTGTCCTCACCTTCTTCCTCCAGGGTCTGAGATGAGGCTAATTAGCTGCTAATTTCTCACTCACTGGATATCACCTTGCTTAATTTTTCTCAGGGCGTTAGCCACCTTCTCGCTCACCTAATTTATTCATTTGTGTATCAGCTTATTATCTGCCCCTCTTCCCAAAGAGGGGCAGCCCCATGGACGGGCCAGGACGGTGCCCATCTTGTTCAGGGCCCTTTCCCTGCGCTTAGAGAGGTGCCTGGTAAATAGAAGATGAATGGCTGGGGCCGCCTGCATTGCGTCTGGAGAGGGTGGGATTTGCCTGGTACCGAATGACTGGGGGCTGGAGGAGGCGGAGGTGACTGCTGATGCCGTGCGCTGCCTCCCCAGGGGACTGAGGTGCGCTGGGGAGGGCCACCCACTCCCCGCGTGACCTGGGCCACGGCTCTTAACCCCTCTGACCTCAGTTTCTTTGTCTAGGAATGGGGCTCCTTACCAGGAGCTCTCCCCACTGCTTTCTTCATGGGGTTCTTCAGGCAGCTTTGAAAGGGCTTGTAAACCAGAGAGGGCCGTGATTCTTCTTCCACCGTGGCTTTGGGCCCCACCTTCCGTCCATTGTGCAGCCACCTAGTTGTCACTCAGCAAAGGTTTATTGAGCAGCCCTTCTGGGCCAGGGACGGTGCTGAAGCTAAGGACACCGCCATGGAGCTCAGAGTGGAATGGGGGTACAGAGAGGGGACCGCAAATGGCAAGGAGGCAGGAGGACTTCAGATAGCGGAAAATGCCTCAAAGAGAATAAAGGAAGATGAAGTGAGGGGGGTGAGGGTGGGGGGCCGCTGTGGGAGGCGTCTCGAGGAGGAGGCCGTGACATTCGAGCGGGCATGCTAGTCCATGGCAGTGGTCTCTGGTTCATGGCTGTATCCCAGCTGTGCCTGGTGCCCAGCAGGTGCTCAGTGGATATTTTTGAATGAATGAAAGAGGGAGGTGTGCCCCAGACAGAGGAGACAGCACACGCAAAGGCCCTGAGGTAGGAACGTGCTTAGTGTATTCCAAGAGCCCTCTTTCTCCCTTGGTGGTCCTTGTATCTTGCTGGGGGCGTCTCCCTTGCCCGCTGTAACCTGGCTGTCCCCTCCTCATGATGCAGGAGAGAGCGTGCTCAGCTCCCAGCAGATGACACCATCTGACCCCTCCCTCCTTTGGGGCCCGCAGCCATCTCTCCAAATCACCCCTGTGGCCCCTCAGAGAGGGGTGTGCTTTGCACCGTGGACGCAGGGAGCCCAGCTGCCTGGTGTCACACTCTGGTTTGCCATGGACTAGCCAGATGACCTTGGGTAGTGTGTTAGTCTTCTAGGGATGCAGTAACACAGAACCCAAAACTGGGCGTCTCACAACAACAGAAATATATTCTGTTTTGGAGGCCAGAAGTCCAAATTCAAGGTGTTGGCAGGGCCTTGCTCCTCTAAAGGCTCTAGGGGAGGGGCGCCTGGGTGGCTTAGTCTGTTAAGCATCTGCCTTCGGCTCGGGTCATGATCCCAGGGTCCTGGGATCGAGTCCCACATCGGGCTCCCTGCTCAGCGGGAAGCCTGCTTCTCCCTCTCCCACTCCCCCTGCTTGGGTTCCCTCTCTCGCTGTGTCTCTCTCGCTGTCAAATAAATAAAATCTTTAAAAAAAAAAAAAAAAGGCTGTAGGGGAGGGTGCTTCCTTGCCTCTTCCAGCTCCTGGGGGCTGTGGCCACATCACTCCCTCCACTTTCTGTCTCCTTCCCTCGGCACCTCATGAGGACACCAGTCATATTGGATTAAGAGCCCCTCCTACTCTCGTCTGACCTCATCTTAGCTAATTACATCTGTAGCCACTGTCTTTCCAGAAAAGATCACATTCTGAGGTACTGGGGGGTTAGGATTTCAACTTAGCTTTTAGAGGAACATAATTCAACCTCTAGTAGGCCGTTTACGTAACCTCTCTGTGCCTCAGTTCTCCGATCTGTAAAATGGGGTGCTAGTAAGAGGGCATCTGTCCTGGGAGTGCGGGGAGGCCTCAGTGGAATGGTCAGCCTCAGGACAGGACCAGGCACGCTTAGCCTTTCTCCTTCTCCTCAGGGGGGACTTCCGGGAGCTGGGACCCAGAGCCCAAGAGCAGATGGTGATGTCCTTGACCGGAAGGACTCGCTGAGGAGGCGTGGGCCTGATATAGCACCTGCTCTCTGGCTCAGAGAGGCCCGTCCCCGCTGTCAAGCTGAGGGTGGCCCTTCAGCGTGGTAGGGTGTGGGCCGGGCAGCATGAAAACTACAGAACAGAAGGAAGCCGTCAGCAAAGAGTGGGGAGAGCCCCACGTGCAGAGGGCTGTGAGCAGCGGAGCCTAGCCACCCACACAGGAACCCAGGAGGGGACTCGGTACTGGCTGAGCCCAGGTGACTTTCAGGGTCCGTCAGCCCAGAGATTCTGGGCGGGAGCTTGGGGCTGAGGCCCAGAGCAGCCCAGGGAAGACTGAGGGGTATGTGTAGACTCCTCAAGGCTGGAAGGAGCCCAAGCCCTTCACAGGCAGGGACACTGAGGCACAGAGCGGGCAAGGAACTTGCAAGAGTTCACACATTTTGGGGAGCCCGTCTCTAGTCTCCCCATTGTAGTCCCCGGGGAAGCATGGGCACCACAGGGAAGAAGGGCCCAGGGCTGCTCCTGTGCCTGAGGCCGCACCCTTCGAATGAAGCCAGGTTGGAATGACTCTGGCTGGTGGCCACCATCACCATGCCCTCCCTCCTCCATTATTACCTTGGTCCAGCCTCCGAGCTGGGCCAGGCCCACTCCCAAGGTCCCTGAAGTACTTTCTGCATCCCGGAGTACATCCACACCCGTCCCCTGTCGCGCTTCCTGGGAGGCGACAGGGCAGGCGGTCCCCTGCTCCCCTCTGCAGACCAAGGAGCTGAGGCCTAGGAAGGAGGAGGTGTCAGAAGCAGGACTTAACCCGGCGCCTGGACTCCCAGAGGGGTGGGTGGGGAGGATGGGGGCCACCTGGCAGCCTGGTGATGCTGGGGAGACACGGGCCAAGGCCTTTGGACCAGGGTTGAGCTGAAGCGGGGAGGGCCCCTTCCCCAGGGGCCAGAGCTTGGTGATTGGTGGTGGCGGGCGGGGGGGCGGGGGCGGCTGCAGAGACCAGCCTCCCTCTGGGTGTGGTCTGGTGGAAGCTGGGGGCCTCGGGGGGTGTCAGACCCCTGCTGCAGCTCCCTCGCTGTGCTGTCTGCGGCTATATTTATACCCATAATGGCCTGGCTGCCTGTCGGGAGTGCGGTGCCTTAGCCAAAGTAGAGAAGTGATTGGTGTCAAGATGCCACCCCCCCCACCTTGGCGAGAGCCCGGCCCCACTCTCTGGGGGCTGCGTGCCACCTGGCGGGAGCTGATGCAGCCCCAGGCTTGCAGGGAGGGCCCAGGGGTGTGAGCAGCTCGGGGCTGGACCCCCATCCCTGGAGAACCGGGGCTGTGGCTGGGGTTGGGGTGTGCCTGGAAGGTGAGACCGGACACGCTCTAAAGCCTTTCAGCTGGGAGATTCCGACACAGATGATGATTCTGAGATCCCAGAATTTGCCAACCCCGGTGTTCTGAGAACCAACTGAGGCACCCAGGCGCCCTAAAGCACTAGACTTTTATTAAAGCAGATTACCTTCCATGATGTGGGTGGGCCTCAACCGATCAATTGAAGGCCTTTTAGGAAAGCAAAGACTTTCTCCAAGAAGAAGGAATTCCGCCCCAAGACTACAACATAGAGGGGCACCCACGTGGCAGCTGTCTCTGTTGGTAGAGCATGCGACTCTTGATCTTGGGTCGTGAGTTCGAGTCCCACGTCGGGGGTAGACTTTATTTAAAAA
>NW_023270469.1:27041644-27045591 GCF_011800145.1 Mirounga leonina | reverse complement strand
GACTGCCATGTCACCTCTGACCTGAATTTCCAGCTTTCCGTCTTGTCTTACAGATTTAGAATTTGTCAGCCCCCACAACTGCATGAGCCAATTCTTTAAAAGAAACCTCTTTCTCTCTATATAGCTATCCTATTGGTTCTGTTTTCTCTGGGGAAGCCTCATACAGTTGCCATTTGTCTTCCTGGATCATCTTGTCTAGGAAATGGGGCGAAGGAGGTGGCTTAGATCTGGACACAGTCAAGACACAATCCGACCCCAGAAGTTCCGCCGGTGTACCCATCAGGGCCGGTGGGGACCAGGTATCTGGTTCTCCGAGGGCTCTGGCCAACAGTGTCACCCTCTAGACGGGACATCGCAAACTCAGAGATCTGCAGAGACCTGGCCGGGAACGGTCCTGGTACAAGGACCAAATATGACATCTGCCTAATCACACCAAGCACGGGCTAACCCAGAGCCCTCCCTGGGACGTGGCCAGCCATGAGGTGGCCGTATTGCAACCTTGGATCTAGGAGCTCAGAGCTCAAAGCGTGGTCCTACATGGGCAGCCTCAGCATCCTGGGGGCTGATTAGAAACGCAGACATTGAAGTCCCTCCCCAGACCTGCTGAATCAGAATCTGCATTTTAGCACGATGCCCCACTTAGCCACCCCACTGGCCCTTGAGTACACGTTAGCCCACCGCAGAATCACCAGGAGGGTTTGTTAAAACACAGGTTGCTAAGTGCCACTCTGGGGGTTCTGACTGAGCAGGTCTGGTGGGGCCCAGGATGCTGCATTCCTGACAAGCTCCCGGGAGATGGTGAGGTGGCCCACCTGGGAAACACATGTGGAGCTGCGAGAGCCTGGGGCCACCACCGCTGGAGTCTCTGCTGTTAGTGACGAGACCCCATGGAGCGGGATCCTCCGCATGGGTGAGGACCCAAAGGCCCTGAGGCATGCACCTGGTGGGGCCTGAATCCGTTAGCCCCTCCCTGGCCCCCCAGCCACCACCTTGCCTGCCACTGGCATCCCAGCACCGTGTCTTCCGGTTGAAAAGGGGAGCCTAGAGCCATATTTCTCAACCAGTTTCAACTGTCGGCCCCCTTTTGTAATCCGTACACTTCACGCATCTCCCGAGATTTCGATCGGCTCCGCCTGCCCCCAGCCATCAAGAATTGCTGATAAAAACACCAGCTACAAGCTGTCATTCCAAGTGCTTTCCTTCGCTTAATCCTCACCGTACCCTGTGAGAGCTCTCTCACTGTCATCATTTTGTAGAGGGGGGAAACTGAGACCAGAGAGATTAAGTAACTCGCCCAAAGACGCACAGCGGGTAAATAGCAGAACTGGGGGTTCAAAGTCGGGCGTTCTGAGTCCAGAGCCCGTGGTCTTCACTGTCGCCGGCACCGATCAGAGGACTGAGCCCCCGTCCTTGTTACTGCCACCGACCAGACTTTGTGGAGTGTTATTTTCCATAGTGGGCACTGAAAACGGCATTCCTTTTTTGCATCTTCTAAATATCAAGTTAAACACGCTTTTTCAAGGGGCACATTGCTGACCTCCACCAGAAGTCCTGATAGGCTGTCACGTTGTTACACTTGCCCCATACTCTCCAGCAGCTGAGACTCTCCGGAGTAGGGACTTGCTGCCTCCCTGGGCACCTCAGCCCCGCCCTTCACCTTCCAGCCCCTCTTTTCCCCAGCTGGCTCCCCCACTCTCCAGCTCAGCCGTCTGCCTCCCCCGCCCCACTGCCCATCTCCCTGTGCCTGCCTTTCTTGGTGCCTCCCTGCCACTGCCCATCTCTGAGTTGGGAGCCCTCCAGGCCTCGGCATCTCCTCCCCGTAGTGAGTGGAGTGCACAGCCCAGCTCCTGGGTCCTGAGCCACTGGGGCTAATCGTGGGCGGAAGGATGGAGTTAAGCAACCAGGCCTTTGGCCTCAGCATCATCCTTCCCTGTTTTAGAGAAACCACTGCCCCTTCTGGGGCCTCAGTTTCCACCCTTGTGAAGGTGGATGTGAAACCCTCCCCTGCTGGTCTCTTAGAGCAATCATGAGGGTCCAGGGTTTGAGTAACGGCTTTGTGATCTTGGTGATGTGTGTCAGGAAGAGGTGGTTGTCATTTCTCTGAGATTAAAGAGCCTGCACGGTGGGTTCTCTCCCTCCCTCTACACCTGTGGTTCAGCACCCGAGTCTCCAGATCCTGTCCTGTCCGCCTGAAGGGCAAGATGCATTAGGAGCGAGGGCCAGTGGACCCTGTGGGGGGCTGAAGCCTCTGTGTCTTGGTCATTGCTCTTCATTGCAGGGCACTTGGGAGTGTTTGTGGAAGGAATGAATGGGAATTCCCAAGCCCTGCCCTCTCTTTGCCTCATCTGTACGAGAGACTACTAGTTTTGTATCTCCCCCTTCCAGCTCCTTCCCTGAGGATCTGGTCACCCTAGCAGACCTGTGCCCACCTGGGCCAAGAGTCAGGACCATCTGCGAGCAGGCCCTGGCTCCCCATGCCCCCTCTGCTGCCCATAACCTCAAATTACCTGTGGGGTGGGTGCTGCATTAAGGAGGTTTCCATTTGGCCCAGATGCGCATGGCAGGCCCAACCCTCCCTTAATGACACCTTGTCCGCCTGCCCTCCTGCTGGAGTAGGAGGGGAGGGGGCCCGGCCCGGCATAAGCTGTGATTTCTTTTTCCGTTGCGTCAGGCCTCAGGGTCCGGCCCGCCTGCCCGCTGCCGGGCTGGCACAGAGGGGCCCACTCTGACCCCTGCCTGCCCCAGCTCCGGACATCATGTGCTCCCCATTTCGGGGATCCAGAAGTTTCCTGCCAGAGGGTGAGTTGGGGATGGGGAACCTGCCCGCCCCGAGCTGGGGGAGAAGTGCCCTCCCCTGCCCACCTCTTGCTCACTCTAGCGGGGGCCTGCCGGCTAAGCAGGTGGAGTTGCCGCGGGTTCCAAGGAGCTTGGCCTGGCCTGACCCTCCCCTGGGACCTGGCCCTTCCTGCCATGCCCTCAGCCAGGCCCGAGCCAGTGTGGGGTGGGAGGACAGCAGAGCCATGGCGGTGGCTTGGACGTGGGGGGCGGGGGGCGGGGGCAGGGGAGAAGCCGCCCTAGGTGTTCATATGCGGGCGTGCCTTTGCCGCTGGTCATCTGGAGCATGCATACACGTGTGTGTATGTGACCATACACTGTGCATGCACAGGGAAGTCCCTGACACCCCTCGGGGTGAAAGCAGATGCCTCTGACTTGGCAGCAGGGGGAACGGTGTGGCATCTGGCGTGTCATGAAGGGGGCCCGTCAGGTGGAGAGGAGGCGGGTAGCCTGGATGGAACCCAACCCATCAGGGATGACCCCAGAGATGGGAACAGTGAGACTCCCGAGGAAATGGGGTTCCCTTTGGCCACGCTGACTCCCCTTCGTCCCTAGTTCCTCACCATCCTCAGCAGTGCCCCAGCCCTGGCCAGAAGGCCGCAGATGGGCCTGGGGGGCCTGGAGACCCGGCTCATACGCTGCCTCTGTGGCTTCCTGGCCCTGAGACCTTGGGCAGGTGACTTGTACTCTCTGGACCTGTTTCCTCATCTGTAAAATGGGGGTCACTGTTGGGGGCCACCCCACTTCGGGTGGTTGTGAGCATAAACAGGCGATCCCTCAGCCACATGGCTAGGTGTCCCTTTTGGACATCCCTATCCCCCCCCCCCCGCCCCGCCTGCCCTCCAGACTGGGTTGAGGACTTGCTCACCCCTCCCTGACGTGGAGGGCCACCCAGCTGTACACAGGGAGAGTGAATGCAGTCTCCCCAGCCCTTTCAGTGGAAACTAATTTTTACACAACAGGAATGAATCCTGCGGGCAAATTGCAGTGCTGTCCTGATGCTCTGGGTTCGCGTGATGATGATGAGGTTGTAGAGACAGACGGTGGGCGGGAGGGGGCTGAGGACTGGCTTTGTCACTGTCCCGGATCCTCCCCTGTCAGGCATGCCCTGG
>NW_023270469.1:26999426-27041634 GCF_011800145.1 Mirounga leonina | reverse complement strand
CTGGCTTTGTCACTGTCCCGGATCCTCCCCTGTCAGGCATGCCCTGGGGTGCGCTGTGTCTGGAGAGGGAGAGGGCCCTCTGGCGCCAGCCCCACCCTCGCCCAGGCTTTGTGCAGACCGGGGCCTCCGTCTGCCCAGCCAGAGGCGGGCTGGCGCTCAGGATGCGGGCCATGACCCGGGTCCGAGGGAGAAGGCTGGGCCCAGCATGGCCACTGCGGCTTGCTCCCTCCTGCCTGGCTGATAGCCGCCTCCTCGCCAGCCTCCCTGCTGCCTCTCCATACTAACATCCCCTTCTCCCAACGGGGGCTAGAGTCAGCTGCTCAAAACACAAATCAGATCTTGTCACCTCTCTGCTTAAAACCCCCCGAGATTTCCATCACTCTCAGCATAAAGCCCCAGTGCCCCCCAGGGCGGCTCTCCCCATGCTGTCAGCTAGCCTGTGAGAGTTGAGACTGGGCTGGGTGACCTTCTTGCCATAGGATCCCAGGCCCCGGCTCCCAATCCCAGCCGGGGGCCTGGGACCTAGTAGATGCTCAGTAAACACTCTAGAGTGAATGAATGAGGATTAGCAGATCACGTGCTCAGCTCATAGTCAGTGCTTAGCAGCACAGTAAGTTGGATTCGCATCCCCCCTCTGGGGCAGTGCAGGGCCGGTCACCCACTCAGCCGTGAGGGGGTGACGTATTAGTCAAGGCCTATGTGGTTAAGTGGGAGCTGGACTCATGGACATGGTGACGAGGCCTATGTGAACTACACGTGAGCTGCTGGAAATAAGACCCGACCACCGGAGTCTGGGAGGGCTGTGTCATGAAGTCTCGTGGGCAGATGAGGAAACTGAGGCACAGAGAGCCAGAGGGCTTGTCCACGGGGCCTTGTTATGGGTGGAGCCCAGAGCTCCCCTCCATGCCCTGAGATGGGTCTCTCCACACTTGCTCCAGATGAACTTGGAGGAAAACAGAACTGCCTTAGAGGAAGCAAATGCCAGTAATTAGCCGTGACAGTGGAAGGGGTACATAGAATTTGGGGGAAGTCATATGCGAATGAAAGAGTAAATTCTATGTTGAGGATAAGGACCAACTCAGGCAGAATCTGAGCAATGTGGAGGGTCTGTCCATTCACTGATTTCTACGCTCATCTTTTTGATTCAGCAAGCATACATCTTGTGCATCAGTCACTGTGCTTAGTTAGGCCCAGGATACACAAGATGAATGAGATTGCAATGAACAAAGTCAAATTTTGGATAAGTTATCAAGAGTGAGCTTCCGGGGCGCCTGGGTGGCTCAGTCGGTTAAGCGTCTGCCTTCGGCTCAGGTCATGATCCCAGGGTCCTGGGATCGAGCCCCGCATCGGGCTCCCTGCTCCGCGGGAAGCCTGCTTCTCCCTCTCCCACTCCCCCTACTTGTGTTCCCTCTCTCGCTGTGTCTCTCTCTGTCAAATAAATAAATAAAATCTTTAAAAAAAAAAAAAAAGAGTGAGCTTCCTAGTGGCCAAAGCAAAGAGGGAAACCTGCGCTATCATAAGCTCCACTCTAGCCACAAGATGCCAAAATATTAATCGCCCAGGAGAAGCCCAGGTTTTCCTGGCAAAATGAATGTCTTAGATGCGCATGGCCACTGTGATCTGTCACTAATCTGACAGGGGCGACTTGGCCTTGTGCATGTCTCATAAGTAAAGATTGACCGACACAGATAGTAACTTCGAACTAAATACGCCCACCGGAGACTCATTTTTCTTCATTCTCCTTTTGTCAAGCTTGTGCCTTTGTCGTCCCGCCATCAACACACCTGTCCTTCCATCTCTCTACCCCCATCTCAATGGTCAGGGGGTGACACCTCCTCAGGGTGGGGTGGTACAGCCCATGTCTGTACCCTCTCTGACCCCCACTTCTATCCCCCTAGACTGCCAGGAACTGCTGCCACTGCCAAGCCCCATGGCCTACATCCCTAGTGGGGGCGCCCCGGCTGCGGGGGCGGCGCCCATGGGCTCCCAGTATTGCGTGTGCAAGGTGGAGCTGTCAGTGAGTGGCCAGAACCTGCTGGACCGGGATGTGACCTCCAAGTCTGACCCCTTCTGCGTCCTCTTTACAGAGAACGACGGCAGGTGGATTGAGGTGAGATCCCTCCTTGTGCGTCTGGGGTAGGCAGGGGGTGGCTAGGTTGCTGGGGAGGGACTCCCACTGGATCCTGGGACCTCCAGGTTGTGCCCTTGGAGGGAGTTGGAGGGTGGAACAGGGATTACTTAGAAGATTGTTGCTTTTAAAATTAAATTTTAGAGGCCATCTGGCTGGCTCAGTCAGTGGAGCACGTGACTCCTGATCTCAGGGTTGTGAGTTCAAGCACCACATTGGACATGGAGCCTGCTTAAAAAAGAAAATTAAATTTTATTTAAATGTATTTAGGGGCACCTGGCTGCCTTAGTCAGAGAAGCATGTGGCTCTTCATCTTGGAAAGGTCATGAGTTCGAGCCTCCCATGGGGTGTAGAAATTATTTAAATAAATAAAATTTTATTTTATTATTATTTTTTAAAGATTTTACTTATTTATTTGTCAGAGAGAGAGAGAGAGAGCAACCACAAGCAGAGGGAGCGGCAGGCAGAGGGAGAAGCAGGCTCCCCACCAAGCAGGGAGCCCAATGCGGGGCTCGATCCCAGGACCCCGGGATCATGACCTGAGCCAAAGGCAGACACCCAACCCACTGAGCCACCCAGGCATCCCTAAATAAATAAATTTTTTTTTAAGATTTTTTTTTTTTTTTTATTCATTTGAGACACAGATACAGAGAGAGGGAGAGAGAGAGCATGAGCAGGGGGAGAAGCAGAGGGAGGGGAAGAAGCAGACTCCCCGCAGAGCAGGGAACCCGACGCAGGGCTCGATCCCAGGACCCTGGGATCATGACCCAAGCCGAAGGCAGACATCCAACCGTCTGAGCCACCCAGGTGCCCCAATAAGTAAAATTTTAAAAAATAAATAAAATGTATGTATATTACTACTTAAAATAATAATTGTGTTTAAGCTATTATAATTTAGAGATTTATATTTATAATCATATTGTTTTATATTGCAATATATTTTCTTTTATTTTTATTTATTTGACAGGGAGAGACACAGTGAGAGAAGGAACACAAGCAGGGGGGTGGGAGAGGGAGAAGCAGGCTTCCTGCCGAGCAGGGAGCCCAATGCGGGGCTCAATCCCAGGACCCTGGGACCATGACCTGAGCCGAAGGCAGACGCTTAACCACTGAGCCACCCAGGCGCCCCATATATTGCAATATTTTTAATTACTATAATATATAGTTAAAACCTTAGAGTTTTACAAAATGCCTGCTTCCATTTTTAAAATAACTTTCCACATTTATTCCTAAATGAACGCACAGTCAGTGAGGAGCAGACAGAGAAATGGGGAACTCAGGCTTTGGTCCCAGAGCTGGAGCGAGACCCAAGTCTGTCACTCCCTGCTGTGTGGCCTGGGGCAAGTGGCTGTCCTTTTCTGAACCTGTCTCCTTATCTGTGAAATGAGGATTTTTTTTCCCCCTGTCTCCCTTGCAGAGTCCCAGAACTAGGGATGTGGATGGTGTCAAGGACTTCTGAGCCTGAGGGCTAGGGAGAGATGCAGCTTGAGGAAGGATTTTGAGAAATCCAAACCATTAACACTTTCAAGTTCTAAAAGTTGCTTTGTTTTTACTTTATAAGGGGTCTATGTTCATTGTAGATTTAGAAAAGACAAACCTAAAGAAGACAGTATGGTGGGAAACCTGTGTGTCAGGGAGAACCACTGGTAACGGTTTGGTATCCGGCCTTTGAGGTGGTTTTATATGCAAATAAAATTTCCAAAATATGTATCTATTTTTAATAGTTCTTCAACTGAGCCACAGTGGACAGCCCACTGAACATACTGTGGTTTACAAAGAGTTTCCACAGGTGTTGGCTCCTTCTTACGATGCCAAGGAAATGGTGCTGAGGTTGTTGACCCATTTTACGGAGGGAAAGCTAGGGCCCGGAATGGGTAGAGACTTCTCTGTGTCACTCGGTGCGATGGTAGCGCAGCCAGAAGTGGGAGGTAGGACATGGGGTCACCCGAGGACTGAAGCCAGTGTGCCTGGAGCATCCTGGTCCCCTCTGCCAGGTCTCTGGAGCCCCCACCTAGCACTCAGGGAACGGTGTCCTCCCCACTACACCCCACCCCCACTCACAGCACACACACACACCCCACCACCACCCCCCGGACAATCTCTCTCTCACCCAGACTGGCCACCCTTGCTAAAAATAGCCCAGGGCCAAGACCTCTTCCATCCCTGCTCCTCCAGCCCTTGGAAAGGGACTGGGTGGGAGGAAAAATCAACACAGCCCGGGCCCCAAAATAGACCATCACCCGGACTCTGCGGTTTGGGGCCTCCATGCAGAGAGGCCAGGAGGCAGGGTTCCTGTCCCCGCCCAGCCCTGACCCACAATACAAGGCCCAGCCTTGGTTTCCATAGTAGGTGGGGGGTGTTGGGCTGCACAAGGCCCAGGTACAAACATCTGCCCCCACCTGCCCCTATGGACCCCTCCTTTTTTCTGTTCTGTCTCTCAGCTTCCATGTGAAATGTGGTTTGGAAAAAGGGTTCTTCCAAGGGAAAAAGGATGGAAACCACTGATAGTCAAATCCCGTCGTTTTACAGAACTGGAAACTGAGGCCCTGAGGGGAAAAGGGACTTGCTGTCTGTCACTTACCTAGGCAGGGACACACCTCGAGCTCTTGCCCTGGCTCCTAGTATGGCGCCGGGCCAAAGACTTCAGAGTTTCAGTGCTAGAGTCAGACCTAGGTTCAGGTCCTGACACTGCCCCTCGAGCTGTTCAACCTTGGGTAAGTCCCTTAACCTCTCTGTGCATCAGTGTCCTCATCTGTGAGCTCGGAGTGGTAACTGGCCACGAGTAGGTGTTCAGCCAGTTCGCAGAATGATGCCAGGAAGCCCGAGAAGGCGTGAGCCAGCTGCCTGACCCCGGGTCCTGTCTCCCTGACCCTCTGCTAGTATGACAGGACGGAAACCGCGGTCAACAACCTCAACCCCGCGTTCTCCAAGAAGTTCGTCCTTGACTACCACTTCGAGGAAGTGCAGAAGCTCAAGTTCGCCCTATTCGACCAGGACAAGTCCAGCACACAGCTGGAAGAGCATGATTTCCTGGGCCAGTTCTCCTGCAGCCTGGGCACGGTGAGCTGGGCCCCTCCAGGGGGCCAAGGGCAAGGCAGTCCCCACGCCCGTCATCACGCTGCTCCCAAGGACGGGGCGGTGCCTTGGACCAAGTCTCTTCGCCACTTGCTTTCCCTAGTCCCGTCTTCCTGGCTGGCTTCCAAGGTAGCACTGAAAATGCAGATAGCCTTGGGGGCCAGCAGGTACAAAAGGGGGTGAGTAGCCTGCTGGTTTGGGGCCAGGCTGAAGAGTTCCCAGAGCACAGTGTCAGCAAGCTGTTGCCACACAGGAATGGGGACCCTGCGTGGCCAGAGCTTCTGACTGTTAGAAGTAAATCAGATGTGGTCTTGACTTCTGGCGCAGGAGCATCTGACCAGCTGGCTTACTGTGTAAACTTGGGCAACTTCCTTTCCCTCTGCGGGCCACACTCCCCCCATCCAGCTCCGTCCTTGGTGAGCGTAGGGAGGGCTGGGAGCCCCTTGCACCAGTTCCAACCATCCTTATGGCTGTGTGCCCTTGGGCGAGCCCCGCCCCCCCCCCCCCATTTCACTCGGGGCTAATGATGACCGCCCGGCCGCAGTGATGGTGGAGGAAGTGCGCCCGCTGAAATGGCCTGGACCTTCCAGGAGAAGGGATGGACCAAGCCTGGGCCGCCGCTGCGAGAGAAGTAGGGCGGGTCCTGGGATTCCGGCCTGGGGTCCAGCCCCCCAGGGGTAACGGGAGCGAGCTGCAGGGTGAGCGGCCGCCCCTGGCCCAGAGAGAGGGGCAGGGCTGGCAGCCGGTGGCCAGGGCCTGGGGAGAGCTGCGGCCACGGGGTGGGGAGGCCTCTGGACCAGAGCGAAGGCCCCCGAGGAGCGTGACGTGTGCCAAACAGCCTTTCCGTGCTCCTGGTCTTCCAGGGCCCTTGGACGCCCCCAGTGGCTGCACCCGCGGGACAGGGGTGCCGGCGGTGAAGGCCCCCGGGGCACAGAGCAGGTGGTGAAGGGCGAAAGTGGGCTGGGGAGGAAAACCAGCACGGGAGGATAGGAACGTGCACAGATGAGCCCAAACACTGGCATTTCCCCCAAGAAGCTGAGAACCAAGGTGGCCCCCGAAGAGCGTGGGACTGGGGTGTACAGAGATGGTGGAGGGCAGTTTTACAGTGTGTTCTGCTTTCCCTGTCTCTATGGTCTTGGTGGCTGAGCGCTGTGTGAATGTCTTCCCTGTTCGGAGCATGAAAATAGGAGTCAGGATTCGATCTTCTCCATCAGGGATCACAGCCTGTGGGTGAGGGGCGGTATCTGTAGATGGCTTTAGGGGAGGCCGTGAGGGGGCTCGACTCCCTGCAGGTGCCTCGGAAGGTGACCCTTGCAAGAGCCTTTGCCTGGGGGCAACCAGGTCAGTGGGGGTGGGACTGGGGGATTCCACACCAGCTGTGGGCCCTCGGGCAAGTGTCAGCACCTCTGGGCCTCTGTCTCCTTCGCTGCCCAGTGGAGTTAGCGGCGGTTGCTGGCTGCCTCCTGGGAGGACAGTCATGCAGGGGTGGGCTGTGGCCAGCGCCCGCGTGGAGCCGCGTGCTGTGAGTGGTGGCTGTTGAGCGTTTTTCCTCCCCGCCAACCCTCAGGAGCGCCACTCTCCTCTCTCCCGCCCCCCCCAGATCGTCTCCAGCAAGAAGATCACTCGGCCTCTGCTGCTGATGAATGACAAGCCTGCAGGGAAGGGCTTGATTACGGTACCAGCCCCCTTCCTGCTCTCTGCACCCCTCCGCCTCTGCCCGAGGCCCTCCCCCATCAATGGGCTGCTTCCCTGGCAGATAATCACCAGTTTTGTTTGGAGTAAAAAGGCCCAACTTACAACTTAGCAACAGGTCTCTTAGCAACGGGCTCCTGGCACTACATATGATGCGTTGGGGGCCGCCAAGCTGGGAGTAGGGGGCTTGCCAGAGGCCCCAGTGACCTCCTCCTCCCAGGGCTGGGGCGCTCCTACTCTTGGTCCCTGAAGGTCACCGTAGCCCTTCCAGCATGCCCTCCCCGCCTGGCCCCTGCCTGCCCTCGCTAGGGGGTCTTTGAGAAGCGCCTTGCCCGCAGAGCTCTGTTTACGGTTACAGGGCTACAGTGCGCAGTGATCCCGGCCTGCCACAGGCCCTTTGTGCGGACCAGTCCTGGGTTCTCGCAGACTCCTCCAAGGCAGGGAAACCGTTTTACAGACGAGGGACCTGGAGCCCAGAGAGGCAATGCCCTGGGGCAGTTACAGGCTAGTGAGGCTCCCTCTCGGATTGTCCCCCTTCAGAGCCCGTGCGCTGCCGGAGGAATTGGCCGGCTGGACGGAGGAGGCCGAAGCTGTATGTGCTCATATGTAGTCACCCCCCTGCTCTGGAGCCTCCCTGGCTCCCCACTGCCCCTGGAGCTTTGCTTTCAAGGCTGTGACGAACCCCACCTCGCTTTCCTTTGTGTACATACTCTGGGTTCCAGGCAAACTGAATTCTTAGCATACCACATCTGCATCTACTGTTCCTGCCACCTGGAATGTTCCCTCCCCGCCTTCCCCCCCCCACCTCTTGGGGTTCAGAACCTCCCCATCTATGTACCATCTATATAACTTCACTAGCCAGCTCCCCTCCACCTGGAAGTCAACCCAGCGGCTCCTGCTTCCCCCCCCCCAACTGGGAGACCCCCCCCCCCGCCAGCATTGCCACGGTGTCGCTCCAGACCTCAGGTCCTTCCTCTGTGGAATGGGGGCAGTAATAGGATCTACCTTGCAAGGTTGTTGAGCAAGTCTCTGCTGGAGGAAAGGCAAGGCAAGGAAGCCTAGCATCCCGTCTAGCTCTGTGTGGGGTTCTGGAGGGTCCAGTAGCTTGTAGGTGAGGCTGTCCTACAGGTGTGAGGGAAGAGGTAGCCCTAGCAGAGAGAGGCCCCCGCCCACTTGTGTTGCTGTTGGCCCGAGGGCTTTCCCTGCCACTCTGTGGGGAGGGGGAGACAGAGGCCCAGAGAGGGCAAAGGTGGACCCAAGGTCACTCAGCTGGTCCATTGCTGGCTGGGTTGGAGCCAGAGGGCCATGGCTGAGGGCGAAGGCATGGCAGACAGATGACAGTATGAGCTGACAACAGCAGAGGGAGCTCAGGTGACTCCTGTCCCTGCCCTGGGCCTCAGTTTCCCTAGCTGCACAGTGAGGTTCCTGGAATACCCCATGCCTTGGCGTTTTGAGGTGGCTATGCTCCCGGGGTCTGCAGTGGGAGCCCGAGGGGGCCTATCAAGCTGCTCCCTGGCCAGAAGCTCTCCCCAGGGCTCGAGACCACCCCTCATATCTGGTAACTGCTTCACAGGGCCTCCCCTCTTGAGCCACGTGGGGTCACTTCTGATCCCTCAGATTCACATGGGCTACCCCATTTTCCAGAAGCTAGACATGGAGGTTTTGAGAAGACGAGAGGCACGTCCAGGGTCGCCCGGTATTGTCCCTCCTCTCCTTTCCCCCTGCCAGCCTGGAGAGCTGACCCCTGGGTACCTCTGCTCACTGCCTGGCAGGACGCCAGGGGGAGTCACAGGGGCAGGTCCCAACCCTCACATTCCCCCGACCTCACAGATTGCCGCCCAGGAGCTGTCGGACAACCAGGTCATCACACTGAGTCTGGCGGGCAGGAAGCTGGACAAGAAGGTGAGGCAGGCGAGAAGGCGGGTTCTCCATCAGGGAGCGGTATCCCTCCCCCAGCCCAGGGTTGTGGGGCCTAGTCTTGCTGCTTCTGGCCATCACCTTCATTGCCCCCCACCCAGGAACAAGCCCATAGCTCAGCCCACCCCAAATTCGGACCTCTTTACCACTGAGGTAATGAATTTGCCATTATTTAGAGGTATTCAAGACATAACTGGAAACCCACTCCTGGGGATTCCCTGTGTCAGTGTAAATGCTGGGATCATTACAGTAACCTACAGGGCCCCACTGGGTGTGTCCACAGCACCCCCTGATCTCACCCCCTCTGTTTTTCCCACCTTCATTCTGCCTCAGCCAAATTAGCCTCCTCATTGTCTCAGGATTGCACCAGGCACCCTCCTGCCTCAGGACCTTTGCACTTGCTATTCCCTCTGCCTGGGATGTTCTTTTCCCTGAATATTCCCTGACACTATTTTGTTTTTAAGATTTTATTTTTATTTATTTGAGAACGAGCACAAGCAGGGGGAGGGGCACAGGGAGAAGGAGAAGCAGGCTCCCCACTGAGCAAGGAGCTTGATGCAGGACTCGATCCCAGGACCCTGGGATCATGACCTGAGCCGAAGGCAGATGCCTAACTGACTGAGCCACCCGGGAGCCCCTCCTGACACTTTTTTTTTTTAACTTAAATAAATGGATTTTTAAAGGACATGCGGGGCGCCTGGGTGGCTCAGTCGTTAAGCGTCTGACTTCAGCTCAGGTCATGATCCCAGAGTCCTGGGATTGAGCCCCGTATCGGGCTCCCTGCTCAGCAGGGAGCCTGCTTCTCCCTCTGTCTGCCTGCCACTCCCCCTGCTTGTGCATGCTCTCTGTCAGAGGAATAAATAAAATCTTTAAAAATAATAATAAAATAAAGGACATCCTATCCCTTCTGTGACGTGCTGGGATCATTTCAGTTTTTCAGATCCCCACTAAAATAAAATCACATCCTGCTGCAGGCATCCATCACCCTTTTGACGCCCTGCCCCATCTACGTTGGAGCGCCTGCAGGCTCCAGGTCTCAGGGTCTCTGAGCACAGGCTTTGGTAACCCTGGGATGGGGCGGTTTCCCCTGCGGGAGCTGGTTGGCCCCAGGGGGCCCACAGCTCCCACCCCTGACGCGGGGTTGGGGAAGGCAGCTCCCCCCCCAACCATCACCTCATCTGAATCTGGTAGAGCCATGCCTCCCTCACCTGCATCCTCCTGCTTCCTCCAGGACCTCTTCGGAAAGTCAGACCCATTTCTTGAGTTTTATAAACCAGGAGATGATGGCAAGTGGATGCTGGTTCACAGGACTGAGGTGGGTGCACGGGGCTCTGGGGTCTCTAAGGCAGTGGTCCAGCTGCCCGTCTCCCCCCCCCCCCCCCCCCCACCAGTGTCTCAGGACAGGGCTGTGAGGTCACCGCTGTGCAGGGAACGGGAAAAGCCACGGTGGCACCTCAAGGACTTGCTCCCTTCCTGCCACAGGGATGCTCATGCCATCCCCAGGAGCGTGGCTGTGGGCCTCTCTGCTTGCCACCCCCATCGGACTGGCCCAAGCCCAGAGCACTGCTGCCCTGGGCCTGCACTCAGCCTTGGCCCTCCCTGTGCTGCAGGTGATCAAGTACACGCTGGACCCTGTGTGGAAACCATTTACTGTACCGTTGGTATCCCTGTGTGATGGGGACATGGAGAAGGCCATCCAGGTGAGGGGGCTCGGGGAGCCCTGCGCCCCACCCTGCCAGGTCCAGCCTCCCAGGCTCTCCCAGGCTTGCTGGGGATGCCCTGGCCAAGCTCTTTCTTATTAAGATGGAAAAGCAAACCTAGGTAGGGGGAGAGGCAGGGGACCTGGGCTCTGGTCTCACATCTGTCTGACCCTCTGAGCCATCTGGGCAAGGCCCCCGTCTCCGTGAGCCCTTCCTGAAACAGGAACAGAACGACTGCCCGGTTCTTGCCAGAGGCCTGCGGCGCTGCCACCTGGGACAGCGGGTGTGCAAGCGACCAAGGGTTGTCACTGTGATGAGGACAGTGATTACTGGTCGCTACAGAACCTCAGTCCCCATGCACAGTGACTGAGAGCAGATGGGGTAGATGGAATCAGCGAGGCCGGGGCAGGGATCCCTGAACAGGGTACTAGGAAACTTGATTCTAGTTCTGGGCCTGCTGCTGCGGCTGTGAGACTTTGGACAAGTGCTTCCCTCTCAAAGCCTCAGTTTATCCATCAGTGGAATGGGTATGATAATTCCTGCCTTCTTCCTAGGACTGGCAGCTAGATTAGCGAGCATGGAAAGCTAGGATTTCTTGTGTCTATCTCAAGGAAAGGAATAGTCTAGGGAGACAAGAGGCATGTCCAGTGTCACCCTAGGGAGGGCCCCAGGCCATGGCCCGCCAAGGCAGGTGGGCCACAGCCCCAGACAGATGAGGAGCTGAGTGACGGGTATGTGGGGAGTCGAGCTTCCTGCTCCAGAGTGTACAGCCTCCATTGCTGGGGTGCTCCTTTTCCCAGTAATCATGGAAGGCTTCCTGCGGGAGGCAGTTCAGGAGCTCACAGCATCATCCCAGGCCAGCAAGGCAGATGCTCGAGAACAGGGGGAGGCACCAGCAAAAGGAAGACGTGGGGTTTGCTCAGGTGGCTGAGAGGGGCCAGAGAGCACCTCCCTGGGGGCTGCTCTGGGGTGACCTCCGTGGACCCACCCCAGGTCATGTGTTACGACTACGACAACGACGGGGGCCATGACTTCATCGGCGAGTTCCAGACCTCGGTGTCGCGGATGTGTGAGGCTCGTGATGGCGTCCCGGTGAGCTGGGCCTGTGTGTGTGACCCTGAAACCTCAGCAGGGGACGGGTGAGGGACACAGGCTTAGAACTGGGCAGACTGGGGCTCAGATCCCACCTCTCTGGCTGCATGACCTTAAGTAAGACATCCAGTTTCTCTGAGCCTCAGCTTCCCCATCTGCCAAATGGGGCAGAGGGGGAGACTGGGAAATAAATGAGATGATCCTGGTAAAGTGCCTAGCATGTGGTGAGCACTCAAGAGCTGTTAAATGAACTCACCGCTAGAGGCTGGGCCCTGGGTGATGGTTCTGGGTATATGAGTGGACATGATGTAGATGAGTTAGCATCTGGGGTGGGAAACAGATGCAGGTCCTCCTGCCTTGGGCAAGCACCGCTTGGTGTGAGCCTGAGGTAGCCAGAAACTGTCTGGGTGTGGACATCTGGGAAGGCTTCCTGGAGGAGGCATGCTACCCCCTGATCAGGACTGTGGAGGGGATCCTGGGGCTCAGGAGACGGTCAGTCCCCCAGGGAAGCCCCAGGCTGAGCTTCTCTTTCCCTTATGTTGTCCAGGTGGAGTTTGAGTGCATCAACCCCAAGAAGCAAAGGAAGAAGAAGAACTATAAAAACTCGGGCATCATTATCCTGCGTTCCTGCAAGGTGAGCCAGCGGGGGTGGGCCCAGAGCAGGGGCCCAGTTGGGGGGATCATATCCCATCACTGCAGAAGGGATAGACAGAGCACTGAGTATGGAGCCAGCAAGGCCTGGATTCAAATCCTGGTTCTGCCACGTCCTGACTCTGGGATCTGCTGAGCTTAACCTCTCTGGGCCTCAGTCTCCTCATCTGTAGAATGGGGATGTTAACAAGGTAAAAAACAAAGGTGAAGGGTTAGTCTCATATCACATTCCTGGGATATAAGGAGGTCCAGGAGGGCATGAGATGACCTTCCAGGGCCTCTCCTGGTTAGAAGGTAACTGCTTCCCATGCTGGCGGCTTGCCCGTTGCATGTCTGGCACCCCAGGGGCAGAGGGACATCCGGCGGGGGCCCAGCAACATCATCAAGGGCTCAGGTCACTGTGACTCCCGTGGTGCAGCTGGGGCCGCTGGGGCCTCTGAGGCGCGGAAAGGGAATGAAGTTCACAGCAGCGGTGGTCAGGGCCGCCCCTGGATGCCCAAGAGCCGGCATCTGCTGGAATCGGGCAGGGTGCTCAGGAAGGCAGCCTAGACCCGGCATCCTCCCTGTGCGGCCTGGCAGCCCCCGGCCCCCGAGCCTCTGCAGCCTGGTCTGGAGACCGCGCGGTCTGGCGGGGGCTTCCACGACTGCTCGCTCCATGAGGTCACGATGCCAAAGTGCCCTGGGAAAGCTAAGCTGGCAGCT
The DNA here is from genome assembly GCF_011800145.1 of Mirounga leonina. Lineage (NCBI taxonomy): Eukaryota > Metazoa > Chordata > Mammalia > Carnivora > Phocidae > Mirounga > Mirounga leonina. The sequence goes on along the minus strand of NW_023270469.1, from coordinate 27,028,677 downwards.
GGTGGCATGGGGTCCTTGTTCCTGAAACTTCTGTCACTCGTACTCCCCTTCGTGATTTTTGCCACCTGCCTTACTTAACTACTTTTTGTAATCAGCCCTTTCCCCCCACCATTCTTGGTTTTATTCTTTTTTTTTTTCTTCAATACATTTATTTTGAAAGGAACCCCCTTATAACTCCACCCAAATAGGAAGGCCAGTATCTACTTTCGCCAAAGGAGCAAAAGGCCATCAAAACAAACACGAGGTGTTAGCAGCTTGATTATAGCAGAAGGCCTCGGGCTGGAGGCCTGGTCGTTCTCTGCTCAGGGTGGAGGTCCGTCAGGGCTAAAGAGGGCTTAAGGACCGGACAGCAACAAACTGAGACTTTCTCTGCTGTGTAATTGGTAGGTACAACTGACAGTAGGCCCAGGGACCCTGCCTGGAAGGAGCGTGCGTGCTCGCGCGCGCGCGCGCGTGTGTGTGTGTGTGTGACCGACCCACTGGAACTGTTGCTCTGAGAGCTTTGTTATAGAGAGATCTGGGGTTCGTTGTAATCAGCCCGGGTCTTCCCTTGGCCTCCTTGACTCTACTCAGGCTTCGGGGCACAGAGCAGTCAGCCCCCCAGCTCCCCCTGGGAACTATGGCCAGGTGGAGGGCTGGCCCTCAGGTGCAGGCCAGAGACCCACTGACTCCCCTGATTCCTTCCAGATAAACCGGGACTACTCCTTCCTGGACTACATCCTGGGAGGCTGCCAGCTCATGTTCACTGTAAGGCTCCCCCGCCGCAACCCCCCACCTCCCGACCCCAGTGAGGACCCTCCCTGAGGGCTTGGGCGACTACTACAGCAAGACAGACTGGGGATAAACTTCAGGAAGGACTTCCCCAGGGCAAGGGGAGTATCTGGCCCAGAGGAGAGGGCATAGGTGGCTGAGCCTGAGTCCGGGCTTAGCTGTAGGTCAGGGCCTGGCTGCCCAGCCCTCAGAGTGTTGCTGGCTACACCCCTGCAGAGGGAAAAGAAGCTGAATTCCTCCCTGCCCGTCAGAAGGCCTTCCTGTGTCCTCTGCTACCCCTCCTGTTTGCTCACTCAGTTCCATCCACACGGGTCCTCACTGTTCCCCTAAGATGCCAAGCGCCTTTCTGTCCGAGCGCTTTGCATCTGCTGTTTCCTTTATCTGGAACGCTCCTTCCGGAACCTTCTCACGGCTGGTGCCCTGACGTCCCTTCGGGCCATGGCATAGAGGTCACCTCCTCAGGGAGACCTCCCCTGACGCCCTCCTGTCGCTCCTTGTCACTTCCCCTATTTTGTGATCTTCAGAACACTTAGCCACTCTGAAGTTATTTATCTTTCTCTTGTCCCTGTTTGTCCCACCCCAAAGACTGTGAGTGCCCCAAGTGTGGGGACTTTGTTTTGTTTGTGTGCCAACCTCAGCAAACCACTCAGTGCCTGGCACATAAGTAAGTGTTGGGTAAATGAGTTGTCCCTCTGTCCGTGGCCTGGGGTGTATGCCCCCCAGACTCGTCCCGCTCATCTGGTCTTACGCTCCTCACTTGAAGGGGACCTCTGGCCCAGGGGGAGGAGGTACTGGGTCCCGTGCTCTGCCCACCTCCCCGCCTTGCCACCACTTCTAGATCCCACGGGACTGGAGGTCACCTGCACGACTCTGTGGAGTCAGGGGATTGGCTTTGTTGACCTCTAACCCCACTGGTCACCACACCCCCCTCATTCCAAGAGGCTGGGCTCTCCTGTTCCTTCTGCATGTGTGTGTGTGTTCATTTAACAAATGGATACCGAGCACCTCCTCTGTGCCAGACCCACCCCACATGACCAAGTTCCAAGGTAGCCATCTGTCTCCCTAGATCCCTCTCCTAACCCTCCCCTGCTGGGCAGGCTCGCCCCCCTACCCGTCTGTGCTACCCCTCCAGGGGCTGAGCTGGAGTTCCCTGGGGTCTGAGAGCAGATCTTAGCTTCAGCCCCTGCGGAGCACCTTCTCTGGTGCTCTCTGCCTCGCCCTGGCCCTGGCCCTGGGGGCGTGTGTCTTGCCTACAGTGAGCACCCACTCTGGGCAGATGGGCACTGGCCTACCAGGCAGCCCCAGGTCCCAGAGCCCCCTGGGGGCCTGAGGGACAATGTGGAGGTGGCTTGGGGTGAGGATAAGGTGTCTGGGAAGGCTTCAGTGGGGCAGGGACATCTGAATTGGGCCTGAATGATGGAGAATGAGAGAGGGAGAAGAGATGGCCTGGCTCTTGAGGTAGAGGGAACCTCATGAATAAAGGCCTGGAAATGGAAACAGAGGAGTGTGTGGGTCATGACAGTGAGGGGGACAAAGGAATTTGGGAGTGTGAGTTGACTTTGTGTCACATCTGGCCAGTAGAGTTTATGCTTGGGCAGTAGGGACCCACTGATGGGATTAGAGCCAACGGAGTGACTCAGTCGTTTCTAGGTTTCAGACCATCTTATGGAAGGGTGGGTTGGCACTGGGAGATGAGTGACTTCCCATGTCCCATTAGCCTCTTTGTTCCCTGGGATAAGCTAGGGAGCTGGAGTCTCTCTGGCCACGCTGGGTGGCCTTTTTCTCCCCACTCTACAGGTTGGGATAGACTTCACAGCCTCCAACGGGAATCCCCTTGACCCTTCCTCTTTGCACTATATCAACCCTATGGGCACCAACGAGTATCTGTCGGCCATCTGGGCTGTCGGGCAGATCATTCAGGACTATGACAGGTAAGCTTGAGGAGGGACTCTGGAATCAGCTCCGGCTCCATCCAACCCGGAAGCTCAGCTTGTCAGAGCTGGAAGGGACCCAAAGATCCTCAAACCTGGGAATGGCCAACACATGGTATATGTGCCTTAGTGCCCCTTCCTACACCTGTGGCAGACATTGCTAGTCGATTGCTGACCTCTTCCCTACCGAGCCGGATCCACACTGGAATCCTCCTCCACATGATACACCAAGTAGCCAGTAAGAAAACGAATCAAGAGGGAAAATGAAACTTGTTTGCTTTCATTGCAACTTTCCCTTTTAGAGCTGGGGAAGTGTAGGCCTGGGATGCAGGTAGAGAATTGATCCAAAGGCAAACAGATCAGGGGGACTAGTCCACAGGCATTCTGATTCCTGGGCCCGACACCCAGTGTCCTAATACTCTCACTCCCGCTGGGAACTTGGAAAGAGCAGCCAGCTGGTGTGGGCCTGCTTCCCATGACCCTGCTTCCTGGAGATCTTTGGGTTGGGGGGGGGGCAGCAGAAAGTCAGTGAAGGAAAGCTGTGTAGGGGGTGTGGCCTTGGAGGATCAAAAGTCACTTGAAGGTTATGGGATCATTGCCACAGGTGGTGCTCATTGGGACTCCCAGGCCAGAGGGTGGAAGGAGCAGGAGACCGGGGAGGGAGGTACAGGTGCCAGAAATTTGGCAGGAGCAACAGCAGGCTCAGGAATCCTGTGTGCACTTGGCCTCCTTAAGAGAGGCAGCCTGAGGAGCAGGGTCTGACTCCCAGGGCCTAACGGGTGTGGCTGGGATCCCTGGCCACATTAAGAGAGGTATAGCACACAGGGGAAGGGAGGTGAAAGTCCCCATCTGCATGGTTGGGTGGAGGAGCCTCCTGCGGCCGCTCAGGAGTCCCTTGTATGCAGCTGCCTACTTGGTCCCTTCACTGAGCCTTCTCACGGGCATTCAGACTTACAAGAAGGCCCCAGTGAGTGCTCTTTCCCATCTCATGAAAGGCACCACCACTCACCCAAAACCCTTCCCTTTTTCCTTCCCTCATCTCCCCCGTTGTTCTTTCCGCAAATCCTTTCAAAACACTGGAGTCGAACCCCTTCTCCCACTGCCAATGCTACCAGCCTGTTCAAACCACCATCCCCTCCTCTCCAGATCACTTCCGTAGCTCCTCACTGGTCTCCATGCATCTGTCCTAGCCCCTGGCAGTTTGTCCTCCACACAACAGCCAGGGGGTTCCTCAGTATTCACGTTGAGTGAATGAACCGGTGAGACATGAGCCCTCAAGAGTTCCCAGTCGAGGAGCAAGACGGGAGAATCACTGGAGCTCTGAGAGACCAGCTTACCTTGCAGCAGGAGCTACAGGAGCACCAGAGGGAGAGGGATTCTCAGGTCTCAGGGAAACCTACAGAGAGAAGGGGCCGTTTGAATTGGGCCGTAGAGGACGAGTAGGAGTTTACCACAGGGAACAGACTGGGGACAAGTAGTTTGAGAGAGGGCACAACATGATTGAAATTGGAACGTGAGGGTGCCCTGTGTGCTTGGGCCACAGCTAGTGGTCTGTGGCCAGGGCTGGGGCGGTGGGGTGTGAGGGAGGGCAGGTGGAAGCAGACGAGAGTAGGCTCTAGGGCTGGATGATGAAGCGTCTTGAAGCTAAGCCGGGGCTCTCAGAACTTTTCCCAGCCACAAAAGGGAGGTTGAGAGACAGGCAGTACATTTCCATAATGACTGCGGTTTAGTGGATGCCCGAGGTCCCAGCGTGAGAAGGATCTAGATGCTGCTGCCCACTGGTGAGAAGTGCTGTGACTGATTAGCCATGTCTGCCACAGGTGTAGATGGGCTGAAGCCTCACATTCACCAGGTACTCAGAGGGGGGTGTGAGCTCAGTAGATCATTCAAAGAGAGCTCTTTCTAGAGGTGGTGGGCTTTTTCCTTCTGTCCTTGGAGGTGTGCGAGGCCGAGTGGGCCCAGCCCTGGTTGGGGGCTGGGAGGGGTGAGTGTGGGCGGGTGAGGCCTCTATCCTGCTGTCTCATAGTGGGTTTCTTCTCCTCTCTCTGTATTAGTGACAAGATGTTTCCGGCTCTGGGCTTTGGGGCCCAGTTACCCCCAGACTGGAAGGTGAGTGGAGCTGGGCTCTTTCCTTTTGGTTGAGGTGGGATTTGTGTGTATGGCCTCTCTTGATTCTGCTTTGGAAGAGCCTGGGGGCCCAGCCTCCCTGCCTTCTCTGCATTTACCCCAAACCCACACTCATGGCTCAGCCTGAACCTCACGCCGGCCCTGGGGCTATAAGAACGAGCGGGACCGTTATGGCTGTGTCCCCTGGTATTCAAGTCAGGTGGGGAAGACAAGTAGGGTGCCAGATTTGGCCAACAAAAGTCCAGGACACCCAGTGAAGTTTGAATTTCAGATAAACAAATTTCTTAAGTATAAGTATGTCCTAAATACTGCCTGGGATATACTTACATTAAGAAGTTACCCATTGTTTATCTGGAATTCACATGGAACGGGGCATCCTATATTCTGGCCGGCAACCCCAAAGATGGGCAGGGTCGTCAGTGCAGAGATGGGGCAGCGTGGGCCTGGGAGGAGCCCAGAGGAGGGCCCCAACCCGGCCTGGGGGTAGCAGAGAAGGCTTCCTGGAGGAGGCAAGGTCTAAGTCAAGAAGGGAAGGGAAAGGAGGAGTTTGCAGAGTGACTGGAGGTGGTGATGGGGCAGGGAGGGTGTTGAAAGCAGAGAGAACCCGGGCAAAGCCTGCGAGGAAGAGGGCCAGGGCCAGGTGGAGGAACTGAGAGTGGGCATGCTGGCTCTCTAGGGAAGCTGGAGAGAGCCACGACTAGTGGGCTGGGAGGCCAGCCATGCAGGGCCTCAAATGCATGTTAAACAGCAAAGGGCGGCCACTGCGGGGTCCGTGTGGGGTGTTCTCAGCCAGCTGCCATTTTGAAGGCCCGCCCTGACTGCTGAGTGGGGGACTGGCTGGGGTGAGGATGGGCAGGACGGAGAGATGAAGAGAAGGAGTGATGGCCATTCTACAGGCGGAAAAACAGAGGCTCAGAGGACTTGCCCAAGGCCATGTTTAATTCCAGCTGGGCAAGCGGACCCTGAAGTTTATTCTCAGAATCTGCTCCCCCTCCAGTGAGAAGCCTGGGGATGGGCACAGAGGGCTCCTAAGCCTGCATGCGTGTCTCAGCTCATGCCCCCTCTCGTCTGCCCTGCTGTGCCCCCTGCTGTTTTCCAGAGTGAGCTGGGGAGGGACGATCTTCACCTCGAATTTCAGGGAGTGGCTCTGTGGCCTGCTGGCTATCGGACGGTGGGCCCGGGGTGGGGGCAGGATCCTGCAGGACCAAAGCTGGGCCTCTGGGCAGACCGCGATGCCACTGGGGGCGGGGCAGGCTGGGGCGGCCAGGCCCGGCAGGAGCCCGTTGCTAGGACACCGCCAGCTTTGAGAGAACTCTGGCTGAATGAGATGTTTTCTCACTCAAAAGCCTCCTTGGAAATGTCACAGGGCAACACAGGGCTTGGCCAGGCTGGAGTGCCCGGTGGTGCCAGGAGGGCTGCCAGAGCCAGGCCGGGCGAGGGCGGATGGTGCATCCCACCTCCCCTGCCAGGCCCGGCCTCTCGCGGCCCCTTACCTCCCTCCCCTTCTAACTTGCCTGGCTCCTGCCACTTGAACCTTCTCTCATTCATTCCCGCCTCAGGGCCTTTGCACGTGGCCTTCCCCTGGCCTGTTACTCCTTTTCACTTTTTTCCCCCCACTCTAGAGGCCACGAGGGCATTCCCTGTGGGAGGCCTTCCCTGAGGGAGCTCATGGGGGGCCCCTCCTCCCGTCCCGGGCTCTGTCCTCACAGAACTTTATGGTCACCTCAGTATGTGTGGGTTTGCTCATTTGTCGCCTCCCTCCAGAGCTCAGCAGTCCGGGAGGGCCCCTGGTTTCCTCCTGTCTGTGTCCTGGCTCCTGGCACACACTGGGTGTCTACTTGTTTGTTGACAGAGTGAATTTGGGGCCCAGCAGCCTGAGGAGACAGGTGTTGGTTCTCTGAGGGTGGGAAGCTGGAAGGAACATGCGACTCAGCTGCTTGCCCTTAGGACCGTCGTTCCTCCCTGGGGCTGGGCCAGGTGCACCCAAAAAGGACCCCTGCCCTGGCCAGTGGCTGAGGGACTCAGAAAGCAGTTCCTTGAGATGGCATGAAGCCTTGGACGTTCAGAATGAGCCAGAGTTGGTCCGATGAAAAGAGGGGTCAGGCAGGAGGAAAGGTCTAGGCCCACAGCACAGGCTGTGACTCTCCCCACTGTAAGGCTGGGTAACTGAGACTCGGAGAGGACAGTCCCTCTGGGGTCCCTTCAGCTCCCTCTCTTGTGCCCTCCCCCGCCAGGGCCACAGGGAGCAGCATCTTAAGTAACCCAGAGGCCAGGGGCCAGGCTAGGTGACCAGAAGCACTGACTGTCAGAAGGCAGCAGGGAGTCCCAGGACAAAGACCTGTGGCCAGCAGGTCCCCAGGGGCCCCTAATCTGGCTTATAGCCTCCAGGAAACTTGTCCTGTTTACTGGCATTTCTCAGGCAAACCAGGGCAGCGGGCGTGGGAGCGGCTGAGCTGCTGTAAGCCGCACGCCCGTGTCTCCCAGATCTGGGCCTGACTCTGCTGTGGCTCACTGTGTCACCTGGGCATTCCCTCACCCCTTCTGAGCCTCAGTCTTTCCACCTGTGAAGTGGAGCTGCTGGAGCGGGTGACCCGAGGGGCCTCCGGGCTGGATGCGTGACCTTCACAGCCCCATCCGCTTGGACCATCAGGCCTTCCGGCAAAGAAAGCGGGGCGGGGGGGAGGAGTGAGGAATGAAGAGGTTGGGTGGCCCAGAAAGCAGAATATTGCTCCATCCTTACCAGGAGGGGGCTTTCCCCCTTGGTCTCTAAAATCTCCGAAAATCTGATTTTGCGGGAAGTCATTGGCCCAGGGAGGCCGGTTTCCTTGGCAACCATTTTCCTCTCTCAACCTCTCGGTACAAGCCCCCCTCTTAGTCCCTATAGAGGCTCATCAAGTTGCCATGGCAATGAGGACCTCCAGCCCCCACAGCTGGAGCCCAGACTAGGGACAGGATGAAGAGGGCCCCAGGGCAGGGAGAGCACCCAAGAGGGACATCAGGGGACCAGCTCCATGCCAGCCCTTAGGGCTGAGGGAGCAAAGAACAGAAAAGCTATTTCCTCCCCCCCAAAACAGGGAAGAGTCTTCTCCTCAGGCCATCCCCCCCACCCCTAGGGCCCTGCTGGGGTGAACTCCCCGTACTGGAGGGTTCACCTCTCTTGGCCCAGGAGGGTTTAGCAAGGCCAGGACCCCAACACCCTCTCAAGGCGTGGGGGGCTCAGGTCTTAGGCCTGTTCTGCTGTGTGGCCTTGGTACCTGCCTTTCCCTCTCTGGGCCTCAGTTTACTTGTGAAATGGGCACGTTGGACTTGGTGGGGCCTTCCAGCACACGTTGTAATGTCTGGGAGCTAAAGAGTCTGGGAGTGTTTGCGCCCAGAATAAAGCTCTCACCTGGCAGATATTCACCTAGACCTCTTCATCTTCCTAATTTAAAACCCATGGGAGAGTGTGAGAAGATGGAGGAGGGTCAGTAAATATCCTCCAGACTAAGAAGGCACTTTCAGGCCAAAAAATGAAGCCAGCCACTCCGTTGACACAATTTAATTCAGGGTAACTTACTGCGGGCCGGCCCTCCAGGCAGCATGCAGCCCTCCCCCACCCAGGCGGGAGCAAGGGGTATGGTGGTGAGGCCACGGGGTAGGGCTCTAAAGTGGCGCCCCCTGTGTGCCCGCCATCTCTGCTGGTTAGCTTAAGTAGGGCCCCGTGTGCGCCACTTTAGAGAAGATCAGAACAAGCCCACCTGCATTCCCACGTGGGCACAGTTAACCTCCCCGGGGCCTAGAACACGTAGCCCCCCGAGGGAGGTCATTGTGCAGATAAACAAGATGGCGTCAGCCCTCCTACGGAGAGGAACACCTTCTGAGGTTAGTGGGTTCGGGGAACATGGGCTCAGGAGGCAGCCTGACCTGGTCCCAACGTTGTCTTTCAGTAAATGTGAGACCCTGGGAACATTCTAGATCATTGTGTGTCTCCGTCTCATCATCTGGAAATGGGGTAGTAAGAGGCCTTTGCCCACTGAGTCATGGCCGGGAGCGAGGGGATGCCTGCAAAGCTCTGAACATGGGGTTTGGCGTGCAGTAGGGAGGGGGGCTGAGTGGGGATTTTGGCTGTGAGACCGCAGCAGGAGGGAGAGTGGGGAGGCCCCCATCTGAGCTCCGGCCCCCCGAGGCCCTGGGTTCTGTAGCCACCGCAGTCCTACTACAGCCCCGAATGGTGTCTGGTTAGTGTTCCTCTGTGTTCCCCAATCTGGGAGTGCACAGGATCCACAGGGCTGGGGCTGGAAGCAGCCCCCTCTGGCCTCATGATGCTTCCTGATCCCCAGTCCAGCTGAGCAAGCTGTCCGCTGATCCCCAGTTTGGCTCGCTGGCATACTGTGGGCTCTTTTGCTAGCAGTCGTGCCAACCGTGAAGTTGGGGAAAGCCCTTGGGGCCCAAAGAAGTGGAACCTCAGAGTGTGTGACAAAGGAGCAGTCCAGGTGCTCCTGGAACCCACCTGGATGTCCCCAGAGTCCCCTCTGTCCCACTCCGGGACTCTCTTAGGGGGTTGAGGAGGCACAGGAAGCGCTGACCCCCCAGAAGAGATTAGGGTGATGTGCACCCATTATGAAGTGAGAGTAGTCAGACCTCTCTGTGTGGCTCAATCCTAGCAGTGGAGGTGAAAGCAGATGGGGGAGGGGGATCAATAGCCTTGACCTGGGGGTGGGGATGGGGCATGAAAAGCCAGGTGCCCCAGAGGGAGCTTTGGCCGGGCAGTGGGTGGGGCCTGGGCCCAGAAGGCTGCCGGCCCAGCATTTTCTCTACATTTCAGGTCTCCCATGAGTTTGCCATCAACTTCAACCCCACCAACCCCTTCTGCTCAGGTGAGTGCGAAGCCTGCCTGCACCTGCCCTGGGCGGAGGGAGGGGCAGCATATAGGTTTTGTCTTGTGCTCCCATACCCTCCCCCTCATGCTTGCTCCTAATGACAGATGGGGCAGAGCTGGAGGTTGGAGTCAGGTGGTCCTGGATGCAAGGCCAGCCGCTGCCCTTTCCTGGCTGTGTGAGCTTGGGAGAGATCACTGCTTCTCTCAGGGCCTTTGCCTCCTCACCTGCCCCAGGGAGTGTGATACCTGCTTAGCTCACCTCAGGCCGTGCGTCAGGTGAGAATTAAGGGAAGCGTTGACAGGAAGCCCTGTGTAGGACAGGAGGAGGTAAGGGCAGCAGATTATATACCTGTCTCTCACCTCCCACCCACCCTTGCTGAAGGGCCCATCTCTGCCCCACCCTGCTCCCTCTTGCCTTCCACAAAGAGCCTTGGCAACCAAGGACTGAGGGTTGCCGGTGTGGGAGTCGGGGGAGAAAGGGGCAGGCAGTGAGTGGTGCCTGTGCTCACCTCTGCCCCCTCGGCCTCAGAGGATTTCTGAGCCTCCAGAATCAATTAAGAGACTACTGGAAGAGGAAGGGGGCTCCAGGTGGATATGGAAGAGGGTGGGCCCCGCCCTCATGAGACCTTCCAGCCTAGGATTTGGCTTGGATAGAGCATCTGCCTTCCCTGGGGATTCCCACAGCTGGGCCCAGTTTGTACTTGGAAGGGAAATGCATCAAGTCACCAACTTGGGAACGATGCCGTGACTCAGAAGCCATGGGCATCTGTTGGCCAGAAATGTAGCTGGTACTACTCCTGGGCTCTGTCTAGTTTGGAGCAGGTCTCCAGAGACTTTGTCCAAAATCAGGTCGATCAACCTCCTCCCCAGCTAGAGGCTGCCTGGATAGGACCACGGGGCTGTGGGATAGTCGTCGTCTTATAATGGTGGCCGTTTACAGAGCACCTACTGTGTGCTGGGGCTACATAAGCATCTCCGTGTCCTCCCCCCCCCCCCCCGCCCCCGAGCAACCCTCGGCAAAAACTGTAGCATAGCCAGAATGGACGTCAAGATGGCCGGCCGCCAAGTCCCTTCCCTGGGAAGAGCCTGCTGAGCCCTCCTCTGGCCAGCTGCCCGAGTGAAGATTATCAGTCCCATTGCCAGACAAGGAAACAGGCTCCGAAAGATTAAACAACTTGCCTCAGGTCCCACAGCTAGGAAGTGCCAAAGGCAGGATTTGAACTCGGGTCTGCCTGACTCCATATTCAGGGCCCTTTGCTTTATACCATCTTGGCCCTGCCCTTTGGGAGCTTCTGGTCTCACGGGACCCATGCTGGCCACCGTAGGGGCGTTTGGGGCGAGCATGAAGTAGAGGCAGGATCTGCAAATGGGATGAGGATGGGTGAAGGGTCAGGGGGGACCGAGGCTGATGCAGTCTTCCCCCCGCCCCCCGCGAGGCAGGTGTGGATGGCATCGCCCAGGCATACTCGGCTTGCCTGCCCCATATCCGTTTCTATGGTCCCACCAACTTCTCTCCCATCGTCAACCACGTGGCGCGGTTTGCGGCCCAGGCCACACAGCAGCAGACGGCCACGGTGAGTAGGCAGCCGCCGCCGTGGGTGTGCGGGAGAGGGCTGGCCCTGGCTGGGCCCTCCTTGCCTGACAGGAGGGCCAGACTGAGGTCCGCCCCTACTCCGCCCACCCCCATGGGGCTGGTGAGCTGGGTATTTGGCTTTCTCTGCCTCGGTTTACCTGCAAGTATGGTAAGGGGGTTGGACCAAGCTCAACTCGATTGATCCTGGCTTTCCGGAGCACAGGCTTGAAAAAGACACAGTGATTCCGTTCATGCTTAGTAGGACATCAGACTGTAATCAGTGGGAGGTGCCTCCCCAGGGCAGGCGGTGTTCGTTATTCCTGGGACACATGGAAACCAAGAGACGGTGGTCCCTGCAGCCTTAAAGCTGACCTTCTGGGCCACTGTCTGGCCCTGGCCCAGTGCTCAGTGACGATGCTAGAGGCAGCCTGGTGGGAGGTTGCCAGGGCGACTGTGTGGCATCTGGAATACATGGCAGATGGCCATTGATGGCATCTGCATCCCTGGTCCTGTCTCTGCCCTCTAGTTTCAGGCCTAATGCCAGTGTTGGGGTCACCAAGGGTCACCTTGTCCACTTCGCCCTGCACCTACCAGGATTTGCCCTGACTTGGCTCTGCGGCATGAAGCCATCTCCCCCAGCCCCAGGGGTGGTGCCACACGTAGCCCTCCCCAGGCCAGCTTGTCAGGTTCCAGCCAAGGCTGGAAACCCAGTTCCTAGCTCTGGGTGGTGGAGCCTGGGCTGTCACCAAGGAGACTTAGGTCTGCCTCCTGCCTGGCCGCTCCCCACTGGGAGACCTTCCCAAGCCTGTGGCCTGCTCTGGGCTTCCCCCTTGGAAAGGAAGAGTCTGCGCCCAGGCTGACGTCCCTTCTAGACTGTCCTTTTCATTCTACCTCCAAGATGGTATCTCAGATTGTCTTCCCAGCGCCAAGGCCACCAGTTTCTGTCTCTGGCCCCTACAATCCATTCTCCTGCAGGGGTCCTGTCGGAGCCTGCCACTCCCTTCCACAGAGACCTCCTCTCCTACCCCTCATGCCTGCCTTCCCTTCTGATCTTACCCTCTTCCTGTCCCTCAAACACACAAGCTTGTACCCCTCGCAGACCCTCTGCCCTGCTGGTTCTACCCATTCCTCGGTGTCCCCTCAGATGCCCCCCCCCCCCCGGCCTTCTTTGACCACCCCTCTGAGGCTGATCTCCCGCCTTCTCTGTTGATTCTCATCTGGACTCTGAGGATGGCAGCGACATCTAGTTTACCTTCTCCATGTCTCCTCATCCGTGGTGTGTCCCCCGCCCCCCCGACCGCCAGCCCCACTGGCCAGGCTGTTGCGTGTTTGCCACCATCCGGCCCATGGCAGGCACTCACCCCGCCCGGGGGTGGATGAATCTGTGGGCCCCGTCGTGGGAGTGCTGTGCGAGGCTCGGGTGGCAGGGGGCGGGGATGCCCGCCAGCGCCCCTCCCAGAGGGAAAAGGACCTGGTCCCATTGGGCCCACCAGAGGGAAAAGGACCTGGTCCCATTGGGCCCACCAGAGACCCCTTCCTGATTCCTAGGGAGGCAGAGGTTGGCTTCTGGGCGTGGCAGCAAAGATGGAGGCTGTAGAGGTTAAGCGAGAGAAGAGGACACCAGGGTCGCCCTGGGGAGGGCAGGACAGCAGGACCCAGTCTGGTTGTTTGGGAGGTGGAAGGGGGCTGCCGGTCCCACTCCTGCTGGGGGATGTCAGGCTGCCAGAGTCTGAATCCGGGCTCCACCCTTTCCTCCCTGTGGCTTGGGCAAAGCACGGAACCTCCCTGAGCCTCCGAGTCACTGTCTGTACGATGGGAAACGAATAAGACCTACTAGGTGGTGTTCAGATTAAGCAAGATCACACAGCACCTGCCCCCAGAGAGACCTGGGGGATGAGGAAGGACAAGCAGAGCAGACTGCAGAGGCCAGGGCCGGCAGGAAGGAGGTCATGGCGCAAGGGCTGGGGGAGAAGGAAGGCGGTCCGGGTGTCTTCTGCCTCCGGGAGCAGGATCTGCTGTAGTGCCAGCTGCGCCTGCCGCTGAGGGCCTGAGACAGGCCCCCTCCTGCTCTGAGCCCATTTCCTGTATGAAAGGTGCGAAGGAAGGCCCCCCCCCCCCCCGCGGGGTGCTGGGAGGATCTGGGGCCACCTGAATGGGACAGCGACCAAGGCAAGGCCTGGGAGGGGCTGGTTTTTAATTCCTGGGGGCACAGGGGTGGAATTGGTTGGCGAGGCAGCCCCTGGGCTTGCACCACTTGGATGCCTGTGGTCAGCCAGGCCGTTGTCCCGCCCCGTCTGTTAGCGGCCTGAGCCAGTTGTGAAACGGATGGCAGAAACGGCACGCATCCTTGTTGAACAGGAAGAACGGGTGTGGTAGCAGGAACGAGGCCCGTGTTCTTGCCAGGCGGAGCCAGGGTGGGACAGCGCAGGAGGTGTGCTCTGGGCAGAAAGGGGCCTGGGGCCCTGGGGCAGGCCAGGAAGGGGATCTTGGTGTTCTGGGGAACAAATGCTGAGGGCTCCCTGGAGCGGGAAACTTGGCCCTTTCTCTGCCCAGTCCTGATCCTCTCAACACCCCAGCCACTTTTAGGCAGCACCCTGGTGGTCTCAAGGCAAGGATCCGGCACACTCGGTGCCCCAGCCACTTTGGTCATGACCCGGTCCTTCCAACCTGGGGAGGCAGCCTTCTCTGGGCATCCTCACCTTCCAGGATGCCGTGCCCCCATCCCTGTGACTTGGGCCATCCCCCAGCAGGAGTGGGACCGGAGAGTCTCTATCAGCCCCTCTCACCCTGATGTCCAAACAGATCTGCTTCTCCACCTCCGGTCTGGCTCTAGCCTGCAGCTCACCGTGCACCAGAGGTGGTGCTGCCTGATGGCTCAGCCTTGAGCTCCCGAGGCCCATCGACCCCATTCAGACCCCAGCTTCTCCATTGCCTGGCTGTGTGACCCAGGGCAGCTTGCTTGAAGCTCTCTGAACCTGTTTCCTCTCCTGTACCGTGGAGGTGCTGAACAGTGGCTGCCTGCTAGAAACAGGATTCAAGCAGATTGGCACGTGAATTGCTCAGCACGGTGCCTGGCACACAGTAAGGACTTCTGGGGATGCCCCTGAGCACAGTTAGACCCAAGGCAAAGGGAAATAAATTGTGGATTAAGCGCTACTTTTATACAGCCGCTTTGCGGGGGGAGGCAAAGTGTGGTTTCACCTTCCCTGGCCCTAGACATATGCACACGCGTGCACACCCACGTACAGGAACTCGAGAGCAGATGGTAGGAGGCATTGCTCTAGGCAGGCCTGCACTCTCCCGTTCACACACACAACCCATCTTTCCGGAGCATATTTCTGTGCGGCACTAGGGAGACCATGATGCGCGGCCTCTGCCCTCCCAGAGCCTGCAGTCTAGTGGGGAACCTGGCTGGGGAAACAGCAGCTGTGATGCACTGATTAAACCTGTGCTGACAAAGGCCCAGTCTCCTAAAGGTGGCACCTAACCCAGAGGGCTCAGGGAAGTCTTCTTGGAAAAGTGATGTCCAGGCTGAGACGTGGAGGATGCTTAAGAGTTAGCCACGTAAAAGTCATGTGTGTGCATGGGTGTGGAGTGCCCCAGGCAGAGGGAACAGCATATGCAAAGCCCAGGAGGCAGGGTGTTTGGACCTAACTGAAGGAAGAAGTCTTGATGTGAGAGGAGTGAGTTGGGAGTAGGAGAGAGCCAGCTACCACAGGGCCTTGGAAGGCAATGAGGACCCTGGATTTTCTTGAGGGCCATGGGGAGCCACTGAGGGTATTAAGAGGTTCAGAAAGGGCGAGACGATCCCCATTATGGGGCCCCCATCCTTCTCTCTGCCCGTAAACCCTGGGTCTCGCTGTCCATGGCCCATTCCTGCTTGGCTACCTAGGTATCTGGTGTCCTAGTGGAGGGGGAGCTGGGACACAGGGCCCTGGAATTTCCCCCCACCCCAAGGGTCTTTGGCAGCCAACTTCCAGAAATAAGCCAGGGAGCAGCTCACCCAGACTCTGACTGGAATTGTTGTGGTCGGTTTCTTATAAATCTGGTATGTTAAACGCTTTAGGGGAAGTG
Source organism: Mirounga leonina (assembly GCF_011800145.1). Lineage (NCBI taxonomy): Eukaryota > Metazoa > Chordata > Mammalia > Carnivora > Phocidae > Mirounga > Mirounga leonina. The sequence goes on along the minus strand of NW_023270469.1, from coordinate 27,013,343 downwards.
GCTATTTACAGTCCCAGAAGCCTGAAGAACCTCTGGGTAAAGGCAAAAGCTACTCCATCCTTGAATGGTGTTGGGTGCTTTGATTTTTGGTTGGACCTGACGGTGATTGACTGTGGTTCTGGGGCAGGGACGGGGTGCCAGAGCTGGGAGATGCTGAAGAGGGTTGCAAAGAGCTGCCTGGAGGAGCACTCGGGTGTCGGGTGGGGGAGAGGAATCTCCAGAGGAGACACCCCCCGCCCCCCGCAAGGGGTAATGCCGGCAGGGGAAGTGGAGCTCCGGGCTGTGGAGGGCCTTCCACCAGCTTGGGATGGAGGCGCAGACGCTCCAATGGGTCTTGGAACTGTGGCTGGAAGGGTATGCCAGGCAGGAGGAAGGGTACCAGGAAGGGCGTGGAGGTGGGAAAGTTTGGGGGTGGGGAGACCACCAGGGTTGTCTGTGGGGACAGCAGCACCCTTTCCCACCTCCTCCTGCCTGGTTCTGCCCTTCATTCTCCTTGTCTACAGCCCCTCCCATTTCTGTCTTGGGGGTGGGGCTGTAGAGCCTTGGGGTTGTAGTGGAATATAGAGGCTCCGCCTGGGGTGGGTGAGAAGCACAGGACATGTTAGCTGCAGGTCCCTTGCCAAGGCTGGCCTGGCTGGGCAGAAGCTGAGATCAGGCCCATGGCTGTGGATATTATGGCTGGCTGGCTGGCACACACAGGAGTGAGGGTTCATGTCCAGTGCCATGGCTCTGGCTCTTCCCTGGGCTGCTGGCCTAGACACTGAGACCGTCTGACAGTCTAGACAGTGGGGTGAGAGGGTGCGGAAAGTTCCTCCTGCCGGGGCCCATTACTGGAGAGGCCGGGCCACCAAGACGGGAGGGACAGGGGTGGCAGAGGGGGACGCTGTGGAAAGAGCCCCAGCTCTGGAGTCAGCCAGGCTTGTGTATGGATCTAGACTGTGCCAGTTCCCAGCAGTCGCTGAACCCCCTTCTAAGCCCTTTCCTCATCTCTAAAACAGAATCCCAGCGTGAGGATGGCAGGGTCTGTGCACTGTGGTGCATTAGCAGGGACTTTCTCACCCTGTCAGGTGGTGCCCATGGTCTCGCAGGAACCCAGCCCCAGGCTGCGCCCGCCTCCCTGGGAAGGAGGATCCAAGGCCTGGGGGAGGCCCAGGCCTGAGGCTCCAATGTCCTGGTATAGACGTGCAGCTGAGTGAGAGGAGAAAGCAGAGGGCCGCATGGGGGGAGGGTGGGATGCCAGTCCTGCCCTAAGTGGTGAACCTGTAGATTGAGGCCAGGCATTCTCCCTCCTCCTCACCAGGACCTTCCGTGCCTTCTGTCCTGCCAGCTTAGGTGCCCCGGAAATCTTGCCCTGGACTATTTCTGGCGGGAGGGGAGTGGGGTTAGAGGGCCATTTACAGAAGGGGTGCTGGAATGACGGTGGGCTGTGGGGGACAAGGGTGTAGATGGGCTTATAAGGCCCTCCAACCACAGGCATGGGGGGCTGGCAGCTGCTGCCCTCCACTGCAGGGATCCAGGCTGCCATCTCCATAGCAACAGGTATCCCCAGCACCAAGGGCTCAGTCTCTTAAAGGCACAGTGCAGGAGGTGGGTTAGGATGGTGGGTCTACACCTCCGAGCGGCTCACCCGCTCCTGCTAGGGCTGTGCGTGGGCGACAAGCAGGAGAGTAGGGCATCCTAGGGGGCTAAACTTGTAGCCTCTGTATGGTTCCCAGTGAGCAAATGGTTTTGCTGGGTGAGAAGGTGGCCAGGTGCTGACCTGGGGTCTGGCTCAGTTCTGCCCTCTATGACCTGGACTAGTCTGGCCCCCTTTTTCCTCTCCTGAGAACCAGAAGGATCAGACTAGAAGGCAAAAGCCTCAAAGAATATTAGGGCCATATAGGGCTTTTCTGTTTATTTTACAGATGGGGCAAACCAGGTTCCTTAAAAAGGGGCCAGAGGGTGCTAAGGACAGAGCTGACACTAAGGTGTCAGCTGGCTTGGTATTCTGGGGCCTCTGCCCAGGCCATCTAGGGAGCCTTCCTGAACCTCATGTGCCCACCATGTCCCGTTAACAGTCCATGCTATGGCCATACATGCCCATGCTAATCAGTATTTTTAAATAATTTTATAAGGAAACTGTATAGCCCACCGTAAGTGAAAAGTTACCGCTTGCCATATATAGAGAGTAACGGGAAAAACAAACTGTACCTGGTATTGAAGTCTAGCTAGAAACTGTTGTCCCCTGAAGCTCTGCGCTTCCCGCCTCTGTTAATAAGGAAGGTGAGCACATGAGAGGCCTTAAAGGCCCACTAGAACCGACCCGAGACTCCCTCCTGGGTACCGTCCGCGGAAGTGAAAGACCTCTGCAGAAGTAACCCTGTGCCTTGAGGCTGTGTGTGCCCAGAAGCACCGGCCTGTGTGCCAGGCAGCCTGTCTCAGAGGCCAGCCCTGCAGCCGGGGAAGGAGCAGCTTGCAGGGATCTGTGCAGGGCGGAGAAGGCGAGGCTGGGCCGGGTCGGCCAGGATGCGCCTCCCTCCCCGGCCGTGGGCCTGTCCGCCAGGGATGCAGTTCTTGGGCACAGAGCTCCGCTGTGGTACAGCAACTGCCACTGTGAAGATGACGAAGCGGAGGCGCGGCAACGTCAGCCAGCTGCCCCGAGCCCCACAGCAGAGCAACTGGAGGGCCAGGCCTGGAGTTTGGGGCCCTGGCACTGAGCTGCAGTGTCTAAGGTCACAGCCAGGGCAGGGGGAAGAGGGCAGTTTGTGCCTCGGGCTGGGACCAGGTCAGGGTTTGGATGGCCAGAGGCCTGCAGGGGTGGGGGGCTGGGGCTGGGATTTGGCAGCAGCTGGGCATGAAGAGCTGTCCTCCCAGGGGTCAGAGGGTTTTGGGAGGCCGGGGAAGGGGGGCCAGAGACTTCAGAGCACCTGGCTGCCTCTTCCCTGCAGCAGTACTTCATCCTCCTCATCATCACGGACGGCGTCATCAGTGACATGGAGGAGACGCGCCACGCCGTGGTGCAGGCTTCCAAGCTGCCCATGTCCATCATCATCGTGGGCGTGGGCAACGCTGACTTCGCCGCCATGGAGTTCCTGGACGGGGACAGCCGCACGCTGCGCTCGCACACCGGGGAGGAGGCGGCCCGTGACATCGTGCAGTTCGTGCCCTTCCGAGAGTTCCGCAACGTGAGTGTGGGCCCAGGCTGGGGAGGGGGTGCTTAGGGGATCCCAGCAACCAGAGTTAATAAGGATGACTGTCTTGGGCTCCTCTGCCCTCTGCTCTATTGTGTGCTGCCTGAGGGCCCCGCCCCCACGAGCCCCTACGACCATGTGAGCACCAGCTCCAGCAAGCTCATGGAACCTAGGGAGCGGTGCTCAACCCACACTGGGGCTCCAGCGCAGGGTTTCAGGGAGGCCCTGCCCTCCGACCAAGGTCCTGAACCAGAAGTTGGAGTTATCCAGGTGGGGCAAAGCATTCCAGGCAGATAGGGGGCTGAGAGCAAAGGCCCAGGGGTGAGAGAGGCTTTTGGGGGTAGTCACACCTCAACCAGCCTACTTCACAGATAGAAAACGAGGCACATCTTAGGTTGGCCTGTCCTGCACGGGGACTGGTGGCCCCACCTTGTTCCTGGAGGTGGCTCTGAGCCTATCTGCAGGTGACCCCAGGTCTGCCCACAAGGTCACTGCACTAGCAGCTGGACCCACCAGGATCCCAGGGGGAGCAGTCTCAGATGCCACCCCTGTCCCATCACCTGGGAGCCCAACTCTTATTTAACTAGATGCTTACTGTGTGGCCTTGGGTAAGTCCCTGACCTCTCCAGACCTTGGTGCCCTCAGCCATAGGGACTCTTGGGGTTCTGTGGTGCAGATCCTACAAGCCAGTCCTAGCAAGAACTTACCACTGCTTTATACCCAGTGGTGCTCACACCTCTACCCAGTGCCCTCTGGGTTTGCCTGAGGTTGTCCAACTCCTTCCTCTGGAGCCTTGGTTTCCTGAGGACATATGCTGGGCCTCGGCCCCCCATTCATGCACAGGATACTGACTGAGCACCTCCCCATGGCTGGCCTGTGGCTGAGCATTCAGCAGTGAGCCAGATAGTCCTGGCCCATTTATATGGGCCAAGAAGGTGCTCAGGAAATGTCTGTCAGGTGAGTAGGCTGTGCAGCTCGCCTCCACTGTCTCTTTCCCTAAAAAGCCTCCCACAGACACATTCATCTTAAAATGCGATCCCCGGGCATCTCAAGTGCTCAAGGAAAGAGACTTCAGGTAAAGGAAAAGCAGTGCTAGCAGTGGGGTTTCAGACCCTGGCTGGGACAAGGGACTCGAGTTCTAGACAGCCCTGGCCCTGATTCTGTCCTCCAGGGACACCGTCTCTTAAAGCAGTCTGGGCATGGAGCCCCCTCACCATGGTCTTCCACTGACCCTTCCTCTCTCTCCTCTCCACCTCCCCCTTGGCCCCACAGGCAGCGAAAGAGACCTTGGCCAAAGCTGTGTTGGCAGAACTGCCCCAACAAGTCGTGCAGTATTTCAAGCATAAAAACCTGCCCCCCACCCACTCGGAGCCTGCCTGAGCACCAGCCCAGGCCCAGCAGCAGCATGCCGGCTGGGCCTCCCGCCCTCCCAGGAACGTGCACGCTCACCCTGCTTCCTGGTGGGGCGGGGGGAAGGGGCCTTGTTTTTAACCCATCCACGTTTTTATTTTCTACAACCAGACCTGCACCCCCCCACCTTCCCCCAGCTCAGCTGGGCTTCCTTTGTTGGAGCCAACAGATGATACTTCCGGGCCAAACTGGCTTCCTCCCTCCCCTTAAGTATTGAATGTACTTTGTATAATTTTAGTGAAATTGTTATTAAAGAGAAAATTTTTACAATCCTAACTGGCTTCTTCCAAATAACTAGCTGCAGACCCTGAAAGGAGCGTGTCCCCAGTGCATACTTTGTGTCATTGCCTGCACTTACTTCCTGCTGTTTTTTTATACTGTGACTGTGTTCTAGTTGTTATACTCAGGGTAATAAAGGAGTTTCCAATGTCCCTGTGTCAGCGCCTCCCTCAGCTGGGACCTGATGGGCTCAGTGATCTGGGGAAGGAAACAAAAAGCTCTTTCCCCCAGCAAGGTAGGGCACGCGTTCCATGCACAGTACTCACTCTGTTAAACTGGCACAGGACTTGGCACAGGCGCAATACCTATCTGCGGATAGATAAAATGCCCCGGGCCCCCACCAGCAACCGTAGCCCCTGCGGAGCCTACACCAGTCCCGGGGTCCCCAGGCCCAGCCACTACGACGTGGTACCCGCCCTCCTCCTCTTAATCTACACACTGCCCTGCACACGCGCACCCAGACACACACGCAAGGTGGCCGTCGCAGCCACCTATCTGCTCCTCTTTCGGGCCTCGGGGTACGCCCTGTGGTCTACAGTGCGGGAGAGCCTCTTTGCCCGCATGATGCTAAGCTGACAGCTGCTGTTCGTTTCTAGGCCCCACTTCATGAAGCCAGTCAGGGGCCCACTCTCGGGGTCCTCCCAGTTCTCCCCTTTCTTCCACATAACACATCCTTTTGTCTTATCTACCTCCCCATTGGAGTTTCTGTCACCCGTGCCCCAGGCTTCTGTGCAACCAATAACAGTTCTACTAAGCTCTGGTCTGGCTCCACATTAAGAGCTTTGCAGGCATAATCTTGATGAACCTTCCAATAGCCTAGAGCCTATGCCTATGACCATTTCAGAGATGAGGAAACGAGCAGAGAAGCTAATCAAATGTCGCAGAGGCAGAGCCAGAACTTACATCCGGATCTGCCCGATTCCAGAGCCCGTGCTTACTACACAGCATCTTCCTCTGACTCTGCAAAGGAGTCTGCTCAAGTTGCTAATGAATTTATCCTTTCTCTGCACTCAATCTGGGAGGTCTATTATCCTGACCCACTCTCCCAGGTCAGTCATTGTCACTGGGGCCCTCTAGAGCTGGGCACTACCAGGGAGGTTCCCAACTCCAGGTGCCTGGTAGCCTCAAGGACCCCTGCCTACCTGCTGACAGTGTGAGGATCTGAGATCTTTATCCTCAGCTTCCAATGCCCTGATGGTTCTGCAGCCACCAAAAGTGAGTTGAAATATCCTTTCGGGACTCCTTCACTTCTGAGAGGGCTGCAGGACTGCATGGCGCCCCATTTCCCCAAGGACCTCTGGGCAATCACAGCACAGTGGCCCATGGGGCCAGCTGGCAACATGGATGGACCCAGGGCCAGTGCGTCTTGGCTCCTTCGGTTTGTGCCTAACCCTTGCTTGGGCCAGCTGTAAGACCGGGAGTTAGAACAACAGCACAAGTCTGCTTGTTTGCCCACCTGTTCAGCAGCTGAAGTGAGTCCAGCTGGATGTCACATCCAGGGAAGTTTGTACCCATCCAAGCCTGGAATAATCTGTCAAGTTCTGCAGTCAAATGCTTTAGTCCTGAGCCATACCCCCTAATCTGTCAAGCTATGATTGACCAGAAGCCTCTAAAGGGGAGCAGCCTTCTCCTCCCAGCCCCACATCCCCTTCTTAGCCCTCAGGGGACAGGTGTATCTTCTCATGCAGACTTCTCCCTTATACCCTGCCCCCAGGAGGAATTTACCAGACTGGTAAAACCAGGAAGATAGACATCTATTGGGCCATGTTACAGTCGAGTCCCTGCCTTATGCTGATGTCCATCCCAAATGCTCAAACTCTTACGGACCACCTACCTCAGGTGTGGTGGCCACGGCCCTCACCTCCAAGCTTCATGGGAGCAGACCCCGACATCTCTGCTTTCTTCCCCCTTCTCTGCCCAGGTTGAGTGGATCAGTCAAGCAAGCCCTCTCCCAGCTGGCTCAAGTTCACAGGGGAAAGGAATGTACCCAAACTCATGACCAGGCCAAATCACCACTTAAAAAAAAAAAAAACAAAGCCAAAATAAGTCCTGGGGATGTAATTAATATACAGCCTGGTGACTACAGTTAATACTGTATTATTGTGTATCAGAAACCTGCCAAGAGCGTAGATCTTAAAAGCTCTCATCACAAGAAAAATGGATGGACCATTCTGCAATACTTACAATATTGAATTGTTACCTGAAACTAGTATCAATAATATCTCAATAAAACAGAGCCTTGGTGATGCTGATACTTGGTTCTTGGTACATGGAAAGCAAGCTAAAAGTGAACTTGGAAATCGGAAATATCCCTTCACCCTTCCATCACTGCTGCAGACGCCTGGGCACTAGCATTTGTTTAAAAATTTCACTGAAACCACAGAAAACCAGACTTAAAGAGTTAAAGGCTCAAATTAAAATTCTGGTTCTGTCAACTAACTGTGCAACCTCACGCAAGTCACTGAACCACTATGAATTTCAATTTTCTCTATCAAATGTAGAGAAGGGCTGCTTCACAGGACTTTTTTTTAGGATGAAAGACACTACAGGCCACAAAAATGGTCCACAAATGTCCCAAACCGGGGCACGTGGGTGGCTCAGTTAAGCGGCTGCCTTCGGCTCAGGTCATGATTTCAGGGTTCTGGGATCGAGCCCCGAGTCAGGCTCCCTACTCAGCGGGGAATCTGCTTGTCCCTCTGCCCCTCTACCCCTCCCCTGCTTGTGTGCTCTCTCAAATAAATAAAATCTTAAAAAACAAACAAATGTCCCAAACAGTGCCTGGCACACACATAGCAGGCCTCAGTATCGAATGAGTGAAACAAATCCACATAAGGCATAATGATGTGCCTGTTACTGAAATAGCAAGGGTGAAGCCCCGCCAACAGCTCAGAGTGGTGGCTGTCTCTGGGGTTTGCTGCCCTTCTCCTCTACAAAGCTGTGAGGCTGGACCACATTCTGCCTGTCACTGCTGTGACACTCCCATTCTCCTTAAACCATAGCACCAGCAGGTAAGGGAGCAAAATGTCAGCCCTTGCCAGCGTCACTAAGGCACGAATGTGCAACTGGCTTGTGTTCACCCTGTGACTACAAGGATGTTGCCCAGATTCTAGCCTCCCACCAAGCAGAACCTACATTCCATACCGTTATGCGTAAGTAGGCTGGGAAAATCAAGACAACACTCAAGTCCAAATGATGGTGCACTGCCATTAGGCTCTCCTTTTTGTTTCTCTGGAAGGGGCTTAAGACAACAGCTGAGCCATATACCCACGAGTAGGACACCCGTGCCAAGGAACCGGGTGTGCCTAAGCAATTAACATTTAGCTGAGAGGGAAGCATACAGCAGAAGCTGGTGGTTGGAGCTCTGACGACCAGATCAGACCCTTCATCGTGTTGATGTTCTAGCTGCAACTGAGGAATGCCAGTAGGATGGGAAGACCTGCCATACATCACCACTAACAGAAGCTCTGGACACCCTACCCAGAAACAGGGGAGGCCAGCAGTATCAGGGCTACTGAGGATGGCTACCATTCACTGAACACTCTGTGCCAGATCCCACACCAAGTACCTAATCCAGACTAGCTTTCACCCTCACTAGAAAGTTGGTATCATTATTTCTATTTACCAAGGATGAAACTGAAGCCCCGAGAGGTTAAGGACCTTGCCCCACTGACCCAGCTAGTAAATGTCTGGCTCTAAGCTCATAACCACTGCAGCATATCCAGGGAAGGGGGAACTAGTTCCCAGGGAGAAGCAGAAGCAATGGGCGGAAGTCTGAGGCAAAAGCGGCTTGTCCTGGGTAGAAAGGAGGTAGCCAGAAGGGAAGAACTCCAGGTGGAGAGTGGAAGGAACAAGGATGCAAAGAGCTGGCCCAGGTCACCCCTAGTTAGGGGCCCAACTTCTAGTCTAAGATGCACCTAAAGCCAGCTCTTCTCTCCTTCTGGGTCCTGAGACCAGGGAAGGCATATGTAGGATCGCCAGATCGTCTCTGGGTCCAGTCACATCAGCTCCCCTGCTTTTTATAGATGGAAAAATGGATGCTTTGAATTTCACACTTTCTCCCCACCCAAGCGGGTAACAGGGTCCAAAGTTAGAAGTGGTTGAGAGGGCGTGGTATGACACAGGCTAGATAATCCAGAGAGAACTGGCAAACAGGCTTTCTCCCTTGCCTGGTTCAAGAGTTGTAAGAATACTACCACTCAAGACAATGTAAGCAGGTTTAAAGAAACCCCACCACACACTTTGTCTTTAGCCCTTATTACCTAGTTATAAGCCCCAATTATTTATTCAGGCCTGATGGCTGCACTTTATGGATTAAAGCAGTCCCTGTTTTTTCTATCCTTCTTTGGGTTGGAACCACACTGTCTACACTGGATGCTTTTCAAGCCTGCTTCCTCTACCAGGGAGACCAGGTCCTGCTCTGCTAGTCATGGTTCTACGGGACATGTGTCTCCATTCCAGGACTCTACACCAACAGGTACAATGAACACGATGAGATGATCACCACTGAGTCGCAGCCTCCCCTGTGATACCACAGACCAGAAATCTCCATGTGAGGAGCCTCAACTTTCTCAACGCCATCTAGCTTATAGTAGATGGAGAGGGAGTTGAGAGTGCAAGATCCGGTACAGAAAAAGCAAGATCTTGTTCTCGGTCAGGTGCATTAGCTTTCAAGTTAATGTACAGTTTTAATCCCTACAACCTTTTGTCCCCTTCTCCCAACAACAGAGGCCATGAGGTATAGTAATGGCTTCTTAAAAGTCAAACCACAGGGGCGCCTGGGTGGCTCAGTCTGCCTTCGGCTCAGGTCATAATCCCAGAGTCCTGGGATTGAGCCCCTTGTTGGGCTCCTGGCTCAGTGGGGAACCTGCTTCTCCCTCTCCCTCTGCCCCTCCCCCCGGCTCGTGCGCTCTTTCACAAATAAGTAAAATCTTAAAAAAAAAAAAAAAAAAAAAAAAGTCAAACCACAAAGAGATGGTGCCCCTGAATCCTTGGTCTGCCTCCCGAAACGGTGTGCGCGCTGCAAGGACGACAGCTCAATCGCAGGAACAATGGAGCAGAGAAGCAGAAGGTGCCTACACAGTTTTACCTAAATGTCTTGTCTGTTAGGATGGAGCCGAGCGCCTGTGCTGACAGTCAGGAACAATTAGCACGGAGCGGTCCTGAAAAGGAGGAAGGATTCACAAGGCATCACTTATGGGTGAAGGGAAGTCACCATCTGCTAACAGGCACGAGTGTCACTGTATTGGAAGGGGAAAAGCAGTGGGTTGGCGGAGAGCCAGGGGCCTCTCTGCCCACATTAAAAATGAGTAGCTGCTCTGCCTGCCAGCATCACAGTGTCAACACGTTCTGTGTGTGTCTCTCTACGTCTCACACCCAAAGAAGTAGAAACAATTGACGTAGGAACCCAGGGGAAGAGAGAACTGTACAGACTCATTCTCCTGGAGCAGGGGAGCCTACAGATTTTTTTGTTTTTCAAGCCCATGCCTCCCTCTAACCTCATCTCTCTCCGTCCTAGAGGGAGAGCCTCCCTTTAGGAGACAGAGGTCTTGGCTGCTCACAGTTCTGAAGCTGCCCTGTGCAGGAAGGGAGAGGAGCAGAGGGGAGGCAAGGACAGGGCAGCACCTTTAGGCCAGAAAGAGCTTCCACATTTAGAAGCCTCAACTATAAGCATACCGAACAGAGAGGGGCCTCAACAGAGCACAGAGTCGAGCCAGAATATGCAGGTGTGTCCCACTGGTTGGCACTCAGAATTCCAGAAGCTGCTAGAAATAAGTCATCTCGTCTACATACCTACCTGCACTTCTGCTTTCTGGCCATGATGAAATAAGGCCCATGTTCGTTTCTCTAAGATTTAGGGTCTTAAATGGCGTTGGACGGAGGAAGAAGAAGGAAGGAGGAATACGGAAAAACTCCACAATGAGTGATGAGCGCTAAGTGACACCCCCAGCAGATGTAGTTTATAATCTTTACTTAGTCACACAACATCAAGAATCGGTTAGTTCCAAGGGAGTGCAGCAGTCCATCACCTGGGGCCCTCCTCCCCCCAGCCCCCCAACATGAGCCACCACGCAGTACAACCACATGGTGTGTTCTGCTGGAAGAGAGGTTTAAATGATACCTGTCCCATAACTGCCCTTGCTTCCTGTGCTGTCAGGAAAGGAAACAAAGAAGAAAACAAGAAAGCAACGGCATCCAAACACTGCACCCCAGCGGGTGCCTATCTTCCCAGGGCATTTTCAGGGGAATCGCCGTGGAGCCGCAGCCCCCTCCCCACCACGGCAGCGAGGAAAGAGGCAGCAGGACAGGGCTGGACATCTGCACTGGAGTGGAAAGAGAAACCAAACACAAGTTGGGCCACAAGTGAATTCTGGCACATTTTTAGATGAGGTTAAGAATGTCACGGTGTGCACAGGAAGCGGGCAAAGGAGTTCTGGGGGAGGTGGTGCCCGGAGTTGGAACAAACCGTCCGGCCTACTCTTGGGCAGGAGCTCTGGCGGGGTCGGGGCGGAGAGGGGCGGGGGACACAGGAGCTACGGAGCCTCAAGGAAGGTGTTGGTTCGGAAGATGGAGGAGACGATCTTGCCGGTGGCGTTGATCGTGCCTTCGCTGTCGGAGCTGGACTCGGAGTCGCTGCTCCCGGAGTAGGCGCCCAAGCCCGGGAGGATGCCGATGCAGACTGCAGCGGAGGGGCAGTGGATGGAAGGGGCGCTCAGGGACGTGCTGCCGAGAGACATGCAGGACGGGGCTTCTGCAAGACAGGAGGAAGGGCCGTGACTTCACCTCCTTTCCCAGAGCTGACGGGTCCTCGCCACGCACTGGGCACTGGGCCCCAGGCTATCCCACGAAGCCCCAACCACCCTATGCAGTCAGCACCACCGGCACCCACATCCAACAGCTGTGTTCCTTTTTTACCGTTGACAAAACTGACGCCATGCTCAGAGAACATTTTAAGATGGTGCAGAATGTGACCAAGTAGGCAGGGCTCTTTTCGCCCTGGGAAACCCAGAGCCACGGCAGCACCTCAGGGATGGAAAGCCTCAATCTAGGAAATGCGGGGACTTGAGGGTGAGAGGAAAAGTTAAGGACTCTACTCTACCCCTCTCATTGCCTCTAAATATTTCCAGCCTCAATGAATCTCTACAACAACCTGATATGTAGGTATCCCCCATTTTAATGATGAGGGGGGTCAAACGACTAGGCCAAGGTTAAAGGCCACTGAGAGTAAAAAATGTTAAACCAAATCTGAATCAAAAAACTAGGACGATTGGGTACCTCAGTCGGTTAAGCATCCAACTCTTTGTTTGGGCTCAGGTCATGAGATCAAGCCCCGCGTCAGGCTCCGAGCTGGGCGTGGAGCCTGCTTAGGATCCTCTCTCTCCCTCTACTCCTCAATCCCCCTCCCACTCATGCATGTGTGCTCTCTCTCTCTCTCAATAATAATAATAATAATGTACTAAAACAATACCAGAGCTCACTGTAGAGTAAGGGTTGGAGTTCAAACCTTTCTCAGGCTGACAAGCATGTATCTTTCTAGGCTTTTGCCTTAACAAGCCCCATGTATCTTTCTAGGCTTTTGCCTTAACAAGCCCCTAACGAACACTTCACGTAAATGTGAAAAGGATACATGGTTCCAAGTATATGAAGTCAGGAGTAAGTAAAAAATACCACTGAGAAACAAAAAGAGATCTCCAGCGGCCAATACAAAGAGTTCAGGAGCTCAGTGAATTCGCTTGTCTTACAGGAAGTTCTAATAAGGGAAGAGAAGCTGCTGAAGAAAGGCAGCAGTGAAACACAGAGACAGAAAAGTGAAACAAGAGGTGACACTGCTCGTAGAGATGGTGGTGACAAGACTACAGGAAAGCAGAGGCAGATAGTTGCAACAAATATCACAAAAGCAGATTTCTTTGGGATATAAAGAGTTTTGCCAAAACCAACCAACCAACCACTGAATAGAAAAGGGGACAGAAGGGCGCCTGGGTGGCTCAGTCGGTTAAGCGACTGCCTTCAGCTCAGGTCATGATCCCACGGTCCTGGGATCGAGTTCCACATCAGGCTCCTTGCTCTGTAGGGAGCCTGCTTCTCCCTCTCCCACTCCCCCTGCTTGTGTTCCCTCTCTCGCTGTGTCTCTCTCTGTCAAATAAATAAAATCTTTAAAAACAAAAAGAAAGAAAGAAAAGGGGACAGAAGTGCCTGGGTGGCTCAGTCGGTTGAGTGTCCAACTCGTGATGGTGGCTCAGGTCATGATCTTGGGGTCATGAGACTGAGTCCTACGTTGGGCTCCGTGCTCAGCAAGGAGTCTGCTTGAGGACTCTCCCTCTCCCTCTGGGCCTCCCCCCATGCTCACTTGTGCTCTCTCTAAAATAAATAACTTTAAAAAGAAGCGGACAGAAGGCATGAACAGTTCACAGAAAAAGAACAAATGGCATTTAAACTTGGGAGAACAGGGGCACCTGGGTGGCTCAGCTGGTTAGGCATATGCCTTCGGCTCAGGTCTTGATCCCTAGATCAAGCCCCACGTCCGGCTCCCAGCTCAGCAGGGAGCCTGCTTCTCCCTCTCCTCTCCACTTGTGCACTCTCTCTCTCTCTCAAATAAGTAAGTAAATAAACAAAATCTTAAAAAAAAAAGAAAGTACTATTTGGTTTAAAAAAAACAAAACAAAACCTGCCATCTTATAAGGGTATAAACCATTTACTTAGAAAAATAATTTATGTGAAGCTGTTCGGTGAGATGTCATTTTATTAAGTATTTCAAGGGTGAACTGAATTTTAGGCTCTGTCTTAGATACAAAATGAAGATTAAGTTCAGAGTACCTGTGCAAACTAGAGCTGGCCTAAGGGAAAGATGGAAGCCAGCCACAGAAATAAAACCAAGGAGTGGTGCCTGGGTGACTCAGTCAGTTAAGCATCTGACTCTTGATTTCAGCTCAGATCATGATCTCATGAGATTGAGTCCTGCGCTCAGTGGTGAGTCGGCTTGAGAGTCTCTCTCCACCCCCCCCAAATGAATAAATATAAAGAAAGAAAGAGGAAGGAGGGGAGGGGAGGGGGGAGGGGAGGG
>NW_023270469.1:26896344-26999326 GCF_011800145.1 Mirounga leonina | reverse complement strand
AAATGAAACCAAGGCATCTGCACCATGGTGGCATCAGCAGAGTTTAAGCCAAAAGACCAAATCTCTCGATTATCTAGGTTTCAAGAAAGAAAAGAGACTGCAATTCTGACAAATTTCATTCCAAAAATAGTTACACTGTCCAAAGAGAACAAAATGATGCCCTCTGATCTCACCCATTTAGTGAAGTTCCTGCCAACTTCTGCATTTGCAGGACCACGTTGTCATACCAAATTAACACCGAAAATTACTAACAGAGAATGTTCTTGGGATTCAAACAGATGCGTGACTTGAGAGTCAATGGGGCCAACTGTGCATTCATTCACTGGCTCTGCTTGGAGCTTAAGTTCAGAGCCTCCAGTGGGAGAAGCCTAAATCTCCATTAGGGTTACAGAGCTATCTTCTGGGAGGACTACAGGGGCAAAGCCTTCTACTGCCAAGGACAAGACTCTCAAGCAAGCTTTCAGGGGATATTCTTCCTGTGGGGCCTTAGCTTCTAGCAAAAGAGGGTATTTCATGCCCAGCTGTAAGAATGCTACTGTGAGAATGGAGTGGGGGAGGACAAAGGGATTAAGAAAGGTGGCTCTGAAACATGGTGTCTGCCTGAGATAGTTTAAAAAAGCCACACAAGTTTTCCTTTCTACTGAATGATACAAATAGTTCCTACAAGGGAATAAGCACCAGATACAGGGCTACTAGTTAACTAGTTGAGGTACGTTTAAGATTTCTGTAAAGTTTTATATACCCATGTGTATACACACACAATATACACTTAATCCTATTTAAGCAGCCAATTTAGCAAGTTTCCTATATATTAAAAAGATATCAGTGAAATGGAGCTCCTACATTGCTGATGAGAATGTAAACTGGGATAACTTCTTTGCAGGGCAATTTTGCAACATTTATCTGAATTACAAATTTATATCCTCTCTGGCCCAATAGTTCCTTTAAGCATCTACCCTAATACAGCATGAATGTGACAAATGATACATGTACAAAGTTATTTAATGAAACCTCATACCAGAGAAGAAATGGAAACAATCTAAATGTTCATCGTAAAAAACAAGATAGGGGTACCTGGGTGGCTCAGTCGGTTAAGTGTCTGACTCTTGATTTCGGCTCAGGTCATGATCTCAGGGTTGTGAGATAGGTCCCTGCATCGGGCTCCATGCTCAGTGGGGAATCTGCTTGAGATTCTCTCTCTCCCTCTCCCTCTGTCCCTACCCCAACTTGCATTTGTGAGCTCTCTCTTTCTCTAAAATAAATAAATCTTTATTTAAAAAATTGGATAAATATACTATGGTGCAACCATATAATGGAATACTATACAGTCTTAAAAAAGAATGAAGCTCTTTGTGTACAGATATGTAATGATCCCCAAGGTACATGTGAATTAAGCAATGAACAGAAGAGTATGTAAATTAAAATAACGATGATGATGATAGGAAGCACAAACCAACATATGAAGTATTCTTGCCAAAAAAATCAACTTGAATTGACTGAGCTCAAGATCTAATTACCATTTTACAGGAAACAGAGGAATAAAGGAATACCATGGAGACACAATCAGCAAAATCTAGAGTATGGGAAACTCCACAAGACAAAGACCCAGTTTCTTCACAAAAACAAAGGAAACAAAAAAATAAATATAAAAAGGAAGAACTTATAGGTCAAATGAGACTTAAAAGACATAATAGCCTATTGTAAAGATGCCGTATGATGGCAATATTCTCAGACTGATCTACAGATTCAAGCAATCCCTATCAAAATCCCAACTGCCTTTTTTATTGAAATTGATAAGCTGATCCCAAAATTCATATGGATTTGCAAAAGACCTCGAATAACCAAAATGATCTTGAAAGAGAACAAAATCTGGAGAACTCACACTTCCCAATTTCAGAACTTGCTACAAGGCTACAGTGATCAAGACTGTGTGGTAATGGCATAAGGATAGACATACAGATCAATGGAAGAGGAGAGTCCAGAAATAAACCCATACATGTTGGATAACTGATTTTCAGCAAAAATGCCATGACAATTCAGTCTGGTAAAAACAGTCTTTTCAACAAATGGTGCAGACCAACCGAATATACACACAGAATGAAAATGCATCCCTACTTCAAACCATAAACAAAAAATAACTCAAAATGGATCAAAGACCAAAATGTAAGAGCTAAAACCATAAAACTTTTAGAAGAAAACACAGGTCTCAGTTTTCATGACCATGGATTAGGCAGTGGTTTCTTAGATATGACACCTAAAGCATAAGCAAGCCAAAAAAAAAATAGATAAATTAGATGTCCTCAAAATTTAAAAATTTTATGCTCCAAATGACTCTGTCAAGAAAATGAAACCCACAGTAAGGAAGATAATATTTGTAAATCATTTATCTGACAAATGTCTAGTATCCAGAATATATAAAGAACTCTTACAACTCAACATTAAAAAGATAAGTAACCCAATTTAAAAATAGGCTCAGGATTTGAGTAAATATTTCTCCAAAGAAGATATACAAATGACCAATAAGTACATAATGCCATCATCATTAGTCATTAGGGAAATGAAATATCACTTCACACCCACAAAAACGAACAGAATAAAAAAGACAATAGCGGGTGCCTGGGTGGCTCAGTCAGTTGGGCGACTTGCCTTCGGCTCAGGTCATGATCCTGGAGTCCCGGGATCGAGTCCCGCATCGGGCTCCCTGCTCGGCAGGGAGTCTGCTTCTCCCTCTGACCCTCCCCACCTCATGCTTTCTCTCTCTCTCAAATAAATAAATAAAATCTTAAAAAAAAAAAAAAAAAGACAATAGCAAGTGTTGATAAGTATGTAAAGGGACACCTGGGTGGCTCAGTGGGCTGGGGGGTCTGCCTTTGGCTCAGGTCCTGATCTCAGGGTCCTGGGATCGAGCCCTGCATCGGGCTTCCTGCTGAGCAGAAAGTCTGCTTCTCCCTCTCCCTCTGCCCCTCCCCCCTGTTCTCCCTCTCTCTCTTTCTCTCTTGTGCTCTCTCTCAAATATCTTTTAAAAAAGGATATAAAGAAACTGGACCTTTATATATTGCTGATAGAACGTAAAAATGGTACAGCTGCTTGAGAAAACAATTTGGCAGTTCCTCAAAAAGTCAACCATATAAACACAGAGTTACCATATGACCTAGAAATGCCATTCCTAGGTATATACCCAAGAGAACTGAAAATAGTTGTTCACACAAAAATCTGTACATGAATGTTCATAGCAGCATCATTCAGAAGAGCCAAAAAGTGTGAACAACCCAAATGCCAATCAACTGATGACTGGACAAAATGCCGCATACCATTCAATGGAAGATTATTCAGCTGTAAAAAGTATCGATACATGTTACAACATGGATGATCTTTGTAAAGTGAAAGGTTAAATAAAAAGCTAGACACAAAAAAACCACATACTGCATGATTTCATTTATATGAAATATCCAGAAAAGGCAAATCCATAGAGAAAAGTAGAAGAGTGGTTGCCAGTGGCTGGGGAGAGGGAAGAATGGGGTGTAACTGTTAAGGGGCATGGGGCCCCTTTTTGGGGTGATGAAAATGTTTTGGAATTAAATAGTGGGGATGAATACACATTCTTGTAAACATACTAAAAACCACTCAATTGTGTCCTTTAAAAGAATGAATTTTATGGTATATCTCAATATTTTTTTATTTTTATTTATTTAATAAATTTATTTATTTGAGAGAGCGAGAATGAGAGAGAGTACATGAGAGGGGGGAGGGTCAGAGGGAGAAGCAGGCTCCCCGCTGAGCAGGGAGCCCGATGCGGGACTCGATCCCGGGACTCCAGGATCATGACCTGAGCCGAAGGCAGTCGCCTAACCAACTAAGCCACCCAGGCGCCCTCTCAATATTTTTTTTTTAAAGCCATACAGGGCAAATACAATGTATGTCTGATCCTTGCTTGAATCCTGATTTTTAAAAAATCAGTTGTCAAGAAAAAAATATTATGAGAAAACTGGGGAAAATGAATACTAATTTGCTATCTGATAATATTTAGAAATTACTATAATTATTTTAGGAGTGATAATGGTATTGTAATCTTGTTAAAAAAAACAAAGAACCCTTTTTTTTAGGGATAAAGAAGAATTATTGACAAAACAATATAATGTCTGGTATTTGCCTCAAAACACTACAGTTGAGAAGGTATAAATAAGATTGGACAAGTGTTAAAAAATTGTTGAAGCTACATGATTGGGTTCATTATTCTATTATCTCAATGTTTGAATATGTTTTAAGTTGCCTATAATAAAATATTTTTTAATTTTAAAAGTATATTTATAATTGCTTGTATATATATACAATGCTCTGGATATATACAAAAGAAATGTATGATACTGTTTCCCTCTCGGAAGAACTAGATGGAAGAGGATATATAATGTTGAAGGGGGACTTTTTTTTTTTTTTAAAGATTTTATTTATTTATTTGACAGAGAGAGAGATAGTGAGAGCAGGAACACAAGCAGGGGGAGTGGGAGAGGGAGAAGCAGGCTTCCCGCTGAGCAAGGAGCCCGATGCGGGGCTCGATCCCAGGACCCTGGTATCATGACCTGAGCCGAAGGCAGACGCTTAATGACTGAGCCACCCAGGCGCCCAAAGGGGGACTCTTTACTCAATGTCCTTTCTGAAAGTAAATTCTAGGGCGCCTGGGTGGCTCAGTTGGTTAAGCAACTGCCTTCGGCTCAGGTCATGACCCTGGAGTCCCGGGATTGAGTCCCACATCAGGCTCCCTGCTCAGCGGGGCGTCTGCTTCTCCCTCTGACCCTCTTCCCTCTCGTGCTCTCTCTTTCTCTCTCTCAAATAAATAAAATCTTAAAAAATAAAATAAAAGTAAATTCTAGGGGCGCCTGGGTGGCTCAGTCAGTTAAGCCTCTGACTCTTGATTTCAGCTCAGGTCATGATCTCAGGGTTTGAGATTGAGCCCCGAGTTGGGCTCCACACCCAGACTGTCTCTCTGCTCTCTGCTTAAGATTGTCTCTCTCCTTCTCCCTCTGCCCCTCCTACTCCCCCACTTAAAAAAAAGTAAATTCTAAGAGCAAAAAGTTATCACATCAGCCCACCATTACCAATGCTCAGCATATTTTTTTTTAAGATTTTATTTATTTGACAGAGAAAGAGAGAGAGATCACAAGTGGGGGGGGGTGGGGACAGAGGGAGAGGGAGAAGCAGGCTCCTAGCCAAGCAGGGAGCCTGACGCGGGGCTCGATCCCAGGACCCTAGGATCATGACCTGAGCCGAAGGCAGATGCTTAACCAACTGAGCCACCCAGGTGCCCCTCAGCAGATATACTTTTTCAGTTTTTTTTTTAAGATTTTATTTATTTATTTGACAGAGAGAGAGCACAAACAGGGGGAGCAGCAGGCAGAGGGAGAGGGAGAAGCAGGCTCCCCGCTGAGCAGGGAGCGCGATGCGGGATCGATCCCAGGACCCCAGGATCATGACCTGAGCCGAAGACAGCTGCTTAACCAACTGAGCCACCCGGGTGCCCCTATTTTTTTCATTTTTTAAAGTTTTTATTTAAATTCCAGTTACTTAGCAGATATATTATTTTTAAATATCCATTAGTTTTTGAGAGAGAAATAAATGTGAGCCCTGTTTTATAGATGACCCACTGAGTTTAGCACAGCATCTCAATCCCACAGGGAGTCACAGGTAGAACTAAAAACACTCCTGAATTTCTCATCCCTGATCCAGCCGTCAGGACACTCACCTTCACTTACAACTCTGTGCCACTTAATACATTGCCAGATTTGACTGCATACAAGTAACCACCATAGAAAGTATACTTCTGGAGACTGTTATTAGGCTTCTAGCCTCAAGCCAATCAAACATCAGCAAGAGCCAGGCATTCTACCTCTCACTGGTAGCCAGCCAGGTGAAATCAAGAAACTTGACATTTGGGGGAGACTGAGAAAAACCCTTTGTGAGCAGAAGTGATATGACCAGGGCTTTGTCTGTGTAAGCACTTCTAGGGGATCATAATTGTCATTTATCAATTCCACTGGTTTCTAACATATTGGTTGGCAGGGCAGCTGATATACTCGGGTATAAATCCTGCTTGGTAGAAAAAGGCTTGCTTAGAGATCCATGCATTCCTTCATAGATAGAATGCAGTCCACCCCTGTACTATGGCTCATGTGTATTATGAAGAGTGAAATGGAAGCTGCCACCTACCTTGACTCTTGTCATCTGGGTCAGGGTCCGATTTCAGTCTTTTCACACTGTTGCCACTCTCTGAGCTGTAACAAAAAATATGGTAATTTGAGCTATGTCCAATCTTGGGGATTAAAACTTTGGGAATCAGGAGCTCCAATAACCATTTATATTTTAGGTAGCCTCAAAGACCTGGGGTGGTCTGGAATGAAAAGTCTTCATTTCAGGTTCTTAATCTCCTTCCAGTTACATTATTGTTATAAAGACAACTTAAACCCCTGGCCAGTTCAAGGAGTAGAGCACTTTATCTTCAAGCATCACCTAAACTTCAGATTCTTTGTTGTCCTTATCATTCATCTTGGTTAGAACCACAAATGGATTGAAGGACTATCTGGACACATTCATACATGACAAAAATTTAGTTAAGTTCTTAAAGATTAAAGGAAATCTCTTCTTTAGTGACATGCTAGAGATTCTGAAAGTCACCCAAAATACCTTCACTGAAAGAATGTCAAAAGAATGTACTTTTCCTGCTATGTAGCTTAGAGAAGACATAATCACACCTCCAGCTCTACCATTACTGCTAATATTTAGGGCAGTCAAAAAAAGAAAAAAAGAATGCACTTCAACAAGGAAAGAAATGATCTCAGAAAGAAGGCTGTAATCACAGAAAGGAAGGGTTAGTGAACAAAGAAACCGGCAAATACAATCTAATTTGTGTGTTAAACATGACCATACTAAAGTCCTGGGCAGTAGCAGCATGTAAGGAAGACGTGATTATAGCTCAAAGTTCTAAGGTCCACGTATAATTTTGTAGGAAAGTAAGACAGCTATTTAACTTTAGGTTTTGCTAAGTATTTCTGGTAAGTTGCAAGTTTAGCCACCAAAAACAGAATACACAAATCCAAACTAGAAGAAAACAAATGAACAAAAGATTTTAAAATCATAATTTTTAAAGAACAGGAGGAAAAAATATTTTTAAAGTAAAATTAAGATAGCAAAACTATATCAAAAATCCTAAAAAATCTAAGCCTACCTATAAAACGAGATTAACAGCCTAAATTTAAAATCAGCTATTTATGAGAATCACCAAAAAATTTAACAAAAACAAACAAGACCCAGAAAGACTGAAAGCAAAAGAACAGCAAAAGAGTTACTAAGGCAAATACTAACCCAAAGAAGGCTGAGCTACCTATTATAATATTAGGGAAACAGAATTTAAGACCAAAAACATTACAAGAGATAAAGTAGGTTAGTTTATACTGAAACAAAGTTTAATTCACTATGAAGAAATAACAATTCTGAACATGCATGCTTCTAATTAGAGAGCTTAAAATAAATATTCAACAGAATTTTGAAGAAAAATCAAGAAAACATCACTATAATGGGAGATTTCAAAATACTCAAGTACTGACAGAGCAAGCAGAAAAAGATAAAAACACAGAAGATTTAAACAATAAAATTAACAAACTTCTTTGGTTGTACCTATATAGAACCCATAACAATTACAAACACGATTCTCCTCAAGCTCACTTTGAACATTCACAAAAATTAACCTCAGGAATAGGTCACAAAGCGAGTTTAAAGCAATTTCAAAATCAGTACATATAAACCACAATGCAATTAAGGTAGAAATCAACAACAAAAGACAAATATATCAGACTCTAAGACACCACCGATTATAAGGTGTTAAAATGTGTGTTGGAGGGGGGAAGGTTCATCTTAGAACCTATGAAATATAGTTAAGCTACCTATGTTTGGAAACTTTAAAAAATGTTTCTAATTTAGGAGTCAAAGAAGAAATTATAACGGATATTTAAAAATATTTAGTTGGGGGGCGCCTGGGTGGCTCAGTTGGTTAAGCGACTGCCTTCGGCTCAGGTCATGATCCTGGAGTCCCAGGATCGAGTCCCGCATCGGGCTCCCTGCTCAGCGGGGGGTCTGCTTCTCCCTCTGACCCTCTTCCCTCTTGTGCTGTCTCTCATTCTCTCTCTCTCAAATAAATAAATAAAATCTTTAAAAATAATAAAAAATAAAAAATAAAAATATTTAGTTGGAAATACAAAATTGTGTACAGTAAAACCTGAGGAAGAATTACAGTTTTAGGTGTCTCTAATTGAAAAGGAAAGAGGAAAATTAATTAGCTAGGTATCTGACACTCATTTTAACAGAAATTATAAAAGAATAAACTTGAGGGAAGTAAAGAATATCCCAAAGAAAGAAGGTAGGAGAAATGAAGAAACTAGCCAAAATAAGAATAAAATAATCATCCATCAATATTTGGGATGAAAAGGGGACAATTATAGATACAGCAGCAGTCAGAAAAATAAAAAATACTAACAACTTTAGCGAGTGCATTTGAAACAAGACAAAATGGACAAATTCCCAGAAAATATAACTAAATAAAACAGACTAAAAAAAAAACATGAAGAAACTTAAATAGCCCTATAATCACAAATTTTAAAAAAGCAGGACCAAAATGATTATATAGAGGAGTTCTACTAAATTTTCATGAAACAGAACATTACCATCTTACACAAACTCCTCCAGAGAACAGAAGAAGACAGAACACTCCCTAAATCCTTCTATGAAGCTACTTTGAAACTTCACATCAAAATCAGAAAAAGTGGGGGCGGGGAGAAACAGACCAAGTCTTACTTATGAACACAGATCCAACAACCTATACAAAATATTAGCAAACCAAATCCAGTGGAGTTAAAAATAATTATAATACAGCACAGCATAGGGGATATAGTTAATAAGATTGTAATAATGTTTGGTAACTACACTTATAGTGAGCACTGAGTAATGTACAGAATTGTTGAATCACATTGTACATCTGAAACTAATAACACTGTATGTTAATTATACTTCAATTTAAAAAAATTTTAAATACACCACAGCCAAGCTAGTTTTATCACAGGAATACATTAGAAAAATCCTTAAACTTAATTTTTCACCATAACAGAGTAAGAAAAAAAAAATTTCATCAATTCAAAAACAGAAAAAAATGGACAAAATTTAAAAATTTATAGCTACAAAAAAACCTTATCAAACTAAGAACATAACTTCCTTAAACTGCTAAAAGTTATCTGAAAAAAACAAAAACAATAGATACTATTCTTAATGATGAAAAGTTATAAATGTTCTGTTTAAAACAAGGATGTGCATAGTAATTGTTTCTAACATTTTATTGGTGGTCACTGCTTGGTGCAGTAAGAACGAAAAAAAAAATCAGGGGCATCTGGGTGGCTCAGTCAGTTAAGCATCTGCCTTCAGCTCATGATCCCAGGATCCTGGGATCAAGCCCCGCATCGGGCTCCCTGCTCAGTGGGGAGTCTGATTCTCTCTCTTCCGTTCCCTCTGTGCTCTCTATCAAATAAATAAAAAAATCTTAAAAAAAAGAAATTAAAAGGGGGGCGCCTGGGTGGCTCAGTCATTAAGCGTCTGCCTTCGGCTCAGGTCATGGTCTCAGGGTCCTGGGATCGAGCCCCACATCGGGCTCCCTGCTCGGCGGGAAGCCTGCTTCTCCCTCTCCCACTCCCCCTGCTTGTGTTCCCTCTCTCGCTGTGTCTCTCTCTGTCAAATAAATAAATAAATAAAATCTTAAAAAAAAAAAAAGAAATTAAAAGGTATAAGAGAATAAAGCTGTCATTATTCACAGATAGTGACTCTCTACACAGAAATTTCAAAGGAATCCACTAATAAAAGTTAGGAAGAGTTATTAAAGAGTATTGTTAAGGTTAGTAAGAGCTGAGTGGCTAGATGTAAATACTCCAAAATCAATTGCACTTTTACAAACCAGCAACAACAACAAAAAAATCTAAAACACCTAGGAATAAATCTAACAAAAGATATGCACAACCTTTTGGAAAAAATCTGTTAAGACTTTACTGAATGACATTAAAGAAACAAATAAATGTAGATATATGTCATGTGTAGAAAGACTCACATCCACAAATATCTGTTCTCTCCATAAATTTATCAAGCCATTTAGTAAGATTCCAATAAACTTAAAGAACTTAATCTAAAATCTACATCTAAAATTTAAATGTATCTAAATCTAAAATGTATATGGAAGAACAAAGTGGCCAACAGTAGACAAGACACCCCTAAGAAAAATGTAAGTGGACTTGTCCTACCAGATACCAAGATTTTTTTATACAGCTACAATAATTACACAGAGTGGTATTGGTCCAACAGATCCAAGGAACAGAAAACAAAGAACTCCCAAACAAACCCATGGATCTTGGGAACTTGTTTTAAGACAGAGGTGACACTGAAGGTCACTGGGGAAAGGTAGAAATATTTAGTAAATGTTGCTAGAAAATTAGCTTTTGGGGCCCTGGATGGCTCAGCTGTTAAACATCCGACTCCTGATCTCAGCTCAGGTCTTGATCTCAGGGTTGTGAGTTTGAGACCCACGTTGGGCTCCATGCTGGGAGTGGAGCCTACTTAAAAAACAAAACAAAAACAAAAAACTGACCACCTTAAAATCAAATATATTTGACCACCTTAAAATTAATTAAGGTAAAAAGAAAAGCTATAAACTGTGGGAAAAAAGTCAGAACCATATTTAAAAAAACAAACCTACGAATCATTAAGAAAAATACAAATAAAAAAAAAAGGAAAGAAAAATACAAATAACCCAGTAGGAAAATGGCAAAATATATGAACAGACCTTCCACATAATAGGACGCATGAATGGCAAATCAACATATAAAATATGTCAGTTAACAGGAAATGCAAATTAAGACCACAAGGAGACAGTATTTTACAAAATCACTCTATATCGCTGTATCTGTGCTGTCCAGTAGGGCAGCAATTAGCCACATTAACACTTGAAATGTGACTAGTGTGGCTAAGGACCTGGATTTTAAATTTAAGTTCTAATTAATTTAAATTTAGATAGCCACAGGTGGCCAAGGGCTACATACTGGACAGCAGAGCTCTGGAGGAACATTGGCACATACATAACAAAGCATGCCCTAAACCTCTTGACACCATTTGTCATAGTTCAAACATGCATCCACAAGAGAACACATTTTGGTATCTCATATAAAGCACCATTATACGACAAGGAAAATGAATGAATTACAGCTATATATACATGAATACACACACAAAATTGTTTCAATCACAGCAACAATTTGAGTGAAAAACCAAATTCATAGATCATATACAGAATGAAATCATTTTTATAAAGTTCAAAACCAAGCAAGCTATTCTACTGTTTAGGGATACCTATATAGGTAGCCAAAACCAAACCAAACACAAACAACCCCCCCCACACACACACCCCGAAACTGCTAAAAGTAAAGACATGCAGAAGAATGATCAAGCAGATTTGGAAGCATGGGGTGAGGATGGCAGGGCAGGGAGATGGCAGGGAGAGAGAGCACAGAGGTAGGCTCAGTCATGTTGATCGTGTCCTAAGCACACACCAGGCATCAGACTTTCTTTCACAAGCACCAGAATCATCCATGCAACTTGAAAGATTAGACTCCAAGACCTCACTTCAAGCTTAATGAACCAGAATTAGTGAGAGGCCTAGAATCCACATTAACAAAGTCCCGGGTGACTCTAATAAACCCAGGCCTGGCTAGATGAGGAACGCCTGCCCCAGGAGACTCATTTAGCATCTTGCCACACAAAACAACAATAAATGATGATCTAATAAAAGGTGAGCTAAGGACTAAGTAAGGGAGGCAGTTATAACGTCCATTCTGCTGGCAGCAAGACACTGCCGAGAAGTATCTAAGTGCCCACCTTGAGAGCCCTTTCTTGGTGAAGTCCAATAGAACTGACCCAGGACCAAGTCCTAAGACACTGGGCCAGGCATGAAAGCTTCTGTGAACTTAAAAGGAATAGGGGCAACTGGGTGGCTCAGTCAGTTAAGCATCTGACTTGATTTCAGCTCAGGTCATGGTCTCAGGGTTGAGAGATGGAGCCCCGCATCGGGCTCCCCGCTGGGCGTGGAGCCTGCTTAACATTCTCTCTCCCCCTGCCTCTCCCTCTGCCCACTGCCCCCCCCCCCAAAAAACTTGAAAGGAATAATCCATGGCTCACGTTAACTGGCCCTTTTCAGGTTACTGCTACTCCTCCCCTCCACTGCTAAACCATGACAACATTTTTATATGTAAGCAGTGTTCCTAGGAACATCTACAGCAGATGGATGGTGCACAAACCAGAGGAGTGCATCAACGCTCTCCCTTGAAAACACGTGGCTGGTTGCCAATATGCCATATTGATTTTCCTAATAGACTGCATTCACACTTAACATTATTTCGTCCACGGTATGGTCAAGTTGAAATGACCAGATTTCATCGCTTTGGCACCATTTCAGGATTTAGCAGGGGAGGAACCTAAGACAGGACTTATCAAAACCTCTAGGCAGTGCTGCCACCCCACATCAATCAGCAAGGAACCCAGTCAGGTCTGTGCCACGGTCACAGCTTCCATGGTCTCAAAGGCCACAGTGCCTTTGCAGCAACTGCTCCCGTTGCCCGGGATGTTGTCCCCCTTGTCTGCCTATCAAAGCCCTAGTCATCTACCTGATCAACATCTCCCTCTACTGCCTTCCCTACCTTCCCCAACCTGAGCTCACAGGCCCTCTCCAGGGAGCTAAGGGTTTCCTCCTCCCTGCTCCCGTAAGACCCTACCCAAATCCCTTCACACAACTCGCTACCCTCCTCTGCCTAGAAACAGATGCTCAAATATTGAAATCCACCTTTCCTTATTTGTGACCTTGGACAAAGGTTCTCAACCAATCAAACTTGTACTGTGTAGACTTGTGGAAAGAGTAAGATCATTAACACAATGGAAAGCACTTAACACAATGCCTGCCGCATGACACGTGCCCAATGAAGAGTAGCTATTACTCTGTTGAACGAATAATCAGAGAGACAAGGCTCAAAGACTATAGAAGACACCAAATCTGGAGGGGGAGAGAGAGGTAGGGCTACCAGAGGAACGTCACCAAGACTGCCGCTTAGGTAACCGTTTGCTCAGGCCACCATTACAAGTGGCATTTCAGAGTACACAGAGGGAGACTGGAGTCGTGTGAGTGCTGGCTGACCTCTTATGTTTCACAGCTCCTGCCAACAGCTTTGCCTGGGAGAACTTGTTCTTGGTTTCTATGGGTTTCACAGCCACTTTCCTCTCCACCTCCTTCTTGTTTTCTGGAGAAATTCCAACTTTGTTGAGATTACTGTGTTAGAGGTTAAGGGTCAAATTAAGCAAAAAGTTACAGCAGGACAATGGTAAATCAAGAGAAGACATATAATCCGCTAGCTCTTCAGCTCTGCCATGTAATGTTTAGCCTATTTATATTAAAAACAATGCCCTCTATTCTTTATTCTGCCAGTCATATCCAGCTGATTTGAAGAGAAATGAAGGTAACCACGGAGGAAAAAGGCAAATCAAGCCAAATATATTACAGAAAAGCAAACTTTTTCCCTCTGAATCTCAGTGAAAATCTGAGTTATGGTCAGAAAACCTCCTCAAAGACAGGGCCACATCTTGCTGGGGTAGGCAAAGAGCTTAAGAAATATAAATGCCACAGAAAAAAATGTGGCTTCCCTGAAAATTTTTAAGTATTTGCTTTTTTTGCCCAAGGGTAAAATCAAATCTTGCAGAATGTCCGATGACCAACAGTGGCATTCAATCTTGGACATCACAAAGACTAACTCCTCTGCTGGTACAAGACAACATCAGAAGCACCTTAAGGCTCATTAAAAAACAGAGTCCCTCCCCTGTCCCAAACCCAAACTGAATGAGGACTTCCAGAGGCCCAGGAAATGGTTTTAAACCCCTCTTCAATGTGATTTTAATGAGAAACCCCAGTGCATATGCAACACATGAACCAAAACGTTATTTTTTTTTTTTATTTTTTAAAAAGATTTCATTTATGGGCGCTTGGGTGGCTCAGTTGGTTAAGCGACTGCCTTCGGCTCAGGTCATGATCCCAGGGTCCTGGGATCGAGTCCCACATCAGGCTCCCGGCTCAGCAGGGAGCCTGCTTCTCCCTCTGACCCTCTCCTCTCTCATGCTGTTTCTCTCTCGCTCGCTCTCTAATAAATAAATAAAATCTTAAAAAAAAAAAAAAAGATTTCATTTATTTGAGAGAGAGAGAGAGAGTGAGAGAGCATGGGGGGGGGGAGGGTCAGAGGGAGAAGCAGACTCCCTGCTGAGCAGAGAGCCCGAAGTGGGACTCAATCCCGGGGCTCCAGGATCATGACCTGAGCCGAAGGCAGTCGCTTAACCAACTGAGCCACCCGGGTGCCCCCCAAGACGTTTTTAAAAGCACAACCAGGGGTTCCCAGGTGGTTCAGTCGGTTAAGCATCTGCCTTCAGCTCCGGTCACGATCCCAGGGTCCTTGGATTGAGCCCTGCCTCAAGTTCCCTGCTCTGCGGGGAGCCTGCTTCTCCCTCTGCCCCTCCCCCTACTCGTGCTTTCTTGCTCTCTAAAATAAAATCTTAAAAAAAAAAGTTTTGGGGCACCTGGGTGGCTCAGTCATTAAGCGTCTGCCTTCGGCTCAGGTCACGATCCCAGGGTCCTGGGATCAAGCCCCATGTCGGGCTCCCTGCTCTGCAGGAAGCCTGCTTCTCCCTCTCCTGCTCCCCCCTGCTTGTGTTCCCTCTCTGGCTGTCTCTCTTTCTGTCAAATAAATAAAATCTTTAAAAAAAAAAAGTTTAAAAAAAAATAAAAGCACAACCAGGGGCGCCTTGTGGCATAGTCAGTTAAGCGTCCAACTCTTAGTTTCAGTTCAGGTTGTCATCTCGGGGTTGTGAGGTCAAGCCCCACACTGGGCTCCACACCCACTCAGCACGGAGTCTGCTTGAGATCCTCTCTCGCTCTCCCTCTGCCCCTCCTGCTCATGCTTGCACTCTCTCTCTCCTTCTCTAAAATAAATAAATCTTTAAAAAAATAAAATAAAAGCACAACCAGTTCACTTGTAACATCACTTCTTACAGGCCTGATGTCAATCTCTAGCTGTCAAGGTTTGTCACTTTCTTTTGTTCTCTCCACCAGCCCCTCCTCTCCTTCCGTTTCATACTCTCACAACCCATTAGGCATGAGCTTTAAGTGTTGGATGTGGTGCAATTCTTTATTTAAGAGGCAGCAGTGCCTTACTGGAACAACAGTGACATCTAGTGACCAAGAAATCTAAGAAGCAGATATCATCAGCCCAAAGGGGTGGGCAGAGGGGTATATGGTCTTTGAATACTGAAGAAAATCGGGTACCAGAAATAAGGACATTCTAATTCTGATCACTCTTCAGGTACTAACTCTGTTCTTGCAAGCACCAGTTACCTTAAATATTTGCAGTATTCAATGGGGATTATGCAAAATGCTCAGTACTATTCTGAGTTTCATCAATTTAATGGTTTCAAAGTCAACATGAAAGCTGATAATATGTTAACATTACATGTTTGGTTTTCTAGAATAAAAATGAAAGAATCAGATTTCATCCTTCTAATACCAAATGCCAAAAACCACCAGCATGCTGATTTTTACCTGCAACTCCATTGTTAAGGGATAAACTCTTACAGAATTCTTAATATTGAAAAATAATACAAAAATGGAAAAAAAAATAACAAAAAAAAGGGCACGTTTTTATAATAGTAGGATACAAACAAAAACCAACACTTCACTTTTTATTCTTTTAAAATGAAAAAAAAAAAAAGCCTCCAACCTTTTCTTTTTGGTGGGGGGAGTAAAATTATTACTTTTGATCCACAGCCAAAGTATAAGCCATTTTTCCCCTTAAGTTCCTCTCCCCCTAAAATGCTTTAAAAACACAAACACACCTCAAATATCTCAAAGAATTAATTAGATGAGGAATTTTTAAAAATTACATAGTTCGGGGCACCTGGGTGGCTCAGTCGTTAAGCGTCTGACTTTGGCTCAGGTCATGATCCCGGGGTCCTGGGATTGAGCCCCACACCAGGCTCCCTGCTCAGCGGGAAGCCTGCTTCTCCCTCTCCCTCACTTGTGTTCCCTCTCTCGCTGTGTCTCTGTCAAATAAATAAATAAAATCTTAAAAAATAAAAAAATAAAATAAAATAAAATTACATAGTTCTTGGAGCGCCTGGGTGGCTCAGTCATTAAGCATCTGCCTTAGGCTCAGGTCATCGGGCTCCCTGCTCTGCGGGAAGCCTGCTTCTCCCTCTCCCACTCCCCCTGCTTGTGTTCCCTTTCTCGCTGTGTCCTCTGTCAAACAAATAAATAAAATCTTTAAAAATAAATAAAATAAAATTACATAGTTCTTAACACATAATATTGCTTTCATATACTCACATACTCTGAAGAAAACAAGAGTTCTATTGTTTATATGGCACAAACCACAGCTTATCTGCCTTCACAAGTATCACATTATAAAAGGTATAACAATCAAGCAAAGCCAAGAACCAGCTCCTGATTTAGAGCTTCAATAAACAAATGGCTAATCCTTCAGTTCCTATCTCAACATGTCTCTGGCTACCTGCATGCTAGGATTAGTGCATTATGTATCAGTGGATTGGAAGGCTTTTCTTCAGTTTTTCTAGACAGAACTTACCAAGTTTCCAACAAAAGCCAATACCCCTGGGGCCCCTCCAATGTTGTACTGTAATGTTAGCAGGGCAGAAAAGTTTCTTCCACCTTACTGCTGCCCTATTTATACTTCCCTTTGAACTGAAAACTGAAGGGCCCTGCACACTCATACCAAACCAACTCTACTCTCCAGAATGCTGATTTGGGAGATGCATCTTATTTGCTAGCCTGCCAAATTAAGCACATAAAACAAGACATTATTCTAGTGATTGGTATAATTAACGTATTTCCTGAGGGAAAAAAGTCTGGTGCCTGACACAATTCAATACATCTATCTGCCCATCTCTGCAAACATCAATGCACACTATTATTCTGGAGTCACCAGAGAAGGCAGTGGGGGAGGAGAGCTCCAGAAGAGTCAGCCTCAATCCTACAGTTGGGATTGAGGTGTGACTTTCCAATCTTAAATGTTATACCAGAATTCCACTAGGAAAACTGGAACTGGAAGCCAAGTCTTTTGCTACCAGTTCAGAGAAGGTTTTCTGGCATCATGCTGCCCCCTTATCTCAACCATTGTCAGTCATCTTGATTTAAACCAAATCCCTGAGAATCAGTCCACATCTTCTCCTACGTAGCTCTTTAATGGAACCTACTGCATGCTCCCAAAAAAATACCAACTAGCACATACACGCAGTCGTATCGTCAATTTTAGAGGTAAAGCCTGTTCAATCACACTAGTGAGGTTATTCAACATATAAGCTTGAGATATTCCAATAAGCCTTCTCATAGGAAAAAAGCTATGGTGGCTTCATTAACCTCTCCTAAGAGTCATTCATTACTTTGTTCACATATACACTGAGAACCTACATGCCAGGCACTAGGGAAATGAGTTGTGACCAGGTCCCTATTTTTATGCATCTTACCTTACATTCCCCAGTAAAGAGGCAAACAAACCAGTAAAGAGGTAAGCAAATTAAGATTTTTCAGGAGTGAAAATTACTATTAAAAAGTGACATCAGGGCACCTGGGTGGCTCAGTCGGTTAAGTGTCTGCCTTCAGCTCAGGTCATGATCCCAGGGTCCTGGGATCGAGTCCCATATCAGGCTCCCTGTTCCGCAGGGAGCCTGCTTCTCCCTCTGCCTCTGTCTGTCTCTGTATCAGTGGGAATCGGTCTCTCATGAATAAATAAAATCTTAAAAAAAAAAAAAAAAGGTGACATCATACACAGTGACATGGTTCAGTGAAATGTTAGAAGGGGTGCCTAGGGGAGGTCTCTATGAGGGAGGGAGATGGGAGCTGACACCCAAGTGCTATAAAATGCCAGCCTTGTCAAATCTGAAGGCAGAGCATTCCAGGCCAAAAAAAAAAAACCAAAAACAACAACAAATATAAAGGCCTTGAAATGAAATCACAAAGCTCTGAGAGGAACATAAAGAAGGCCAACAGGCTGGAGTACAGTGAACACGAAGGAGTGAGTTCAAGACGCAAAAGGAAGATGGGTTGGCCTAAATCACGCAGGGCCTGGTAAAAATGTAGACTAAAGTGTAACTGCCACAGGAAGCCACAAGTGTCTCAAATAGGAAAGTAACATGATTCCACATATGTCTTCAAACGTTCCTTTTGACTGCTGTCTGGAGAATGGATTGTTGAGGACGAGAGCAGAAGCAGAGACTAATTTGGTGGTCACAGTGGTCCCGAGAAGCAGAGAGAGAGCTGAACTGCACAGATCTGGAGTACATTTTGGAGGTAGTTTTTGGCCCAGGCACCTTGGGGCATAGGAGTGCCATTACTGAGATCGGAAAGAGCAGAAAAAGAAGAGACTTGGGGTGCAAGGGCAGTGTGATGAGTCGAGGGTAGGGGTGTGGCACACAGAATTGAGAATTCAGACTCAGCCAAGCTCTAGGTGGGATGCCTATTCAGACATGCAAGTGGAGGAGGAAAAGGCAACACTGAGCCAAAGTGAGGTCATCTTTGTTGTTTTCTCTACCCTTCTGTGGGGACAGACCAAGCTACACCTCTAAGGAAGGTCTTAATAAGGACACAGGAGAGTTGCTGAACATTTCCTTTTAAAACTCAGAAGCCGGGGCGCCTGGGTGGCTCAGTCGTTGAGCGTCTGCCTTCGGCCCAGATCACAATCCCAGGGTCCTGGGATCAAGCCCCGCATTGGGCTTCTTGCTCAGCGGGAAGCCTGCTTCTCCCTCTCCCCCTGCTCGTGTTGCCTCTCTCGCTGTGTCTTTCTCTGTCAAATAAATAAATACTTAAAAAAAACAAAACTCAGAAGCCAATTTCTCCCCTGGATGAGTTTACTGCATTGCCCATTTGTTTCAGAGTCTAATCCCATAAGGCAAAAACACCCTGGTACTATTAGGATTTAGGCCTTTAGTTAATCCTAAAGGATCTGGACTTTTGATTGCAACAGACTCTCGCATGCAACCTAACTGCATAAATCGCTACCGGTGATTCAGTCACAGGGACACCAGTGTTGAAAGGGAACTCAGGGATCACTAGGTAGAAAAACCTTATTTTCGGGCGCCTGGGTGGCTCAGTTGGTTAAGCGACTGCCTTCAGCTCAGGTCATGATCCTGGAGTCCCTGGATCGAGTCCCGCATCGGGCTCCCTGCTCTTCAGGGAGTCTGCTTCTCCCTCTGACCCTCCCCCCTCTCATGTGCTCTCTCTCATATAAATAAATAAAATCTTTAAAAAAAAAAAAGAAAACCTTATTTTCATTCAATTTGTGAAGAAACTCAAATCCACAGACGTTGATGAGAAAACGGACACCGTACAGATTTCTCTCAAAGTACAAAGGATATTCTGTATTCTTTCAGTTCTTTCAGTTCTTCTTCTCTTCGTTGCTTTTCCAGGAGTTCCTGCTGTCGAGAAACCTCATCAAGGAAGTTAGTCTCATCTTCGTCTAAGCCTCTTACCATGTTTTCTGAGGAAATAATTGAACAAGGAACACTTAGCAAGCTAAAGGGAAAACAGTTAAATAAGATTTTTCCTTCTCCTTTTTTTCCCCCCCAATAAGCAGCAGATCCTTTAGAGGATTAGAAGAATGTGTAAAGACCTCGGCTTTCAGAGAGGTAACACGGCATAAAACCAAAGCATTTCTCCCATTACCAGACCTCAGCACAGAGAATTAAAATGGGTATCTTGAGCTCTAAAGAAAAATGTTCAATGTGGTCTAGAAGGCAAAAGGTTGACTCTTTTCCACCAAATGAACGTCTAGAGACTAGATAATCAAGACAGTTCCATGGCTAGTTGGAAAAAGTGTCGCATGACACAAAAGTGCATCGAGAAGGCCCTGCAGAGTGTGCCGGACTGTTTTCAGAAGCTTACTGAATTTGAACTGCTCCTCATACTCCTGCTGCTTCCTGTCTTTCTGTTCCTGTAGCCTTTCATATAGAGACCGAGGGTCATAAACCTCCTCTGGACATTCTGAAAGGAAGAGGGAGGGGGAAGAAGAGAGGGGAAAGAAAAGGTACACACTTTAGAATTTTTCACATTATTTTGGAATCACAAAGGATTTTAAAGATAAAGTCAAGTCTCTGCATGATCTGAGGGCAAGGATAACACAAAAATAGTACAAAGTCCACGGCTTCCCTTTGGATCTCAGAGAGGGGCCAGCAGTTCTCAAAGGCAACTACCAATGTCAATAGGGCCCACAGCCTGAGACAGTTTAACTGGATGGGGGGCCAGCCCAACCCTATACGCAGTCACATTCTCAGTGTCTCACATCCTGCATACACCTGTACAGATGGAACAGAATCTTCTGGAAGGCAGAAGGTGGAGTGGCCAGTGAGCACCCTGGTTCTGCTCCCAGCCACAGAGGCCTTACATAGGTTCCTGCATCCCTCTGAGCCTCAGTCCCCCTACGTGAGGACAATAGCACCTACTCCGCAGGGCTATTGGGAAGATTAGAGATCATTACGTTGAATGCCAGACTACAAGCCCATATACCTTCTGGATCTTCAGGTTTGCGAACTTTCTCCCATTCTTCTTGCCTCCTTTTGCGCCGTTCATCTAGTTCTGCCTCGGATACAAACCTCTTTTTGATAACAAGATTACCATCATCCCCTCCATCCATAATGGAACAATTGGTCTACAAAAAACAAATGAAACACTTCAAGTGAGAACTGCAATTAAAATTCTAAAGAGAAACAAGGAGCTTTAGCTGTCTCACCTAGCAACAGACTACCTCAAAATTCCCTTCAACCTTGAATTCAAGAAATCTTTGAGTCATTTATGGATCACTGGTGAAAGCACATGATTGCATTTTTCTAACTGTATCAGGCAGTTTTATTAACATTTATGTTATTTGCAAAGTCAGTGAGAGGACCTGGAATGATTCTCCTTACATGCTGTTCCATTGTAAGTCTGACACTGCAAATACTTCTTGGTCCCTCTCTAGACAAATTGGCCTCCTGGGCATCCTATCTTTTTCTCAGATCTCATCTTCCTTTATTTCTGTGACATCTGACATTGTTCCTTCTTGAAATTCCTGTCTCAGGAACATTCCACTACCTCCATTTGCGTGTTATTGTTTCCAAGTGGATGCCAAATGGAGAAACTCAAGTATTCAAGGAGCCTTGGCTGGAGATGAAGTCTAGTCTGTACAGCATGGAAGGGATATGCCTAGAGGCACACAAACCCCAAATGGAGAAGAGAAAGTGAGACTAGAGCCCAGACCTCCCAACTTCAGGTTCAATGTCCTATGCACTAGCCTACACTGAGTCCTCCATCTCTTTCCTGACCTTCCTTCCTGTGAGCTACAGATCTATGCCATTACAGAGTCTATCTTAAATCCTCCTCTTTTCTCACTCCCACAATGACCTCAACCACTTTATGCATATCTTGATGCACAAGATTCCCAAATCTAGATACTTCTACCTGAACCTCTCTTCAGAAGGAAGGGAGAAGGAAATAATGAGAGTGTGCATTACTCCTTTTAAGCCTTTCTGCTTTTCCTTGCTAATTTCTTTCCTTCTGAAGAAATGTGGAATTAACCTCTCTACTCAGACATGTTATATTATTCATAGAATTACACTCTAACAAGGAAGCAGATATTCTGCACTACTAGTACATCAACTCAATGTCCATTCCAAGATGATCTCTAGTAACAAAAATAAGTCTCTATTGGGGTACCTTGGTGTCTCAGTCAGTTAAGTGTCTGACTCTTGATTTTGGCTCAGGTCATGATCTCAGGGTTGTGAGATCAAGCCCTGTGTTGGGCTCTGCACTCAGCATGGAGTCTGCTTAAGATTCTCTCCCTTTCCCTCTGCCCCTGCCCTTCCCCCCACCACCACTCATGCTCTTGCTGTCTCACAAAAAAAAAAAAAAGTCTACTGACAGCACAAAAATAAAGTAGCTGCCATCTATTGAGTCTCTTACCATGCACTAAATACATTTTTATATAAGTATCTCATTTATGCTCCCATTGATCTATGAGAAATATTTGCTCTTTACAGATGAAGAAATGGGAGCCCAGATAAGTCACTCTTCTAAGGTAATAAAAGGTGGTGAATGGTAGAGCTGAGAATAAAATCCAGGTCTGACATAAAAAATTCATACTCTTATCCACTTCACCATCCCCCTCCCCAGAAACCTGGGATCCTGGTTCGAGAAAAAGGACATGTCAGTTTCAGCTTTCTTCCTATACCAAATTCCAGGCTGAAAATGTTCGTGTAAACATCTTAATAGAGATGAAAATGGAAGCTGAGAAAACAAATCCAAACGTTCTGAACAACAGAAGAGTGTCAGCCTAAATCCCCCTGCAGCTACAATTTAGTTCAATGTAACAACCCTGAGAGAGAATTTTGAAGTTTTCTAGAAAGAAAACCAAATCCACTGGCAGAAGCTATTGTTCCCACCTGAAGCCCACAACCTGGACACTTATGATTTAGCCTCATTCAATGTCTCCAGCCAGAGGCCTGGTACAGAAACAGAATTATTCTGTCTCTGCTAACCATGCCAAAAATTCAACTTCTGCAGAATAATGCCTTACGAAATAAGAGCCAACATATTCTTAAACTGGGACTCTTATGAGTGGGAGAGACACACTGGACCCTCGATGTCCTCCTTTCTTATCCTCTGTTAGCCTGCTGCAGCTCTCCTTCCTCACCCTAAATTGGTTATCTGGTTTCTTCCCCTCACCCTTACTTCCTGGTAAATAATTCGGCGTGGGGCAGGTCCTTATACCCCACCTAATATGATTCTCCATCCAACATACGAATCTACCACACATACCTAGATTTTCATCCAACCCATATTCTAAAACTTCAACAGGGACCAATGCACTCACTCCCAGGCAGCTGACTCCCTAAGTAGATCTGACCCGTAGGACAGTTCTTCCTTAAACCAAACTGAAATCTGTCTCCCTTTAAATTCCACACATAGGTTCAATCCACTGGGACTACAGAAAAGGAGCCAAATCCTTTTTTCAATGCAACAATGCTTCAACTGAAGACAACTCCCACATTCCTCCTAATCTGTCACAGAAATTTCTGGGCCAAACATCCTTAGTTCTTTTAATCTTATGAAATGGAGAAAAATAATAGTGTCTCAAAGCAGTGAACTTATCAGTGCATATAGGATTTAAACCTGGGAAATAAATATTAGGATATGACAATGCCCTGGCATTCCTACTAAATGCATCTCTTCATTCTCATTGTACATTTTAAAAAATGAAAGAAAAAAAAATACGTTAGTTAATATTGAAAGCAGTGTTCCAATAGGCCAAAATGAAAAAACCTAGAATCTCACATGCTTCCATCTACATAAGAATGCAGACTGTATGATTTATTCTTATAACTCAAAATTAAGAAAGTAAAATCATTAATTTTCACGGCCTGCTGAATTTTTGGAAAAGGAAGAAACTATCTTCACTTAACTTTAACAAAAATCCCTGAAACGCAAGGGACAAAGCCTTCAAGACACATGTGCAAAAGGGGTTGAATTTGAAATATAAACTCTAGAGAAATAACAATCTTCCCAACACTTATCAATCAATTTTGGGAAAAGGTAAACTTATAGGATTCCAAGAAATTCTTATTTTCTTTCTCATCAATCCTTTCCTCTTAAGTGTTAGAATTCAACTTCTGCCCAAAGGGTTGAGTCTGTGCTATTAACCATCTTTCACGCCACAGGGAGAAAACCGGGAATCAGAGATGGTTAACGAAAATGAAAATAAAGCAGCATACTGAAAAAAGGAAATTGAAAGACAATGAATGGCTTTAGAATTTGACAGAAACTACTGTTCTCAAAGGGATGGTTTCCTGAAAACAGAGTCAAAACTAACGAACACTTAGGAAAGTCTGTTCTTTAAAGCTAATAATCCTGATATTCCCTGGATCTCAAAATAAATAAAACAAGCTAGATGGCCAACCTAATTACAATGAATTTCTGTGAGTTTAAAAGGTACAAGACTAGAATACAGACTGTTCTATCCTCTCTTCCTACACTTTGCACATCTTCCATAGGCCTCATTCCCCAGCGCTTCAACCGTCATTCCCTCCTTGCCTTCCACGCCCCCAGCGGCACTCCTGGCTATCTGGTCATCTTTCTATATTAGGAGAGGTCAGAGACAGGGACAGGAATGTTCCTGAACAAGTGGCCATACTCCTGAGTATTCTGGATAATGTTCAGGATATTCCTTCTCCAGAAATATCCAGGTTTTTTCAGGATTCAAAATGTCACTGTCAAATACACACTGCCAAGAAGCAAGCTTCACCTCACACACCTTTCACTACGACCTAATCCAATCCCCCCAGTATATATAACAAGTACCTTCTGTGCTGCTCTCCTTACACAAGGCAGCACAGGTAATGATAAATACTACACTCTGTCTGAAATCCAGAGACCTTGGTTCTGCCAGTTACAAGCTGTAGGCCCTGGGCAAGTCACTTAAGTCCTCAGAGTCGTGGTTCCCTCGTCCACAGGATGCACTCACCAGTGGGGATTAAAACAGTCTGGCACAACAGAGAGCTTTTGTGAGGATAAACAAAGTAATTCATGCAAAGCACTTAGCATAATGTTTGACACGCACTTAAAAAATGCTTTGAAAAGTTAGCCATTACTACAAAGCACTCAAGCGAAGCCCTGGACCAGTTACAAGAGTGAGAGAAATTCCATCTGCACTCAAGGAGTGGGGGGGAAATAGATCAGTGATAGAAACATAGGGATTAGCTAGATAATACGTAAACAAAGGGATCACATCAAACGGAGGGAAATTAGGAAAAACTTACATGTATATATAATTAGGTAATTCTGTATTTTCCCTTTAGCGTGGTTCTCTATTTTACTGTTTTATTAATAGTTCATTTTAAATAAACTGGACATTGTGCTGAATGCTGAACTCTATGTCCACCACTGTGCCAGATTCTATGGGGTGCAGAGAGGAAATCAACTTTAAAAGAGTTAGTACTCTGGGACGCCTGGGTGGCTCAGTTGGTTAAGCATCTGCCTTAAGGGTCCTGGGATGGAGTCCCATATGGTATGTGGCTCCTTGCTCAGCAGGGAGCCTGCTTCTCCCTCTGCCTGCTGTTCCCCCTGCCTCTGACAAATAAATAAAATCTTTAAAAAATAAATAAATAGAAGAGTTAGTACTCTTACACTAGTTAATACCAGATAATAGTGTATATAATGAATTGCCAAAGTGAATAGTACAGGTAAGAGATAACAATGAAGGGCATAAATACGGATCAATCCCGTTTCCCAGGCTGAAAACCCAGCCATGAACCTAAGACTCCTTCTCCCTCAATTCATTGCATCTCACCAGTCACCAAGTTCTGCTGTTTCTATCTCATAATGACCTCTTTTTAATCCATGCTCTCTTTTAAGAGAAGAATCCTTTCTAATCTCTTCTTTTCAGGGCCTCATCCAGCAAGGGCTACTGCAATAGGCTTCCATTAGCCTCCCTGTTTCTACTCTTGCCCCTACTCAAGCCATTTGTAACTCGCTGCAGCACTTAGCCATTGTGTTTTGTCGTTTGTGACTATTCCAGCAGCGCTTTGTATCCACAGTATCCAGCACAGTGTCTGGCATACATTAGGCAGATAATAAATACTTATTGAATAAACCAACCATGAAGAAGATTCGAAGAATTTAAGCAGGAAAGAATGATCTCACATGAATACTCTGAGGTATTGTCCAATGTAAGTTAAAGAAAATGGTAGACATTACGTATTTGCTCAAGCTTCTATGTCCCATAGGGAATGCTATTCAAACATGACAAAACTGGGCAGGGATGCCTGGGTGGCTCAGTCGTTAAGCGTCTGCCTTCGGCCCAGGTCATGATCCCAGGGTCCTGGGATGGAGTCCCACATCGGGCTCCTTGTTCAGTGAGGAGCCTGCTTCTCCCTCTCCTTCTGCTGCTCCCCCTGCTTGTGCTCTCTCTGACAAATAAATAAAAATCTTCAAAAACAAACATGACAAAACTGGGCAGTTGGAAACACACAACCAAAAATTAAATCACTTTCCTATATTATGTAATTGATGTCTTCTTCCTCCCTACTTTCCTTTAATTTCAACTGACTAAAAAATGCTCTGTTATACTGATGAATAAGTATTTCCCACACAAAGCATCTTCTTTGAAGAGTTCAATTTTCATTGGTTGTTTATTCTGCAAGAGGGAGGTGATGAGTACTTGCAGCTCATTTACCTCCTCTGGAAGGAGGCAAAAACTGGAAATTAAACTGTTTATTTCTAATTCCTACTGCCTAGCTAAATTTTCACAAGTCTCTATTTTTCCCCTTCGTTCGCTAGAATAATTAAAAACAAAACACAGGGCGCCTGGGTGGCTCAGTTGGTTAAGCGACTGCCTTCGGCTCAGGTCATGATCCTGGAGTTCCTGGATTGAGTCCCACATCGGGCTCCCTGCTCAGCAGGGAGCCTGCTTCTGACTCTGACCCTCCCCCCTCTCATGTGCTCTCTCTCTCTCTCATTCTCTGTCTCAAATAAATAAATAAAATCTTTAAAAAAAAATAAAAAAATAAAAAATAAAAAAACAGAAAACCAGGAGTCTGGGATCGAACTATAAAGATTCATGTAGGAATGAAGAGGATTTACACTGGGAATATTCATTTTGTTCAGTGTGCTTAATTGTAAAAAAAAAAAAAAAAATACATGCTGTCAATTTTCCTTTACTCACATAGCTTTTTTATTTCTGAGGTGATTCAAGTCTAATTATCAAACTAAACATTACATTATTTTAAAAAGGATTATTTAAGTTCTTCAAATAGGGAATTCATGGAAAACCAAAACCATACCAAAATCACTTTGTCCAAACTTAAAAGTTTCAAACCGACACAAATAAAGAACATAGTTTTCAAATTTGCTTGACAGCCAAAAACAACAAAGTTATTATTTCAAGCCAAAGTAACTGTTAAACACTGCACTCTGGTGTCTGTACTGGAGACTGTGGTATTTAATTTCCAGGTTGGTGGGACAAAATGGGCTCAGTGTCTTACACCACATGCTATACAAGACAGAAAACTTACGTTGCTACCCCCAAAGTAATTGCTATTGCTGACTTGAAAAATTATTCCATTTACCTAGTGCCATGATACAAGTTAATGAGATCTGGTTTCCTACAGAATTGAATTCTGTGATGGCAGACTACTTAAGTGTTTACATCACTGGCCACTACCCCCTCCTAATTCTAACATTAGATAGACTGTAATATAAAAACACACCAGGGGGAATCGATTTCTGTGTTATGGTGCTATAAAGCTTCTCTTTGGTTAGCAAAAACAATAGGCCAATCTACTTTCCTTTGTCAGTAAATATACTTAAGTACTGCCCTTCCAACATTTTGATCCTGATGTTTAAGTCACATGGGACTTCAAAATGCAGGACAGCAATTAAGAGGAATTTGCCATCGGGCAAACTCAACTATATTCCAAATAGATAGCTTTCAGGCCAGAAGTCACTTCTACCAAGCCACGGTAATTCAGATCAAGAGGGCTTTCCCTCTATATTTTAAAACTTCAGAGCATGACAACTACTAACAGAGAACACTACTAGCATTTATTACTAGACAAAGTAATTCTCAGTCTAACACTAAGGCTTATTTAACATACTCCAGTAGCAAAGGAGACTAAAATAATCTAAACATCAGCATATAGCATAAGCAATTTCATTCATATATAAAATGTTTATTATAAAGCGCAATTTGTAGTAATCTTCTTAAAAAACATCTAAATGCATCTAAAAAAAACACAGGCGGGGCACCTGGGTGGCTCAGTCGTTAAGCGTCTGCCTTTGGCTCAGGTCATGTTCCCAGACTCCTGGGATTGAGCCCCGTATTGGGCTCCCTGCTCGGCGGGAGGCCTGCTTCTCTCTCTCCCAACTCCCCCTGCTTATGTTCCTGCTCTCGCTCCCTCTGTCAAATAAATTAAAAAAAAAAAAACCACATGCAATAAAAAAAATTTTTTTTAAACAAACCTATATATATACATTTAGCTTTCCATAGCACAAGAACAGTCTCATCACATGTGCTTTTACCCTGAGTTCATCTATATGCACTGGAAGAAAAAGAGAACTTAAAATACTGATCCCCTTGGCGGATCCTCAGTTCCCCAGTCTGTGTATGCCTCTCAGAGTATAAGCACTTTCTATATAGGATTCTAATTTCAGTTGTTTTTTTTTTCACACATTGTGACTCCTAAATGCAGACCAGCCACTTCACCTGAGGCTCAAAGGAAGAAAAACAACATCCGTTTCAAAGCTGGAGGAAAACCTGGCCATGCTGGAATTTTGCTGTGCCCGTATACCTACATCCAATATGGTGCCTCCCTAAAAGATTTTCGAAAGTAGCTTTGATTATACACTATTTTACCATCTGGGCTGGCTTTGGAACCTCCCCCCCGCACCTCCACCCCACTAGGCTTTGTGTAACTCCTCCCTAAGCCCGAATTTAAGGGGAAAAAAGGCTTTGCATTACACAACCCATACGAGGCCAACTAACTCATTCAGTTGTATTGCTGAAGTAAATCTTGACAGGGGATCTATTATGTGCAAGGCACAGAGTGCTAGGTGCTCAACCGGCACTCTACTTTTTAACAAATGAGGAACCTGCAGTCAGAAAAAGAGATAAGGTTGGCACATATGCAATTTTAGGAAAAGAAGAATGAGGTTAAATGCTGTAAGAGAATAAATAGAAGCTAAGCACTGAGGAGTTCACAAAAGACTAGAAAAAAGCATCAGGGAAGCTGAATGTTGACAGCGGCTGGGACACTGCATAGGGAACAGTGGTGGAAATTTCAGGTATACAGAGAAAAATGATCTTTAACTCAAGATTCCCTGAAATCACAAATTTCGCATTCCAAAATCAAAATGAAAGGGGGCACCTGGGTAGCTCAGTCGCTTAAGTGTAGGGCTCTTGATTTAGGCTCAGGTGGTGATTGAGCCCTGCAGGCTCTGCGCTGGGCATAGAGCCTGCTTAAGATTCTCTCTCTCTCTCTCTCTCTCTCCCGCCCCTCCCTCTGCCCCTCTCCACCTCCCTCTGTACAAAAAAAAAAAAAAAAAAAATTTAAAAGGGAGGGGCTTTCATTTCCAGAAATAGTAGGCTAAGTAGTTGAAACCAATCCTCTACCTCCATGATAACAAACAAACGAAACCTGGAAGAAATTTTTTAAATAATTCTTAAACAGAGAAGCTAACAAGATAGTAAAAAATTTGGCCAAAACCCAAGAAAAGGTGATACCAGAAATTAAGCCCAATATTCAAACTGGTTTTCACACTGAGGATTTCTCTGACCTTGACCTTGAAAACTGCTGTTTTGATGCCCTTAGGAAGCAACAGAAACAAAAGTCAAAGCCAGGAGTCCACAAAGGGTATAGAGTCTGATAGCCACCTCCTTCTCCATCTCAACCTAGTACCCCAAAGAACTAAACCGTCAAGGTAAAGGTGAAGTGGGAAGAAAAACAGCAGGAATACTGAGCAAAAGAAATAAACCCAAAGGGAATTCACACAGTGGAATTAACACACACAGCTATAAAACAATGCTTACTGTGTTTAAAGAAATAAAAACCGAGCCTCAAAATTAACAGCAGAGAATAAGAAACTGTAAAACAATAGCACGGCACATTTGAAAAAGGACCAAATAGAGCCTCAGGAACCAAAAAACGCAGTAACTGAATTTAAGATTTCAGTGTAATAACAGATTAGAAATAACTTGATAATGAAGAAAAAATTATCCAGGATGTAGTATGGAAAAATAAAAAGGGAGTAAGAGCCATAGACATTAGAGTGAAGGACTCTGCATTAAATCAGCAAAGGCGATAAACAAAGGGGTATAAGCAATATATGAATATAAACTCGCCGAGAATTTCACAGAAGTAATGAAAGACACTAATCCACAAATTCAAGGTCTGATAAAACACCAAACCCAACAAAAACACATCCGCAGTTGTATATGTCATGAAAATGCAGAAAACCAAAAACAAAGCACAATCTTTAATACATATCCTACAATAAAGAGTGAAACTGACCATATTTAAGAACTGAAGACAAAGCATTTTCAAAAGGTGATC
Source organism: Mirounga leonina (assembly GCF_011800145.1). Lineage (NCBI taxonomy): Eukaryota > Metazoa > Chordata > Mammalia > Carnivora > Phocidae > Mirounga > Mirounga leonina. Next base: position 26,969,080 of record NW_023270469.1, on the reverse strand, counting down.
AATAGTGAGCACACTGAAGTTATTTAATTCAGCTGCCCCAAGGACATAATTACAGTATGATGGAGCCATGGCAGAACTACACACTACAATTACTTCACTTACCAGCTATGTGGTTTTCAGTATCTGAGGCAGCGGCTTAACTCTAACCAAACATCAAGATTCTTAGAAGGAGAAAGGGAAGACTGCTAACCAGGTAAATGGTCATGACATAGTTCCTCCTGGTTGTAAGGGATTAAGGCACCAACGCTTCAGCTGAGAAAAATAATTGGCCAGCCTCTGCTCTCAGACCCGTATAAACTGTTAACAGCTCTTCTCATGCTCTATTTGAAAGACTGTAAAAGTTGCCTTTATCTCAGCTCAATCCCTTGTAACAAAAAGGAGTATAAACACTGATTACTTTCAAGAATTTCAGAAGCAGTGCCCTCCAAACCATTTTATGGGGTCCCTGTAACATATCAATAAGCCAAACAGCTGACGAACGAACAAATCTTACCTCACAGCTGGTACACAAGAGGTCATTAGAGGAATTCTGACCACCAGGCCCGCACTTGGCTTCCCTGGGTCCCAACTCCAGACCTACTCAGTCAGACAATCTGGGGGTAGGGTCGGAGAATCCGCATTTAAACGGGCCGCAGATGATCTTGTTTTTGTACTAGATTAAGAACCACTGCTCTGAACGAGTAGGTCTCCACATTTACACCTGTGTGCACAGACATTCACGTGGGCAAACAACTCTCAAACAAGATCCTTCAACCCTCGGTCTTAGTTTCCTAAGTTTTCTTTTGCAAAACGAGCACGCTGGCTTGTTATCTATTAGAAGAAAATGCACTGAGCACAGCAAACGGTCCACGGTCCACAGGAAGTGTGTTTCCCATCCTACACTTGCGTTCTGTGATTCAACGATTTCCAGCCAGGCACTCCCACATCTCCTGAGTAGAGCCGTTCCAAGACCCCTGCGAGAAAGCCCGCTCCTCCCTTGGAGCCTGGGTGGTCCCACTTAGCAGAAACGACAAGAGGCCCGAAGTCCCAAGACCGCTAGAAAGGGTCGGGATGCTCCCCCACACGACCTGGGAGGCCCTCCCGCGGGCGCCCTCGGCTCCCCTCAGGTTGGGCCCCAGCAAGCCCCTGGCCCCAGTGACTCAGAACACTGCGCGAGTGCGCAGACTGAGAACCGGCCTGGCCTTAAACTTCACACTAAACGTAGGCCCCCATCTCCTCAGCGAAGAAGCTGAGCCCAGGTCTCTCTGCCAGGCCAGGGCCCAGGCCGCACTCACCTACCAGCGTGCGGGAGGCGAGACCCCCTCACCTCGGCGGCGTCCACCCCAAACCGCCACCGCTAAGACCGCTCGCTCTTTAGGACAAAAAAAAAAAAGAAAAAGGAAAGAAAAAAAGAAAAGAAAGAAAATAGCCTTTGCTTTTGTATTCCTTTTGACCCTTCAGGGCTTCCTCTTCCTCACCGCCACAACAAAGTTCCGCCCCGCTTCCGGCGGCGTAACCCAATCCGCACCCCTCTTCCTCCCCAGGAGACAGATGGAAATCCGGTGTCCGGAAAGCTAGCCGGAGAAACTTCATTGGACCATTCGCACCTCAGCAAGGGGATTGGCCAGCTCGCGCCTGAGGGGCGGGGCGGGCCGTGCGATCACGTGGTACCTTCCCTGAAAGATGACTGGCTGTCAGGGAGAGGGCTTGCCACCGAGGAAGGGGCGTTTCCTAGGGGACTGAGGGAGGGCAGGGGCGATGCGAAGCGGGGGTGGGCCCAGCGCGTAATGGCAGCGCCGTGGCCTCGCGTCCATCTTTACCGCTCTCTCGGACCTGTCACAAAGGAGTCGCGCCGCCGCCGCCGCCCCCTCCCTCGGGTGGGCCCGGGAGCTGGAGAAGTCAGTGCCGCAGCCCGGCCGCGCTGCTCTGGGAAACCACTGGGGACGCGGAGCGGGGGGGAATCCGAGGGCTGGGGACGTCCGTGAGGGAGGAGAACAGCCGCCCGGGTCTGCGGCGGAGAGACCGGACTGGGGCCGGGGGAGACTCCGGGAAGGGGCCCGGGAGGCGTTGGGCAGAGCCCAGGAAACAGCCCGGAGGTTCTCCACTGAGGCCCGCGCTGAAGGCGCCTGAAGAGGTACCTGGAAGAGGGTGTTCCCCCTTTAGGGGGTTCGTGACCGGCGAAGGTTGTTGGGGGTCGCTCTTCCGAGGAGGCCGCGGCTAAAGGGGCCCAGGTGAGAGGCAGGTAGCTCTTGGGAGGTTCCTGATATTTAGGGGTGCTCCTCAGGAGTGTCCTGGACGGAAGGGGTAACTGGAGGAGGCGTTGGAAGGGTTTTCTTTTGTGGAGTTTAAGGTTTAGGTGGCACGGGTGCGACTCGGACCTTCCCCTGGGAGACATAGAAATGCCTTGGGGTCGAGAGACCCCTCAGAGACAGGGACTAGGAGTTGGGAGCCAGAGCTAGCGGATTCTTTTACTCCGGAGGCCCGATGTGAAAAATGGGTAAGGGCCCTAGGGAGAGGTTGTTGCTGATCTGTTCTGGAAAGCAGAGACCACCATCTGTAGGAAAGCCCGGGTGGGGAATAGTGAGAGGGAAGCGGTAACGGCAAGGGTTTTCCTCTCTGGAGACCGACCTGTGTCTTAAACACAGGATTCAGCTGTTTCTGGGTGTAGTGCAGGTTGGTTGGGGGTGGGGGGGGAGTCTGTCCCAACAGCGCTCCTTGCGTGACTCTAGATGAGGCTTTCGTTCCTACCTGGTGCCTCAGTTTCCCTGTCTTTGGGGAGGGAGAGCGAGGCAGAGATGGTTCACTGAGACTGTCCAGTTCTATTCTGTAGAACCGTCTGAATGAGGCTGCTCTCCCTGGAGTGTTGTACTTTGAACTTAAAAAGGTTGGAAGTGTCTTATTAGTGACTACAGTCCCGTAGTTGTCCAGGCACCTCACCTACCATGTACGGGTTCTTAGATGCGTAACGTAATAATCTTGGGTCTCTTCTGTAAAATAGCGCAGTGTGTGAAGATACTTTCCAAACTACAGGCTGTGGAAAGTAAAGTACTGTGATTCTACCACCAAAAGGGTTGAGGAATGAAAGTGAAGGCACAGTCTAAACTGTAAAGCAGTATGTAGATGTAAAAGGGATTAGCATTAATACAGTTGTTGAACACCTATGGTGCTGGGAGCCATATTGTACTGAAAACCTCAAGGTTCCGGGCTTTCTAGGTCATAGTATGATCCAAACCCGTGGCCCCTGCTTAGATGGGAGTGGAGGGATTTCCGGGTTTTGCTCTCAGAGTTTTAATTTACTTTGAACTTCTGATGGTGCTGGCAGGAGGTGGCATTATAATATAGTCTTTTCCTCCAGAAAGTTTTTCTCTGACAGCTGAAATTTGATCTCAATATTATAAACCACCTCCCCTTTTTCCATGTATATGTGTGTGTGTGTGTCTGTGTGTGTGTATGGCCTTTGAGTGTCTGCATGTAGTGAATATCATGACTTTTGGGTGTCTACAGGTAGTGAATATCATGCTTCCTCTCTCAGTTGTGATTTTGGAGATGAGACCTTTTTTCCCCCATGAATACTATGCCTTTCTGTGTTCTGTGGTGGTTTCAGACTATGTAGCAATTGCTTTTAAAATTCTCTTCCACGGTGGTTCTCTATTTCTCACCATATATAGAATTTGCATTTCCTGCAATGACCTCTTGCTTTGTAGCTCCCCCTATGAGGTTATAAGATAATTGTGTCCATGTATGATATTTTCCTAATGTTTGGTTACTGGCATTTGTTAGAGCTGGTTTTCCAAATGTTGGGTAATTGGTGATTTTTTAAGTTTGGTCTTTTTTTTTTTTTTTTAACAAAAAGCTGGCTTGCATTTCCTGTTTTCCTAATTTTATATTTCATGGGTCTTAAAAAAAAAAGTGTACTGTGGTGATTTTATGAGCTTTCTGATTTCCCAGGATACATGCTGTTCTGACATACTGCTTAATGCCTGTGTCCTGCTTTCGCTGTTTTTACAAACCCTTCATTATTTTTGTACTCCATGATTATTTTTAAGTTATTAGGAAGTGTTCCAGCATACTCTGTGTGGACTTTTTTTCTGATTTGTCAAAAAAAATGACTTTTCCCTTAGTAAATTAGCCAAAAATCAAGGGGAAATAAAAACTTAGCATTATGTGTAAAACTTTGTTATTCTGTAGTGAATAGGGAAAAACAACAGCTCTGAAGTATGTTTTGGCAAGAGAATAGCAAATTGTTGTGTGTTCCTGAAGTGCATTTACAGCAGTCTATTTCTACTCATGAGCTTAAGTCAGTCTATCAAGAATTACAAAAATAATGGGAAGTAATTTTTTTTAATGAAGTGAGAAGTCACTTTGCATCCTTTAAAATACAACTCACCTTGATACTCTAATATCTATATAGTTGGAGAAATTATTAGGAATTCCTAAGGATGGTAATGACTATTACAACTTTAAATTGGAAGTTTTCTGCTTTGTGGTCAGATCCTTGTAAAGTAGATGTGATAGTCACAGGGCTGAAAAAGTAAATGGAAAATCATTAGGCACCACAGATGGGAACCACAATGGAACCAGCAATCTATTTTAAAGAGTTCTTTGAGGGTAGTAAACTATCAGTTGAGCTTCTCTTCAGATATTTGGCATTTTTGCATTTACCATTGAATTTGGATAGTTTTTTCCTTGTGTACAATTTAGAAAATTGAAAAATAGAAAAGTCAGGAAGTAGTGAAAGCTAAAACTTGGGCCACAATCGTTAGAAGGAGACTTGTACAATTTTAGGAGTGCGGAAGAATGAATATTTTCCTTTTGGTTTCTCTATTCAATAAGTCTGCTTTTGAAATATGATTAGGAAAAAAGGTACATATTGCTAAATTTTACTCTCTGTGTCCATTTCAAAAGGTAATGCTTGCTGGTTAAATATGTAAAAGCATATTTAACTATAGATAACTATATGTATGATATATACAAGGCTAAATGAGGCAGACATTTTATAAATAGTGGTTGGCTGTTAGAGAATATTCTCCCTTTCTGAGCTTTTGAAAATGAAGAATGCATTTGAAAAAGCAAAGTCTTGATGCACTTCTTAAGTTTGTTAATGAATGAACCCTTCATGTAACTTTCTTGTTGCTTGATATTATAGTTTCCAGGCATAATTTCATGGGTCTTATACACATCAAATAGAAGGTTTGAAACACCTTACTTGGCAAGTTTATTAGTACCTCAGTTTAATGTTTCAGGGTTAGTTTTTTCTTACTCCTTCTACCTCCTGAAGAGTTAAGTTTCCTCTCCTGGGCCCCCTGATGCCGTGACTCTCCAAGTATGGCTTCCACTCCACCCTTCTTTGTGAGAAGTACAGCTCCTTTTTTCAGTTCTTATTGCTTCATAGTTATTCATAGTTACATATGCCTAAGGGCTACTTATTAATAACCTACCAAGTGACTTGTTAAGAATTACTGAAACATGGAATTCATAAACCAAAACTACTATAACCTTAGAGTTTACTGTTGTCTCCCAGAGTCTGTCCTGGGAACCCTGGCACTACTGCAGAGCTTCTTCCATGTGCTGTGCAGAATGGGGGCTCCTGCCATATTCAGGAAGGGTGCTTATTTGGGATCATCCTCAGTATTGTCTCAGATGAATCTTGGCTTTCCATTGTGCTTCCTTCCTCCCCCCCGCCAATTGAAATTAATATTAGCTTCATCTTTATCAATTTAATTTATGGGTTTTTGGTTAACCTTCTACTGTGTGGTTGGGAATATTCCCACCAACAATGTTTTGGCTTATAATTTAATGTGTACATGAACGTGTAGCAGCGCAAATATAAATCTTCCATTCCCCTTTTGCTAATGCTGGGATGTATAGTCACCTAAAAACATGCTTGTAAGAGATACTTGAAAGTCACTAAGTTCCTTTTCCACTGGAAAAATGGTAGAGGGGGAAGCCTCCACCTCATGGACCTGACACTTTATCCATAGGCTTCTACGGCATGTACTGTATTATAAGGTCAGGCGCTCAGTGTTGCTGTATTGCTGTCCTTCATCCCTTTGCCAAGAGCATGAGGGACCTCTTTTCATCTTTGCTTAGTGCCTGGCATATAAGCATTGGATTTATATTTATTAAATGACGTCTGAGTTTTTCAAAGTGATAACTCCTATGGAAACACTCGATTTTTACAGATTTTAGAATAAATTCACCTAAAATACTTCCTGACTACCTGTTAGCTTCTAATAGGTATCCAGTTGAGTGTGCAATTGAGTGTTTTCAGATAACTGCTCTGAGTAGGTCTCTTTAAGGAAAGTGTTGCTATTCATGCTGTCAACACATTTTGTTTCAATAGCAAAGAGTTCTCTGTAATAGTAAAGTTCGTTTCCCTCCTAGTTGTGTATCATGAATGTGTTTGAATAACCGATTTCTTGTTATCTGGCCTCCTAGGGGGGTAAAATCTCAAATAGTATGGAGTACTACATTTGTTTTTCTCCTCTGTACCGCAGCCACCATTGGTGCTCACCTCAGTTCTTCCACAGTATTTCCTTTCTGGGCTCAAGGCAAATTTCTCAATCTTTGAGACCAGGCAAGTATTATTTACTTTTCCTTTTTTGCTATTATTTGCTTCTGGAAATTCCTTACTTTATCCCAGCCCTATATTTTATTTCTTACTGCATTTTTTGAATACTAAAAGGATTTGTCTTTTTTCTTTTGTACTGTTTCAGGCCAGGGCTGTATTCTATAATTTGTTCTGCTAAAAAATCTCACCTGACCACTGACACTACTGCTACTGAGTTAAAAACCTCTTAACATTTTAGGAGAAGCTTTTTCAAGATACTCCTTCTGTACCAGATCAACCATAAAAATTAACTACTTTCCCCCAAAACATGTTTTTTTCTTTCTTTTTCTTTCCTTTTCTTTTTTTTTTATTCTTATGTTAATCCCCATACATTACATCATTAGTTTTAGATGAAGAGTTCCATGATTCATTGTTTGTGCACAACACCCAGTGCTCCATGCAGAACGTGCCCTCCTCAATACCCACCACCAGGCTAACCCATCCTCCCACCCCCCCTCCCCTCTAGAACCCCGTTTGTTTTTCAGAGTCCACCGTCTCTCATGGTTCGTCTACCCCTCCGATTTCCCCCGCTTCACTCTTCCCCTCCCGCTACCTTCTTTCCTTTTCTTTTTCTTTTTCTTTCTTTCTTTCTTTTCTTCCTTCCTTCATTTCTTTCTTTCTTTTTTATTTATTTATTTTTTAAGATTTACTTAGCAAGAGCCAGCATGAGTTGTGGGGGGGAGGTAGGCAGAGGGAGAATCAGACTCCCCGCTGAGCAGGGAGCCCAATCCCAGGTCCTGGGATCATGACTTGAGCTGAAGGCAGACGTTTAACCGACTGAGACACCCAGGTGCCCCAAAGACATACTTTCTTAAACTAACCTCTGTACATAGCAGAAGGATCAGAATCACCCAGTACTCTTCTCAGACAACGTGAAGGTTAGTTACAATCCCAGGGATAATAGTGCCCTGTCCGGCTTAAACCTCAGGTGGCAGTGCTTCTGCAGACAGTTTTGCACACCTGGGTGACATGTAAAAATACCTTACTACCAGAACTGCTTTTCCTTTTGGAGGAAAAGTGAAGTTACAACCAAATATTTCACAATCTTCCCCTCGCACCGCCCCCCAACCAGAGAATATCAGATGCCTTAGCGTCTAGAGACAAAAACACCCTTGTTAAAATGTCTTCAGGTGGTTTCTGTTTCAACTCGCGAGTATACTCTTGACATATAATACACTTTTCTTATCCACTTATTGTACTACCAATAATCCCTTGTTGACCTCCCAAGTGTTCCCAATTTAAACACAATCTTAAGCCAAAAAAACATTATGGTCTGTGGGGTGTCCTGTAGAATATTTTAAAAGCAAATGTATTTATGGGTAGATTTACCTTGATAGGGTTTGAATTACATAGGGGTATGCATTGCACAAAACTTGGCACATAGATGCTTAAGACTTGTATATTTCATTATATGTAAATTTAACCTCTAAAAACATATTGAAGTCCAGTTAGTGATATGCATGCTGAATGATTTAGGGGGTAGTATACTGATGCCTGTAATTTACTTTGAAATGCATCAAAACCAGTTAGATGAACTGATGATGGATAGAAATGGGTAGATGTGTGATAAAGCAACTATAATAAGATATTACTGTTAGAATGTAGATGGTGGGTATATAGGTGTTCACTGTAAAATTCAACTTTTCTCTGTGTTTGAACTTGTTCATAATAAAATACTGAGGGGGCACTAAATATGACACTGGAAGTTATCACTTGTAATACATTCACTGCCTTAGGATAAAGTCCAAAACATTTTCTAATGAAAGAAAACCATTAAAATTTCCAGTGTATTACATGTTGTTACTGTTCATGCTGTAGGATTTAGTCTTCAGGAATTGGTGAGTAGATTGGAAAAAATCACGGCATCCTGTAACACTGTTTTGGAATGATGAGGCAAAGAGGACAGCAATAGTAATGTCATTCCCAAAGTTTGGTTTTTCTTCCTATGGCCATTCATTTAACCAGCTTCTCCTTTCTTGGCAGCATAATCCTGAAGTCTTCTTTTCAGAGAAAAGAAAGTATTCTTAATGCCACTGAGCTGTATTATGATTGAATGCAAGCAAATATTTGAAGAGTTGAATCACTGGTTCCTGGACCATTGTCAGACAGGGTTAGACCAGTTGGCCAGATGTCTCTGTGGTGAGCTGTTTATGATGGTAGAGGTCTATGTGTTGAGTACCAGACCTCACCACTTTAACACTAAACTTACTGAGAGGCCCAGTTTGATTTTTTTTTTCCTTTCAAAGCAGCTTTAAAGTAGATAAAATGTAAAAATCGAATAAATCACAAGTGATATAGAAGTGGAAAAAATAGTCTTCACTTTCTTTTGTAAAAGGAAATGATTATAATTATGCTCTTGCAGCAAAATGGCTATGAACAGTATAATGATTTACAAAGCATTACCATTTAGATGGTAAAAAGAGTCTCTACTAAGCAGTGGCATCCAGTGGTATCATTATAATCAGTTGATGATTGCTACAGCCACAGATCTAATCGTTGTGTCTATTTAAATTATGTGACTAGCTTTTTTTTTTTTTTTTTGGTTCTCAAAATTGAGACTCGACCAATCTAATGCTAAGTAGTCTTCAAAGTTAGGGGGAAGTATATAGGTATTTGAGATGTTTTGCCTTTACATAATCTCTGTTCTTACTCATTTTCCATTCCATTCAGCCTGTCAACAGTTGAATGACATTACCCATTAGCAGGGTACCCATAAGCAGGTTATGATGCTTCGTAGAGTGGATCTGGTGGGAAACACAGGGAGCTATTTTATTCACTGTGTTGATATGTACTATATGTAATCATTAATGGATGTAACTGTATTCTTACGGTTTTTTTGGCTGCCTTCTCCAAAAGGCTATGTTCAAAGATAGTCTTAGTTCATTTTTCTGGAAAGGGAGATTAACTTTTTTTTGACCCCAGATGAATCACTCTGTAGTGTTTCAGTTTGTCCCTTCATTCCGTCCTTAGGTCCTGCCTATTGTGACAGGTTCTGTGTTAGATACTATAACACAATGACTTCCAGAGCTGGCCATCATCAGAATCAACTGGAGAATTTTAAGAAAACACTTGCTTGGGCCACATCCTAGAAATTTTGATTCTGGCGATTTGGAGTGGAACCAGGAATTTGCATTTTTAGAAGCACCTAAGCAATTCTAATACCCATCGCCTTCAGGATGATTAAGCACAATCCCTTCCAAGGTTCTTTGTCTAAAAGTATAGATAAGTAAACATTATTTTAGTACAGAGTAGATGAGAACTATAAAAGATAACTTATTTAATTATCTTAGTGTTCTTAAATCAGGTCTTATTCCAGAGTCCCCACATCCCAGATTATTTACTTATTTTATAATAACATCTTGCATTTTTGGATCCAGTGCATTAGGCTCCATGCCACACGTTTGACATGCTCTTTTACATTTAATCCTCACTCTAGTACTGTGTAATAACTATTATTATCTCCATGTTTTGTTTTGTTTTTTAAGATTTTATTCATTTATTTGACAGAAGGAGAGATGGTGAGAGCAGGAACACAAACAGGGGGAGTGGGAGAGGGAGAAGCAGGCTTCCCACCGAGCAGGGAGCCCGATGCGGGGCTCGATCCCAGGACCCTGGGATCATGACCTGAGCCGAAGGCAGACGCTTAACCGACTGAGCCACCCAGGCGCCCCTGTCTCCATGTTTTTAAGTGTGTCAATAGCCAGGGTAATTAGACTACGTAGCTGTAAATATTGCAGGGCTGGGACCTGAGCCCAGTCTGTCGGACTGCAAACCCATGCTCTGCTGGAGGAGGCCTCTGGCGTCCTGCAGAAGATCTGTAGGCTGAGTATTACTGTCTTAAAAACAATGGTCCTTGGGAAGAGGACCACATAACACTTTTTGGAATGAGATAAAACAAAGCTCTATAAAGTATAATTGTTTAGTTTCATTACCCAGTCTTTTGCCTAAAGTATTCACAGTTTGTACTCTGAGAAATGTACCAAGAGTGATGAAGATTTCCAGATGAAAAGCTATACATTCTTTAGCACTGAATGAATCTAAAAGATCATACACTTGTTCATTAATATGCCCTGCCTTTAGCTGTAACCCTTAAGATTCTCTGTATGTCCATTTCAAGAGGTTTTTAAAGATACCAGCTCTTACTTTTTTCTTGTGTTTCATAGACTTTCCTTTGAATGCCTCACAGCTCCTCCCACCTAGTTAAGTCTTCCTTACACCTGGTCTTTACAGTTAGTCCTTAAAAGAGAAAGTCTTTGGTTTTAAAATATTTGAAAAAAAAATTTTTTTTTACTTTGTTTCCTCCTATGACAAACTGTGTGGTTGGCATCTTCTTCTGGGTCATTTAGGGAAGATGACTCTTAGAAGAAACTGACCTGAACTACACTTGAATTCAACATGGAAATAGAAAAAAAAAAGGCCACTACATTCTTGTCATCTTCCTCCAAGTTCAGTCAGATTTTTAAAAATACCTGTATGTATTAGATATCCCATTTACTTTGGAACTGTACTAAAAGGAAATCTGCATTGATTAATTCTTTATCCAGTTTAGCAAAAAAAAAAAAAAAATTGGATAAAATGAAGTTTAAGACTCTGAGATTCAACAAACTTTTTTTAAACCCACTGCTTTTCTCACAAGCATTCCCAGCATTTCTTGTTAATCTAAATAGCTTTACAAGTGTTGGTATTAAACTGTAAGGATCCTCTGTTCTCTCCCCTCTAACACTTTGTTTTCTGGGACTTAATCTCACCTTGACATTCTCAAATCATTACCAATTTTTCCTTTTTTTTTTTTTTTAAGATTTTATTTATTTGAGAGAGAAAAAGAGAGAAAGAGCACGAGTGGTGGGAGGGTCAGAGGGGGATGCAGACTCCTTTATGAGCAGGGAGCCCAAGGTGGGACTCGATCCTGGGACTCCAGGATCATGACCTGAGCCGAAGGCAGTCACTTAACCGACTGAGCCACCCAGGTGCCCTGTTACCAATTTTTTCTAATACCGGATTGGTCTCCCTTCCTTAGGTATACATACCTTCCCCAATTTAATGTGTCTGGTTGGACTGAATCTACTATTTGCATGTCATGCCTGTCCCAACTTCCACACTGATCGTGTGGAAAGGCTCAGAAGCTTTAGAGAAGCCAGTAGAATTCCCTCTGCTCTAGTAACCTTGACACCACGGAGCAGTTTAGGGTGAGAAAGCACTTGGCCAGGAGATAAGCATTCCCAAATAGAGTTCCCTTGTATTGAATCCTGGACCACTCCTCTACCATCCCCAAAGTATTAGTTGGTTTAGACATAGATTTTTATGGCATAGTAAGAAACTATGACAATCCAGAGTATAGATTTCAAATCAGTCTTAACTAGGATGAGGAGTAGTTTAGATATTCTGGTATAGAAAGATGTGTTGTTAAGGGGAAAAAAGTGAACCACAGAACAATGGTTATGGCACTGTCCTAGTTAAGTTTAAAAAAAGTTTTGTGGTATATAATAATGGGTATGGAAACAGACACGTGAAGCTTTTAGCAGGGGTTACCTCTGGGAAAGGGAATGGGCTATGAAGAAAGCCTTTCTTCTCAGAAGAGAGGCTTACACTTTTCTGTAGACTGTATACAGCATTTGGGTCTGGAAATGAACGTGCATCCATTTCTCATTTTAAAAAGTTAACAGATAGGGGCGCCTGGGTGGCTCAGCCATTAAGCGTCTGCCATGGGCTCAGGTCATGATCTCAGGGTCCTGGGATTTGAGTCCCACCTACATCAGGCTCCCTGCTCAGCGGGAAGCCTGCTTCTCCCTCTCCCACTCCCCCTGCTTGTGTTCCCTCACTCGCTGTCTCTCTTTCTCTCCCTGTCAAATAAATAAATAAAAAATATTTAAAAAAATAAAAAGTTAACAGATAAAGTTTTAATATAGTACTTTGGGATTTCAAGGGAGCGCACTAGTGGCCTATCAGCTGGGCAAACCTGCCAGAAAACCTTGGATTCTTTACCCCCTCATTGTTCCAACCGTGCCCTCTCTGAACATTCTGTGAGAAGGACAGGAGCATTGCTTAACTGTTACATTTTGGTCTTTCTCAGAAAGCAGCATAATTTATAAGATCAATTGAAATTTACACCAGGGACCCTCTTAAAAGCATTGTTTCTGATTTCTGTCTTCTGTCCTTTTAAGCATTGAAATCTCTTGGTTACCTGCCCTCTCAGGGGGAATCGTCTCCCATGGTCCCTGCAGTAATGGGAATGGTATTACTTCAATTCTTTGCCAGTTTAGATTGTGTCCTCTTTTAAAAAGCTGTTTCCAGCTGAGTCCTTGCCTCATGCTCCTACCTATACTCCAGTCACATCCTTTTAAGTCTAACCTCCAAATTTTAAAGACCACCTGACTGTTTTGGGGGAACCAACAACACCTATGGTATTACTTGGTTCAGACATTGCTGTCTTGGTAGTCTGGAGGGAGATCATGTCTGTTGCCTCTCTTCTCTCTTCCCATCCCCCTCCTGCCCTTCCTTTTCTTGTCTCTCCTCTCTATACAGATTAGATTAGATTATTATATGTATGTGTAAAGACTTCCCATCTCCACCAGTCTCCTTTTCTTCAGTTTTCCTCCATGAGCAGTAATTAAACTGGGCAAATATTTAGAACTTGCTGCAAATCTGTCCCAATAATGGAAGTAACTTCTCTTGCTTCTAATTCCATTGAATTACACATTTTATTTATCTCTATTCCTGAGTGGGTACTCAGTATATGCACATTTAATTATAAATAACCAAATGTTGAGTGGAGAGTACATACTAGTCTCTATTCCTTGTGTCCATTTGTGCCCCTATGGGCCCTATCTCCAGGTCTTGGCGTGATTTTTTGCTTTCTGTTACCAACCCCACCCTGTCCATTTTCTTCTTCCAGATCCTCCTTTCTAAACCTAACCAGATTTACTCGTTAATGAAGACCAGGTTCTGTCATTAGGTTTTTTGTTGATGAACGTACTGTATGGGATGAGAATGGCCATCCATGAATTCCATCCAAAGCACAGGCTTTGTCCATCTTTGTTCTCCCAGTACCGCCATGATGGGGGCACAAGGTGCTTAGTCAGTATTTTTGGACAAAGATAATTGGTGCATCCTTCGTAACTTTGTAGCAGACATGTCCTACAACAAACTGATCATTGTGAAAATGTAACCTTGTGATACATATTTGCCTCTCCCCAAACAGGGTTGCTTACATAGCAGAAAATCTTTGTAACTGCTTCTGTGATTTCTGTAAATTCTCAAGAGTCCCTCCAAATGGGAAATCTATGCAGTTTGGTGATTGCATTCAAGTGAAACACTCTACCTTTTATTCTTCTAGATATCGAGTGGGTGCTATCACATTCATATCATAACTTCTTAAGCAACAAACATCTGTAATTAGATAGTCTATTTGAAACATATTAACTTTGCGCATACATTTAAATTTAAAACGGAGACAGTTCGGTTTTTTTTGAATCCACAAAAGGAACGCTTGAAACAACTGCACACATTCTTCTAATGTATTTCTGTATGGGCAGAACCACACATATGGTTTAAAAAAAAATCAGTGGTAACTCCTGTTTACATGGGTATGGTTTAGCAATCAACTTTATAATATAATAATAAAAAGGAATCCTTAATTGTCAGTTTTCTTATGCAAAGGTACCTCTTTGTGTTGGAAACCTATAAAAATAACCAAAGATGATTTGACCTTGTAATCCTAATGCTTACAAAACAAACAAAGTTTTGAGTAATTAAGTGACCAAGAACCTTGGATTCATTTTTCCTTTCTTCTGTTTTAGAACTGCCACCGGATGATCCTGATTCCCTGTAACTGATAATGTTGGAGATCAGTTCTGCAACATTCTGCCACATTCAGTTGTTAAAAACAAATAGAATGCAAGTTCCTCGACTCCAGATTATGAAAACAGTACTTGGAAAACTGAAAACTATCTAAATGATTGTCTTTGGTTGGGCCGTGTTCTTAGTAAGCAGAAGCCTTGGCCAGGGTCTGCTGTTGACTCTTGAGGAGCACATAGCCCACTTCCTGGGGACTAGAGGTGCCACAGCTACCATGGGTAATTCCTGTATCTGCCGAGATGACAGCGGAGCGGAAGACAGTGTTGACAACCAGCAGCAACAGGCCGAGAACAGTGCAGTACCCACTGCTGACACGAGGAACCAACCCCGGGATCCTGTTCGGCCACCAAGGAGGGGCCGAGGACCCCATGAGCCAAGGAGAAAGAAACAAAATGTAGACGGGCTAGTGCTGGACACACTAGCAGTCATACGGACTCTTGTAGATAAGTAAGTATCTGACTCCCTAGTCACCCCCTATGTGATGAAAAATGTTCTAGAGGAACTATAGTGTCCTTCACTTCATTAGAATATATTCAAGCCATGAGCTTATAAGACAAGGGAGAATATTTTATTTCTCCTCAGATGGCAGAGTAAATTATAAGGTTTGATGTTTTTACTTGCTACATCTACTCCTATCTGGAAATGTCTAAACATTTCGATAGCAGAAAACACTAATTAAAGCTACAATCTTTATTAGGGCATGTAGTAAACATGGAGTGAGTTTGTGTTGCAAGCTGCAATAGGAAATAGTTTCACGAGGACCAACTCTTATCTTGCTTGCCTATCTACGCCACTGACCAGAGATTCAAGATGAGTTATTTTTCCAAGAGCATGGCTGCATGCACTTTCTGTTGGCAACGGAAAGACCTGGGTCAAGGAGAGTATTCATCCTCCTCCCTTTTTGTATCCCTTATTTGGCCATCTCCGATCCATTTGGGAAGCTTGTAAATTGAAACGGCAGGGCTCCCCTGTACCTTTTTTGTTTCTCCCCCGCTTTGTCTAACTCTAAGTGTGAAATCCCAGATTGCATAACAGTGAAATGGGAGAACATGGTTCAAGTTGAAAAAAAAAAATTTTTTTTTTAAAGATTTTTTATTTATTTATTTGAGAGAGAGAGAATGAGAGACAGAGAGCACGAGAGGGAAGAGGGCAGAGGGAGAAGCAGACCCCCTGCTGAGCAGGGAGCCCAATGTGGGACTCGATCCCGGGACTCCAGGATCATGACCTGAGCCGAAGGCAGTCGCTTAACCAACTGAGCCACCCAGGCGCCCCTGAAAAAATATTTTAACCATGCAGTTCAGTAGTTAGGAGTAAAAGTTTTAGAACCATGATGGACCAAGTTTCAGATTTTGGCCCAGCTCTTTAACTAGATACATGACACTGGGTGAGTTACTTCCCTAAGCCTCAGATTCCTCATCTATAAGAGGGGAATAATAGCTTTCTTACAGGGATTATCATGAGATAATATATATAAAGCATCTAGCATAGGGCCTTGCACATTCTAGTTGTTCAACAGATGATTGTGGGGGTTTTTTTAAGTTATATGTGGATTCTTTTTGCTTCAGCCTCTGCTAGTAAATTTAAGTAACTATTTGATCATCACATTTATAAAAATCCAGTTTTGTTTAATTCCTCAAAATTATAGCATTAAGCAAGGTATACCTGTGCATATTATTCTGAGGTGACTTTTTTTCCCCTCATAGAAATAAACTTATTCTGGGGCGCCTGGGTGGCTCAGATGGTTAAGCGTCTGCCTTCGGCTCAGGTCATGATCCCAGGGTCCTGGGATCGAGCCCCGCATCGGGCTCCCTGCTCCGCAGGAAGCCTGCCTCTCCCTCCTCGACTCCCCCTGCTTGTGTTCCCTCTCTCGCTGTGTCTCTCTCTGTCATATAAAAAAAAAAGAAAAAAAGAAATTTATTCTGCACATTTTTCTGTGCCATAAAACATGCTGGGGAAAGGTGGCTCTTAGAAATATTCTCCATAACCAGTTCAGAAAGGCCTTCCTAAGTTTATTAAACCAGGCTTTGAAGTAGTTCTGGTATCTGAACTAATTTAATGTTCATATTTTTGTAGAAAATATTTATTGAATATAAATCTATGCCATTTTCATCCCTCAAACCCAGGCAAGGGGCTAGAAGCTGTTATTTAAAGTTTCTTCATGGTGACATTTTAAACATACTATAAAATTATAATGAGAAGTTGCCCTTCCTAAATAAGGAAGTAAACCACAAGCAGTGTTTTTAAGCCCATTGGAAAAACAGGTACAGAATAGGCTTTGCCATATTTTTTAAAAAGAGTGATTAAGAGTGTTTGGGAGCAAGGTAGGAGCTTTATCTCCAAGCTTTTAGAAAATATTACAAATTATAAATGAACTTGTTGATGAAGTGTATAATTCACTTACATGAAGCGAGCAGCATACATTTGAGTAATAGGGTCACTTTTATCTTAAACCTGCTTACACCGAATTATAGCTATAACTCTTCTGAGAATGGACAAACAGGGCAGATGGAGAGCAAATGTGACGGGACCTGTCAGTAAATCTAATGGCAAAACAGGATTCAGACAGTTAACAAACCTAGTCACTGTAGCTTGTTTTTCAGAAGCTACTGAAGGAGAAGAATTTCATAACCTATAAAGTTGATAAGGCTGTTAAAACTAACCATGAACGATAGGACAGATGGACTTAGTACAAGTTTACGTGAAAGGGTGTTTGCAGATGTCACAGAGAGCGATCGGCCGTGATTGTTGTCCTCTTTCTGCTTATTACTTAGGAAAGGGTAACATTGCTCTGAGAGGAGAGCCGTTTCTATTTTTTTTTTTTTAAGATTTTATTTATTTATTTGACAGAGAGACACAGCAAGAGAGGGAACACAAGCAGAGGGAGGGGGAGAGGGAGAAGCAGGCTTCCCGCTGAGCAGGGAGCCCACTGTGGGCTCGATCCCAGGACCCTGGGGCCATGACCTGAGCCGAAGGCAGACGCTTAACAACTGAGTCACCCAGGCGCCCCAGGAGAGCAGTTTCTAAAGCTAGAGTGAGAGAGTTGCTATAGGAAACACACTTTAGGGGCGCCTGGGTGGCTCAGTCGTTGGGCGTCTGCTTTCAGCTCAGGTCATGATCCCAGGGTCCTGGGATCGAGCCCACATCGGGCTCCCTGCTCAGCAGGGAGCCTGCTTCTCCCTCTCCCACTCCCCCTGCTTGTGTTCCCTCTCTCGCTGTGTCTCTGTCAAATAAACAAAATCTTTAAAAAAAAAAAAAAAGGAAACACATTTTAATACACTTCTTTTAAAATCATTTTGAAGTTCTGTTATTTGCCCTTTTTTGGTAGAGACTTTATCCTCAGATTGTCAATGGTATTAATGTTATTCTCATATGGTTTGGAACTATAATTTACAGAGTCCTGATGGAAGTTTTTTCTTCACTCTGTGTTCTCTCTGTCTCCCTCTCTGTCACACTGTCTTTCTGCCTCTCTCTCTTCCTGTCACTTTCATTGTCATCCCCATCCACCTTCAGGCTATGACTGAACCTAAAATTGGTGGTTCCGAGTTCCCATATCACTGTGAGAAGCCCAAGTCCTGCTGCATGGCTTTCTTTGCCTTTTCTGTCACTGGAGACTTGCAGCTTGATACCAACTGTAGCTCAGATGATCATTTCATAACTTATTCAACTTCTTGAATTGAGCAGGGAACCCTGTCCAAGCTGCACAGGTGGGGTTTTGGTCCCCATTACCTACCACACAGGCTTGTGGCTCCTGGTCCTACGGGAGCCCCGGTGTCCTACGGCTTTAGCTTCTGCCTTCCACCAGGAATTTCTGCTCCACTTCTGTTCCACAAAGAAGTTTATCTTGTTTTTTGAATGTAAGGATGTGGGTGTCCTTTAAGTGAATCTGTGTAGAATTGAGGTCCTCATAGTCCTTATTGGTCACTGACTTTGCCATATTTTTATTATTTTTCCCTTTTTCCCTAACCCCATTGTCCCCTTTGCCACCCACTATCCAAATATCAGTGGGTAACCATTCTTGTGATGTTCTTCCAATCTGCCTGCCGTATATATATTTATGTCTCTATAGGAAGTTTATGTTAGTGCTTTGTGTATGATTTTAAAAACTTATATAAGTGGGGCGCCTGGGTGACTCAGTTGGTTAAGCGTCTGCCTTTGACTCAGGTAATGATCCCAGGGTCCTGGGATCGAGTCCCCCATCGTGCTCCCCGCTCAGCGGAGAGCCTGCTTCTCCCTCTCCCTCTGCCACTCCCCTTGCTTGTGCGCTCTCTCTCTGTCAAATAAATAAATTGTAAAAAAAATTTACATAAGTGATACAGTTGTATAAATCTTGTTTTTAACTTCTCTCAACATTATGTTTGAGACCTATGTTACTGTATGTAAAGCTACAACTGCTTCTGACTCCTGCAGAGTATATCTTTGTATGCCTGAAAGTACTATATTTTGTTATCCTGTAATCTGGTGATGGTCACTTAGATTAATTCCAAATTTTTGTTCCTACAAATGGCACTTCAGCAAATAACTTCATATGCATCTGTTACCTGTGTAATAGTTTTTTTTTTAAGATTTTATTTATTTATTTGATAGAGACACAGCGAGAGAGGGAACACAAGCAGGGGGAGTGGGAGAGGGAGAAGCAGGCTTCCCGCCGAGCAGGGAGCCCGATGCGGGGCTCTATCCCAGAACCCTGGGATCATGACCAGAGCTGAAGGCAGACTCTTAAGGACTGAGCCGCCCAGGCGCCCCTACCTGTGTAATAGTTTATCTAGCATTGTTGGGCACATTTAATTTCATTATTGCTAGATTGCTCTCCAGAAATATTTGTAATCAGTCAGTTATATCATTTAAGACAAATCTTTTAAATGAGAATTTTTCCTTGTTATGGAAAGGTACAGGATATATCAAATAAATAATACTTAATAAGTACCTGAAATGAACTTAATAATTCCCATATCACAAGATTCTTCTGAGGATTAAATGATTGAAGACAATAGTTTTTGCAGTTTTCTTCATAGTAAAAGAGAGAGCCACAATATGTAAGTAAATGTGAATATGTTCCCTAAGCAATTAGATTTACCATTATTTGATGGAGAGTATTTCATTCATTACTGAAGTTCCCCTAAAGCTCCTCCTTAAGATTCCTGGGATTACAGATTGAAAACCCACTGAATTAAGGTATATAAATATAATGCCATTTTAGAGCATCGTCTAGAATTTTTTTTAAAGACTTAATTATGGGATGTCTAGGTGGCTCAGTCAGTTAAGCACGTCTGCCTTCGGCTCAGGTCATGATCCCAGTGTCCTTGGATGGAGTCCTACATCGGGCTCCCTGCTCAGCGGGAAGCCTGCTTCTCCCTCTGCCTGCTGTTCCCCCTGCTTGTGCACTTGGCACGCACCCTCTCTGTCTGACAAATAAATAAAATCTTTTTTTAAAAACAGATAAATAGTTTTTTACTTGAGAGAGAGAGAGAGCACAAGCTCGAGCAGGGGAAGGTGCAGAGGGAGAGGGAGAAGCAGGCTCCCCGCTCAGCCAGGAGTCCCAATGTGGGACTCGATCCCAAGACCCTGAGATTATGACCTGAGCCGAAGGCAGATGCTTAACCAACCGAGCCCCCAGGTGCTCCCAGTGTCTAAAATATTAAGTAGCTCCTCGCTTAAGTTTGGTTTCTTTTTCTTCTAACACCCATTTTATGAAGTTCAAGCAAATAGTGGTATTTCCCAGAAGAACCCTTAAAAATGAAGATGTTTATGTAGGCCCTTGCTTCCATAAATCCTCTGTTGAGATTGTAATCTCCCTTCCTGGTGCTTCTTTGAGGTAAGTTGGAGGAAGATGATGTTGACCTCCCTGGCTCATCTCATTAGCATTGGGCCTCTAGAGGAAAGCTGAAAGTACCCTGGCCTCCAGTTTTAGCCCTGTGCTTTTACTTCAGGCCAGTGGTGGTCCTTTCCTATGCCCTCCGACCCATTTTATTTGTGAGCCATCACATATGGCGGCCTTGGAAATGAGCACATGTGGTGTGTGTTGGTCCTTACAGAGTGGAGCTGCAACTGTCTCTTCCATCTCTCTCTGTATCCATTCATGTTCATTTCTTCTTTCTCTCTCTCCTGCCACACTTTCAGTTTGAGTTTTTATTTGGGATTGTCATTTCTTAGTTCTTCAAGTTTGATGTCTTGACTATTTGTTTTTCAGTGATCAGGAACCTCCCTATTCAATGATTACATTGCACGAAATGGCAGAAACAGGTATTCTTTTCTTAAAGTTTTCTTAAAATACTTTCTAATGAATTAATGATTATGAAGAAATGTGGCCACATTTTTAAAAAATAAGATTCCAAAAGTACTTAACACACGTGACCATGAAAAAAGCCATTAGTGTATGGAAATTTTCCTATATAGGGGTAATAATTAATAACCACTGTATACTGCATCCTGAATATATAGCTGCACCTCTCAGTGTTGGTTTTATTTCACCAAAATTATTAAAAGAAAAATTTTGTTGGGATTTGACAGATCTTTGACCATAGCCCTTCCAGAATGGGGAGGAATTTTTTGTCCCTCAGTTTCCTAAGTGTCATTCTAAAAGTAGAGCCAACCGCTTCAGATACTTAATCTTCTCAGTAAACTCCTATGTCATAAATAAGACACTGAAACTATTTTAATTATGATTTGAGAACCAAGGACCATAGCTTCAATTTTCTCCAAATGAAGATGACTCCAAATCACCAGGCTCCTATAAATTAAGAATCTTTGGTTCTACCATGATGACTACAATTAATGACTACATCCATGCCAATGTTAGCTGCTTAAAAGCTACAGGATAAAAGCCAAAAGTGTTTCTATTTTATTGTGAAGTCACGTTGTGTTATAAGTTCTATATTTTTACATTTTTAAAATAGTGGCTCCACCATATAATCTTCTTGGTTTGCTCTTAGATGAAGGATGGTTGGACGTTGTCCAGTCTTTAATTAGAGTTATTCCATTGGAAGATCCACTGGGACCAGCTGTTATAACATTGTTACTAGATGAATGTCCATTGCCCACTAAAGTAAGTTAATACTTGTCTTTTATGAAACTGTCACGTATGCTTAAACAGAGGACGAACGACCACAAAGAACTTTTGATGTAATGCATTTCCTCTTTATACATTTGGGGTCTGTTTCATTCAATATTGACTTCATTACGTAAACTTGTCTTTTAATACTAATGAAGTGCTACATCCTCTATCAGTAACTTACTATAAAGCTTGAGTTTAAAATGTTAAAAATGAAAGCATTTAGATCTGAAATGGCAATCTGTATTTGAAATTGAAATAGAATGTTCAGTTGCTGAGCTGATTTTCTTACCTTCCGCTAAAGAGTTTTCTCCTTACAAAAGGTTTTCTTTAATGTTTTCTAGTAAGAGAAAAAACTGTTATACTGAAAGCACCTGCAAATCTTAAACATATTAAAGATTGGCATAACCTTGATTTTCCCTTATATAGAACAAAAGCATCAAACTTTCATTGCTTTAGTCCATATGTTCTATGGACTACTTTTTCAAATTTTGGATGCTGGCATCTTTCATTTGTTTAAGCCTCAGATATTTGGGCACAACATGGAAAAACATTATGGATAGAAGAGAAAAGCCTTTGGCCTAGTCACTGATGAACTGACCTTTGCCTAAGCTTATAAGAGGTTTCTGTTACAATTTGCCTCAAAAACCCTGGTGAGATTTGCTCTTGCTTGATTTGAAAAAAAAAGAAAAAAATTGTAAGTCACTTTTTACTTCAACATCACTAAGGCCCTGTTGTTATCAGTCATTTTGGCATTTGGGTGGATTTAGTCTGTTTAATGATTCAAGAGTATATTGCATATTTTTGATACAACTGGTACATTTTGAATGAAGGGGAATCTAACAATTCATGTAAGAAAACTTCCAGGTTGATCAGTTAACATTTCCCATCAATAATGACATCATTGGGTGCATTATATCATGTCTTTATGTTCGTTCTGAGTTAATTTAATGGCTGGCGATAGCTTTCGTCTCAAATAATTCCCTTGGGGAAAAAAAGCCTAAGTAATATACTTATCAAATCCACTTGTACATTTTTGTTTTTAGGATGCACTCCAGAAATTGACTGAAATTCTCAATTTAAATGGAGAAGTAGCTTGCCAGGACTCAGGTCATCCTGCCAAACACAGGAACACATCTGCAGTCCTAGGCTGCTTGGCCGAGAAACTAGCAGGTAACTTTGGGAATCTCTACCAAGAAAGATCTTCAGTTGTTTGACATAAAGGTTGCACTGCAGGTCTTTATTCAAACCTGCTGTCCCAGAAAGGAGTGTCTGCCCTGCAACCACCACCACCAGGGGAAAAAAAAAAAAAATTGAGGGACAAGGACCAACTGCAAAAAAATTACTCAAAGGCCAAAGAGATGAATGCAATCTAATTTAGCTTTGAGGATTTTCAGAGAGACATTTAAAAGAAAAGGTTTTACTTATTTGCTTTAAAATTAAGAATAAAAAGCTAAATTCAGTATAATAAAGATTATATAGGTATATATGCATATACTAGATAATATACATGTATACAGTTTATAAAGTTTAGCCAGATAATGGAGACATACTAAGTCAGGGAAGAGGAAAAGGAACTTTAAATTGGAGCAGTTCCTGAGAAGAGAAGCAGATATTTAACTTGTTTATGAACATTACCCACTTTAGGCAAGTTAACATCCAAATCCAGGAGAATAGCTCAGCCAGTTAGATCATGTATGGTGGAAGAAACAACGTATTCAAAATCAGGACACCTGGGTGCTGGGTCCAATTCTGCCACGTGCGCCCCAAGTACACCGGAATGAGTCACTTCACTGTGGGCTCAGTTGCTTGGCTGTGAAATGGGAACAGTGCTATTCCCTGCCTCAGAGCAGGAGGCTTAAATAAGACAGTGTGCATGAGAGTACCTTGTCAAAGAGTTCAGAAAGCAATTTTACAGTTAATAGCTACTGATGAAAAAGAATACGGCCCATTTCATGATATCTCATGTTTGTTGTGTTTGTCCAGGTCCCGCAAGTATAGGCTTACTTAGCCCAGGAATACTGGAATATTTGCTACAGTGTCTGGTAAGTAAGGCATCAAGCCAGTTATTCTTAGTCATCTACAACTGTGCATTTTTCTAAAATTACCAGTGTAACCACTGGCACAGAGAATGGAATCAGTTATAAATTTTATTTGCAGGTGTTTCCTGAGTGTTTATTCCCTCCTATATTAAAAAAAAAAAAAAATGAGGGTGGGATAGGAATTCATTACAAGCAAAAGCAGCCAAGTTGGTCTGGTTTTAAATTTAGTCCTAAGATAGCTGCTATGATTGGCTTTTGTGTGTGTGTCCTTAGAGTCTGCCAAATGGTAGTAGGGACCTCCACAGTGGAAACAAAATTACATGGCATTCCAAGCCAGAAAACTGTCAGGTCAGATTGCCAGTGTATATAAATCTCTACTCCTTCCCTCCCTCCCTGGCCCCTGCTCTTATAACTGTTGCCATAGAGTATTAGATCTATTGTCTGTGAAGCTGTGGTTTGCTGAGGTGGTGCTGTCAGATCGCTCACAGGGCTGGACTGCAGACTTGACTGGTCTGTATTTGTAAAAGTTATTTTTGCAGGCTTGGTGAGCACTAGCCTTCTTCAAAATCTGAAAGACCTTATTTTTCAGTACCTATATGATATGTACTTAAAACACACACCACGATGCTAAGCAAGCACTGTGAGGATACAAAAGTGGTATAACAGTCCTTTGCCCTCAAGAAGCTTCCTGATTAACTGAGGGATCAAAACTACCCAGACAAGACATTTAGCCTCCATTTTAAGACAGGATGTGATTAAGGGCAAAATCACTAAGTGCCATAAGAGTTCTGAGAGAGGGTGATGGGGAGGGGTGGAAGATAGGGGTGGTGAGAACTAAGAGAGCTGTGGGAGACAGGCTTCCTCATGAACCTGGGCCCTCAGCTGGGTCACATCATAAGTTAGTATTTATCCATGCACCCTGGAGGGAAAAATGGGTTTCTTGGCTAAAGCCATCACCAGCAGAAGCCCAGAAATAGGAATGGCCATGCTCCTGGCATATTACAGAGAACTGTCTGAACAGGAGACAGTGTTCACAGACAGGAGGATGGGCCTGGACAGCCTGGTGAGGAGGGCTCAGGGCCTGCAAAACCAGACAGAGGGATTGAAAGCAGGTATGACAAAGAGCAGAGTGCTGAACAGGCTTTGCTACAGGGCAGG
This sequence comes from Mirounga leonina, assembly GCF_011800145.1. Classification (NCBI taxonomy): domain Eukaryota; kingdom Metazoa; phylum Chordata; class Mammalia; order Carnivora; family Phocidae; genus Mirounga; species Mirounga leonina. Next base: position 26,944,389 of record NW_023270469.1, on the reverse strand, counting down.
CTGGTGGTTATGAGCTTTGCAGAACCTTTGAGCCCCAGGGAAGTGAGCAGGAATCATCTGATGTTCTAGAGTTCCTTTGCAGACTCCTAATGGAGCTGTGGGGAAGGATGGCTATGAGAAGGTGTGATGTTAAGCAGGAAGACCTTTCTTTAAATGGGAATACCTGTGATGGGAAACTAACTATAACTGTATATAAACTGTATATATATATACTTATATGAGTATATATATATAACTTATATATATATATATATATACAGGAAGAGCGCTCTCCCACCCACCGTTAGCATTTGTGCAATTCCTTTCAGAGAACAGATTGAAAACTAAGCCATTAGTTGTTCATTTCAACATTTAGCATTTTGGAACTTGGTAATGATGAATCGTTCCTTTAAGGACTCTGAATAAAAGTCACTCTTAGCTCCTATTCTAGGTTTCTGTTTGGCTTGCTTCAATGAATGTAAGAATCAGCATGGTTTTATTTCACAAAGCCCTAATACAAATGTTACTAAGTAGAATAACATAGTGCTTTTAACAAAGTACTTTTGAACTGCATATCTATCATGAGACTCTATCTTGGTTCCTCATTACTAACAATATTAGCAAACAGAGAATTGAGGACTTAAATGAGTAAAACTTTTCTGACTGCTCCCAACAAATCTAGCACATATTGGATACGAAGAGGAAATTGCTAACTTACCTCCTCTGCAGGGGAATGATGTTTCTGCCTTTTTGTTTTTTTATCTTTTGTTGTCTTTCAGAAGTTACAGTCCCACCCCACAGTCATGCTTTTTGCACTTATCGCACTGGAAAAGTTTGCACAGACAAGTAGGTATAGTGACTTCTTGCACTAATGATCTTCCGTATCGGTTGTTAAAAATCTTATTTTTCTTACTTACTGGATGAGCTTATGCTTTGAGCCCCATCAAACATGCACATGTTCTGTTTTTCTCTGGGTAGATGCCTCAAGGCCAATAAGATGTAACAGGGACAGAAGCCAAGAGTCTTCCCACCTAAGAATCAAAACTTGTGACCACAGATACTCACTTTTTATAGCTAAAAAGTTAGCGATGAGATTGCTACTTCCCAGAAAATAGTTGAGGCTCTTGACTAGGTCATTATTCTAGTTTCTACGTTTTCTGATTGCCTCTCCTCACTCCTTCCTACCCCTTACCTGCCCCGCAAATCATCCTACTCTTTCATGGTTGATTCAGTGTGTCCGTCTTCCCAAACAGGTGAAAATAAATTGACTATCTCTGAATCCAGTATTAGTGACCGACTCATCACATTGGAGTCCTGGGCTGATGATCCTGATTATCTGAAGCGTCAAGTCGGTTTCTGCGCCCAGTGGAGCTTAGACAATCTCTGTAAGTAGGCGTTGTGCTTTATTAAAATGCCTGCTTCCATATCCAAACCCGTTTCTTATATAGGATCACTGTTCTTCATTTTGTAATAGTGAGTGTGACATTCTCCTTGAAAGGGCCTATACTGTACGTTGGCCGTATTGTAGCAGAAAAGTATTCTAGGGACCCTCCAAACAAGAAGTATATGGCATACTTCTTTTTTTTTTTAAGATTTTATTTATTTATTTACTTATTTTTTAAGATTTTATTTTATTTATTTGACAGAGAGAGACACAGCGAGAGAGGGAACATAAGCAGGGGGAGTGGGAGAGGGAGACGCAGGCTCCCCGCTGAGCAAGGAGCCTGATGCGGGGCTCGATCCCAGGACCCCGGGATCATGACCTGAGCCGAAGGCAGACACCCAATGACTGAGCCACCCAGGCACCCCTTATTTATTTATTTGACAAAGAGAGACACAGCGAGAGAGGGAACACAAACAGGGGGAGTGGGAGAGGGAGAAGCAGGCTTCCCACCGAGCAAGGAGCCTGATGCGGGGCTCAATCCCAGGACCCCGGGATCATGACCTGAGCCGAAGGCAGACGCCCAATGACTGAGCCACCCAGGCGCCCCTATATGGTATACTTCTAATTTCAGCACTCTCCTGTTCAAAAACTTTCACTGGTCCCCTACTTCCTGCTGCATCTGGGCCGTTAATCAGATGGCAGTGTCCAATTAAGTCTTCCCTACACAAACTGTCTCCTCACTGTCCTACAAGCAGGCCCCAGTCATCCCGATCTCTCTAGGCTTTTTCCTCACTTGGAGTTCCCTCTCTTTACTCTTCTAATCCTAACATGGCTCTTCAAAACTCAAGACACGTCTGACCTACGCCAAGAGGGCTGCTCCTGGCTTTTCTTTTTCTCCTCCAAGGGCTGCTAGAACGAAAACCATCCTGCTACTAAATCCTCACTCCCCCTCCATAGTTAGCATTGTGCTAAGGCATGGCTGGGTGTGTGTGCCCCCCTCCCACCGCAGCACTGTGGAGAGTTGCTTTGTGCACAGCCTGTGCGGTGCCAATGAAAGAATCATTCCGAGGGGCGCCTGGGGGGCTCAGCTGTTAAACATCTGCCTTCAGCTCAGGTCACGATCCCGGGGTCCTGGGATCGAGCCCCGCATCGGGCTCCCTGCTCCGCGGGAGGCCTGCTTCTCCCTCTCCCACTCCCTCTGCTTGTGTTCCCTCTCTCGCTGTGTCTCTGTCAAATAAATAAATAAAATCTTTAAAAAAAAAGAAAGAAAAAGATAGAATCATTCCCAAAAGGTATAATTTGGCTTTTATTGCATGCATGATAACAAATATAGGGAACAGAAGCCTAAACCTAGCAGTGCCGTCCCAGCTTGTCCCAGCTTTGGCTTGACTGATCCTCATATGGTCGTGCAGCGGAAAGGCAAGGTTTTAAGTCTCCCTACCTATCCTGCCATTTCTGAGCAGCCCCACATCTTAACCAGAATGGCAGCCAGCGAAGACACTAGCTTTTTTTCCACTACAGCCTGCCTTAGAGACATGACCACTTTTTCTTTTGCAGTTTTAAAAGACAGTAGACAGCTGACCTATGAGAAAGTGGACCTGAATAGCATTAGGGCCATGCTGAATAGCAACGATGTCAGCGAGTACCTGAAGATCTCACCTCATGGCTTGGAGGTAAAGCTTTCATGGACGGAACATGCGGGGGAAAAAGTCTTGTTCTCAGTTTCACACCCTGGTTCTCACAAAGAGCCATTTCTTGCAGAATAGATGGAAGTGTCAGGTGTAGAATTTAGTGATTCATCACTTACATACACCACCAGTGCTCGTCACAACCAGTGCCCTTCTTTAATCCCCATCACCCATTTAATCCATGCCCCCGCCCACCTCCCCTCTGGCCACCCTCGGTCTGTTCTCTATAGACAATTTGATTTAAATATGTCTGTTTTCAATCTCTGCCGCTTTATTCAGCTAAAGGCGCAAAGACTAGTGTTTTCTGAGAGAGGCCCTTCCTTTTTGAATCCCTGCATCACAGTTGTATTCTGGCTAGTGCTCCCCTCCTCCCTGGACGGTGGAAGTGTTGCTGATTTCGTGGTGCAGGTTGATGGAAGCTGCTGATGCACAGGAAGGCACCATCAGGCACCAGACACGTCAGGATGAAAGAGCTGTTTGAAGAATGGCTGCAGACAGCTCTTTGATCTTACGTTATTGCCAAATGCCTGCCGTGGTTTTCTGCTTTCAATTATTTTTAGGTACCCCATCTCATACCGTTCAGTGTCCTCCTCTCTCTGCATCCTAACACATGCAGGATAAGGCCATGTTGATGCATTCGTAAAAGATTCTACCGGGAGGGTAAAGCTCTGTAAGTACTTCAAAAAAGAAGCCAGTAGCCCCCGTTAATGCTTACTGCAGCCATCTTTGAGGCCTTCCAACCCTGTTAGAACTCCCTAGGAATAAAACTGTAAGAGAGAGCGTGCTTCTTTCTGTTTTGTACTTCGTATCACTGAGGATGCACAGAGAAGGAAACGACCGTCCACCAGAAGCTTTAATAAGGAAAAGCACATTCCACCTCTAGGCAGTCACTTAACTTCCATGGTCTTCAGGCATTGACGGTGGGCTGTCGCACGCTTTGGTTTTGCCAGGCTCGCTGTGATGCCTCCTCATTTGAAAGCGTGCGTTGCACCTTTTGCGTGGATGCCGGGGTGTGGTACTACGAAGTCACCGTGATCACTTCTGGTGTCATGCAGATCGGCTGGGCCACACGAGACAGCAAATTTCTCAATCACGTGAGTACCCTAGAGAACGGTGTAAATGGGGACAACAGCAGTTTTTTGGCGAGTGGGTGGAGGACGCAAATTTTCCAGATGGGTTTGCACAATGATCATTTCTCAGGATGAACCACATGCTGCCAGATCCGACACAAGGGTTTGCTAACCCGGTTCAGAAATAGGAAAACACAAGGGAAATCGCCCCTTGGTTTTTTTTTCCCCTCGAGTTTTAAGTTTGCACCTAGAGGTTGGCTGTGTCCTTTGTCTTTGTAGGCCCTCCTCCGGTGCCAGCCACATCTCTGGCTCAGTTTTTATATTGGAACCCGTGATGACTTTTACCTTGCATTTAAGCTGTAAGAACTTTGTAGGAATTCTCTTCCTTTCATAAAATACTAAATGTTGGCTTGACTTCTTTTACTTGACTTTTACTTTGTAACTAGTAGGCACATTTGTTTTCAATATTTAGCATTTATCTTTTGTTATAGAAAGCAGTCATGTAAAGAGGGAAGACGAAACCCACTAGAGGAAGCAGGATTCATCTACCACGACTTGAGTATCAGAGGCTGGGATTCCTCCTTTTCCTATAGATGTTGATTTCTTGCCAATATATACCCTTCAGATGCCAGCCTGAACAGCTTTCTTGTGTTATTGCAGTTTTAAGCTGTTTGGAATTAATCCAGTTTTGATCTGGATTCTTATGGACATAGGAGTTTTACCCTTTGAACTGGGAAAACCCCTTGGATTATTTTGTTAATCTAAACAATAGTCTCCCATATGTAAGGTCCTAGGATAGGTTTTAGAAGTGAACCAAACTGAGCCTGCCTGCCAGAAGCATAGTTTTGGAAGGGGCCCTTCCAGCGAGGCTGTATAGCATCTTGGAATTGTGCATAGCTTTGCCTTGCTGGAGAGACAACTGGAGGAAGGGGGCCAGTAGAGAGGTCAGATTCTTGTCCAGGATAGAAAACTAGACCCCAGACTGCTCTTGCTTTCATTGGGAACTTACTCTGATGAAGGGCCTCCTCTTTGGGCCTTAATTAAAACCTGGAAGCGTGGGGCTTGATTGTGGCACCATGAAGTCAGAAGTACATGGGTCTGGAGAACAATGCCAATTAATAATTAATAAAATCTTTAAAAAAAAAAAAAGCACTTAATTTAAGATCCCATCCACTCTTTTAACAATAAAATAACTGTGAAATAATTAAAAGGCAGTAAATAATAAAAGCTGCCAAGGACCTATATGATGCTCCAGTTAAGCCCACCTCAGAATAACTATTAGCTGATCATCCACTCTAACCTTTCTCTTGCCTCCAGTTTTGAAATTTCTGAGCATGTGGTTGTTGTGAAGTCTACTACATGCAAGAAAGATGTTTGCCCAGCTACAATGAAGTGGAAAGCACACCAGTCTTGGAATCAGAAGATTCCAGCATCCAGACTTGACTTTCTGAGTAATAATTTGTCCTTGGCAACATGGTTGACCTCTCGGAGCCTTTATTTCCTCTTAAAGTGGGGTATAATGCCACCAGCCTCAGAGGGGTTAGTGAAGATTCAGTGAACTAACACATGTGAAACTTGGGAGGTATTTGGTGGTGAAGTCATGATCTAGTCACAGAGAACCAGGCCTTGAGGTCAGAATTTTGGTATCTTCCAAGAACCATAGGCTCCCTTCATCCAAAAAGCTTCGAATTCCAGCCACCAGGTTGATGGTTACGAAAGACACTTTTCCCAGAACATAGCAGGCAGAGCTTGCTAATCTTCTGGGCCCTGTCTCCCTCCAGGAAGGCTACGGCATCGGGGACGACGAATACTCCTGTGCGTACGATGGCTGCCGGCAGCTGATTTGGTACAATGCCAGAAGCAAGCCTCACCTACACCCGTGCTGGAGAGAAGGTATTCATTCCTCTCTATGATTTTATCAACTAAGTTAAGACATCTGGGTATGATGAGGCATCTATTATGTTAGGCCTTAAAATATTTTAATGGAAGAAGATTTAATGTGAAAAGGGATATGAACCTTTGTATTCCCTGTCATGGATGTGAACAGTATTCTCCTGATAAGTTCACCGCTGGTGGGGCCCTTCCTTCAGCAAAATCATTTCGGACTATAAAATTCTTAATTTAGTGGGGGAAATGATAAGATTAATATGAATTCAGGGTGCCTGGGTGGCTCAGGTCATAATCCCAGGGTCCTGGGATCAAGCCCCGCATTGAGCTCCCTGCTCAGCAGGGAGTCTGCTTTGCCCTCTGCCCCTCCCCCCTGCTTTGCTCTTTCTGTCTCGCTCACTCTCAAATAAATAAATAAAATCTTAAAAAAAGGGGGGTGCCTGGGTGGCTCAGATGGTTAAGCGTCTGCCTTCAGCTCAGTTCATGATCCCAGGGTCCTAGGATCAGGCCCTGCATCGGGCTCCCCACTCGGTGCAGAGCCTGCTTCTCCCTCTCTCTCTGCCATTCCCTCCACTTGTGCTCTCTGGCTCTGTCTCTCTGGCAAATAAATAAATAAAATCTTAAAAGAAAAAAAAAGATAAATATGAATTCTAGTTTCCTTGAACTCAAAACCCCGACAGCAAGAGTAGCAAGTTCCATTGACTGAGCCAGCCAGGCGCCCCTCTGGGTACATGCTTGAATCAGAGCATCCAGGGAGATACGCTGGGAGGACGCTGACATTGTAATGCCAGTAAAATGAGGATTTTTCAGAGACCACATGGGAATAGGCACTCTTCAGTGGCCACATTCTGGTCCCCTCTAGAGCAGCTTTTAAGGACCATTTGAGCACTTTCAGCCTCAAACACACCTGCCCAGCTTCCATTCTCCAGACATCAGGCTTGGAGTGATGCAGCAGGGGCACATGCTGCCAGGACTCTAATCATGGCTCTAGGATTTTAGCAGGAATGTATCTTATCAACTTACCTTATGATCTCTTTTGCCCCATTCAGGTGTTCATTCTGTCCAAGGCCTTAGACCCAGGAAAATATTTATTAAGGAAAGATTCAAGCAGCAAAGTTACAGCCACGCAGTTTGTTAAAGGGTTAGATTATTGAGTGTTTTTACCCCGAACTAAATACAGAGAAAACAGGTGTTTTCCCCCCCTCCCCGCTATGGCCCCACTGCACTGGAGGATGGTATTCTTGGAGGGCCTTCTGGTGGCCCCACTTCATTCTGAAGATGTAGAGCCATATGGTAGGGGATGGAACCTCTGGAAAGATTTTACTCCTGGCTTTGAACAGTATAGGGGAGAGAACCCAGCTCCTTCTCCAAGCATCTCTCTTTTGGTTTCCTGCCCTGATCAGCATTATAGATGTCAACTGAATTTTCAGGCATGCTAAGAGAACAGGAATCTGACCACTCCTGTGAGGGGATGGCTCCACTTTAATTAGCTCCGTTGATAGTGTGGGAAAAGAGGAAACCTGAGAAGCCTATATAAGCCCTCCTCTTAACAGCTGGCGGGTTCTTAAGGGAACACAAAGCCTCTCCGCTTAGCAGACTGTAAGATGGAGGCACTGTCCGAAAGACTGCCTCATTTGGGGTTTTAATAATTTTTAAAAGGATTACTGAAGTAATATGTTTAGCATAAAAATTTGGAAAATAGGGAGGGAAAGCAAAATGAAAATCCCTCGTAATTTTTTTTAAACACTTAAAATTTGGTGTATGTATTTTTTGCTCTTGTTCTATTCATATGCCTTGAACAGCTTTGCAGGTTATTAAATAACATTATTTTTAAAGATTTTATTTATTTGAGAGAGAGAAGAGAGCACAAGCAAGGGAAGCGGCAGAGGGAGAGGGAGAAGCAGGCTCCCTGCTGAGCAGGGAGCCCAATGCGGGGCTTGATCCCAGGACCCTGGGATCGTGACCTGAGCCAAAGGCAGATGCTTAACTGACTGAGCCACCCAGGTGCCCCAAAATAATGTTATTTTTAATGGCTTTTTCAATAGCCCATTTTATCATTAAACTCTATCAACCAATGCCCCAAGAGATTGGAGAGTGATGCTGTGATTTTTAAAATTATGATTTAAAAAAATATTATAAACCATTCTGGTTTTCTCAGGATAAACCCCTCGAAGGGAAACTTCTCTAGCCTGGGGGATACAGGACTTCACAGCTTTTGCCATCTATTGGCAGATTCTCCTCCACCAGCTTTGAGTATCCATATTCCTTGTCGCCACTGTATAATTTCATGTGCTTATCTTTGACAGTTTAAAAGGCAAAAACTTTAAGTGAAGACGAATGTTTGTTTTTTTAACATGTTTTTGGGCAGTTGTTATTTCCGAGAGTTGAAACTCACCAGAGAGGCAAGGTAGCACAGGATTTTGACCTTGCCATATTTCACTGATCCCAAAATGCCATTTTTCCACATTTTAACATCTTCAAAATTGGGATGCAGCTTATAATTGATGGCTTGTCATAGATTAATTGCCAGCATTTTCTTCGTATTGGTACATTAAAATATTAGATCAGCTGCAAAAGCAGCAAGGAAGATGAATGTGTTAATACACAGCTATAGATGCAGATTTAATACAGTGATGTATTTAACCCTTGAGACACTGAGCAAAACCCTGGCAGTAGTACATACCCTTACCCTAACAATGTTCCACTTTATCCTCTAGGAGACACAGTAGGATTTCTGTTAGACTTGAATGAAAAGCAAATGATCTTCTTTTTAAATGGCAACCAGCTGCCTCCTGAGAAGCAAGTCTTTTCATCTACTGTGTAAGTAGCTTTCCTCAGTCAAAAATTTGAGTAGATTCATGTAGTTCACTTTTCTCCAGAAAAAGACTTTGTCCATTTATGTGGTCAGTTGTGATGAGAAGTCATTTTATTTCGAGTCACTGGGGGCCCATCTGATCATACCAACAACTGTCCTGAAGTTTGATATAGGAAGATGAGGGCAGGATATTGTCAGGGTCACAGTCCTGTCTAGGTTAGTGAACAGAATCTGTCACCCTTTCTGCTAGGGTACAACATCTCAAAGCCACTTTGTGTATATGAGCTTTACTTTGTTTTCATGAATTCTCTTGACCTCTGTCCTCATTTTTATCTGTAGATCTGGATTTTTTGCTGCAGCTAGTTTCATGTCGTATCAACAATGTGAGTTCAATTTTGGAGCAAAACCATTCAAATATCCACCATCTATGAAATTTAGCACTTTTAATGACTACGCCTTCCTCACAGCTGAAGAGAAAATCATTTTGCCAAGGTAAGGAATCTGCTTAGGCTGTCTGCAGACTTTCACATGCATCTCATGAGAAGCTGAAATAGCAATTCCTTGAGAGATTTTTTCAGCTTTTTATAAATAATTTTGAAAACCTGAGTAAAATGGATGACCTCCTAGGAAATAAAAATTACTCAGAGATCTCAGAAGAGATAAAACAAACCAGTTATTATAACAAAATTAATTGAAACAAAGTAAGAGGTATGTCCCCCAAAAACACCAGATCCAGGTGGTTTCACAGGAGATTTCCACCAAATTTTTAAGTAACAGACAACTTCATTACTATTTAAGATGTTACAGAACCCTCAGGGTGCCTGGGTGGCTCAGTTGGTGAAGCGTCTGTCTTAGCTCAGGTCATGTTCAGGGTCCTGGGATCAAGCCCCGCATCAGTGGGGAGTCTGTTTCTCCCTCTCACTCACGCTCTGTGCTCGTTCTCTCTCAAATAAATTTTTTTTTAAATGTTTTATTATCAGTTGCTCCTCACAATCCCGGAACAGCAGCTCTTTAATAAATGTCCCCATGCTTTAATAAAACCACCTTTTCGCACCAAAAAAAAAAAAGTTACAGAACCCAGAAAGAAATCATTCCAAATAATTTTTAAGAGCTAAATAACATCGGTATAAAAACCAGACAATATAACACATGAAGAAGCCCCTCAAACTAACTCTACCTGAATGTCAATGAAAAATCCTAAATATTAGGAAATCAAGTACATCTTTTAACAGGTGTGCTTTGAACTTCGGGATTTAATGAAACATATTTCTTGTTGGGTTTAGCTACTCGGCAAAGATGCCAACACTGTTCTGCAGCCCTTAGGACAATGAATGCCATCTTGGATAAAATTTCACAGCCCTTCTTTGCCAAAAATTGTGATCGGCCTTAATTATCTCCTTGGATGAATTACCTGCTTTCCTCCCTTATGAGATGAACGTGATCTGTTCCTTAAGCTGGGAAAGACTCCAGCTGCTTCCTCGTAATGACCTCAACTTGAAGCTTGTTTCACGATATGAGCCAAAAGTTATCATTTTTTAACAGACAGCTTGCTGGGCCTGTGTGAGGAAGGGCATTCCTGCTATTCATGCCACACGGGTTATATCAATGACAGAGATTCTCCCAGCACTCAAGGAGACCACACTGGCCACGCTGTAGCCAGGGTTGGGCCGTCATGCCCCTGAAGGTATCTGTAACACAGTGTTGTAATCCTCGCTCTTGTCTGAAAAAGCAGGTCTGTGAACAGCCCTCCTGGGCTGTGCTTCACCTTGGACTCGGTGTCTCAAGGCTGAAAAGCAGCTCAGCAGTTTCCAGATGAACCAGAAAATGTCACTTGGTGACCCAGCAGCTTTGCCTGCTACAGCAGAAGCTCTGTAATATAGCAGGAACAGAAGGGCCACTTACATACCGACCGGCTCAGGGACCTGAGGGTCATTCCTAGAACTTCCCTTCAACTTGTCTTGGTGCCTGACAGAGATTCTGAACTTTAAATTCCTCTTGGCGATCGTCTGAAGTAATACCTCGCTTGTCTGGCGTACCTCGTTCCTTTATTGCTTGGCCTGTCATCTTGGATGTCGCCCAGCAAGCGGCCTGCCTTGTGACGTACACCTTGAAAAGGGAGGGCAAGGGGAGGGCAGGCCCCAGGAGTTGCGCTGGAGGCCGGCCTCCGCTCGCACTGCTCCAGCATTTGGGGAACCGCCCCTGCAGAATTAAACTTGGCAAAAGCCAGATGGCAATAGGTGTCACCTGTTAAAGTCTCCGAATTTTATGGGCAGCTTCTGCGTAGTCCCTTAGTTCCCCGTCAGCCTGGCCCCCGCCGCAGCCTGCCCCGATGAGAGCAGAGTTACCGGCCAGGGCAGGCTTCCACTGCATCAGCTCTGACAGCAACCCCAGCTCGGGAGTCGGAGGCTGATCCAGGCCGCAGAAACCTGCTGCTGCTACCTTGCACCCTTTAACCTTCCAGTTGCACCTCGATGCAGGTTGTGACGTTAGGTGTGTATGTGCCTGAGACCGTTTTCTATGCCATTAATATTTTCAGCCTGTGTTCCAAAAGCTTCTGTGCAGCTTGTATTTGTTTACTCATATATTCCTTTCTGGCCTCATGGTAGGTCATGGCCCTGTGACTATCTGGGATCTCGTAAATTGTTCTATATTGTATAGACTCTCTAATTCTTCTCCTTCATTCATTCTTTTTTCCCTTTCTTAACCTTTTTATTATGAGAAACTTCAAATACACACAAAAGAAAACAAGAACAGTACAGTGAAGCACCATATCTCCACCTCTCAGCAACAGTGGCCAGGATTGTAGAACTGCAGGCTTCCTTCATCTGTTAATAACTCCATTATCATTCCAGGTTCCCTGGCCAGAATCCCAGAGTATCTTTGACACCTTACTTTCTGCTCTTCCTACATCCTATCCCTCAGCACACCCTGGGAGCTGTGCCTTCAGAATACATCTCAAATCCAACTACCGCTTATCACCCTCACTGCTGCCACCGTCATCCCAAGCTGCCATCATTTCCCACCTGGATTATTTTCACCCTGCTCCTTAGTTGGTTTCCTGTTCCTACCTGGACCCCCTGGACAGTAGCTGTGTCTATTCAACACAGCTTCCAGAATGATTTTGTTACGGCTTTAATCAGATCATGCCCTTCCCTGCTCGAAACCCTAGTGGCTTCTCATTTCACTTAAGGTGAAAGCTTAAATCCTTACAGTGACCTAGTCGGCTGTACACGATTTGTCCTCTCCTCTCCTTTATTACTTCTCTGATTTTATCTCCTACCGTCTCCCATTTCTTCATGCTCCTTATTCAGCCACCTTGGCCTCCTTGCTGCTCCTGAAACATACCAGATTATAGCCTCAGGGCCTTTGCACTTGCTATTCTTGCTACTAGAATGGGCCAGTGTGTGTTTTCCAAGGCCACCCAGCAATTAGCTCCATTCTGACGCTGTCTTCCCGTGATCTCCTCCTCATCTTTGATTAATTTGCTAAGAGTGGCTCACAGAACTTAGGAAAATAGTTTACTTACTAGTTTACAATAAAAGGATATAATACAGGAACAGATGGAAGCGATGCAGAGGGCAAGGCATGTGGGAAGGGGGAAGGAGCCTCCATGCTCTGTGAATGCGCCACTCTCCCGAAACCTCCACATGTTCACCAACCCTGAAGATTTTCAAGCCCTCTCCTTTTGGGTTTTTATGGTGGCTTCATTATGAAGGCGTGATTGATGAGAACATTGGTCATTAGTGATTGAACTCAATCTCCAGCCCCTCTGCCCTCCTGGGAGGTGGGGGGGAGGAGTGAAAGTTCCAACCCACTAATTACAAGGTTGGTCCCCCTGACAACCAGCCCAAAACTTAGGTTAACTAGGGGCTTTTCAAAAGCTGTCTAATTAACATAACAAAAGACCCATATTGCTCTCATCTCTTAGGAAATTTCCAGGGTTTTAGGACCTCTGTGCCAGGAACCCAGATGAAGACCAAATATATATTTATTATAAATCACAATATCACAGATGGTATCTCCAGATATCCACAGGTCTCATTCCCTCACACCCTGCAGGTCAAATGTCACCTTCCGTGGCTGCCATATTTTAAATGGTATCTCCCTGCTTCTCACTTACATACTACCTTATCCTCCTCCCTGCTTTCGTTTTCTTCATACTGCTCTTAAAATTCTATATATTTTACTTTTTCACCTAGTTTTTTTCTAGTCTCCCTTCACTAGACTGTAAGCTCTCTGAAGGCGGGGATATGTTTTTACTCCTCTCTTCACTGCTGAATCTCCAGGCTTTGGCCCAAGGTGAACAGAGTGAATGTTTCATTTCTCTTGCCCAGCGTCAGGGTTGCACCTTCAACAAAGCAGTTCTGCCTGTCTGCTTTTCTATTTCAAACGGAGTCAAAGTGTGATGCAAGGGTTCTAACCTGAGGTGTGTGGGCTTCCAGAAGAGTCTGTGCTGGACTATCATAAATACCTTGAAATTGTTTTGTTTTGGTTTTATATTTAAGATTTATTTGTCAGAGAGAGAGAGAGCACAAGCAGGGGGAGCGGCAGGCAGAGGGAGAAGCAGGCTCCCTGCTGAGCAAGGAGCCTGATGCGTGGCTGGGATCATGACCTGAGCCAAAGGCAGATGCTTAACCGACTGAGCCACCCAGGCATCCCAACACATTGAAATTGTATAAGAACTTGTGTGTGTGCATTTTTCTTGGGTAAGTCTCCTGCTGCTTTTCATCAAACTCTCAGAGCTGTAGGACTTAAAAGTGAAAATTTGCTGGTAAAATAAAGCTAGTAGTAGCCTGAGAACCAAAAGATTTGAATTTGGTTCCTGAATCTGTTTACCATGTGTGTGACCTTATGCAGTTCATTTCCATGAATTATGCCTTTGTCTGTAAAATGGGAATGACCATGCCTCCGTCATTCTCTACCATAGAAAATCACTCACTATAAGGTTGAAATGAGATGCATGTGAGAACCTTACTGAACAGAACTTAAGGAATACATCGTATACTTCACATGGACAGAGTATTTTCAAAGCATTTAATATGCATCACTGCTAATAGGCCCATTTATTTATTGACCAAATAAGTTTCAAACTACACTTTCTACTCAGGCACAGGCGCCTTGCTCTGTTGAAGCAAGTCAGTATCCGGGAAAACTGCTGCTCCCTGTGTTGTGACGAAGTAGCAGACACACAACTGAAGCCATGTGGACACAGGTAAGAGGGTTTGGTCATTTCTTTTGTGTATTACATTAGGCAAAATTTCATCCTGTTCTAGAATTGCTTTTATAGTTGTCGGGGAGGAAGGAATTCTGCTCTGTTCAGAATTCCCCTAGCTGGAGTCAGAATTAAATTTGTATGATACAGATTAACAGGAGAAAATCACATTTAGTTTCCTACATACGGGGAATCCACACAGACACGAAATTCCGAAGACAGGCAAAAGGAGCTATGTATGTCTGCATAAGCTAAGGAAAGGGTAGGGGTGGGGGTAAAAAGGGGAGGAAAGCCACTAGCAGGAAGGTGAGGGGATGTTTGGAAAACAAAGGTTGCCCAGTTATGCAGATGAAGTTTCTTACTTTGCTAATAACTCTTCCTGGTAAGAGGTCCTCTATTTAAATTCTTTTTAGGCAGTTGCAGGGAGGTCAGAGTCTCTTCTTGAGTCTTTTGGACCTTGATAGTTTTCAGCTCAAAGTAATCTGCATGTCATCGTGGCCCATCCTGGGGCTGCCTGCCCTTGGACCCTACACAGTGTTTCTAGTTCCATAGCTGTTCACTAAAGTTTATTATATACAAAGTGGGCTGAATGAGAAATCAGTTTGCCAGGGAGTGCATGACTGTCTTCCAGAAAGTACCTGAAGTAGAAGCTGCTGCTTAATGGGAGGCCTCTGTTTTTATTTTGTTTTTTTTTTTTAAGATTTATTTATTTGACAGAGAGAGACACAGCGAGAGAGGGAACACAAGCAGGGGGAGTGGGAGAGGGAGAAGCAGGCTTCCCGCTGAGCAGGGAGCCCGATGCGGGGCTCGATCCCAGGACCCTGGGATCATGACCTGAGCCGAAGGCAGACACTTAACGACTGAGCCACCCAGGCGCCCGTTTTTATTTTGTTTACTCAGTACTGTATTTTAATATAGTTTTCACCTCACAAAGTGTAAACGTTTTAATACTATTTATGAGCCTCTTGGGAAATCCCTTTTAGTTTTTAGGGCCTCCTCGTTTACTTACTGTTTACCCTCCTAACCGTTGAGAAGGCAGTGCCTCCCTCCCGTCTAACCAAGTTTCAGTTGTATGAGATGAATCAGAGGGCAGCCTGGATCCTATAGAAGAGTGTCTAAACATCAGCGAGAGCAACAAGTACAAATGCCCCCCAGAAGGCCTCCCAGCCGAGGTTGGAAACGGAAAAAGGAGCCAGGCGGTGTGCTGGCCCTGACCTGGCCCAGGCATGTGTGCTGACTGTGGAGGAGCAGTACCCAGGCTGATGTTCCAGGCCAGCTCCCTGTAACTCACCATATCCCATACTCTGCCCTTCTCGTCCCCCTCTCCCTGCCTGCCCCCCGCCCTGCTTTTACTTTTGATAGAGCTTTAGCCACCAGGTCTCCTGGGGGTCCAGAGCCTGGAGTGATGGACCCCAGTTTGTCACCTCCAGGTGTGGCTCAGCCTGGGCCCTTCACTCTATCTTGCTGACTTTTGCAATGGGTTGTTAGCTAATTGGCTGTTAAGGGAAGTACAAGCAGTGGATCTCCTTTCACCCTTCGCAGTACCAGTTTCTCTTCTGAAAGAAAGGCACAGCGACTCCAGCTGTGGCTGTTCCTTGGTATCAGTTCTGCAGCCCGAATTCTCAGTTTGAGCACCTTTGAAGGTTTTAGTTATTAGAGCCTCACAGGCAGATGCAAAGTTTAAAGGATGGATATGTCAACACCCTTTTTGATCTTTGTCTCTGGGAGGTTGTTAAGATCCCAAAGAATAGTATCTGGTCTTACTCATCTTTGAGCTCTCTGGCCATTCTCAGTGGTTTTGCACACAATAAGCGCTCAGGAATGGGGGCTGAAATCTAAAAACTTAGAACCAGGTATCTTAAGTATGAGCAGTCTCCATAATAGATACATACAAGACAGGATTGGAAGAGGAAATTAAAGAATTGTAAGAAAATTTAAGGGGCACCTGAGTGGCTCAGATGGTTAAGCGTCTGCTCAGCTCAGCTCAGGCATGATCTCAGGGTCCTGGGAGCGAGCCCCGTATCAGGCTCCTGGCTCAGTAAGGAGTCTGTTTCTCCCTCTCCCTCTGCCTCTCTCCCCAGCTCATATTCCCCACCCCCACCCCCCCACCCCCCCACCCCCCCTCCCCCGGTCACATGAATAAATTTTTTTTTTTAATTTAAAAAACGGCATGGGCGCCTGGGTGGCTCAGTTGGTTAAGCAACTGCCTTCGGCTCAGGTCATGATCCTGGAGTCCCGGGATCGAGTCCCATATCGGGCTCCTTGCTCAGCAGGGGGTCTGCTTCTCCCTCTGACCCTCCCCCCTCTCATGTGCTCTCTCTCTCTCATTCTCTCTCTCAAATAAATAAATAAAATCTAAAAAAAAAAAAAAATTTAAAAAACGGCAAAAAAAAATTTAGCTCAACTTTCAGCAGCAACAACAATTTTAAAGGGGGGGGGGGAGAAAGGAAATTAAAGTGAATGACTTCATCTGACCCTGGGAAGATATGGACAATCTAAGCATTCCTGTTACCATAGAAGAAACTGAGATGATTATCCAAGCTACATTTGCACCCATACTGCTCTCCACCCCACCCTCAGGCAAAAATACTAAGCCCAGATGGTTTCACAAATGAATTCTTTCAAACTGTCAAGGAATAGATTCTATATAAACTCCAGACCAGGGGAGCCTGGCTGGCTCAGTCGGTGGAGCATGCAAATCTTGATCTTGGGGCTATGAGTTTGAGTCCCCTGTTGGGTGTAGAGATTACTTAAATGAGTAAATAAAAACTACCAAAAAAAAAAGGCTATTTAAGAATACGTACCAAGAAATATGTGGTGCCTGTAAGAAGAAAACTTGTAAACTACTAAAGAATGCAATATGAGACTTGAATAAATGGGTCTGTTCTTAGAAGACTTCTCAGTATTATAAAGGTGGCAATTTTCCCTAAACCCTAATTTTAATTTGGGTCAACCTTTTTTTTTCCCCCTAGAAATAGAAATGCTAATTTAAAAGTTTATGTGATGTAAGGCAAGAAAATTCTGAAAGAGAAGAGTTATGGAGGGCACCCACCTACCACATCTTAAGATATATTAAAATAAATGCTTATGGGGCACCTGGGTGGCTCAGTTGGTTGAGCGTCTGCCTTCGGCTCAGGTCATGATCCCAGGGTCCTGGGATTGAGTCCCACATCGGGCTCCCTGCTCTGCGGGAGGCCTGCTTCTCCCTCTCCCTCTGCCTAACACTCCCCCTGCTTGTGCTCTCTCTCTCTCTCTCTCTCTGTCAAATAAATAAGTAAAATCATTAAAAAAAAATAATAAAGTAAAATAAAGGCTTATAGTTTGCTCCCAGTATATGAAAAGAATGACAGAACAGTGGAACAGAAAAGAAACCCAGAAATGGAACTAATTACATACAATGAAAATTTAACATATAAAGGCCTTGTGTCAATTCTGCGGTGCAAGATGGACTGTTTGATATTGGGATAAATGGCTAGCTGTCTGGGAAAATATCATGTGTCTCTACCCACATATCCACATCTATAAGTTTTTGCTGTGTACATACAGACTTTCCAGAAGAATGTACTTGAACTTATTCCTCAAAAGAGGAAGATGGGGGGGGGATCAGAAATGGGAGGAGACTCATTGTTGGTTTATATATTTAGTTCATTTTTTTTTTTAAGATTTTATTTATTTGACAGAGAGAGACACAGCAAGAGAGGGAACACAAGCAGGGGGAGTGGGAGAGGGAGAAGCAGGCTTCCCGCTGAGCAGGGAGCCCAATATGCGGTTCCATCCCAGGACCCTAGGATCATGACCCGAGCCAAAGGCAGACGCTTAACGCCCCTATTTAGTTTTTTAACCATGTGCAATGATTACCCTTTCACTGAACGAACTTGTTAATATTTCAGATTGAGTCGGCACATTGTCGGTTTGCCCTTTGGAAGCACTAACCTAACCAGCACTTGTATCTTTCTCCTCAGTGACCTGTGCATGGATTGTGCCTTGCAACTGGAGACCTGCCCGTTGTGTCGTAAAGAAATAGTGTCTAGAGTCAGACAGATTTCTCATATTTCATGACACACGTGAAGAGGCATCACGGACTTATTTCTACTCAATTCCAGCCAATGTTGAAAAGAAAAACAAAGGAAAAAAAAACAAACATCTCTAATCAATTGTGCGCACATTGACACTTATAGCCATGGCCAGATTTTATGCTAAAAATGGTAGTTTGTCAAAGACAAAATTCTCTTAGAATCTAACCCAACTTGCCAGCCCTGAGAAATTCCTTTTAAGGCCAAGGAAAGCTGAATGCTAACAGCTAGGCCTGTGGTCCTTCCATGAAAAACCATAGGAGACCATGCCCTCCCGAGTGCTGAAACCACACCGGAATTCTCCATGTTGGGTGTATTTGATTGTTTAACAGGATGTTTTGTCTCATTCTAAAGTTTTTATTTGGGGCAGAAGTCGTTATGGAGAAGTAAATAACAGCATTTCTGGGTTAAGCATAACTCCCCGTTGGTCAGAGAGACAGTGGTGTGATAAGCGTGGATATTGCACTGCAAGACTTGAATCTATAAACTAGAACCACACAGGTCAATGCTACAAGGAACATGGAGGGCCTGAAAGAAGGTGCACAGACTGTGGGAAAAAAACCCAATTTTTTATATTTCCGTGATTCCAAAGAACATTGTAGGTTTTTTTTAACTGCAGAAAACTGGTGGTATTTTCACATTCATGGTGTTTCTATCCAGTTTCAGTACCCGCATTTTCTGAGGAAAAAATGTTTTAACAATGCAGGAGGAATTCTTAAATTAATTGCAATGTTAGACTGGAGAAAATTTGGTATTTAGGGTATTTTTAAGGTACCATCAAATCAGGTTTTTTGTTTTTTTGTTAAAAATTTTTTTTAATCAGTATTGTTTTGGGAAGTAATATACTTTGAAACTCTTGAACTAACAGTCTCAAAAACTCTTAGAAGACAGTCTGAGAGCGCGTATTCCTATTGTTTTAAATAAATACATGTTTTTGAATAGTAAATTCAATCATGGATTGTTGCCTATGTCTTCATCAAAAGTGTTAATCCCTCTCAGGGTCTCTGGTGAAGACCTTCAAGAGTTTGGTTTTTTCTCCCAGAAAATTGGAAGGTAGAATTGTAAATTCATAGAACTTATTTTATAATGGTGTACCTCAGCAGCTGCCTTTCAATTTATGCCAAGTCCTTACTGAGTTTATACTTGAATAGTAAATATGTCTTCTGAGTTTTACAGTGTCTTAAACTCAATGCACATTTTTTTTTCTTCCTTTCCCACCCTTTCTTGTTTGTAATTCATTAAACTGTCCTATTACAGAGCTGATTTCCTTCCTGGCTGTACTTGTTGGGGTGCTGGATTTTTTCCCATGTCTTTAGCCTTCCGTAAATTCAAATCTATATATAAATAAATATATGTTCTCTTCTTTAGCTTGTGGTGAATACAGTAATTTGCATTGAAGAAATAAAACATTTGTTGCCTTTTTGACTAAAATTTCACAACTTTCATTGGTGCCTACTGCTAAGGTTCTAAGACCTCATCCTCTCAGTTTTAAGGGCTACTTTCCAGGGTAGGAGAGAGTCAAGTAAAAAGAATTAAGAAGCAAGGGTAATCATTTGCTCATCCCGCAGATCTTTATTGAGCACCTAATATGTTCTGGGCACTGTGCCTACATGGTATACAAAACAGATCTGTGCATGGAGCTTACGTCTGATAGTGGGTAGAAGACAATAAATTTCTGTTTATTTTAATAAATTGTTAGTGCCTTAAAAGATTAAGGTACTATAAGAGAGAACGAGGGGCACTTAATTTAGATGAGTGGAAGTGATGAAGGAGCAGAAGGCTAGCTGAGGACAAAGCAGAAGCTGACACCCTACACCCCCACCCCCCATGTGGTATATGTGACATTCCTCAGGCACTCCTGGCTGCCCTAAAGGAAAAACAAATGGTTAACTGATAGAGATCACAGTCTTGCAGAACAGGAGTCTCCCTCAGTTTACAAATGTCCTAGTGATTTCCAAGGAAGAAGCTTTCTTACCAATAGCTTAACTTCCAGAGACCCATAACTCGGTTCCTGAAGCCCTAACATCACCTTCCCCTCCATAAAATTAAGGGAGGCTGAGAGAAGGAAATGTAAATAAAATTGAATTTCTTCTAAACCTAAAGCCCATTGACAAGTACGTGTGATAGGAGGAATGTAACATTCCTCCAGGAAACTCCCAACTGTCTTCACGTTGGTACCTTATTAGAGGGAAAAACAGCCTTGGCTTGACAATAGCCAGGTCTCCATTATCTTGAGACTCTTCTTTAGCATATGACAGCCCTTCTGAACACCCGCTTTGTCCTCAACTCCCCAGCTTCCAAGTATATAATCAGCCACACCTCACAAACCCAGAGCAGCTCTTTCTGCCCACAGGTCCTGTCCCTGTGCTTTAATAAAATCAGCTTTTTGCACCAGAGACATCTTAATTCTTGGTCGTCGGCTCCGGACCTCACTTATATTCTAAAACTTCATCAGAAGGGGGCAGAAGAAACCTCACTGAGGAAGTAATATTAGTAAAAACTCCAAGGAAAAAGTAGGACGTGGCCAGGCAGAGAGACTGAGGACAAGCTTCTAGGACCACACAGCTATGGGAACACAACATTCTAGGTGAAGGCCTAACTAAGGAGGAAAGCTCAGTAAGCTTCAGGATCTGATGGGAGGCCCCCATAGCTCGTAAGTTAGGAACAGAGAGTAGAACAGTGTGCTCCCGTGTTGGAGAGGTCAGGGGACTGCTCATGAAGTCATGCTGAGGATTTTGTATTTTATCAAAAGTGCAACAGAAAACAAAAGAGTTTAAGCATGGAAGTGCTTTGATAATTTTAAAAGATAGCCCTGGCATCTATATGGAGAATGGAAAAGATGGGGGGGGCGTGCAGGACAGAGGACGAGCAAAACATGGAAACAGTCCAGTAGGGAGACTTTGGAGTCCAGCAGAGTGGTGAAGGTGGCCTATAAATTCAGTGGAGAAAAACAGCATTGATAGGTAATCTGTCACAAATCAAAGGAATGCAGGAGCCTATTAGCTTTCTAGAAATCTACCCTTGAATTTTGTTCATAAGTTGTAATCTTGGAACTGGTTCAAAGGGAAAGACCATATAGAAAACTAGGGAATAACAAGCAATGTGGAAGAGAATAAACAGTAGATCAATATTCTGCATTGCATGTAAGCATTTTAAGAGAAATTGAAAGCTAGGCTTTTACTGATGATATATTGTACCACAGAGAAAAAAAATTAAGTTAACGGCATTTCTCCAATGATTTATTGGGTAAATGCTCCCAGGGTTCTAGCAAAAAAAAGTTTTTAATGAATTGCTATCTTTTTGGAATGATTAATAAAGCAAGGTAAAGTTATGGTGCCATTTGCACACCAGGAAACAAGGATTCAATCACAGAAATCAAAACAATTTCATTTGCAGAAAATGACTCTTGCATGAATTTCCAACACCTTGAATATGTATCCAGGAAACAAACCGTCCAACTAAGATCAGCTCTTTCCAAGACTGGCCATTTTTTATTTATTCACTTAAAACAATTGTTTTAAAGGTTTTATTTATTTGAGAGAGCGAGTCAGATCATGAGCTGGGTGGGGGGGAGAAAGAGGGACAAGCAGACTCCACACTGAGTGCGGAGCCCAACAGGGGGTCCATCTCACGACCCTGAGATCATGACCTGGGCAGAAATCAGGAGTGGGACGCTTAACCGACTGTGCCATCCAGGTGCCCCCAATTTAATGTGGGAACATCTGGGTGGCTCTGTAGTTTGATTGTCTGGCTCTTGGTTTCGGCTCAGGTCATTATCTCACTGGCTGTGGGATCAAGCCCCCTACCCAGCTCCTCACTCAGTGGGGATTCCGCTTGAAGATTCTCTCCCTCTGCCCCTTCCCCCTCCCAAATAAATAAATCTTTTTTTTTTTTTAAGATTTTATTTTTTTATTTGACAGAGACACAGAGAGAGAGGGAACACAAGCAGCGGGAATGGGAGAGGGAGAAGCAGGCTTCCTGCAGAGCAGGGAGCCCAATGCGGGGCTCAATCCCAGGACCCCGGGATCATGACCTGAGCCGGAGGCAGACACCCAACGACTGAGCCACCCAGGCGCCCCCCAAATAAATAAATCTTAAAAAAAAATTTTTTTTAATGCTCTACCCACAATCAAAGGATTTAGGAAATGATTATTAATGGAAAACATTTAATATCTCCAAGTAAGTTTTAAATTTTTCCTTTAAAGGCCACCATTCTGTCTTGAGCAGAAAAATACCATGTTCTGATTTCTAGGAGTATTGTTTGAGAACTCAGGGATTGGAGCCATATATAAGCATGACGGTTAAACATGCCCTTGGGAATAAGCCTGGACCCAGTTCCAGCTCCCTGATGCCACTTATCACCTGTATGCAAGTACTTCTAAGCCTTTGTTTCTTAATCTGTAAGATCAAGATAACAAAACCTTTAGAAGTTTCTTTTTTTCTCAGAGTTTCAAGTATTTCAAAAAGACAATGTGGGCGCCTGGGTGGCTCAGTTGGTTAAGCGACTGCCTTCGGCTCAGGTCATGATCCTGGAGTCCTAGGATCGAGTCCCGCATCGGGCTCCCTGCTCAGCGGGGAGCCTGCTTCTCCCTCTGGCCCTCCCCCCTCTCATGTGCTTTCTGTCTCAAATAAATAAAATCTTTAAAAAAAAAAAAGAGACAATGTACTTATATAAATGTTTAGCACAGTAACTGGCACATGCCTGAGTAAATGGGTACCTATTATTTATGCCCATTTGTTCTTTTTTTTTAATGACTTTTTATTTATTTATTTGACAGAGAGAGACCGTGAGAGAGGGAACACAAGCAGGGGGAGTGGGAAAGGGAGAAGCAGGCTTCCTGCTGAGCAGAGAGCCCGATGAGGGGCTCGATCCCAGGACCCTGTGATCATGACCTGAGCCGAAGGCAGAAGCTTAATGACTGAGCCACCCAGGCGCCCCGCCCATTTGTTCCTAAAGCTGGACATGGTGGGGGCGCCTGGGTGGCTCAGTTGGTTAAGTGTGACTTCTCTCTCAAAAAATAAATAAAATCTCTTTAAAAAAAAAAAAAGCCAGACATGGTGAAGTGAATTAAAAATAGCCACAAACTGTTTGACATCCCTCCCATCTATATAAATGAGGTTTATGTACCCTCCCCTAAAATCTGGATGGGCTCTGTGTCTGTCTGACAATAGAATTCAGTGGAAGTGAGACTGTGCCAGTTTCCAGTCCCTAAATGACTGGCAACTTCCACTTCCTGTCTCTTGAAATATTTGCTCTTGGACCCGGCCACCATGGTGTGAGAAAACCCAAGCATCCCTGAGAAGACGTACGGGGAAAGAAACTGAGGAGCCCCCTCCCTGCCAACCACCAGTCCTCTAACAAACATCCACAGCTGAGCTCCCAGCCAAGAGCCAACAATAATTTGCCAGTCATGTGAGTGAGCATGTTGGAAGAAGCTCCTCTAGCCCCATTCCAGCTGCCCCAACTGATGCCAAGTGGAACAGAGACTAGCTGTCCCTACCAAGTCCTGCCTAAATTGCAGATTAGTAAGCACAATAATCGTTGTTTTCAGCCACTAAATTTTGGGGTGGTTTGTAACAGCAATAGATAACCAGAACAGATGAAATCATCAAGTTTCCTACTCCACTCTGATCCCATATATGATTTAGAAGTAGAAAAAGGGTGGGCAAGTTCATTTAGTCCAGAAGAAATAAGTGGTTTATAAAGAAAAATAGGTCATGAGGAAATGCTGAGGTTGCTTTGAGCCGCAAAACCAGCACTTAGCTTAAATGTAATTCAGTCTAGTTAATCAGCAAACCTTTATAGATACCTGTCTTCTACTTGGTGCTGACTATAGTACCTCTGAGAACTGATCTCGTTCACCCTGGATATAACAGTGTCTTGGTAACCATTTTTAGTTCCAGAACCCAATGTTACCTTTTTTTTTTTTTTTTTTTTTTGAGAGTGATAGAGACAGCAAGCATGAGTGAGAAGGGGAGGGGCAGAGGGGGAGGGAGAGGACAAGCAGATTACTGGCTCCATCCAATGACCCGGAGATCACCACCTGAGCCAAAAACAGAGTGGATTGCCCAACCAACCAACTGAGCCACCCAGACACCCCTTCACTATTTTATATCCATTCAAAATGTCAGTTCATTCAGGCTGGCCATCTGACCCTCAGATCAAACCTAAGCCAGACCTTAAATCACTCTAGACATGTACCACACATTTGGCCCAAGGTTATAATGCAACCAAAGACACATAACGCCTAGTGGTCCAATCAAGAGAAATCAGCTCTAGGGAATCCTTTTGCAAAATTTGGCAGTTTGGGAGAGGAGTTTTCCTGGAACAAAGTTACCCGATTTCTGATTACGTTGATTCAGTGACTGTCAACTTTTATCTTGCCTAATTAGCCAAGGAACTAATATATGCCAAATAATGTTTATGATGTGAACATTATCCTTTTGTGTGACTATTATCTTTATGATGTAAATTACAAGACGTCTACCTCTTGCGGTGGGCTTTCTTTCCGCAAAAGGGAGTAACTGTCTTGAGAATCAGAGTCTGCATTATCTGATTCAAAAGCTAAGGGATTGGCTCCCAAGAAATCTGCAGTTTACAGTGCTCTTAAAACCCACTTTAAACGATTTAATCTTTTTAAAAAGATATTTATTTTAGAGAGAGCACAAGGGATTGGGGCAGAGAGATATGGAGAGAATCTCAAGCTGACTCCACGCTGAGTGCGGAGTCCCACGCAAGGATGAATCGCAGGATCCTGAGATCATGACCTGAGCGGAAATCAAAGAGTCCCACCCTCAAGGACTGAGCCACCCAGGCGCCCCCTATTTAATCTTCTTAAATCCTGTAATTTATTCCCAAATTGCAAGTGAAGAAATTGAGGCTCTTCGCTTCCATCCCTTCCTCCATAAAATGGGGGCAATGGGAGATTTAACCGCCACAAAGCGAGAGAACACTCCCGTAACCCCAAGCAAGCGCCCCATGGAGTCTCCAAAGGCTTCCCCTAGCGCCTCTCAATCCCTTTCCCTCACTTCCTCGCCCCATCTTTGCCCCACCCCCGGCGTCAAGCAGCGCGGACCTGCGATTGGCTCTCGGGAAGCGCGAGGCGGCAGAAGGGGTTTGGTGGCCGTGGTGACGGGGGGCGGGGCGCGGGCCCGGGCTGTGGGTAACTGACGCCCGGACCCCACAGCGGCAGCGGCGCGCACTGAGAGGCCTGGCCGGGTGTGGGGGGGCCCCGCAGGCGCGTAGCCGCTGCCGGGGAGCCTGAGGCCCGGGCCTCGCACGCAGGGCCTACCCGGCTGCGCCGTGAGCGGCCGCGGCGTCGGCGGCGAGGCCTCCTAGATGCGCGTGGGGGCGCTACGGAGCAGAGCGGAGGCTGGGCCCGGGCCGCGAGCAGGGTAGGAGGCCGCCCGGCCCGCTCGCCCCGCGGTGGATGCGGCGGCGGCGGCGGCGATGGACGCCCCAGAGGAAGAGAGCTTCGCGCTGGCCTTGTGAGTGACGCCGCCCGGCAGTGCCGGCGCTCGCCTGGGCCTCCGCCCTGTGAAACGGTGTCCTGGAGGGGGAGATGGGGGTGAGGGACCGCCAAGGCTCCGCCCCAGTCCCGCCGCCGACTGCGCGGCCGCAGCGACCGCCGGGTTCAGGCCGGGAGGACGGGAGCGCGGGGAGAGTGTCACGCGATGAGCAACGCCTCCATCACAATCCTCCCGCCCCCGACCCTTAGTCGTCAGCAAAACCTGGCAGCTTTGAGCTGCCCAGGCCGACCACGGGTCAGAGGACCTTCCACCACCACCACTTCCACCATCAACTCCTTCGGGGACTCCTGATCCGATTGCCCCCCAGGCCAGTATCTCGCTGGCGCCAGGTTCACGCTCACAAGCCGATAGGTGTGGGGTGATAGCGAAGATGCGGTGAGTAAACCTGAAGGACAAACATGCGAGGAGCCTTCAGATGTGCCCTGCGAGCCGTTGCTCCCCTTTATTTGTCCCTTTTGTGGCTCCTTGTGTCCTAACAGGTTTTCTGAAAATGGAGCCATTCAACTTCGATGTCACAAATGTGTCAAGTGGGTTTTCCTGTTCGGAATTGCTACATTAGGCAATAATCAGTCTTAATTCGTTGAAGCTGGGTGATGGAAAGTTCACTTTGCTGTTCTTTTTTAGGCATGTTTGAAAATGTCCCTGATACACTTTTTTAAGCGAATTCTTTGAAACAGCACCTAATCCAGTTCTATTTTTCAGCTCTTCCGCCTCTGATGCAGAATTTGATGCTGTGGTTGGATATTTAGAGGACATTATCATGGGTAAGCTTCCTTGAGCCTCAGTCTAACCTGTGCTCTAAATTTAGTTCTTAGACCCTTGCGATTTGGAGAGTTAATATTGAGAGAAAACAGCAAGCTGAATATAAATTTTAATGTAGCACAGAATAATATTAAGTAAGCCTTACTGTGATTTTAGAGGCAAACATCCCCCATGGTTTTAACAACTAATAACCATAGCTTCAGGTCCTGGGAGGGACTTATTCAGGTAATGGGGCCCTAGACTTCAGGAGCCTCTTGGCAAAACTTCAGGAGCGACTGACCTACTTTATTTCAGAGAGTAAGAGGAGTTCCATCTTTCAGTTTTGAGCTTTAACGTTTTCATGACATGAACCACAGCGTAATACCATAGCCATAGCACACGTGTCCATGAAGAAAGTAAGTGCCATACTTCAGCTGGTTCTGTATTTTCCTGGGTTCTGAGTTCCTCTTTGTGCATTCATTTTGGTGCATACAGACCTGCTAAGTATAATAAGCAGTAACAGGCACCCAAGGTTTAAGACAAATAACATGGGAGTGAAAAACTTTGAGAAAACTTTTTTTTCTTTAAATGAGGCAAAAAAAGGGACTCCGTTATTTTGGTGGTATTTCATAATCTGTGTTTCGTAGTCTAGTCTAGTCTGAAAATTACTGACCCAAGCTTTTGTATCTTCAGGTCCCAAAAAGGTTCACACCCTTAACACCTAAATACAGAGGTTTCACCAGTAAGCCCTTGTCCTGTGTGAATCTGAGGGCTTCTGGGGAATCCTCAGGAATACTTTTGAGTTCTTCCATCCATTTGGGCACCCTGTGTGCCATGGGAAAAGGAGCCTTTTTAAAGTTCAGGGTATTTATCCTAAAGGCTAGGTCACTTGTGAAGCTTTCCTTTTATTTTCAGAATATTCTCTTCACTTGTTAAAATTCCTTATTCTTTCACATTTAGGTGTTTGCTATAAGCTAATCTCTATACGAATCCTCTGAATTCCACCTGGCAATCCTTTATGCTTTATGATAGGTACTCTATCATCCTCATTCGCTAGTTGACAGAAGTGGGGCTTAGAGATACTAGGAAATGTCCCCAAGGTCACACAATTTAAGTGACTGAGCTAGGATCGGAGCCCATATGCTTAATCACTACACTGTTTCCACCATAGCTGCTGAAATCCTATTAAAAGAGAACCATCCTGGGGCGCCTGGGTGGCTCAGTCGGTTAAGCATCTGCCTTCAGCTCAGGTCATGATCCCAGGGTCCTGGGATTGAGCCCCGCATCAGGCTCCCTGCTCAGTGGGGAGTCTGCTTCTCCCTCTCCCTCTGCCCCGCCCTTCCACTCAAGCTCTTCTCTCACTCGTTCTCTGTCTCTCAAAAAAATAAAATCTTTAAGAAAGAGAGAGAGAACCATCCCATTCCTTTGTGGAAAAGGAATGTAAAGGAGTTCCCAAGCCACCGTTTGGGTGTGTTTAAAATGGACCAAAGGATGGTGGTAATGGTTGCACAACAACGGAGATGTACTTAATGTCACCAAACCACACTCCAAAATGGTTAAAATGGTGAATTTTATGTGATTGAAAATATTAGCATTTGTTATTAATAAAAAGACTGGATTGGGCTCTTTGAAAGTCAGTGTCCTGTTGAACACTTCCTTAAAACATCTTTAGTTTTCCCTCTCCTAGAGACCGGCCACTGAGAAAGCCGTTATGCTGGCGCAGAATTCCTGCCTGTTTATCAGTCAGAATGGTTTTTAGTCTCTACTGAAAAGCATAAAATTTCCCTATTGTGGTTCAGATGCCGAGTTCCAGTTATTACAGAGAAATTTCATGGACAAGTACTATCAGGAGTTTGAAGACACAGAAGAGAATAAACTCACCTACACGCCTATTTTTAACGAATACGTAAGTGGTTTTGTTTCTCTCCCCGGAGATTAAGATTTAAATTCACATTTTGTGAATTTAAAACCAAAAGATGTTGACGTTTGCTGCACTTTTAGAAGCTGCCACCAATACCTGCCAGGAGTTGTTTAGAATCTGGTCTAGTTTTCACCTCCCATTGCTTTCCTCTGCAGTGTTTGGTGATTTTTGTCCAACTTCTGTTTTAAAAAATGGCTTGATTATAGTCCTGTTTTCAGTTATAATCAGTTATAATATATGGGTTCACAATACCTTGCATTCATATGCTTTGACCTTTGGACTTGCACACACTACAGTTTACCCTCAAACAATGTGAGGAGGGGCACCTGGGTGGCTCAGTCGTTGGGCGTCTGCCTGCTTCTCCCTCTCCCACTCCCCCTGCTTGTGTTCCCTCTCTCGCTATGTCTGTCAAATAAATAAATAAAATCTTTAAAAAAAAAAAAATGTGGGGACTAGGGGTCCCGATGCCTGTGCAGTCCAAAGTCCCTGTATAACTTCTGACTCCTCAAAAATGTAACTACTAATAGCCTATTGTTGACTGGAAGCCTTACCAATAACGGAAATAATTGATAAACACGTATTTTGTAGAGGTATCCTATACTGTGTTCTTCTAATAAAGGAAGCTAGAGAAAAGAAAATGTTATTAAAATCATAAAGAAAATACAATTAAAGTCCTGTATTGTATTTATCAAAAAACAAACCAAAAACAAAACCCACATATATGTGGAGCCACGCCGTTCAAACCCTTACCGTTCAAGGGGCAACTACTTTTTTCTACTACATGTCCAGTTAGGTACTGCATGACTGTTAGGCAGAAGTGAAAACCAAGACCGAGATCATTAATTAGTTGGTGGGGAGACCAAGACTAGAACCCAGGAGTCTCAACTCCGGACCCTCAGGTTTTTCCATTGTGCTGAGGCCTCACGTAACCTCCTGGAACGATCTCGTCTGTCTGAGCAAAGGTCTGATCCTCCCCCACTTTCTTAACCTCAGAAACATGGCGGCCTCGACGGTTTTCTCCAGACGGGCCTCCGCTTATAAGGAAACCGATTACCTGCAACAATATGCTTCTTTGTACGTTCTTTTTACAGATTCCACCTACCCAAGAAAAAAGGTCCTACTTACTCCATTCCCGGCTTCCTGTCCCGGGGCGGGGCGGGGGGGGCGCCCTGCTGTCCGCTGCCTCCACCTACGGCGGCGCGGTCGTTTGTCGCAGGGCGGTTCCCTGCGCAGCCGCTGTCCCGCGTGGGCCAGGGCGCATGCTCAGTGAGGACGGGCGCTGCATTGTGGTTCTGTGGTGTCCCCAGCGCTCGGCGTGGAGCCTGGCACACAGAATAGGCTCTTAGAAAATGGTTGCAAAGGGCTGGAGGCCGGGCTTTCTGGAAAGCAGCCTTGTTTTCCTAAAACCAAGATCCTTTCCACCGCGACAGATTTCTTTGGTAGAAAAGTATATTGAAGAACAGCTGTTGGAGCGGATTCCTGGATTTAACATGGCAGCTTTCACCACAACTTTACAGTGAGTTGAGCTTGACTCTGTTTTTTTCTCCCCCTTCCTCCTCCTCCACTCTGAAAAAAGACCCTCCTTTTTCTTCATTGCATGAACGTGAAGGTTAGAGCACTTGGTGGTCAGGTCCTGGGGTGGGAGGCCCTCAAAAACCCTCTGGTGGGATCTTGAAGAGACAGAATCGGTTTCAGTCTTTGATGAAACAGCCATCCTTTTCTTTTGCAGGCACCATAAAGATGAAGTGGCTGGTGACATATTTGACATGCTGCTCACGTTTACAGATTTTCTGGCTTTTAAAGAAATGTTTCTGGACTACAGAGCAGTAAGTCACTCTTGCTCACTTTGTCAGCCACATCGGACCACTGAGCAAATTCCAAGTAGACCTGTCAAGCACAGACCAGCTGCCAGGTTTCTCCCCACGACTGGCCAGTGTCAGTCTGGTAGCTAGCAAGGTGTCAGGAGCATAGCTGCTTTCCCCCATCAGGGGCCCAGTACCCTTACTGAGGGACTGCATGCTTAGGTTTTGTCACAACAGGTCCCAGGTACCTCTTATACACCCTAAATAATCAAAAGGACAAAACCGAAAAGCAGGTCTCATTGCCTTGCCTCTCTCATAATGCAGGCTCTTAATAGGAAAAAATATATTTCAGTGAAGAGAGGGAACACTTTTTAATGACGGGGCCAGTGCTGAACAAGAATGCAAAATAACTTCCTTCCCTCTCCAGTCTGCTCCCCTGTGGCCCACCCTCCCAGCCCAGCACCTCCTAACCCCATGCCAGAGACAGGGTTCTGAGCTTTCTAGAAAGGACTTTTTTTCCCCCTCCTATTCCTTGCCTCTTAGGATTGTTTTTTTTCTCACGCAGGAAAAAGAAGGCCGGGGACTGGACTTAAGCAGTGGTTTAGTGGTGACTTCATTGTGCAAATCATCTTCTGTGCCAGCTTCCCAGAATGACCTGCGGCCCTAGGTCCCACCACCAGGCAATGCGATCTTTCTGGACATTGCCAGCCGATAGACTGGAAGAGGCTCTGGCAATGTGACAGAATACATGTTGGAAAGACTGCTACTCTGCAACTCCTTATTAATGTTAAGTATTGATGGGTTAGAAGACAATTGTCTGAACCTCCTGAGACCCTGAAGCACCTTCTCATGTTCAGTAATCCTAGCACTCCTCCCCAAGCACACCCCTCTCAGGCCTCTGCGTCAGGCTCCGCCAGAGCAAGCCCAAGGCCAGCATTGCCCCTTCCCCAGCATACGTGTTGGTAGGTCAGCAGCATTTGGAAGAACCCACCATCTCCAGCCCTCTTTGGCTCAGCAGGCTCTGCATGTCCTCCAGGCTTTTTGTGTGCTCACACAGCCCTCTGTATTAATCCCTCTCAGACTTGCAGCCTCAATGGGCTTTTTGCCTGTGGGGTAACGTGTCTCTAGGCTGTTAGTCAAGCCAGCTGCCCGCCCAGCTGAGCTTTCTGCATCTCATCCCATTCCAGCTAGTTAGAATCAACTGAGAGATGTCCCTTGCCTGAAGCTACACGTGAAAATCATTTCCTTGTCTTATTTTGCAGTCCTTGCATTACTGTCTTCTGCTGGTCCTGATGTGGTCTGTTTCTAGAATTCTCTTAAGCATTTTTAGAAAAATATTTTTATAGAAAAATACTCAGGCTAACCTAGTGGATATAATCTTGGAGCTTCCATGATTACCCACTTAAAGATCAAAGTATTATATGCTGTGTGCTTTTTAGCTGTTAGTGCTACGAAAGCAAAAATGCTTTCTACGTTGGCCTTCCTGGTTTACTGGGTGCCAACAAGTGTGTGCTTATGCTGGAAGTAGGCTCAAAGGTCTCCCTTTCCTGCAGCATGTTAAGTGTTTGTACAGGTTTGCTAAAACCCTTTCTGTATAAATAAATTTGTTAGGTTTTCTGTTGGGGTAGGGTCTCTGTAGTTCCTTCCTCCTATCAAAATCTCCCTACCAAGATGGTGTTCCACTGAGCTAGTTCAGCATGAGTTAGGAGAGAGCAGACAGCTTTACTGGTCACCTGTATGCTTTGATTTAGCACAGTATTTCATAGAAATTACTGACCAGAAAACACGGATGTCCCATCTCTAGAAAGAAAGAACATGGTATTTCAATTCCCAGTGTGTACCCTCTATTGTTTTTAAGTAAAAATGAGACTCTATACGGATTTCAGTCACCTGTTCTGGTTTTAAAGTATGAGCTATATAGACTGTGTTTTTCTGTACTGATGTATGGCGCTTATTAAATACTTTTGTACCATGAGTAAACCTGGAGGTGCGTTGCAAGAACTGTGATTCTTCACAGGGTCTTCCCTTCTTTACTGTCGTGGCTGCCACTGGGTCACTGCTACTCTGGTCTTTCACCCCTTTCAAGCCGAAGACTTGCCAGCTTTTTCAAATGCTGCCTCTCCTGGCCTTGCTTTCCCTTCTTGCCCTTTTGATAAAGAGGCCTGCGCACTGTAGGCCCAGCATGTTCGAAGTACTTGAAGACCTGTTGGTCGGTCTGCCTGGTGGGAAAAAGCCATGGATGTCGACAAGTCCAAAGAATCACTTACGAAAAACGAAAACAGAGGCAAATGGTTCTTTTCCACTCAGAGGGAAAAAAAAGCAGGAAGCCTGTTGTAGCTAAATATTAGCAGATAGGCTTTCTGATTTCTTATAAAACAAACTAGTGGGGCGCCTGGGTGGCTCAGTTGATTAAGTGTTTGCTTTCGGCTCAGGTCATGATCCCAGGGGTCCCAGGATTGAGCCTGCATCGGGCTCCCTGCTCAGCAGGGAGTCTGCTTCTCCCTCTCTCCCTGCTCATGCTTGCATTCGCTCTGCAATAAAATCTTAAAAAAGACCAAAAAACAAAAAAACCACGAACTAGAAGCCTGTCTCTGTCCACACAAGAACTTCTGTTCTCGTGTGTCACCTCTGAGGGGCTCAGGGCTGGTGGAGCCTCCTCACCCGTGGAAAGCAATATTCACCTGAACTGCGGGGTCGAAGGATCGGGGAGGCACAGGCCTGAACCAAAAGGGAGGAGTCTGAGCACACTGACATCTGCAAGGGAGTAGACTGTTATAGCAGGTCAGAAACATTGAAGACTTCCTTACAATTTTGTGTCCTCTTTAGCCTCAAAAGAAAATGGGTCGATCCTTAAGACTGAACTCTCTTCTCTGGTTGAATCCTGGAACAACTAGAAACTGATCAAATTCTGAGACACTTGAGAATAAAAAGGGCTGCTGTTTGTGTTTCCAACAGGCAGAACTGGACCTGTCCGGGGCTGACTGGGACGTGGGTGTCTGGCCACACCCCCAAGGCCCCCCCCCGCCCCAAGCTGGAGTTGTTGCCACAACTGTGCGACTCGCTGTCCCGCCGTCTGCAGGGCTCTGTCCCAAGACCCCGCCCCCCCATACCTGAGATCACGGATAGCACTGAACACTCTCTACTGTGTTTTTCCCTCTACATCCCCCCCATGATAAAAGTTCAATTTCAAAAGGCATAGTAAGAGATAAAATAAAACCATTCTAACAACATACTGTTAACAAAAGTTACGTGAGTGTGGTCTCTCAAGATCTCTTACTGTCCTGTACTCTTCTGATGATGGGAACTGACACAGCCCCGACAGAGGAGGGCGCAGGAGCCGGGAGCAGAGCGACCTTGCTGTCAGCCTTCTCAGGAGGATCATCTGCTTCCCAACCACCGTTGGCCACAAGTCACAGAAACCGCAGAACGTCAGAATGTGAATCGGGAGACCGCTGTATTTACATTCTGATTGTCCCCGGGTTGTCCAAAAAGGACCCAGAGGTGCCCAAAAATGCCTTCAGCCGATGATTCAAAGCATGTGACTTGGTGGCAGCAGAAGCACGAGCTCAGTCAGGAGGACTGCCCCTCGCTGTGGTCTGCGCCAGCTTCCCGAATCAAGCGTGGCCATTGGCTTTGATGACATGCTCCCTGAATTGCACAAAACCTTCCAGGGAGCTGACAGGAGGGCAATCTTGAGTCCAGCAAGATGACCTAATGAGCCTAAAGCTAGAGTCATGATTTAGTATTCAACGGAGACCCTTGTGAGAGTAAAAGGGGCTGTTCAACCTGTCGGGACACACGGCATTAGGCAGGGCCGTCCCCGGCAGGGCAGGCAGGAAATGGGTCAGGCCGCCTCCGGTCAAGGACGTCACGGGTGCTGCTGAGCGACTCCAGAACCGGACTTGCCCTCCACAGGCATCTGGAACCCCTGTCACTGCCATCCTTACCTGCACCTTCCCAGAATTTATAAGCATCTACAACCAGGATTACCCAACACCTTTTCCAAATAAGTTCTTCCATCTTTATTTTTGTAAAAAAAAAAAAAAAAACAAAAAAAACAAAGTCACCACCAAGCACAGGACAACTCACCAGGCAAGGTCCCGGTTCCCTCTCCCTCCTCCATGGCCCCCGTGCCTCATCAGCAGGGTCAGGGAAGCAGTCAGCATGGTTAGCTTTTCCCCAGGGGAGTATTACAAACAAGGGCTGGGGAGAGGGAGGAAGGCCGGCTGGGTATTTCATCACTGAAAAGTTGCTTCCAACCGACTGTTTGAAATCACTCGCACATTTGGAATGCAGGAAAGGAAGACCATGCTGTCAGATACCATAACACTCTTTCCACAAAGGTCTCAGAGTCCTGAGTTCAAGCCCTGCACTGGGCTCCACGCGGGGCATGGAGCCTACTTACGAAGAAACAAACTGTGTTTTAAGGAATCAGACCGGTTTCGAAAACTTGCTCTGCAGTCCCAGAACAAAGACTAAGATAAATACATGTAGCTTGTTAGGCTTATTCTACGGAGGGTCGGGGGCTGCAGGTCTGGAGTCCTTGTTAGTGCACTTAGTGTTGGTGAGAAGCCTGGGCCCCAGCCTGGGACACTGAAGTCAAAAGACAAAGCAGAGACACTGACAGCCCCGTATCCCCCGTCACCTTCCACTAAATACGGACGATGGGCAGACGGTCTCAGCCACTGGCCTCCTTCCAGCCCCTGTGCGTGCTGACTTGGGCCAAACCAGAGGATGGATCCTGATTCCTTAGGAGTGCTGGGTGAGCCCGAGTCTGACGAGCAGAGCAAGTGTAGTCCCTTCCAGGCCGACTCCACAGAGGGCTCAGGCCTCGGGCTCACGGGCCGCCCCACGCTGGGACCCGGCTGCAGCCTTCAGCCCCAAGGTGGGCCATGGCACGGGCGGTCTAGGCGTAGCCCCCAGCCATCTGACTGGTGGCTGCATTGCTGCCCACTCCCCGCCAGGCCTGGAAGCTGAAGAAAGCGCTTACTCCGTAGGCAATCATCACTAAACACGAAAAGAACTGGAAGAGGAAGACACCAGAGCTGAGTCAGTGTGCAGCGTGGCCCTGGGCGGGGTGGGGGGGCCACAGGGGGAACAGATACGAGCCCCAGACAGCCTCAGACAGGCACACACACACACCCGGAGTAGCGCCCCCCAGTTAACTAGAACAAGCCGCTCTGGTAGCCACGCCAACTCCAATTAGCCACACACTCATTTCCCACGTATTTGTGGGGGTGCCGACGTTACATTCTTGTGGGGGAAACCATGACTAACCACGCAGGCAAGGTAGATCAGACTGACACGGGCTATTGGACAATGTGCTGAGAGTGACCGAGGTGTAGGAACTCCCAGACACACATCAGGGACTTAGTTTTAAAAAGACAACGTTCAGGGCGCCTGGGTGGCTCAGTCGTTAAGCGTCTGCCTTCGGCTCAGGTCATGGTCCCAGGGTCCTGGGATCGAGTCCCACATCGGGCTCCCTGCTCCACGGGAAGCCTGCTTCTCCCTCTCCCACTCCCCCTGCTTCTGTTCCTGCTCTCGCTATCTCTCTCTCTGTCAAATAAATAAATAAAATCTTTAAAAAAAAAAAAATTATAAAAAGACAACGTTCAAAAGGTACCCAAGGAATTTTCTGGAATCAGTTCAAAGATGCCCTGCAGCCACATTCTGAAACTGAGGAAACCCACGCCCTGGTCTCGCTCCTGCCCTACCCTGGACTGCGCCTTGGTGTGTTCACCTCTCTGAGCCTCAGTTTCCTTGTCTGTCCAGAGGGGACAGGACTGGTAGTTCCTGTCCCCTCACTGTGGAAATCAGGGGGTCCTGTGAGGAAATGTCTGTGCAGGGCCCATGGACTGAGGCGTGACAGGTGTGGACGAGGGTTACTGGTCTGCCGCTGGCTGCTTGATGTGGATGGAGCCCAAGTTTGGGCTTCCTGAGAGCTATAAATCCCCCCAAATGGTTTCAACCAAAAGGTCTGCATGCACCCTTTTCAAGAACGGTGGGCAGTTTTTAACAGATTCTCCAAGGGGGCACGGGACTCTAAGTCAGTATGGAGCACCTGCTTGCCAGCAAAGTTCAACAATGAACCCAAAACTTCCATTTACCATCAAAAGTATTTCCCAAGTGTTCCGGTTCCTTGAGGTTTACTGCTAATTATGGAAGACAAAGCTCAGTGTCCCTGAAGCCCCCGAGAAGGAGGTCCCTCGGGGGTGGCAGGTGCTGGCCTCGGACCAGAGAGTGGTAGAAGTCCAGGGGCACAGACTTGGTTTGACCCATTCCCTGCCCCCATCACTGCCAAGAGCGCCCCCGGGGAACCATACTCACAGAGGCCGCCGCACGCTGGTTATAGGGCCGGGTGCCCTTCAGTGACGTCAGCTCGACGGCGGCAGAGCAGGTGATGAAGGCCGTGATGTAGAGAACAGTGGCGCCCACGTTGAATATCATTAACTGGAGGGTAGGGGGAGAGGAGAACAGGCTTAAGACAGCAGACTCTTACATTAAGTGTGGAACCTCTTGGTTCCCCCACACATACCTGGCACACCCCTTTAGTATCCAGAACAGGGGCGGGGGCTCAAGGATGGGGACGGATACTACACTCCTCGGGATGGCAATCCACATGGGGTCAACCCGGAGGCCATCTGAGCGGGGAGCGTAAACACACGTAGGGCTGAGAGGGGAGGGGAAATGATGAGAAGGCCTGAAGTGATCTGGTCAGGGGCGGTGACAGCCCCACAAGGCAAAACCCCATTCCCAATGGTAGGAGACAAAGCCAAGGCCATCTCTGAGAGCACCAGCTAAAGAATTCCAGGGCCACGCTCTTCCATGCAAGCTTGACCCCCTTGGCACTGTAGGTCTTGGTCCTGAGGCTGGCCCTGGGAAGACCTCCCATCCCTCTCTGCCTCCAGGGGGAGCAATCTGTGTCTGCCTTTGGGCCACATCCTAGGCTCAAGGCCGCCACATCAAATGCCAGGGTGAGGACCCAGCAGAATTCTGGGCCACTCTGGCAGAAAGGACCCTCAGCTGACATTCAGGCCCGAGTCCCATTTCCCCAACCGCTTGGCCCCTGGAGCCAGTAAACAGTCTTAGCAGAGACTGCAAACTGGTGGACCTCAGGCACATTTGGTTCAACCTATATAGATTAAAAAAAAAAAAAAATTGCCAACATTCTAAAATGAGATTTCAAATGAAAAGCTGACGATCTCCTATAAAACTTTCAATCTTAAAATATTAAGATTTGGCACCAAGGGGCCCACTCCCACTGAGAGTAGGAGCCGGGCAGAGGTGGTTCCCTATGGAGAGGCGGGTACAGGTTCTCCAGAACCCCTTCTTGACCTATTTCACTCACTCACCTTGCCCAGGCCCCATAGGGGGCTTGTAGCCCCCATCCCAGAAAATGCCAATTTGACAAACCCAATCCAGTCATCTCTAGATGCAGTCAAGCTTCATCTGCTAATAAGCCTAGGAGTCTAAGAGACACTGCCCTGCTATCTTGGCCCAGGAAAGGAGCCTCCTTCCAACAACAGCTGTGGCCGGAGCCCCAGATCTGTGCTCAGAGACACTGAGGTCCCCGCCATCTTGGGAGATTTCTTTCTTCAAAGCTCCTAGGACATGGGGCCAGGGCTGGACCTAGCCAGGAAGTCCGGCCATCCCCTCCTCATCCCAGGATCTTCCCTCCAAGCCCAGCGCCCACCACAAACACTGCCTGGCTCCTGCCAGTGATGTCAAGATCTAACAAACCCGTTCTGTCTTGAGGATGACTCACGTTTCCTCAGTTTAAACAGTCATTGAATTCCAAACAATGCCGCCTAGTCTCGGCCTTGCTTGCCTTACAATCATGTGCCTCTCTTGCCTCACTGCTCACTGAAAAGCCTCAGACCCCAGCTGCAGGAGTTTTCCGGGTCAGAGAAAAAAGCCCAGCAAGCTTTCTGTTATCTGGCCGGGGTACTTCCTATGGCCACTCTCAGCTCTGTGTGCCGAGGAGACTGACCTGGACAAAGCGGAGAGGCTACCCTCTCCTGGGCTGTCGGGACCTCATCCTGGGTAATTCCTGATAGCTCAGCCCAGCCCCCAGGCTCAGGGCTGCCAGAGTCTGACAGAACTCCTGCAACACAGGTTCAAATCCCAACTGCCCCCCAAACCAGAAAAACACTTTCAAGATTCCAAATGCAGCGGGTTCTCCATTTAAGAGCCCATCATGGGGCGCCTGGGTGGCTCAGTGGTTAAGCGTCTGCCTTTGGCTCAGGTTGTGATCCCAGGGTCCTGGGATCAAGTCCAGCATCGGGTTGCCTGCTCAGCAGGGAGCCTGCTTCTCCCTCTGCCTGCTGCTCGCTCTGCTTGTGCTCTCTCTCTCAAATAAATAAATAAAATCTAAGAAAGAAAAAAAAAAGAGAGCCCCTCACTTCTACTCCCTTCCCTGAAGAAAGCCAAGCCTGTGTCCTCCCTAATTTGTGGCCATCGATCCTCCCTCCCCCACTCAGCTCTGCAGCTGGCTGAGAGCCAACCCCCACCAGCCACTTCTCATGTAGGGAAGGTGGCTCTGTCACAGCTGCTCCCAGAGGCAGAGGGGTCAGCCTGGAAGCAATGCCCCCCCACCCCAACACACACACCGTGCTCCCACTGGGACTCACCACCAGCGGCCAGGGCACCATGTACATTTTCATGTGCAGCTGAAACAGGTAGAGGATGAAGAAGACGATTGTCACCAGCCAGAGGAAGACAGCCACAAACATGACCCAGCCGTAGGCCGGGTACAGGTGGTATGGGGTGTCGGCAATCAGGGCCCACACCAGCAGCCCCAGCACCTGGAGGGATAAGACAGGGCCAGAGTCCCCAGAGCCCCCACCACTCTGGCTGGAGGCCACGGGGCTCCCTCTGCAGGACACACTTCTCCTTTAGTCAAGAAATATTTATTTGGCTCCTACTGCATACCACTGTATACCAAGCCCTTGCCTGGTAACTCTTCCTTTCGGGTCTCAGCTGAAATGTTGCACGCTATGGGACACCTTTCCTGCTCCTCCAGTCTGGGTTCTAGAACCTTCTTTTGTGCCTGCCTGCCCCACCCCCCCAGCACCCACCACCCAGGACCAGGATTCTGTTTCCTTCCCCTGACTTTTGAGTTCCCTGAGGGCAGGACAGTGACTGTCTCATCCACAGCTGCATCCAGGCGGCCAGTACACCTCCCATGGAGCCATCCTGGCCTCCTCCACGGCTTTCACCCCTTTCCTTGCTGCCCAAGATCCCCGAGGCTGGGGCATCCTCCCTTCTCCATAAAGGCATGCTTTGGAATCTCTGGAGCTAGGCATGATTCAGCGCTGGCTGCTGAGGCAGGGATGGTCTAGCGGGGGGCTTTGGAGAAAGGCTCCTTTGCTGATGAAGAAGCACAAAGACAACTGTGCCTCTTCTTCCTTGGATGGCATCCAGGCATTGTGGCAGCAAGGCTCCAGGGGACCCTGCCACAGCCAGAAAATGAGCCAACCAGCAGACGGATCACAGAGAAGAGGCTCAGGAGCCAGATCCATCTCTGGCTGCCGGTTCTGGAGACAAAAACTCCCCTGGCCGAAAGCTCCTATACCGGCCCCTGGAGAGCTGGTGCTCACCCTGGAGCACGGCCAGCACCAGGCACCTGCTGCACATGCCCGCCCCAGTGCCCCTGCCAAGGATCAAAGGGATGTTTCCGTACCCATCCCCCTACATGTGCGCAGTCAGGGCAGGAATGATCTTAGCCAGGTGGGCCAGGAGTCCAGAAATCCCTAGGAAAACATTCCTTTCTCCTCCTCCTGCCCCTCCTGCACAAGAGGCCTGGGAAGGGTGTGGTTGGCTTTCTTCCCACTGTGAAGTGGGAGGTGGAGCCCCAGGCCTGGGAGCCAACAGCTGGGCTTCAATCCTGCCCATGCTGTGGGACCCTGGGCAAGCACCTTTCCCTCTCTGTGCAGCTCCCCGGGGGCAATTCCAGTCTCCCCGCCAAAACACAGGTCCCGGGAGGAATCTGAGCTTGGTCACTGCTGTATCTCCAGGGCCCAGCGGTGCCCATATTACCTGCTCAGTACATATGTGCACAGAGCTAACGAGCCTCAGTTTCCTTATCCGTGAAATGGAGGTCAGAAACCTGCCCTGCACAGGAAGCAGGTGTGAAATCGGTGGACGTGCTGCTGGCCCTGCCCCCCTCCACCCAGGGAAAGGTCTCAGCCCATGGTGGGGGGGTTGGGGTGAGAAAGGCATCCACTCCTTCTCTCCAGCAGGGATGCCACCCACATGGCTCCCCGCCGGTCTCAGGGCTGCCCCCTTTGCGCTCCCCGCCACCCACCAGAGACGGCCTGGCAGCGGCCCGTGCGGCCCACTTTGCAGGCGAGGAAGGAGGGACAGGTGGCAGGGCCCTGTGCCTGCAGGAACACAAGCCGGGGGCAGAGCCGGTGAGGACCCAGAGCCGGGGTGTCTCAGCCCAGGACCCCCACCTTTTACCACTCATCCTCAGGACACCCTGCCCGAGACAGACATATCAGGGGGGCCAAGAGCCCCCAGAGCTGGGTGAGGCCACTGCTCTGAAGGAGAACCACCCCCCCAACTCAGCACTTTCCAGGACCCTCCCAGGTGAGAACTGGACTCATCAGGGACAAACAGTCATCTTTCCACTTCAGTCAGAGTCCTTATGAGCCTCCAAGCCAACGTGCTGCCTGTTCCAACCACCAGAAAGGGAAGTTAGAAAAGGCACTGAACTGAAAATCAAGAGAAGACCAATTTGGGTTCACCCTAATGTGCACCTACCAATCAATTATCGTTATGATTACTCCTAGATCTGGCCACAACAACCACTGAACGCCCTCCGGCTCTGTGCCAGGCCTCAGGTAAGCCATGAGGTTCACGGTTTCCCCATGACCCCCTCATCGGTTGGTACTATGTATTTTCCCCATTTTCCAAACACAAGCTCAGAGGGAAATGTGGCTGTAGCCACCCAAGGTCAACCGGGGGGGAAAGAGCAGGGCAGGATTTGAACCCAGACTAGTGAGAGTTACTTAGTGATGTGTGAAAGGCGAGAGGACACCTGAAGCTGTCTCCTGGCTCTGCCCTGCCCTCCAGCCCAGCCCCGGGTCTCCAGATCAGCAAGTGCAGCCTCTGAGAGATGAAGCCGCCAGATAAGCAGCAGGAATTTCTGGGGTTCCTCCTGGCTTTGCCAACCTGGCCCTGTGCCCCGGGAGCTGCCTCGGTTTCTGCCCTCAAACAAGGAAAGGTCCACTCATCCCCTCGGAACCAGATAGACTGGTTTTTCCCGTCCACTCTCCCCCAGCCCCAAGAATCTGAACGGAGCACCCCAGCCTAGGGCCCCAGGGAGACCCCGCTCAGGACAGGGCGGTCCCACATACACCGACCCCTCGGCTAGCCTGAGCGGCCTCCTCTCCCTCCGGCTGTGGACCCGTCCTCTAGCCAGAAGAAGGGGCCAGAGGACTTGTCCTGTGGTCCACTGTGCAAGAGTAAACCCCACTTGGGGTGCCTGGGTGGCTCAGTTGGTTAAGCAACTGCCTTCGGCTCAGGTCATGATCCTGGAGTCCTGGGATCGAGTCCCGCATCGGGCTCCCTGCTCAGCAGGGAGTCTGCTTCTCCCTCTGACCCTCCCCCCTCTCATGTGCTCTCTCTCTCTCTCATTCTCGCTCTCTCAAATAAATAAATAAAATCTTAAAAAAAAAAAAAAAGAGTAAACCCCACTTTCCAGAGAGAGGGGGACAGCAGGAGGTAGCCGAGGGTGGAGAGCAGAAGAAGGCCACCTGTCTCCAGGGCCTGGCCCAGGCTCCTCGGTCCAGGACAGTCGCCTTGCAGCTCAGATGCCCCTCTCTGGGATCATTCATTCAACAAGTATCTACCGGACACGTACTGCCTTGTGAGCCAAACAGACAAACAGCCCTGCTCTCCCATTGTTCCCTCTCTACTGAGGGGACCCAGATAAAAGCCCAATGCATTGGTGAATGCAAGCGAGCCACCGGGTAAGTGCTATGGGAAAAATGCAGCTGAGAAGAGACAGGCAGTGGGGTCATTTGCAATTTCAGGTAAGAGGCCAAGAAGGATCTCACTGGGAAGGCGACCTGTGAGCAGCCGGAACAGCAAGGACTGAGGCCAGGAGAGAGGCACAGAACGGATTCTCCTTCAGAGCCTCCAGAAGAAACCAACTATGCCAACATCTTGTGAACTTCTAGCCTCCAGGACTGTGGGACAGTAACTTTCTACGTAGAGTCTGAAGCCTCCCAGTTTATGGTGTTTTCATTATAGCAGCCCCGGGAAACCAATACATCTTAGCTACTCTTTGACAGCAGATGGATGTCCTGATCTGACTGTGATCCCGCCATCAGTTTTGATGGAAGGCTGGCCCACTAACTCCCTGGGTCAGGCTCCGGCCCTGCCAACTTACCAGCTACGTGACCTGGGCCAAGTCGCTGAACCTCTCTGTGCTTTAGTGTCCTCATCTTCAAAATGTGCCTACCTCAGGGGGTAGTTCTGAGATGAAAGTAATATACAGGGACGCCTGGGTGGCTCAGTTGGTTAAGTGGCTGCCTTCAGCTCAGGTCATGATCCCAGGGTCCTGGGATCGAGTCCCACATCAGGCTCCTTGCTCAGCAAGGAACCTGTTTCTCCCTCTGCCACTGCCCTCCCTCTGCTTATGCGCACGCTCTCTCTCTGACAAATAAAAAATCTTAAAAAAAACTTAAAAAAAAAAAAAGGTAATATACCTAAGGGACTTAGATAAACGCATTCTACTGTCATTATCAACCTGAGAGGCTGGAATGTGGGTTTTCCAATCCATTCTCTGCCCACGTTCCTAAGGTGGTAGCAGTAATTCTGTGCGCAGTTCCTAGGGGTACGAGGCCTCATTGAGATAAAGAATATTATCTAAACTTAAGCACCAGGCTCGGTGCCTGGCAGCTAAAGGCCCCATGCCATTGTGGGCCCCACCTGTCTTTCAGATAAGGCAGCCAGGCTTATCTGAAGGGAGGCCCCAGAAGGGCAGCCCCGCTGGGACCAACCCAGCCCAAGACCGCCTCCTGGAAGGGCACTCCCTCTGTTCCTCACAGGCTGAGGGGCTCTGGGGAGAAGCCCTCATCCTCAGACCTCAGTCTTCCCCTCAGTACAATGCGAGCAGGGAGGTTTCACTTAGCGCTCTCCAAGCCTCCCTTCAATCTGGGCCTGACACTCCTCAATTGCACACCTTCCCCAGGGGGGCCCAGAACCCTCTCCCCCTGGTACGGGAGGGACTCCACCAGCCCCAGCACTAAGCTAAGTCTTCTCCCGCCCAAAGACGGTCACTCTTCTAATCCCTCTCCACTTCCTGGGCTGGGTCAGACCCTTGTGGATTTGCTGTGTGACCTTGGGAGAGTCTCCCAAACTTTCTGGTCTGTTTCTTCATCTGACATGTGAGAGGGGTGGGCAGGTACACCCATCCTGGTCACCTCACAGGCATGTCACTGCAAGTAAAATGCCGTGAAGAAAAAGTCAATAGCTGTAAGTGGTCAGGTGTGGTATGAGGGCTGCTGGGCTCTGGGGAGGGAGATGGGT
Source organism: Mirounga leonina (assembly GCF_011800145.1). Lineage (NCBI taxonomy): Eukaryota > Metazoa > Chordata > Mammalia > Carnivora > Phocidae > Mirounga > Mirounga leonina. The sequence goes on along the minus strand of NW_023270469.1, from coordinate 26,900,748 downwards.
GGGGGGGCGAACCTCCCAGAGTGGGGAGCCTCCAGGAGGGGCAGCACCTCAGAGCCTGGAGGCTGACACTGGGGACTCAAACTCAGCAAGGCAGGCAGGTCACAGAAATGGCCAAGGAGGGCCGGGGCGGGGGGGGACTGCAGAGCTGAGAGCAGCCTGCTGGCATGGGGGCGGGGGGGAGGGGAATGATGCCTGGGGTAACCAAGACTTCCAATTTTCCAAGAGACACTAGAAATCTGAATTTGTATGTGAAATCTTCAGCTTTTTAAATGTTGGCAATGAACCCAAAGGTTGCGGAGACAATGTGAGGATGGGGCCCATCCAAAAGCCTCCAGAACTCCCTTCTCCCCACTGCACTTTCCAGGAAACTGAGGCCCAGGGGCGACATGAACCCTTCTGGGGTTCCCCCTCACAGGGACACATCTGGGCAGCTGAGGACACTCTGAACTTGGCCTGGCCAGGCCCAGCCTCCACCCCCGCCCTGGCCCTTCTCCTGACAGTGAAAGGGACTTTATGGGGACAAAAAGCCACCCATTGTGTCAGAGGAGACAAAGGCGCAGGGGACAGAGGCTCCGGGGCGCCTGAACTGGCCACAACAAATCCATACACCACCCCCTCCCTGTGCAGAGGCGGCGGGCTGGGGAGGGGGGGACAGAGGGAAGGCTCCCTGGAATCCCCGCACTGTAAACCCCGGGCACTCAGGAGTCCTGGGGGCCGCCTCCCAGCTCCACCACCGGCGGCCACAGGTTTCACGCCTCTCAGCCTCCCTTTCACTGCAAAGCCATCATTTGGTCATTGAACAAAGTCTCCTGAGGGCCCGCTGTGTGCCCGGCACCCTTACAGACCCTGGGGGTGAAGCAGGGAGCCCGCAGCCAAGTCCCCCCGCCCCCGCACACACGCACGCACGCACCTCCCGGCCTGGGCTGTTGCAGAGAAGGTGGTGAGGATGGAAATGCTGGCTCAGGGCCTGGTTCACCTGCTGGCTTTCCAAATGCGGCCTGTCACATTACTTGCTATTCCTCAGTCTTGAGTCTCGGAACTGCGGTTTTTAAGCCCTAGAGATGGAAGCGATTTCTGCACACCTACCCCAGCAGCCCCCAGAGCCCCCCTAGCGAGGACCTCCGGTGCATGTGGGCACGCTGCATGTGGAGGGGCCCACTGCTACCGTGGTGACTTTCAGAGTTTTAGAAAAATCTTCCCAACATTAAGCTCAGACTGCCTCCTGCATATCCCCATGCCAGTTCCCAATCCCTGCACTGTGGCCCGGGGGGATGGAGCTGCCCAGAGGGGAGGAAGGGTTTCCCTGTGGAAGGGTCTCCACATTACAGGAGGTGGGGACACTCTCCTGAGGACCTGAGCAGAGAAGGGCCAGGGCAGACCTCCAACCCCTGGGCAGAGGGGATGACAGAAGCTTCTGTTCTTAGCAACCCCCAGGGAGGGGCAGTGGGGTTGGCCCTCCAGAAAGATCTGGCTGTTGACGCACATGGAACTTCATCAAACTTGGGAGGTCTGGCGTCCACCCTGGGAACAGGGTGATGGGGGAGCCGGAAGTGAAGCTCTTCCTTACTCCCTGGACTTCCTTCTTCAGACACCGGCTCTAGTTCTGATCCTGGCAGTCATGACGAGGGTGACCTTGAGCAAACCCTGCCCCATCTCAACTTCAAGGAGGGACAGGTGACCTCATCTGGCTAACCTCACAGAGGGCAGCAGATGACCTGTCTGCCCACCCCCACCCCCAAATTAAAGCTGGAACAGCCTAGTACAGGCCCAGGTCAGTTGCCCAGCAGCTCATATGCTGAGTCCTGCCTAACCTTTAGCCCTTGTCTCCTTGTCCTGACTGTCCCCATGTGTGAGCTCCTGGGGTGCCACCCTGGCCTCTCCCTCTTGGGCAAACAGGACAGGCCAACCCAGACCAACAGCAAAGGGCCTGTTAATATCCAGGGCCGAGCTCACTGGGCTGCCAAGAAAACCAGCTCACCCCTCCCTGCCCACCAGGCAGGTTCCCAGTGGCCATGGGGACCAGGGCAGCACCCCTCTGGCTCCCCGAGACCACTGATGAGCAGGAAATCAGGGCCTGGGCCTCACTGAATTCCACCACCAACCACTCACCGGCGGTCAAGGGGTGACCGCCACCTGACCCTGTCACACATACAGAAGCAGCAACCATCCACCATCCACCATACGTGGACAGCTCTGCAGCCTCTTTCCATGTACACCCGGTTAAGAAAACCACCTAAGGTCACCCAGCCCGTAACATTGAACTCAAGGCTATGCTTGCTGCCGTGTGTTCATGGGAGGGTGTCTTCCCCAAACGGGTCCTGAGGGGCCTTCAAGGGCCACCTTCACAGTTTTTGTCACAAGCACAAACTACCTGTACTACATTTTTGCTCTGTCTTTTCATGTATTTGAAAGATTTTTCAATAAGTTGTATCATTTATTTTTAAAATACGTAATCTGGGGGCGTCTGGATGGCTCAGTTTGGTTAAGCGACTGCCTTCGGCTCAGGTCATGATCCTGGAGTCCCTGGATCGAGTCCCGTGTTGGGCTCCCTGCTCGGCGGGGAGTCTCCTTCTCCCTCTGACCCTCCACCCTCTCATGTACTCGCTCTCTCTCATTCTCTCTCTCTCAAATAAATAAATAAAATCTTTAAAAAAATTTAAAAAATTTAAAAATTAAAATAAAATACGTAATCTGTATGACATGGTGGGTAACAAAATGGGTGTTTTTAGCATGTCTCCCTCCTCTCCTAATACTCAGTTTCTTCCCCAGGGGCAACCAAGAGGGGTTTCTTAGGTCTCTCTTCAGAGACTGCACACGCGCACACACACACTTTAAACAGGTGTTGTCTCTATTTAGTCTCTCTGTATTTCTCCCATACACGATAGTATTCTACACACACAGTTTTGCACCTTGCCTCTTCCACTGAACCATACAGCCTGGAGACTGTCCATCATTACATAGAGAGCTGCCTTCCTGTCTTCTGGGAGGGGTAAGTCATTATCTTTTTACGAACTGCATGATATGCCACTGTACAAATGTACCGTAATTTACTGTAACAGTGCGTGTCAACTGTTTCAATTAAAAAATAAATAAGGGGGGGGCGCCTGGGTGGCTCAGTCAGTTGGGTGTCTGCCTTCGCCTCGGGTTATAATCCCGGCGTCCTGGTATTGAGCCCTGTGTCGGGCTCCCTGCTCGGTGGGGAGCCTGCTTCTCCCTCTCCCTCTGCCTGCCTACTTGTGATCTCTCTCTCTCCCTCTGTCAAATAAATAAATCAAACCTTTAAAATACATACATACATACATAACTAAGTAAGGAATGCCTGGGTGGCTCAGTCGGTTAAGCATCTGCCTTTGGCTCAGGTCATGGTCCCAGGGTCCTGGGATTGAGCCCAGCATTGGGCTCCTTGCTCACTGGGGAGCCTGCTTCTCCCTCTGCCTGCCACTCCCCCAGCTTGTATGCTCTTTCTCTCTGACAAATAAATAAATATTTAAAAATAAATAAGGGGCGCCTGGGTGGCTCAGTTGGTTAAGCGACTGCCTTTGGCTCAGGTCATGATCCTGGAGTCCCGGGATCGAGTCCTGCATCGGGCTCCCTGCTCAGCGTGGAGTCTGCTTCTCCCTCTGACCCTCCTCCCTCTCATGCTCTCTGTCTCTCATCCTCTGTCTCTCAAATAAATAAATAAAAAAAATCTTTAAAAATAAATAAATAAAATGCTGATGGGAAATTAAAAAACAACAGAAGTCTGTGTGGCATAAAAAAACACTATGAGCAAAGTCAAAAACAACACTAGGAAAAAAATATCTGCCAATCATCTGGCGGTCCTAGCAAATGGTAAGAGACTTAGGATGCCGCAGAATGGAGAAAGAGGACAGACAGACAGCGAGATACAAACAACTCTTCAACAACGTGTTTTTCCAAGGCCAACCTCATTCATAAGGGAACTACAAAACACTACTATCCCGAGCAATGGGAGGGGCACAGACCCAGGTGTTGATTCACCATGCTGGTGACCCGTCTGGAGGGCATTTGGCAAGCTCTACCAAAATCACGCACACACACACCCAGAGCCAGCAGTCCCATTTCTGGAAATGTACTGCACAGATGCGCTCAGTGGCTCGTGTGGGCTCATTCACTGCAACAGGGTGTGCAACAGCAAGAGTGGGAACCCCAGGTGTCTGTCCACAAAGGGATGGGCTACACAAGTCCCACGGCAACCACACAATGGAACACTGCGAAGCCCTAAGACAGAAGTGACCACACTCCATACACGGAGACAAGACCACCAAGACACATTTTTACATGAAAAAGGAGCAGGTACAGAAGGATGTGGATGGAGGGGCGCCTGGGTGGCTCAGTCGTTAAGCGTCTGCCTTCGGCTCAGGTCATGATCCCAGGGTCCTGGGA